>NC_047569.1:5252500-5872500 GCF_011004845.1 Esox lucius
TCATGAAAATTTCTCAAAATCATGTCAGACCATTTAAGTACAATATCTGATTACTGTATTACAGGAGCCATAAGGAAGATTCTTTCCAACCGGGATGCCACTGATGAGGCTGTCCAGAACCAGGTACCCAGGTACCAGAAAGGGGCAGCTGACCATGCAGGTGGGAGATGTCGCGGCGGTACAAGGGACCTGCCATGAAAATGAATGACATCTCCAGCACAACAAATATTGCTGCTAAGCTGCAGTACTGTATTTCTTTTATTTTTACTGCTGCTATGTACAGTGTTTTTTATATATATATATATATATATATATATATATATATATATATATATATATATATATATATATATATATATATATACTGTATATGTAAGCATTTACAGATTTGTCCACACATTTACAAATCTCAATACACTTACAAATATTTTACAAATACAATTCTGATTACGCACACATAGAGTCTTAATACACATTTGCAGATTACTGTACACATTCACAAAACGCATTTACAGATTATTTTACACATGTACTAATCTGATTACACACACACGAGCTGAGATACAGACACACAACTCTCCACACATATTTGTAAATAGTTTTGCTACAATAATGCCCCCATATTACAGCGTCGAAGGAACATTGTTATTGTGAGTACGTTCTTTGGTACCTGTAATGTCGTTGATATGGGCATTGAGATTTCTGTTTGAGTTGCTGCGTCCAGTCATACTGCATAATAGTAATGTACATCCTTAATGGTTTAATTCACCATGTATTCATTTTTCCGTAATTATAGTGTTGTAAGCCTCTTGTTAAATCATTTTATTCCACTGTCACTGTGAATATGGGATTGTTACGTCGAATGACAATAGCCCATAGGATTAGGCCGCTGTAACATTATAGCTTTGCGTCCAGCTTGCGGAAGTTACTAATCGTTATTGGTAAGGATAAAGTGCCCCGCTTTGGAAATCAAATGCCTGTCCAACACGTTTTTTTTGCTTACCGACCTTTATCTACTTGACTGGTATGCAGGTTAGGACTGTAACCAGCTAATAGGTTGTTTTAACCAGCAAGGTAGTAGATAAATTTAGCTGCCATGTACAAAAGGCTTAGAAAATACACTGACATGCGGATATAGGGGTATACCAATATCGATTCTAGTTAGAAAATGTTTTGCTTTGATTTCAAACTGTGAAATTGAAGAGGAGTTTGAGAATTCTGTGATTAAGTATCCGCATGTCATTGATTGTGGCCAGCTGTTACTACCTCCACGATATCCATGCAACCGATTGTGTACGGTTCATGTAAAAGAGTTGGCACTAAACGAATTGCACTCATTAAACCATTAAGAACAACTATACCGCTCTATACTTGCAGGCCTATTATTTATTTAACTTCGGTAGCAACAGTAACATTCTACATTAGAGATTAGTCAGCAGCAATAAGACATCCGATTTTCATATGTTGCCTTCTTTGGTGTGTCTGTAATTTGTGTTGTGTATGCTACATTTTCAAAGGGAAAACTATGTGGGGGAAATTATAAATGAAAAAAAAATACAATTTCAATAAAACTTTACATAAGATAAAGAATATTATAAGGTGGAGCACAGAATAAATGGTTAGAGCTTATATAAGCTTTGGAGATTGATTGTGCAATACATCCAACCACACTAGATGTGTTTACACTAAACCTTAGCCTAGGGCTAAGAGCATCCAAACCCGGGGCTAAGGGCCTCCTAAGCCCAGGGCTAAGCAAGTGTTCAAACCTTTAGCCTAGGGCTAGGTGGCCATGCTCTGGAGCACCGATCTTTCAGGGTTAGCCCCAGAGGAATTGTGACAAAATAACCAGTGTGAAACAGGGTCAAGAACAAACCATAGAACGTTTATTGTCCAATCACAAAAGCTGGCTTTTCACTTAATTTACAAATGCTTGTGACGCGCACCGTTACCAACAGCGTTGTCTGTTTTGGTCCTTTAACTGCAAAGTTTTATTGTTCATTATCTAAGTGAAGTAGTTATTGCAGATTGCTTTGGATCTAAATCCAACAAATATGTCGAAAGAATTAAGATTAACTGACGTTTTTCTCTTTCTTTGCATAGTTATGACAAAGTTCATTCATCTTCTTCCACTTCATCTGGGGCCGGGTCGCGGGGGCAGCAGTCTAAGCAGGGATGCCCAGACTTCCCTCTCCCCAGACACTTCCTCCAGCTCTTCCGGGGGGACACCGAGGCGTTCCCAGGCCAGCTGGGAGACATAGTCCCTCCAGCGTGTCCTAGGTCTTCCCCGGGGTCTCCTCCCGGTGGGACGGGACCGGAACACCTTCCCAGGAAGGCGTTCCGGAGGCATCCGTAAAAGATGCCCAAGCCACCTCAGCTGACCCCTCTCGATGTGGAGGAGCAGCGGCTCTACTCTGAGCTCCTCCCGGGTGACCGAGCTTCTCACCCTATCTCTAAGGGATCGCCCATCTACCCTGCGGGGAAAGCTCATTTCGGCCGCCTGTATCCGGGATCTTGTCCTTTCGGTCATGACCCAAAGCTCATGACCATAGGTGAGAGTAGGAACGTAGATTGACTGGTAAATCGAGAGCTTCGCCTTGCGGCTCAGCTCTTTCTTCACCACGACAGACGATACATCGACCGCATTACTGCAGAAGCTGCACCTATCCGTCTGTCAATCTCCCATTCCATCCTTCCCTCACTCGTGAACAAGACCCCTAGATACTTAAACTCCTCCACTTTAGGCAGGCACTCTCCACCAACCTGAAGTGGGCGGGCCACCCTTTTCCGACTGAGGACCATGGCCTCGGATTTGGAGGTACTGATTCTCATCCCTACCTCTTCACACTCGGCTGCAAACCGTCCCAACGCATGCTGAAGGTCCTGGTTTGAAGGGGCCAACACGACAGCATCATCCGCAAAGAGCAAAGATGAAATTGAGTGGTCCCCAAACCTGACACCCTCCGGCCCATGGCTGCGCCTAGAAATTCTGTCCATGAAAATTATGAACAGAACCGGCGACAAAGGGCAGCCCTGCCGGAGTCCAACATGCACCCCGTAGAGGGTATAGAGCTGGTCCAGTGTTCCACGGCCCGGATGAAAACCACACTGTTCCTCCTGAATCCGAGGTTCTACTATCGGCCGTATTCTCCTCTCCAGAACCCTGGCATAGACTTTCCTGGGGAGGCTGAGAAGTGTGATCCCCCTATAGTTGGAACACACCCTCCGGTCCCCCTTCTTAAAAAGAGGGACCACCACCCCGGTCTGCCATCCCAAAGGCACTGCCCCCGACCGCCACGCGATGTTGCACAGGCGTGTCAACCAAGACAGCCCCACAACATCCAGAGACTTGAGGTACTCAGGGCAGATCTCATCCACCCCCGGTGCCTTGCCACCAAGGAGTTGCTTGACCACCTCAGTGACTTCTGCCTGGGTGATGGACGAGTCCACCTCTGAGCCCTCATCCTCTGCTTCCTCAATGGAAGACGTAACGGCGGGATTGAGGAGATCCTCGAAGTACTCCTTCCACCGCCCGACGACATCCGCAGTTGAGTTCAACAGCTGCCCACCTCTACTGTAAACAGCGTTGGTAGGGCACTGTTTCCCTCTCCTGAGGCGCCGGACGGTTTGCCAGAATCTCTTCGAGGCCAGCCGATAGTCCTTCTCCATGGTCTCACCGAACTCTTCCCAGGTCCGAGTTTTTGCCTCCACAACCACCTGGGCTGCAGTCCGCTTGGCATGTCGGTACCCGTCAGCCGCCTCAGGAGTCCCACAAGCCAACCAGGCCTGATAGGACTCCTTCTTCAGCTTGACGGCATCCCTTACTTCCGGTGTCCACCACCGGGTTCGAGGATTGCCGCCTCGACAGGCACCGGAGATTTTACGGCCACAGCTCCGAGCGGCCGCTTTGACAATGGCGGTGGAGAACATGGTCCACTCAGACTCAGTATCTCCAACCTCCCTCGGGATCCAGTCGAAGCTCTACCGGGAGACTCGGCCAGACGTTCCCAGCAGACCCTTACAGTAAGCTTGGGCCTGCCGAGTCTGTCCAGCTTCCTCCCCCGCCATCGGATCCAACTCACCACCAGGTGGTGATCAGTTGACAGCTCCGCCCCTCTCTTCACCCGAGTGTCCAAGACATACGACCGCAGGTCAGATGAAACGACAACAAAGTCGATCATCGACCTGCGGCCTAGGGTGTCCTGGTGCCACTTGCACTGATGGACACCCTTATGCTTGAACATGGTGTTCGTTATGGACAAACTGTGACTAGCACAGAAGTCCAATAACTGAACACCGCTCGGGTTCAGATCAGGGGGGCCGTTCCTCCCACTCACACCCCTCCAGGTGTCACTGTCGTTGCCCACTTGGGCGTTGAAGTCCCCCAGTAGAAAGATAGAGTCCCCAGTCGGAGCACTTTCCAGCACCCCTCCCAGAGACTCCAAGAAGGTTGGGTACTCTGCACTGCCGTTCGGGCCGTAGGCACAAACAACAGTGAGAGACCTATCCCCGACCCGTAGGCGCAGGGAAACGACCCTCTCGTTCACCGGGGTAAACTCCAACACATGGCGGCAGAGCTGGGGAGCTATAAGCAAACCCACACCAGCCCGCCGCCTCTCACCATGGGCAACTCCAGAGTGGTGAAGAGTCCATCCTCTCTCAAGGAGTGTGGTTCCAGAGCCCAAACCGTGCGTAGAGGTGATCCCGACTACCTCTAGTCGGAACCTCTCAACCTCACGCACAATCTCAGGCTCCTTCCCCGCCAGCGAGGTGACGTTCCACGTCCCTAGAGCTAGTTTCCGTGTCCAGGGATCGGGTTGTCTAGGCCCCCGCCTTCGACTGCCGCCCGATCCTCTCTGCACTGACCCCTTATGGTCCCTCCTGTGGGTGGTGAGCCAGCCTCAGTAGCTAATTTATCCACCGTTTTCATTTGTACAATGACTTGCTACTATAGGCAAATATTTAGTGGAATGCAACGTTGCCATGATTATTTCAATTATAAAAAACTACCTAGCAGAGTAAAAAAATGGCTAACGTTAGAGATAAATGCTATCAATGTTAATGGAAATAGGTTTTCCATTAAAATTGATAATGGAAATAGGTTTAACAAACCTCAGTTTAGTCTAACATTAGTCCATCTAAAATCATTCTGGTGACATGAAGAATATAACGTATGGTTTGGCTAATAATAATTTGACCATTTAGAGATGCTTTCAAGACTTAGTAGCTAATCTATGCTCATGTAGCTAAGCTAATTCTCTGTTTTAATTTGTACAATGACTTGCTAATATAAGCAAATGTTTAGTGGAATGCAACGTTGCCATTATTATTTCGTCAAAAATAAATGCTAGAAGAGTCTCAGCATAATCTAGCATTAGTTCACCTTAAATTATTCTGGTGACATGAAAATTATAACCAATGATTTAGCTATTAAAAATGTGCCTTTGGTAGAGAGGGTGTTATGGGTTTAAGCCTAGATAATCCATTCTCAATAGTTAAGTAATTTCTCTGTTATCATTGGTTTCTACAGCTCCACTTCTGAGGGCTGACCGTATCAGTTGTACCTTTACATTTTATACATGGCAGTTAAATTAAAATGAACTCAGGGGTTGTAATTTTGCAATAACCCATGGGTACACAGGCTATAGGCCCATGCCCTACCACATATTTTTATAGTAAGAATAGGGAGGGCATTTTCCTGATAAATAAACATCTGGAAAGGTATTGGTTTTATTGTTGCCACCTGTAATAGTCTTTTGATCATCAAAATTAAACAATTCTAAAATAAATATTTTGCTCAATCATTGATGTTAATACACCTGCTTCAGTAAACAAGCCTTTGAAAATTATAATGATAATCTCTTCTGACCCCATCATTATCGTTCAACAAGCAAAAGGTGAATTCATTCGTATGCTCTGCTCTGGGGAAGACTGATAAACATCCATTCAGTAATATATACTATACTATTAGGCTACATTATTTACATTCTGAAAATTTCAAGCAACTATGTAGTTACATTGTTTGGTGCTTAAGTGTTATACTGCTCTGACAGTGTCAGACATTTCAAGTTTCCATATTTATCTGATGCACAATATTGAATTATAATACAATTTGAGGTAAATGTCCTGAAAATTATTGCAATGTAAAATGCAAGTACATTCTGTTTGGTCAAACAGTGGCAGCATAATAGCCATAACACCATATCTGTTGTTCTTTGTCACTCAGTGAGATTACATTTGGTACATATGATCAGGGTTGTGATTTTCCTTTGTGTGAATGGTGTTTCAAGTTGGCCACATTGGGGCACTATAGGAAAGGAAAAACCATAGATTTCATATTGCTTGCAACTATGGATATAAATTGAGAAAAAAAAAATCTGGCTAGTTGTAGCTTTAATGCTGAAACCCACTAAATGCTGCTTGCAGCTTTAATTATTATTATTAATACGGCAAAAATGTGTGTTTTTTGCAAATTCCTGTGAGATTAAATGGCTTAAAAGTGCCCAAATTTTTATGGTAGTAAAGGGCCAAGGGCCGCATCTTTTGGTGTAGTGGCATACATGTCGGCCTCAAGATGGCGCTGTCACAAGCCTCCAAAGTTGCACTTTTTGCACTCTCACCCCTAGAGTCTTGAAAATTGGTACATAGGTGTAGCTCCTTATGATGAACATGTTTTCCATTGGGACCCATAAAGGATGCACTTTTTGCAATCTCCAAAGTTGCACTTTTTGCAATCTCACCACTCTCACCCCTTGTGACCTAGAGTCTTGAAAATTGGTACATAGGTGTAGCTCCTTATGATGAACATGTTTTCCATTGGGACCCATAAAGGATTTTCCGCCATCTTGGATTTTTTGAAAATCACTAAAACATTCCTCTGGCACCAAATGTCCTATCTTCACATACTTTGATATTTGGCATCTAAGAACCATGTTCTTCAAATGTTATATCAGCCAGACCATTATGTCAAGAAACATGGACGCTATTGACCAATGAACATGTAAAGGGGCGTGGTTTTGCACATTGATGTGCACATTTCCTACACGGATAATGGTATAATTATACTTGGTACATATGTCCACAAGGAGAATATGGAAAAAATGACTGCAAGGATGTTCTTATCAACCACACGGTGGCGCTGTTAAGGTTTTTCACATTAGCAAGGTCACAATACTCACCCCGTTTGAGATACTGCCATTGAAAGAGGTAGATAAGTCTACCTCCTCATAAGGAACATATTTGCCATTGGGACTCATTAACTTTGCTTTAATGGTTTGGTGGCTATTTTGAATTTGTGAAAAACAAATTTAATATCATCTCCTCTGGCAACTAAGGGCCGATCTTCACGTACATTCATTTTTGGCATCTATGGACAATGGTCTTCAAAAGTTATATCAATCTGGCCAGTGTCTTAAAAAAACATGGCCGACATTGACAGATGAACAATGGCAGGGGCGTGGTTTTGCACACATATATCTCCTAAAAGGATAATGGGATAATAATTATACTTGGTGCATATGTTAACAAAGATGATACGACAATAATGACTGCAAAGACTTGTTTATCAACCACATGGTGGCACTATTGGGGCCCCCACATTTGCAAATTACCTTTCCCACCCAGTTTAAAATAAAACCTTGAGAACAGGAGTACAAGTGCATCTCCTCACAAGGAATTTATTTGCAATTGGGACCCATTAAGTCGGGTGAAATATTCTAAATTAATGAGAAATGCAGTTCAAATTACCAATGTTAAGTTTGAGCACATTTGGTACACATGATCAGGATCGTCAGTTTAGTTTATATGAAAGATGTATCCATTTGGCCACATGGGGATACTAGTGAAAAGAAAAAACAATACATGTAATATTGTTTACAGCTATGGACATGAGTTGGATTTGTGTCCTATTGGAAAAACTGCAATCTGGCTACTAATAGCTTAATGCTGAAACACACTAAATGCTGCATGCAGCTTTAATTATTATTCTTTTTCTCTTGGCCCATTTTCAGAGGCCCATAACTTGGCCATATGTGGCTCAATTTGCATGAAACTTTGCATACTTGTTGCCAAGGCTATTACTGTCCCTATACACCCCATGGTGGCACAGTAGCACTTAGTCAAATGTTTAAGGTTTGAGCATGCATATTTCATTAACCGAATATCATAGAGTCACTCAGCCAAGTTGCATAAATGCCACTTCTCATGCTGACTAAATAAGTCTCGGGGTATTTCCAATTTGCCCTTTGGATTTTCATCCATTTTGAATTTGGTGAAAAACTCGTTAACAACATTTCCTCTGAGACTGCTGAATGGATTTGCATGCCGTTTGGTGTGAAGGACCTTTGAACTATTATCTTTAAGAGTTATATAAGAAAAGTTATATCTCAAATAGTAAAAATGTGTCAGGAATGTACAGAAAAAATCCCATACAGAAATACCTCTTGGGGGCACTATAAACATCACTGATGTTTCTCACAAGTTTGCAGATAATAAAAACACACTTAAAGACATCTCCCCCGAAAACGCGGAACAGATTTTGTTGACAATCGGTGTAAAGGACCACTGGACCGTTGTCTTTAAAATGTATATAAGAAAAGTTGATATCACAAACAATATGGCCTCCATTTTAACTTTTGTGAAAAACTTGTTAACGAAATCCCCTTGGAAACCGCTGAACGGATTTGCACACCTTTTCCTGATAGTTCTATTTTTTGGAATTTTGATATCTCAAACAATGCACGCTTAATAGGCAAATTATTTTTGCATGGGTGTGGCACTTTGTCAGGCTATATTTCCTGTCAGGAATATCCGGGACGCCCTTTAACATAGCACTAAACATCCGGTCCATGGATGGACATGTGCAGTATTAACCAAATAGACCTTAAGCGGGTGCTACACAAATGTATATCTCAAACAATATAGCAGCGTTCAGTCCCCAAAGTTTTGTTATTCTCTTTCACTATTTTGGAGTATTATTATGAAGGAACTCTTATTTTGAAAGAAGAGCTGATGTAATGGGTGTGGGAATCTGCTAGAATGTTGAGATGGAGTTGGTGGTTCTATCAGCAGTTATGGAGGGCTATTTTTAAAGTTATGGGAGGAGCCATGGCAGGGCCTGTGAGTCAATGGGGAATGGGTGGGGTGTTGGGTGCATGGCAGCATTCAGTCCTTGATTATTTGCGTTATTCTTTTTGTTTATATTATTTTAAAAGATCTCTTATTTTAGGAAGAGCAACTGTTAAGTGTTTGTAAATATCCTTGAACAGTAAGTTGGTCTTGGCAGTTGAAATTGCTGCTGCCATAAGCTAGATTCCAGTGGAAAGCATCTAAAGGTTTAGGCTAGGGTTGATAAATGCCAGTGTAAATTCTAACCTTATTGAAATTATTATTCAAAATAAGTCAATTTTATTATTTTCTTTTCCCCTTGTAAAGAAGACCTTTATTTTAATATGCATCACATTTATTGTGAAAAAACACTAATATTTGAGGGTATTCCAGGTAATATGTTGGACTAAAGCATTTCTTTCTCTTTTTAAAAATAAATAGTCTACAGTATATGTCCAGTGAGGTTTGCTTCGTGTTAAATGTTACACAAATCATATATTTGTACACATAGATACGTTTTTATTAGATCTTTTTTCTAACTAATTTCCCTTGGTAAGACTTTACTTTTGCAGCCGGTAAGGTTTTTTGCCACGTTAATAATCAATACCTTGTCACGTCCAATCCCATTGACAGCATAAATTGTTCATTAGGTCACACCTGCTCCCTTTTCCAAAGTGGTAGTATTTCGGAAGATTACGAGCTTTCCAAGAGTACACAACACTGTATATTCAAATTGTAAGTAGGCCTGTTGGATTTGTGGCTAAGTTTAAAATGAAGCTAGGTATTGTAATAGGGATATGAGCCTATTTGGTAAATTGTTCTTGTATATTTTGGAAACGTTTATAGATATAATAGGTATAATTGCTGCAACATTACCTGTCAAAAGTGATCTAATATAGCCTGTACACTGGACATGGAAACTGTTAAACAAGCTATTGGAAAGCCACATTTTTGAAAATTTTATTATATGAAGGTGGACATTTAAATAGGGACTTGTACCATTTCGAAACTGCATTATTGTCCCCCACTTACACTTTTTATGGGGAAAAAATAGGACAACATGCTTCAGCAAGTGGCAGTAATTTCAGAGTGGCAGGCAGGCCAAGGCAACAGAAAAATGCTCAGAGCCAGAGGGTATCAAACATCTCGCCTCTTTGTTTCATAATCGTTTCTGGTACTAGTATGTGCAGCTACACTTCAGAAACTGCTTGCATGTGAATTTTCCTGAAGTGAAGCAGTATATCACATAGTATGTGTGTGTTTGATTGAGCTAGTTAGTAATCTAATTTCTCACAATGTTGTGCACAAGCAGGTAAAGCATACATTGCCTGCTCTCTCACTGTGAACAGTGAACTAGTTCCTGTTTCAAACAAGGTTGATGGCAGATAATGACCAAATATCTTACAACTGTTTTGTATTCGTTATTGTAGTTAGCTAATTTACTAATTGAGCTACATGACGTTCGCCAGCTAGTTGATTAGTGCTGTTTTGGAGAGCTACGCTATAGACAGCTAACAAAGCTGTTTTAAGACAGGCTATTGATCACTCTTCTAGAACCAGTCTAGATGAAATCATCTAAGAGATTAACGACCGATATTAGGACATTTATGGAGAGTTATCAGAGGGTCTATCAGTAATCTACCAAGATCTTTAATATAAAAAAAATGTGTCATGCTGTAATGATTTTCTACATGTTTCACTGTCAAGCTAATTCAGCCTACATGACTTGATGCACCATGTCTCAGCAGGATATTCAATTGTGTACAATTTGAGAATTCAGGAGCTTTACCAAAATATTTCACCCTCACTTAAAAAAACAAAAGTTCCAACCCTGTATTTTATTAACTTAAATGTTATAGTTGTTTGGCCAGTTTTAAAGTAATTTTTAACTTTATCTTTGCAATAGTGTTTTCCATTTTCAGTGTGTACATTTGCTACGTGAATTCTGAAAGACACTAAGGGATGTTTTTACAACACCTCATCCTTAAATAATTCTAACATGCTTGTTTGGTACAATAAACCTTTATTTAAATTAACTTAACATTGTCTGTGTTATTGACCTGTCACAGTATGTAATGCACTGGCATGTGTTAGTGTAGGTATTAGGTTACAAATGGCAAAAAGGAATTAAATGAAGCTGAGGACGTTAGGCGTCCATTTATGAAATTAGATATTCTGATGTACTTATTCTTTTGTTTAGTTGTACATTTGGTCCTTCCACATCTTTCATTCCTCAAAACATTGATTGACTGACTGGTTTGTACAGTGAGCTTTTTCTTTTTTGCACTTTTTGACCTAATATTGACCTCAACACATGCCAGTCTACTGTATACTTTGGCAACTCCATCCATCCATCTTCTTCCGCTTATCCGGGGCCGGGTCGCGGGGGCAGCAGTCTAAGCAGGGATGCCCAGACTTCCCTCTCCCCAGACACTTCCTCTAGCTCTTCCGGGGGGACACTGAGGCGTTCCCAGGCCAGCCGGGAGACATAGTCCCTCCAGCGTGTCCTAGGTCTTCCCCGGGGTCTCTTCCCGGTGGGACGGGACCGGAACACCTTCCCAGGAAGGCGTTCCGGAGGCATCCGAAACAGATGCCCAAGCCACCTCAGCTGACCCCTCTCGATGTGGAGGAGCAGAGGCTCTACTCTGAGCTCCTCCCGGGGAAGAGACCCCGGGGAAGACCTAGGACACGCTGGAGGGACTATGTCTCCCGGCTGGCCTGGGAACGCCTCGGTGTCCCCCCGGAAGTGTCTGGGGAGAGGGAGGACTGGGCATCCCTGCTTAGACTGCTGCCAAAGCTCATGACCATAGGTGAGAGTAGGAACGTAGATTGACTGGTAAATCGAGAGCTTCGCCTTGCGGCTCAGCTCTTTCTTCACCACGACAGACCGATACATCGACTGCATTACTGCAGAAGCTGCACCGATCCGTCTGTCAATCTCCCGTTCCCTCCTTCCCTCACTCGTGAACAAGACCCCTAGATACTTAAACTCCTCCACTTGAGGCAGGCACTCTCCACCAACCTGAAGTGGGCAAGCCACCCTTTTCCGACTGAGGACCATGGCCTCGGATTTGGAGGTGCTGATTCTCATCCCCACCGCTTCACACTCGGCTGCAAACCGTCCCAGTGCATGCTGAAGGTCCTGGTTAGAAGGGGCCAACACGACAACATCATCCGCAAAGAGCAGAGATGAAATTGTGTGGTCCCCAAACCTGACAACCTCCGGCCCCTGGCTGCGCCTAGAAATTCTGTCCATAAAAATTACGAACAGAACCGGCGACAAAGGGCAGCCCTGCCGGAGTCCAACATGCACTGGGAACAAGTCTGACTTACTGCCGGCAATGCGGACCAAGCTCCTGCTTCGGTCGTACAGGGACCTGACAGCCCTTAGCAAAGGACCCAGGACCCCATATTCCCGAAGCACCCTCCACAAGATGCCGCGAGGGACACAGTCGAATGCCTTCTCCAAATCCACAAAACACATGTGGATTGGTTGGGCAAACTCCCATGAACCCTCCAACACCCCGTAGAGGGTATAGAGCTGGTCCAGTGTTCCACGGCCCGGACGAAAACCACACTGTTCCTCCTGAATCCGAGGTTCTACTATCGGCCGTATTCTCCTCTCCAGAACCCTGGCATAGACTTTCCCGGGGAGGCTGAGAAGTGTGATCCCCCTATAGTTGGAACACACCCTCCGGTCCCCCTTCTTAAAAAGAGGGACCACCACCCCGGTCTGCCATCCCAGAGGCACTGTCCCCGACCGCCACGCGATGTTGCACAGGCGTGTCAACCAAGACAGCCCCACAACATCCAGAGACTTGAGGTACTCAGGGCGGATCTCATCATACTTTGGCAACTCAAAAACACAAAGATCATATAAAGATTAATTTATCAAACCAGATAGCTTTTAGCTATTTTTGATATAATTAAAAGTGATGTTCTAGTAATACATTAGCATTTTGGCATGATCACTCAAGGATAAGGTGTTGGAGTAATGGTTGTTGGAAATGAGGCCTGTGTAGATTTAATCAAAAATACTTAAATAATTGTTTTTTACATCATTGATGTCCCGACTATACTTTGATCAGTTGAATACCATGTTGGTGAATAAAAGTAAAAATGTCCTTTCAAAACAGCAACATATGTAAATTATTCCAAACTTTTGGCCCCCAGTGTATAACTTTTATTGTCCTGTTAGATTTAAAATTAATTCTATGGCTAAAATAAAGGTTTTTATAACATTTATTTCAAATTGACTAATAATATTTGTTTTGTAGATGCCACGCAAACCTGGATTTATGCTGAGTGTTTTGTGTGTGTCTTTGGGTGTGAAGAGTGTGTGAAGAGTGTGTGACTGTGTGTGTTTAAGTGGTTCTATAGTTTGTACTGATTCGGATCGAGCAATGCACTGTTGTTAATGATCATTTGAGAAATGCACCAAAGTGACTGAGAAAAACTAAGACAGTCTTCTTCTGCTTGAAGGCTCAGCCAATCTGGTCACTTATTCGTATTGTTCATTCAGCTAAACGAATATTGGTTTCTTATTTCATTTGGTTGTCATTTTTCCTTTCTTACAAAGAAGTTGATGGCCATGATGAATATTGATGGCACAGGGCCAAAAAAGCCTTTGGCAAAACGCAGCTCTGCCAAGTTATAATAGTTAATTGTGTAATACTTCATCACTTTTCTAGTATGATTTGATTTGATCTAGATCAGTTCTGTCCAGTCCTCTGAGAAGCTCAACTTGAGTGTATCAGACCACTGCACCTTACAGATCTGGAATAAATACATAGATTTTGTCTTGAACTTGAACTTGCAATTCACATCATTGACTTAGTACCCAAAATACTTCTTCATTATCCATGCTGTTTAAGAGAGTTCTAATTGCATTTTAGTACCAGCGATGGTTTCTGAATATCTTATAATTTATTCTGTACTTTCTAATGTCCTAAAATTGTGATAAGCATTGCTCCATCTTCATTCAGGTGCTGTACAGCAGCCAAAATCAGCATCGTCAGAGGTGGATATAAACAATCATATGAAGAACTATCTCTGGTCTGCTCCCAACAGATATGGGGGTATGGGACGCCAAAAGGGCCAGACAGCAGTCAATATTTTTTCACGTTCAGAATAAGTATTTGACAAAATCCAGCCTACATTTGTACTATTAAATTTGAAGCTGATGAATAAAACTTTTCTTGAATTTGATTACTTTTGTGTCATTTTTTGGTTGTCAAGAATAGGACATCAGTATGTGGATGTCAAATGGACATCAAGTTTTTGACATCAGTAGGATTAGCATATTTCACGTATTGTTTGATGTCAATCTTTGATCTAAATTTGATGTATTTTCAACATCTGTATGTGGATGTCAAATGGACATAATGGCTTCACTCAGTTGGTAGTTAGCGTAGTTAACCATAGAAGTAACCATAGAAATGTTCAATCATCTTTGGCAGTAACTCTTTCAGTGAGCATTGTGGCCTTTACTGAACATCTTATTACCAATTTTAATAGGCTACTACTGCCATGAGGGAAGTTCAGCGGCGGCTCAGTGGGTAGTGTCACAGACTATCCTGTGGAAGTACACAAGTTCAATTCCTGGTTGTTTTCTCCCAATATGAAACTTTACTATCTATTGTTTTAAATGATTCATTTCATTTAGAGCATCCTATGGCTCTGATTTTATTATACAAATCATTATAAAGGATGCATGTTGACAATTAGTGATAGGCTGTTCCAGTTATTTCAACACTCACTGCTTCGGAACAATGTCTCAAGTATGATGGACTGCTATGCACACACGCTTGATACTGTTCAGAGCTTTTTGACACCCTACCAACACTCACTGAATCAGAACGATGTTCCAAAACATTTCTGGTCATCTGACGGAAGGTGTTGAAACACTGTCACATGATGTTTTATGAAAGTGTCTTTGAGTTTCCAAGACCTGACTGCCACAGACTTAATAAATAAATTGTGTCAATTTGTTGCAAGAGAAAAATGTGTGAGATGAATGAGAGATTGAGAGTTAGCAATTGTTTGAAATTAGTCTGGTTAGTAGAAAGACAATTCCCCGGCGCCTGAGTGCCCTGTCGATATTGTCAGCACTTTCAAACACAGAGCTCTAATTAGCAATATAAGTAGAAACGTTTCCCGTGACATGGTTTCACCAGTGTGGTAAGTAATATCGCTGTCTATTAAGCCAGGCCACCCTGGTTCGAATCCTGCTGATCATCATTTTCTTTTTTCAATATTTACTATATTTCAAATAATGTCGCATTTACTGCAAAAGTTATAGGAATAGGAATTAAACCCTTCTCACCCACACGCCTTTATCATCCAAAACATTATGTTTAAACAAAAAGCAAGCTGGAAAGGCCATAGGAAAGCGGGATACAAACCCCATTTTTTACTTTAACTTTTCAATTAGCACACGCACAAAACTGTTGAACCATGAAATACGTTCTGTTAATGTGGGAAATAGCGTCTTTATGGACACTGAACATCTGATATTTATTTCTCACCGGCAGTTGTCACCGTCAAGTAAATGTTTTGAGCGTTTCCTATAGCCTCAACACAAATGTTTTGATTGTCTCTGTGTTTCGGAAAGCGCTCTTCTGCCCATCACTACTGCTCAGTTCATCCACAATTTCTGCCAGGGTATGCAAACTTATGAGCACAACTGTATTTAATAAACACGTCCTACTCAAATAAATGACATTTTTTCCATTTTCAGGTGCCTAAGACTTTTGTACAGTACTGTACCGCCTAAATTAAATGTTCAGTTGTTAATCAGATTTATTTCTTATAAAACAATAGGAGTGATATGTACAGTCTTGATTTATTAATTAAAATTAAGCAAGAATTACATGGTTCCAGTCAAAAAGTGTGTCCCAAAGATTGTGTTTATTAGATCCATAGCCAATCTGTGTATGTTTCATCAGCAAAATGCCACAACGGAGGGCACCCTAAGCAAATGAGTAGGGCATGCAGTAAGGAGATTGAGAGTTACCACTTAGAAGGTTACTGGGGAAAATTAGTGCAAGGGAATATAACCTTTTGTGATAGATAAATATATTGGTAATCTGACTCCATATTGTTTGTAAATGTATGTGATCTTAAGTGACCATAACATGTAAGTAGTTCTTAGTAAAGGTGGGTCCTTTCGTCACAAGCCTAGCATTAAAAAGGCATGTGTTCCTGGGTGTCCCAGTCTGTTCTGAATCCAATCAGTTGCTTATTGGCCGATGGACAATGGACCAATGGGAACAGGCCAGGGGTGGGACTTTTTAACAGGAAGCGGGAAGAGACAAAGAGGAGAGAGGGGGAAAGACGAACAACAAGACGGAGCGATCGAGCGATCGACCGGCGCAGAGAGGACAGCTTCTACCTGATGCAGTTGGTGTAGATCCCCAGAGAGCCACAGCAGCAAGTATGAGGCAAACCTCTCCATGCACTGGGCCCATAGCAGGATTTAATCTACAGCTTGGGCAAATCTTGAGTATGGGCCATACGTTGTGTGTTGGGGGAGGAGCATACTCAATATTTCATTGCTAGCTGCTGGGTTTGGATCCCGCAATACTGTCCTCTTGGTTTAAGTGTGAGGTTGGTCCGTGTGGTATATATTGCGGCTTTGTACTGGTCCACTTTTCTTGTCCCCAGGTGGAAAGCTAGAGAGCTGCTGGCCCAGGCTCCAGAACCCAGGGATTCCCCCCTATGGACTTACTTCTGGCTGTGGGAAATATTGGATGGATGATTTTAGCTCTGTTATTTCATTGACTTCGTTAATAAAAGAAAAATGTGTATAGTTCTTGGCCTCTGCCTCCTTTTGGGTCACTGTTTACACAGCTTCCCCCCCAAATGATAAAGAACCTTAATATTTAACTACCTTGAGTTCCTAGGGCTCTTAGTCTTACCTCGGTGGTGTTGTCGGCAACATTCTAAATATGCCTCAGCCCCTGACAGATATACACAATATTTTGAAACCCAGGACTCAGGGTTGGTCACATACCACTTGCTGGTGTATAACAACAGAATTACAAAATTCAGTGTCCTCCCAAATCGTATACAAGTCTACTAATTATCAGATTGTTCATCCCTTCATGGGGACCAAGGGAAATACAGACCGTACTGATAAATGTACACAATACCATGCATTTAGTTACATTCCAGTTTACTCAGAGTCAAACCTCTCCAGGTAAGGTCAGGAGAGTGAGGGCTGATAGCCCACACCTGGTGTTCCAGATCTTTAGAGAGGTGAATGTTATGCAGAACCACTGATTAACATCACCAATGATCTTTTGGGGACTTGGTGTGGCCAGACGCTCCTCTTCCTTGAATAAACTCTTATTCATCCTCAACAGACATTTCTCATTACACTGCAGGCAGAGGGGCTGCTTTGGGACTCCCAGACAGTTATTTACTATTTTGAATATTGCCTCTAAAATGTCACAGCTTTCCACACTAAAAGTCGCTTATCGCCTGCTTGATTTTTAGTGTTTTGGGCTGGGTATCTGTATAATGTGACTCCTGCTGAAGTAAAAGGGGCTTGCACATTTGATTGATTAATTGATTGAGTTGTTTGAGATTAACCAAAACATTTTGAAATGTGCATTCAAATAATACAGTGGATATAAAATGTCTACACACCGTTGTTAAAATTATATTATATACAGGTGTTTGTGATGTAAAAGAATGAGAATAAAAGATAAATCATATCAGAACCTTTTCCACCTTTAAATTGACCTATAACATGAACAATTCAACTGAAATCTTTGAGAAAAAAAAATAAAATCACAATAACCTGGTTGCATAAGTGTGCACACCCTTAAACTAATACTTTGTTGAAGCACCTTTTGATTTTATTATAGAACTCAGTCTTTTTGGGTAGGAGTCTATTAGCATGGCGCATCTTGACGTGGCAATATTTGCCCACTCTTCTCTGGCTAGGCCATTCCAAAACTTTAATCTTCTTCTGGTGAAACCATGCTTTTGTGGATTTGGATGTGTGTTTTTGTTTTTGCCGTGCTGAAAGGTGAACTTCCTCTTCATCTTTCTAACGGACGCCTGAAGGTTTTGTGCCAAAATTGCCTGGTATTTAGAACTGTTCTTAATTCCCTCCACCCTGACTAAGGTCCCAGTTCCAGTTGAAGAAAAACAGACCCAAAGCATGATGCTGCCACCACCATGCTTCACTGTGTTTATGGTGTTCTTTGGGTGTTGTGCACTGTTGTTTTTGCACCAAACATACCTCTTGGAATTATGGCCAAAAAGTTCAACCTTGGTTTCATCAGACCATTACACATTTTCCCATGTGCTTTGGGGGGACTTGATATTTGTTTTTGCAAACTTCAGCCTGGCTTGGATGTTTATTTTGTAAGAAAAGGCTTCCGTCTTGCCACTCTCCCCCATAGCCCATTCATATGAAGAATATGCGAGATTGTTGTCACATGTAGCACACAGCCAGTACTTTTCAGAAATTCCTGCAGTTCCTTTAATGTTGCTGTAGGCTTCTTGGAAGCCTCCCTGACCATTTTTCTTCTCATCTTTTCGACGGAGGGTCGGCAGCCAGCGGAGGGTCAGGGGCCGGGAGAGCCGACGGAGGGTCGGCAGCCGGCGGAGGGTCAGAGGCCAGGAGAGCCGACGGAGGGTCGGCAGCCGGCAGGGGGTCAGAAGAGGGCGCCGAGGCGGCCGGTACAGGAGAGGGCGCCGGGGCGGCCGGGACAGGAGAGGGCGCCGGTCATAGAACTTTTCCTCTGGCGGCGAGAACCGGTACGGCGGGTCCTTGAAGCCCCACCAGTCCTCGCTCCGCCCAAAGACCAGGAAGGCCTCCGGACGTAGAGGGGGTGCCCTCGCCAAGCTGGCCGGGGACTCTTTTTCAGGCGGCGAGAACCGGTACGGCGGGTCCTTGAAGCCCTGACAGTCCTCACTCCGCCCAACCACCGGGAAGGCCTCCGGATGTAGAGGGGGTGCCGTCACAACCTTCCTCGGGCACCCCCATAGCCCCCCCAAAGAAGTTATTGGGGGGGCCTCGGTCCTGGAGGGACTGCCTGCTGGTTCAGGTTTTGGTGGATCATTCTGTAACAATGTTCTTGTGGTGTAGTGTTGGCAAGGAACCAGGCGCAGGCATATATCGTGTTTGTGGGTTTTAATAAACAACAAACAAACGGAAAACGATAACTAATCTACTGAATGAAAATAAAGTGCACGACAATGCGTCTTAACAGCTAACATTCAAACAGTACATCAACAACACACGAACCGGCATAACAGCAACAATGATCCACAATGTGGGGAGCAGAGGGGAAACATTTAAACACATACAAATGATGTCAATTGGGACCTGGTGTGAAAGATTGGAGACATGTGACAGTCTGGGATGTGTTCGTGTGATATGGGAACTTGAAAATATATGGCAAGGTGGCGCTGCTGCTCACCGCACCATGTCACATTTTAACAGGGGTGTGTAGACTTCATTATATCCACTGTATAGCTAAAATGGTAGGTGTTCGGATTATTACAAATCTAGGGTTATTTCAAACTGATTCTTGCCAATAGTTTGCGATTACAAAAAGAATGTATGGAATGCTCAAACCACGGATCGTTAAGAAATTAGATTTAAAAATGTTATTTGTTCAGACCTTTTTTTGAAATTACATTACATTAACAGCTATGGTCCATAGAACCACAAAGGCACGTGGCTTAACACCTAATCCTTCCTGACTGATTCTTCTAGTTTTGTGTCTTGCTAGTGTCCTTGTCACTACTGGTAACATCAGGCGGTACCTGCAGACCATTCAGTTTGCACAGGTAGTCCAGCTCCTCCAGGATGGCACATCATTACGTGCCATCGCACGGATTGCTGTGTCTCCCAGTGTCAAGAGCGTGGAGGAGATACTAGGAGATGGCTGTTTCACAAGGAGACATGGCCGTAGAAGTCCATCAACCCAATAGTAGGACCGGTATCTGCTTCTTTGTGCAAGGCTGAATAAGAGGAGCACTCCCAGAGCCCTACACAATGACATCCAGCGAACAACTGGTGTGCATGTTTCAGACCAAACTGTCAGAAACAGACTCCATGAGGGTGGCATGAGGGCCCGACATCCTCTATTGGGACCTGTGCTCACAGCCTAGCACCATGCAGCTCAATTGGCATTCACCAGAGAACACCAGAATTAGCAGGTCCTCTATTGGTGCCCCTTTCTCTTCACAGATGAGAGTAGGTTCACATTGAGCACATGTTACAGATGTGAATGAGTCTGGAGATGCTGTGGTTAACATTGTGCAAGAACAATCAGCATGACCAGTTTGGCGGTGGGCCAGTGATGGTCTGGAGAGAGATATCCTTGGAAGTCCCACAGACCTCCATGTGCTGGCCATCAGAACCCTGACTGCTGTTAGGAATGGGATTGAAATCCTCAGACCCATCATCATATCTTATGCTGGTGCAGTGGGCCCTGGGTTCATCCTGATGCAGGACAAGCCTGGTCTCATGTGGCCAGACTATGTAGGCAGTTGCTGGATGATGATGACATTGAGTGGTCCTCATGTTCCTCAGACCTGAATCCAGTTGAAAACATCTGGGACATTATGTATTGGTGCATCTGGACAGACTGTCCAGGAGCTCACTGATGCCCTGATCTGGCTCTGGGACGATCATCCGCCATCTCATCAGGAGCATACCAGACGTTGTCGGGTGTGTATACAGGCATGTGGGGGCCATACACACTACTGAGTCACATTATGAGTTGGAACAGCCTGTGATTTCAATTATGTAATTTTGTTCTCAATTAATAATATTATAAACAGTAAAGGTTTTGATCTTGAATATATTTTGTTCATTGTGACCCGATGTGTGATTTGAGTGACCACTTAATTTTTTGAGCAGTATACATAGGACAGTGGCCAGAAAAAAGCTTTACTAAAAAGCTAGCTGATGGATGCAAACAATGTTCCACTCCAGCAAACATAGAGTTATCGATACGTAATCAACATTTTAATATTGGGAGGGATGATGGCAAAACTTTATGATCAAATATTGACAGAATAACAGTCATGTGTAATCTTTGATTCACACTACAATGTTCTGTGTCCCTGACTTGGTAGCATGCGGTTAATTAGGCCACAGCTGTGTTACAGTAAACTTAAAGCTGAAATATGTACGTTTTTTGAATTAACACATTGCTATACTATTGATCTGGTTCGTGGATGAATTCCTACCATATCAGATGGTCCCTGGTCTGCATCTGAAAAACCTCTGTATACCGTGTACTGTGTAAAAGTGTTCGGCTCTTGCAGTGGCAGGAAATGTTATCCTTTGCACAGGAAGTGATGCATTTGACATATCAAACAAAGAGGTAAGGCTGGACAAAATAAGGAATAATGTCAGTTTGCCAGCAAGGACAATGTTAGCTGCCTAGAATAACCTCATACCGCTGAATAAAGTGGCTAGATAACGTGTGGGGCTTTAAGAGTGAACTGATATCACACAAGTGACAGCCGAGATTTCTAGGGAAATTAGGTGGAAATACTTCCTGTTTTGAAAGTGACACCTGTGCTCATAAGTTTGCATATCCTGGCAGAAAGTGTGACATTTTGGCATTGATTTTGAAAATATGACTGATGATATTCCTTTTATTTTAGGATGGTGAGCATATGCTGCCACTTATTATCAAATAGTTGTTTGGCTCCTTTTTAAATCATAATGATAACAGAAATCACCCAAATGGCCCTGATCAAAAGTTTACATACCCTTAAATGTTGGCCTTGTTACAGACACATAAGGTGACACACAATTAGTGTCTGTGTATAAATAGTCAAAGAGTTTGTTAGCGCTCACGTGGATGCACTGAGCAAGCTAGATACTGAGCCATGGGGAGCAGAAAAGAACTGTCAAAAGACCTGTGTAACAAGGTAATAAAACTTTATGAAGATGGAAAATAATATAAAAAGCCAAAGCCTTGCTAATGTTAGTCAGTACTGTTCAATCACTTATTAAGAAGTAGATAATTCAGGGATTTCTTGAAACCAAGCCAAAGTCAGGTAGACCAAGAAAGATTTCAGCCAAACCTGCCACAAGAATTGTTCGTGATATAAAGAAAAACCCACAGGTAACCTCAGGAGAAATACAGGCTGCTCTGGAAAAAAATGGTATGGTTGTTTCAAGGAGCACAATACGACGATACTTGAACAAAAATTAGCTGCATGGTCGAGTTACCAGAAAGAAACCTACACTGCGCAAATACCACAAAAAAAGCCTGGTTCCAATATGCTCGACAACACCTTGACACAGCTCACAGCTTCTGACACAATGTAATTTGGAGTGATGAGACCAAAATAGAGCTTTATGGTCACAACCATAAGCACAATGTTTGGAGAGGGGTCAACAAGGCCTATAGTGAACAGAATACTATCCCCACTGTGAAGCATGGTGGTGGCTTACTGATGTTTTGGGGCTGTGTGAGCTCTAAATGCACAGGGAATCTTGTGAAGATTTATGGCAAGATGAATGCAGCATGTTATCAGAAAATACTGACAGACAATTTGCATTTTTCTGAACAAAAGCTGTGCATGGGACACTTGGACTTTCCAGCACAAGGCCAAGTTGACCCTCAAGTGGTTACAGCAGAAAAAGTAGAAGGTTCTGGAGTGGCCATCAGTCCCTTGACCCTAATATCATCGACCCACTCTGGGGAAATCTCATACATGTGATTCATGCAAGACGACCAAATCCTTTTTTGCCCAGACGGGCAGCTATACCACCTGCAAGAATTCAGGGCCTCATAGACAACTATTACAAAAATATGCACAAAGGGGGCAATACACAGTATTAAGAACTATAGTAAGGTTATGCAGACTTTTGAACAGGGGTCGGTAATTTTTTTTTCTTTGTTGCCATGTTTTGTTTTATAATTGTACCATTCTGTTATGACCTACAGTTGGTTGTGAATTCCATAAGAAATAAAATACATTTGTTTTGCCTGCTCACTTATTAAAAAAATTATAATAATTACAAATGGTATTACCAATATATTACCAATTCTCCAAGGGTATGCAAACTTCTGAGCACTGTACATCCTTCAGCTTTAAGACAGGGGTGGAAGTGCATGAGGATGAGCTTAATTGGCCTTTCCAATACATAAAATATTTTAAATATCTTATTCTGGTGACATGATGATTGATGCAAGGTTACAGTTTGACTAAAATAATCTGGTTCATAATGCAGGATAGGTAGGTTTTAGATGTGGGAGTTTCAATTACTCAAACATATATTGAAGGCAGATCTTCCCTGAAGGCAAAAATGTATGTTATTCCTTGAGCTCCAACTCAATTCCAGTGACTCAATTTAAGTTGAATTCTAAAATGTTGGGGTAAAGGTTACGTTTAAGGGGAGGATTTAGGGCAGGGCCAAGTGCTGCCCTTGGTCAAATGTGAACTTAAAGCATTCAGCCCATTTCCAATCCAAGATCTGCTATCTCCATTGAGTCAACCAAATACATTCATTTCTGCTTTCAGGGCAAATCTGCCAGTAAGACATATTTAAGAAAGTGAAGCTCCTACGTGATGAAATTCTGATTAGTTGGTTCAGAGTGTTTCGTTAAAAAAATATATATACTTAAACACATTTTATTTTTGCACTGTAGTCAATAGCCAGAGATTACCAAATTGTGACAAACATGTTCTCTGTTAAGAAACCACATTTCTAAAACAGTTTAGGGCAGAGGAGTTAAACCGGTTCCACAGAGGGCCGAGTATCTGCAGGTTTTCACTCTCACCTTGTACTTGATTGATTAATTAGGTCACTAATTGGTAAGTTTTTACCCCCACCTGGTCGTTTAGGTCTGAACTGGGAACCAATTTAAAGGAAAAACCAAAAACCTGCAGACACTCTACCCTCTGTGGAATCGGTTTGACACCCCTGGTTTAGGCGATCAATTTAAAGCACAGAAAGATGAAAAATACATCTAGGAGTTAACATATGCTCTGTGTTTATTTGCTAAAAGCGTGTTTGGTACACCCCTAACACCTTCTGTCTGTCTTTCTGCTTTTCTCTTACATATAGATTTGTTGTCTTTGTTTCACTGCCATCGTCCTTTAGATAGAAGTTGGCCATACAATTCTCAACTCTCCCTTTACCCATTCTGTCATAGCTCTCTTCTGAACATTGTGGGAGATGCATTTGGCTTTCATTCACTGTCATTCAGGTCTTTCATTCCCTGCCATGTATGATGGTGTTTTGGGCATCATAAAATGGACTAGGAGAGAAGACCGGCTTTTTTGGTGTGAGAGCCTGGATTTGTTTATCCTAAATGTTTTGCTTGATGATAATGTAAAACACTGGATTGGGGTAACGTCATCACATTCTGTAATAAATAGCTCCATGTGGGTTAGTAACAGATGCTTTGTTTTAGTCTTGTCACATAAAGAAACGTGGGACTGAATTTAATCAATACCTTAGTCAGACCTAGTAGAATCTTATTTACACTGGGTTTGTGATGTTGCTGTTTGACATACACCAGGTTCAGAATCCGTTACAAAAGTCATGTTGCTGCAATAATGGCAAATGTGCATATGGAGGACCACTCAAACAAGAAAGAAAACTAGGTAAACTTAGTTCAGGGAGCCAGCAGGTAGAAGTGACAGAGGTGAGCCAGGGAGTGTGGTTGAAGTACAGCGATTTATTTACTTACATTTTATTTGCAAGCTATATTAATTTTGGCTTGGTTAACTGCTATAGGTGGTTTCAGCAAGCGGTGGGCAGGGCAGCTAAATCATTTTCAATGGAGCCTTGGCGGTGAGAGGAATATTTCTTAGGCAGAGACTTCGGTAGTACCGTGATCCCTGCTCACCAAGAAGGAGGAGAAAGGAGAAAAATGGTGGAGCAGCTAATCCCTGTTTAATTGCTTTTGTAGTGGGGACAACATGCACAATTCAATCAACGTGGTCATGTACTTTCTAAATCACCTTGATATTGCAGAACCAAATATAATATCACAGCATATAAAAATATCACCAAAATTCTATTATGTTGGCTAGTCTGCTAACGCTGTTGCATGAAAGCTAACTAGCTAACGTTGATAGCAGCTTTAGCCTTTGCGTTAGTTGAATGGACAAGGTCGAAACACGACCAACAACCAAAATGGTATTACAAAACATAAGTACTGAAATAATGAAACTTTGCTATTTAGATGAAACAGATGATGTTGTTCTGATGTATTTAATTTCACAAACACAAACAGATACCACCATGTATTTTTTAACATAAATACAATTTGACTGACCCTTCCTGTTTCCAACTGGATGAAAATGGTTAGTGAGAGAAAGAGATAAAAGCGAACAGTACAGATAGAAAGAGAAACAGAGAAAGAAAGAATGACAGACTGAACACTACAACAGAGGAAAGTTGGTTCCTTGAAACACCTATCAGGTCATAGTGTGTGTGAAACATCTGAACTGAAAAGAGCCATTAGAGCTAGTTAGGCAAGTCTTACATCATGTTTACAGAGCATTACATTTTTATCACCGGGGGTTACAATAAAAAGTGAAAGAGCAGAGTTTTGGGTTTGTTTTCCATTACGAGGACCACTTGTTATCTTGCCTAATTCTCACATAAAATTGGTGTTTGTTTGATCACAGCAACTACTACATTTTAATGTGCAAGTGTGTTTTTTGGTCTGGTTGTATTGGTTTTGACATGGTATCTTTCAAGGCTGTGTAGTCAGGTTAGCATAATTGAGTTTGAGTCATATCCTTTCACAAATGCATACCAGATTAATGCTTTTCTGGTGACTCAACTATAATGTACAGGTGCTGGTCATAAAATTAGAATAGTGATTTATTTCAGTAATTCCATTCAAAAAGTGAAACTTGTATAATGTATACATTCATTCCACACAGACTGATATATTTCAAGTGTTTATTTCTTTTAATTTTGATTTTTTTAATAGCGTGTCGCAGTCGGGCCACTGGTGGGCCGCTTTCATTACAATGCCTTACAACAATACCCTGATCAGTGGCTTGACGGCGGCTAGCCACTTTTATGCACTAAACCCAGTGGGATGCCTCATGCCCAAATATTAGGTTTTATTTATAATAATCCTTATAATCCATAATAATTTTGGTCATATCACAAATGACAATGAACTAAATTAAATCTAAACAGTTTATATCAAATAGTGCAAGATACATACAGATAAACGTGCATTATACAGCAAGAATACAAAATAAACATGTGCAAATTGAAATACATTTTAAAAAATTAAACAGTGCAATCTGGGTAGTATTTTGATATAGAAGCAATCTGAACATTTAGGTATGGCAAGTATGTCAGAAATATACATAAGTGTGACCTACCAGCATATCGATGGAGTTATTGCATTTTATAGATAAATAAGTGCAATAAGCTTATGAATGGTTGCATAGCACAGTACAACTACAGTGAGAATTAAGAAGAACATTCACACACAGCTTTAAAAATATCAAGAGGATAATGTGATCATATACACTCACCTAAAGGATTATTAGGAACACCATACTAATACTGTGTTTGACACCCCTTTCGCCTTCAGAACTGCCTTAATTCTACGTGGCATTGATTCAACAAGGTGCTGAAAGCATTATTTAGAAATGTTGGCCCATATTGATAGGATAGCATCTTGCAGTTGATGGAGATTTGTGGGATGCACATCCAGGGCACAAAGCTCCCGTTCCACCACATCCCAAAGATGCTCTATTGCGTTGAGATCTGGTGACTGTGGGGACCAATTCAGTACAGTGAACTCATTGTCATGTTCAAGAAACCAATTTGAAATGATTTGAGCTTTGTGACATGGTCCATTATCCTGCTGGAAGTAGCCATCAGAGGATGGGTACATGGTGGTCATAAAGGGATGGACATGGTCAGAAACAATGCTCAGGTAGGCCGTGGCATTTAAATGATGCCCAATTGGCACTAAGGGGCTTAAAGTGTGCCAAGAAAACATCCCCCACACCATTACACCACCACCAGCCTGCACAGTGGTAACAAGGCATGATGGATCCATGTTCACATTCTGTTTACGCCAAATTCTGACTCCACCATCTGAATGTCTCAACAGAAATCGAGAATCATCAGACCAGGCAACATTCTTCCAGTCTTCAACTGCAAATTGTAGCCTCTTTTCCCTATTTGTAGTGGAGGTGAGTGGTACCCGGTGGGGTCTTCTGCTGTTGTAGCCCATCCACCTCAAGGTTGTGCGTGTTGTGGCTTCACAAATGCTTTGCTTCAAACCTCGGTTGTAACGAGTGGTTATTTCAGTTAAAGTTGCTCTTCTATCAGCTTGAATCAGTCGGCCCATTCTCCTCTGACCTCTAGCATCAACAAGGTATTTTCGCCCACAGGACTGCTGCAAACTGGATGTTTTTCCCTTTTCACACCATTCTTTGTAAACCCTAGAAATGGTTGTGCGTGAAAATCCCAGTAACTGAGCAGATTGTGAAATACTCAGACCGGCCCGTCTGGCACCAACAACCATGCCACGCTCAAAATTGCTTAAATCACCTTTCTTTCCCATTCTGACATTCAGTTTGGAGTTCAGGAGATTGTCTTGACCAAGACCACACCCCATTGAAGCAACTGCCATGTGATTGGTTGATTAAATAATGGCATTAATGAGAAATTGAACAGGTGTTCCTAATAATCCTTTAGGTGAGTGTATCTGTGAATGTGCAGACAAATCTGTAAATGCGCAGACAAATCTGTAAACGCTTAAACAGACATGTCATCAGTTACAACTCAGACGGGCCTCTCAATTCGCTGTCTTTTTACATGTACCTTTTGCTACACTTCTACGGTAGAACGCACTGATTTTTCATGTGACATTGATGGGCTGGTAACATTGTGGTTTAAGGAATGCCATTTAAGTCTATATTAAATAAATAAATATGGCTCCCAGAAAAGCTTCTCAGAATTATTGAGGCTCCCAACTGCCTCGACGGGACTGGGTATGGGCCCTAATTCAGGAAATCCTGGCTTGCACATCCTTCTGATTCAGGTGAGTGCTTTAGCTGAATTTGCTTTGTAAAGTGAACATCATTACTTTAGTATTATACATATATGTTAGCTATCTAGATGTTTGTTGTATGTAAACCAAATTAACATGATGACATTGTGGAAACAAGTGACGGCAAAATGTTAGATACAGTAGCTAGCTACAGTCCTATACCTACTTATGTGTGCTGAGTTAGCAATTGTTTTTGCTGAATAACAGTACAGTAACCTAATGTTCGCTAAGTTAGTCTCATACCTAATCATTAGTAATAACAAATACTGCCAGTAATGTGTATTTTGTTAATTAATCAATGTAAACAAGTGCAACCGTAGCTTCCCATAAATCATGTATTTATTAAATTCAGTCCATACAGTAGTTGCTTCAGAGACTGATATAGCCTAAATTGCCTTGTTTCTTGGTTGATTCAATTGCTTGAATAGTGACTTATTAATTACTCTGTTTTTATGGTCACCACTTGGAGATAGATGTACCAGGATAAGTGTGAAGAAGCGGTGCTGACTAACTGTTGATCATTCTGTACCTGGTCTATACACCGTTGTGGGTGTGACAGGCAATAATGTCCAGCAGAGCAGATAGCCTAACCACCAACTCTTCTCTATAAGGTATGGAGGCTGACCATGTCAGGTTAGTTTACACAAAATGTATGTACTGCTTTTATTATAAAGGTTGCCTTGTGGGAGAGATCAGGATGTTATGCCAGACTACAATTGCTCTTACTACAGGTGTGTTTATAAGGCATAAGTAAAAAAGGGCATTGATTTGGATTGGATGGTAAATGGGTGCCCTGACTGTTTGCGGTCTCCATAGGTCCCATGACACTGATTGTAGGAGAAGGGGTGTTTACCGGTGTGATGGCAATATGTAATATCATAACAGCATGGCTATCTAACCATCTCCAACTTCCAATTGGTTGATCTTTTCTCCTTCTCCTGTAACTATTTTCCAGGTTAATGCTCTAAATTAGAATTCTGGTAAAATAACAGGCTGGATAAAATAAAAAATCTCACCTACAAAACATGTTTCTTTCATTTATGTTAATTGCTCTATTTCTCTTTAATGTTTCAGTCCATCCCAACACTCACCACAACGGTCTTGTCTCTTGTTTTTTCTAGGACAGAAAAGTATTAACCAAACAATGCATCTGTTCACATCACCCAGTAATTGGGGAAAACTGGAGAGTGCAATGCACCTAATCCTAAATACTACTGTAAATTGCCCTGTATAATAGGGTCTGATAAATTACTAAAATGGAAACATTTGTACAGATTAACGGTGGGTGGGATGATCAATTCCAAATAAAAAGGGCCTTGCTGCTTAAGGAAATTTGGTAATAACCAGACAAACAAGTAATAACCAGACAAACTGTGCAGTATAAGTTTCAGTTTTGTCACAGTTTTTGTCACTCGCCTGTCTCATAATTTTCCATTCTTCATCTCAACCTCTTTCCAGGTTGACTGCCTGGGGTCCTACACTCTGTCCTCAATTCTGGCCACCAGGGTTCTGGATCACCATGTTCCACCCTGGGTCCTGACTGCTGAGAACACTACCGGACTAAGCATGATCAAAGACGTAAGCAACTCATCCTAGTACTAATACCAAACCAGCATCTGTGTATTCAAATAGTCCATAATATTACTTGGATACTGCATACCACATAGTCTCCAACAACCCACTGTCTCAGTCCTTTGTTTTTATGCTGCAAGTGTTTGTGCCGGGGGACAAGGGTCAGTCTGAATTCTGATGTATCCTTTTGGAGGAATGCCACTGCTAATTACTGTTGTGTCCTGTTGAATCTTAAGATAACCTAAATCCTTGGACTGTGTTTTAGGATTACCTGGCCTGATGTCTCCTAGTTGTCCCTGCTCAAAGTCCACCTGGTTGTGTTGCAGAGCTACACAGTGATTATAGGCCAACTGGTTGTGTTGCAGATCTACACAGTGATTATGGACCACCTGGTCACCCATCTTTGTCCACCTGGTTGTGCAGCTGATCTGGATTCTGCCTAAAGACTCAGCCCACCTGTATTAACTGATCCGCCAGTAATTGGAACATGCAAAAATGTTTGGTCCAACAAAAATGTTGGACCAAAAACTTACGAATTTCCCCCAGAACAGCTGAAGAGGACCCCTCAAACTCTGTCTACTCTCTAAGTTTCTTCTTAGGTTCCGTTCCCACTAGTGCCAATGCAAAAAGTGTTCTATAAAATTAATCTGATGAACAGATAACACCAGTGAATGAATGGAACAATTTATAACCCACCCAACATACAGTCTGTATTCCGGGAAATAAATCCTCCTGCTCTGATTTGTATTGAACACTGATACAACCTTACAGCATGAATATTTACAGATGACAAAGGAGAACCACTAGATAATACACACAGAAACTACAGCAATCAGTGTTCAATTGTAAATGAATGCTGACAATCTTTCAAGCAGTAGATGAACACAACTTACTAGGAATGGATTGTGTGGACAGCCTGGCCCTCAACAACCAGTAAAATGTTTTATGTTCTAGTAATTTTTTTGTATATGAGAATCACATGAATGCCTGGACCTGTATACCACACTTATTTTGGGGTCATGATTTTTTCTTAAAATCTCACTAACATTGTCAGACTGTGGCAGAACAATTAAAACTCCCCAGTTTGTATCCTGCCTCGGTCTGAAATAAAATTGATTAAACACTAGTACTTAGTGTGAAATGTGTTATTTATATTATTGATGAAATTAAGATCTTAATGTTGTTAACTCTTCTGATTAGCACTATAGAATTATAAACTGAGTTGTTCAAAAACTAAATGTTGATTAGCTATAGGATCTGCTACCAGTAATTAACAAGTTTCTAACAGTAATAACGCAGGACGGTTCAGGTGAATGGCTGATATACAATGTAAAGAACTGTATCCAGGCATTCTGCGTCACATCGTGCCTAAGAAAAGACTTTAGTTGTCGTATATTGGTCATATAATACACCCCTTCCTGTCTAATTGCTGAAATATCTTACATTACTATTTATTATTCAGAGACAATATAAGTATGAATATTGAAGAATGACAAACAAGAAGATAATTCAAATAATTGTATTAAGTATGGAAACACATTAAATGCATGTCAAACAAACATACAGACCATAAGGCCCATTATAATGACTGAGTCTGGATATGTCAAAGCTGTATCCAACTACAGGACAGCATCCATCCAGACTGGAAAATAGTTATTGTGTCATAGAGAGGATAAAACAGGCCAATATTAGCTATTATGGAAACCAGTGAAGCTTGGTGCCAAACTGATGGGTTGTTTTTCTGATTGTGTGAGATTGGCTGGAACTGTAGATGTACTGGGAGCAGTAAACTGACTCAGGAGGACATGTCCTGAAAGTAGTCTGGTCCTCATTCCCTCAAGGTATCTAGTGTTTCCCTCTGCACCCTTGTGTGTCTAGGACTTAAAGAAAATAAGCAACAAATAAAATGTTCAGTCTTAACAGATGTCCGTGTAGCTACTACCAGAGGCAAGGTACTGTAGATTTACTGGTTTGGACTAGAGTCTGGACTAGATTCTGGACTAGAGTTTACATGGTGGGTGGATTTTTGCAGTGGTTGTCAAAACTCCTCTGGAACCCCCAGTTATTCCATACCATACCATACCATCTTCTTCCGCTTATCCGGGGCCGGGTCGCGGGGGCAGCAGTCTAAGCAGGGATGCCCAGACTTCCCTCTCCCCAGACACTTCCTCCAGCTCTTCCGGGGGGACACCGAGGCGTTCCCAGGCCAGCTGGGAGACATAGTCCCTCCAGCGTGTCCTAGGTCTTCCCCGGGGTCTCCTCCCGGTGGGACGGGACCGGAACACCTTCCCAGGAAGGCGTTCCGGAGGCATCCGTAAAAGATGCCCAAGCCACCTCAGCTGACCCCTCTCGATGTGGAGGAGCAGCGGCTCTACTCTGAGCTCCTCCCGGGTGACCGAGCTTCTCACCCTATCTCTAAGGGATCGCCCGGCCACCCTGCGGAGAAAGCTCAGTTCGGCCGCCTGTATCCGGGATCTTGTCCTTTCGGTCATGACCCAAAGCTCATGACCATAGGTGAGAGTAGGAACGTAGATTGACTGGTAAATCGAGAGCTTCGCCTTGCGGCTCAGCTCTTTCTTCACCACGACAGACCTATACATCGATTGCATTACTGCAGAAGCTGCACCGATCCGTCTGTCAATCTCCCGATTGACCCCTAGATACTTAAACTCCTCCACTTGAGGCAGGCACTCTCCACCAACCTGAAGTGGGCAAGCCACCCTTTTCCGACTGAGGACCATGGCCTCGGATTTGGAGGTACTGATTTTCATCCCCACCGCTTCACACTCGGCTGCAAACCGTCCCAGCGCATGCTGAAGGTCCTGGTTAGAAGGGGCCAACACGACAACATCATCTGCAAAGAGCAGAGACGAAATTGTGTGGTCCCCAAACCTGACACCCTCCGGCCCCTGGCTGCGCCTAGAAATTCTGTCCATAAAAATTACGAACAGAACCGATGACAAAGGGCAGCCCTGCCGGAGTCCAACAAGCACTGGGAACAAGTCTGACTTACTGCCGGCAATGCGGACCAAGCTCCTGCTTCGGTTGTACAGGGACCTGACAGCCCTTAGCAAAGGACCCAGGACCCCATATTCCCGAAGCACCCTCCACAAGATGCCGCGAGGGACACAGTCGAATGCCTTCTCCAAATCCACAAAACACATGTGGATTGGTTGGGCAAACTCCCATGAACCCTCCAACACCACGTAGAGGGTATAGAGCTGGTCCAGTGTTCCACGGCCCGGACGAAAAACACACTGTTCCTCCTGAATCCGAGGTTCTACTATCGGCCGTATTCTCCTCTCCAGAACCCTGGCATAGACTTTCCCGGGGAGGTTGAGAAGTGTGATCCCCCTATAGTTGGAACACACCCTCCGGTCCCCCTTCTTAAAAAGAGGGACCACCACCCCGGTCTGCCATCCCAGAGGCACTGTCCCCGACCGCCACGCGATGTTGCACAGGCGTGTCAACCAAGACAGCCCCACAACATCCAGAGACTTGAGGTACTCAGGGCGGATCTTATCCACCCCCGGTGCCTTGCCACCGAGGAGTTTCTTGACCACCTCAGTGACTTCAGCCTGGGTGATGGACGAGTCCAGCTCTGAGCCCTCATCCTCTGCTTCCTCAATGGAAGAAGTGACAGCGGGATTGAGGAGATCCTCGAAGTATTCCTTCCACCGCCCGACGACATCCTCAGTTGAGGTCAACAGCTGCCCACCTCTACTGTAAACAGTGTTGGTAGGACACTGTTTCCCTCTCCTGAGGCGCCGGATGGTTTGCCAGAATCTCTTCGAGGCCAGCCGATAGTCCTTCTCCATGGCCTCACCGAACTCCTCCCAGGCCCAAGTTTTTGCCTCCACAACCACCCGGGCTGCAGCCCGCTTGGCCTGTCGGTACCCGTCAGCTGCCTCTGGAGTCCCACAAGCCAACCAGGCCTGATAGGACTCCTTCTTCAGCTTGACGGCATCCCTTACTTCCGGTGTCCACCACCGGGTTCGGGGATTTCCGCCTCGACAGGCACCGGAGACCTTACGGCCACAGCTCCGAGCGGCCGCTTCGACAATGGCGGTGGAGAACATGGTCCACTCGGACTCAATATCTCCAACCTCCCTCGGGATCCAGTCGAAGCTCTGCCGGAGGTGGGAGTTAAAGATCTCTCTGACAGAAGACTCGGCTAGACGTTCCCAGCAGACCCTTACAGTACTCTTGGGCCTGCCGAGTCTGTCCAGCTTTCTCCCCCGCAATCGGATCCAACTCACCACCAGGTGGTGATCAATTGACAGCTCCGCCCTTCTCTTCACCCGAGTGTCCAAGACATACGACCGCAGGTCAGATGAGACGACAACAAAGTCGATCATCGACCTGCGGCCTAGGGTGTCCTGGTGCCACGTGCACTGATGGACACCCTTATGGTGTTCGTTATGGACAAACTGTGACTAGCACAGAAGTCCAATAACTGAACACCACTCGGGTTCAGATCAGGGGGGCCGTTCCTCCCAATCACGCCCCTCCAGGTGTCACTGTCGTTGCCCACGTGGGCGTTGAAGTCCCCCAGTAGAACAATAGAGTCCCCAGTCGGAGCACTTTCCAGCACCCCTCCCAGAGACTCCAAGAAGGTCGGGTACTCTGCACTGCCGTTCGGCCCATATGCACAAACAACAGTGAGAGACCTATCCCCGACCCGTAGGCGCAGGGAAACGACCCTCTCGTTCACCGGGGTAAACTCCAACACATGGCGGCAGAGCTGCCGCCCGATCCTCTTCGCACCGGCCCCTTATGGTCCCTCCTGTGGGTGGTGAGCCCACGGGAGGGCCCCAGTTATTCCATGTATTTGAAATACTCAACTGCTTACACACCTGATCTAATAAGATTAACATTGCCAAAGAAGTTTAGGGCTTTAATCAATATTTTTCTCTAGCAGCTAGCTGTCATACATCTTCCAATGACCTCTCCCTCCACAAATGTTTACATTTTGGTCAGTTAGCAGGTACTCTGAGACGGAGATGAACAGGAGCAAAAAAGGTTAGGCCTTGCTCAAGGGTAAACTAAGAACATTTATCTTGTAAATTTGAAAAAGCGAAATCTCAGTTACAACCCCAAAACTCAGTTACGCTTCATGACTGGATGATATGAGCAGAGGTCTTTCACAGGTAGATGCATCGGTAGTTTCCACCACCCCAGATATATTAACTCCTTTTGGACCCAGTACCTGTGTTAGTCTGCTGCATCCAAGCTCTGAATCAACAGACAGCTATGGTCAGTAAAGACATATAGACTAATTAATACACATGAACAGAACATTGTTAGCCAATAGATTGTGATTAAACCTGTTTTAAGTTATGAGGCCCATATTTTATATTTTACCATACTAAAACCCATACTCATACCATCAGTGCCATTGGATCTGTAGTGATCAGTCAGGACCCCATTTAACAACCCATCCAAAAGTCAGCACAATGTTCAGGACACTTAGAGCAAGTCTGGTCTCCCAAATATGGACCTAACCTGCTAACTTGAGAGACCAGCCAGCAATGGGAGGCTGAAAACCATGGGCCATGCTTACCATTCTCACAAGTACTCATGTCATCGCTTCTTGCTCTGGTGGACATTGCCTCTCACACCTCCAACGGTGCCTGTAGACCAGTATGATCTACAGCAAGGGTTGGTGGTTAGGCTACATGCTCTACTAGACATTATTGCCTGTCACACCCCCAATAGTGTATAGACCAGCTACAGGATGATCAACAGTTAGTGGGCACCGGTTCTTCACACTTATCCTGATACATCTATCTCCTAGTGGTGACCATAAAAACAGAGTAATTTGTAAGTCATTATTCAAGCAATTGAATCAACCAAGAATCAAGGCAATTTAATCAATTTAGGCTATATCAGTATCTGAAGCAACTCCTGTATGGACTGAATTTAATAAATACATGATTTATAGGTAGCTACAGTTGTACTTGTTTACATTGATTAACTAAAAAGATACACATTACTGCCAGCATTTGTTATTACTAACGATTAGGTATGAGACTAACTTAGCAAACAATAGATTACTGTACTGTTATTTAGCAAAAACAATTGCTAACTCAGCACACATAAGGACTGTAGCTAGCTACTGTATCTAACATTTTGCCATCACTTGTGTCCACAGTGTCATCATGTTAATTTGGTTTAGATACAACAAACACCTAGATAGCTAACATGCATATAATACGAAAGTAATGATGTTCACTTTACAAAGCAAATTCAGCTAAAGCTCTCACCTGAATTAGAAGGATGTGCAAGCCAGGATTTCCTGAATTAGAGCCCATACCCAGCCCCGTCGAGGTGGTTGGCAGCCTCAATAATTCTGAGAAGCTTTTCTGGGAGACATATTTATTTAATTAATATAGAATTAAATGGCATTCCTTAAACCAAAACGTTAGCAGGCCATCAATGTCACGTGTGAAATCAGTGCGTGCTACCTCCGCCTGGTGGCAAAACATACAAATCTCCACACATGGACAAATCGCAACACGCATTTGCAGATCTCTGCTGCGGTAGACGTGTAGCAAAAAGACAGCGAATTGAGAGGCCCGTTTGAGTTGTAATTGATGACTGTATAAGCGTTTACATAATTGTCTGTGCATTTACAAATTTGCCTGCACATTCACAGATATATATACGCATTTACAGATTTGTCCACACATTTACAAATCTCAATACACAATCTCAATACATATTTTACACATACAATTCTGATTACGCACACATGGATTGAGATACAGACACACAACACTCCACACACATTTGTAAATAGTTTTGCTACAATAATGCCCCCATACTGTAAGACAGGTGTACTTTTCGTAGTTGATCGATTGAAAGTGCCACACAAATCTTTTCCCTGACTGATACAGTTGGTTCCTCGCAATTTCTATGTTTTCTCGAATAAGGCTTTGGCAGTAAATCCACCAACAAATCAATTTCTTGTCCTCCATTGTCCGTTAAGAAACAACTGGGTGCAGTACAAATCTAAACAAAAAATCTAACAGAAAGCACTGCATCTACTACATCCTTGCCTTGAACAGTTGCTAGTTAGGGGATTGGTTGACCCTTCCTCACAATTTCTATGTTTTCCCGAACCAGGCCTTGCCAGTAAATCCGCCACCAAATGCATTTCTTCTCCATTGTGAGTTAAAAAGACAACATGGCTCAGTACAAATCTAAACAAAAAATCTAACGCAAAGCACTACGTCTAACAATCTAAACCTCACTAAAGAAAGTTTAAATAAATCTTAGATGATCACACCACCTGAAAAATGCACATGCAGGCAAGCTAGAAGTCTGCTACAGTGGGGAGAACAAGTATTTGACACACTGCCGATTTTGCAGGTTTTCCCACTTACAAAGCATTTAGAAGTCTGTAATTTGTATCATAGGTACACTTCAACTGTGATATAAAAAAAAATCCAGGAAATGATTTTTTTGTAATTAATTAGCATTTTATTGCATGACAGAAGCCCTCCTGTTCTCCACTCATTACCTGTATTAACTGCACCTGTTTGAACTCGTTACCTGTATAAAAGACACCCGTCCACACACTCAATCAAACAGACTCCAACCGCTCCCCAAAGGCCAAGACCAGAGAAATGTGTAAAGACATCAGGGATAAAATTGTATACCTGCACAATGGGCTACAGGACAATAGGCAAGCAGCTTGGTGAGAAGGCAACACCTGTTTGCGCAATTATTAGAAAATGGAAGAAGTTCAAGATGACGGTCAATCTCCCTCGGTCTGGGGCTCCATGCAAGATCTCACCTTGTGGGGCATCAATTATCATGAGAAAGGTGAGGGATCAGCCCAGAACTACACGGCAGGACCTGGTCAATGACCTGAAGAGAGCTGGGACCACAGTCTCAAAGAAAACCATTAGTAACACACTATGCCGTCATGGATTAAAATCCTGCAGCGCACCCAAGGTTCCCCTGCTCAAGCCAGCGCATGTCCAGGCCCGTTTGATGTTTGCCAATGACCATCTGGATGATCCAGAGGAGGAATGGGAGAAGGTCATGTGGTCTGATGAGGCAAAAATAGAGCCTTTTGGTCTAAACTCCACTCGCCATGTTTGGAGGAAGAAGAAGGATGAGTATAACCCCAAGAACACCATCCCAACCGTGAAGCATGGAGGTGGAAACATCATTCTTTGGGGATGCTTTTCTGCAAAGGGGACAGGACGACTGCACCGTATTGAGGGGAGGATGGATGGGGTCATGTATCGCAAGATCTTGGCCAACAACCTCCTTCCCTCAGTAAAAGCATTGAAGATGGGTCTTGTCTGGGTCTTCCAGCATGACAACGGCCCCAAAACACACAGCCAGGGCAACTAAAGAGTGGCTCTGTAAGAAGCATCTCAAGGTCCTGGAGTGGCCTAGCCAGTCTCCAGACCTGAACCCAATAGAAAATCTTTGGAGGGAACTGAAAGTCCGTATTGCCAGCAACAACCCTGAAACGTGAATGATCTAGAGAAGGTATGTATGGAGGAGTGGGACAAAATCCCTGCTGCAGTGTGTGCAAACCTGGTCAAGAACTACAGGAAATGTATGATCTCTGTAATTGCAAACATAATTACTTAAAAAGGTTCCCTCACCTTCCAAATTCCAATTTAACCCCTGACTATATGGCCAAAGGTATGTGGACAACCCTATTAATTATTGAGTTCAGGTGTGTAAGCCACACTCATTGCTCACAGGTGCATACAAGGCTGGATGGGCACAAATTCCCACAGAGACACTCCAAAATCTTGTGGAAAGCCTTCCCAGAAGAGTAGCAGCTGTTATAGCTGCAAAAGGGTGGCAACTCCATAGTAATGCCCATGGTTTTGAAATGGGATGTCCAACAAGCTCATATAGGAGTGAGGGTCAGGTGTCCACATACCTCTGGCCATATAGTGAATATTTCATAAGTATTCACATAATTATTTTACTAATAAGCACTTACTACCCAAATAGTTCAACTTTTTGTCCCTAAGACTTTTTCAAAGTACTGTATTTCATTTTGTATATCCCATCATTGGATATAATACTTGGATATGTATTATTGGATACGTTCTTTTGCACTCCCTCTGCTTTGGGGTACTTATGTAAATTGGGGATGCGCGTGTAAAGGTCAAATGGATGGTGGAGGGGAGGGACAAGGGTCCATTTAGGATTTAGCATGCACTATTCCTACAGCTCATCTGCTAGCTAATGCTAGCCAACAATTATCCTTGTTGAATGCAACTCTGGTCTCCATGTTCTTTGAATTACTTCTATCTCTCCAGTACTGTATAATTCCTATTCTCAACAACCCGTGTTTCTACTCCTGCCCTATTGGAAATTCAGAAAGATCAGATCTAACATTACTTTTATCGGTACAAGGTATGGCAGATGAGCTCATTTGATTCATATCAGTGTTTCAGTGGTGTGGGGGATGGCCCCAAAATGTACCTCATAAATTACACTATCCTTAAAAAACACGCGTTTCCCTCAAAAGCTCTCCCTTCTGAAGGCATGCACAGTAAAGCTCAGTGGAACAGAAACAAGTAAAGTGCAACGGTGGAACCCCTCGGAACAACTTGCATTTTAAACAATTGTACCCCCCTTTTATAAAAAATAAATATTTTACTCACTTTTACTGCCGCTTGGAACTTGTGAGTCACTTTCTAATCAGCTGCAAGTCATTATTTTGCTAATGAAAAATGCTGATTACTCAAAGCTTTTTACTCACTCTTTTTGCTGTCTCTTTGTGGATGTTTTCTGAACCAAGAAGTATTTGCACCCAGAAGTAAAAATGAACAAAAAAGGCTGTGAAATATTGCCACACAATTAAATAATTATTTCTTGAAAGACAATTATTTTTTGGTTTACATTTTTTTTACTCAGTTAAAGATTAAAGTCAAGCAAATAAACAATTAAAAAATGTTCACAGGCTTTTTATTCACATTTACACAATGTGCTAATCATTCTGGAGGGCACTGTGTGTTCATATGACACATTGCTCTCTTTGACATGTTATGTGCATATGTGGCTCCTGTCTAGTGTGGCTCCTGTCTGGTGTAAAATGGCTACTGTGAGTCTGTCTGGATTTCTTTCGCATGCATCCCTGATATCTGACTCCTGGTATTTGTAGGAGAAAGGTGGTTTGCTCTGAGCTGTCTGTTAGGGAATGGAGGAGGATGGGGAGCAGTCAGTTTGGAGGGAGCCCAGTGCAACATCTGTTTCAAATCATGACTGTAATAAACGTCGGCGCAATAACCCAGAACGGATGGGACAAAATGAAAGCTCCTCCTGTCCTCCACTGATTCCTCTTCCCCCGAAAGGTCTTCTTGGGCCTAATGGCCAATGAAAAATACTTCACTGACTACAAACCCGATTCCAAAAAAGTTGGGACACTGTACAAATTGTGAGTAAAAAAGGAATGGAATAATTTACAAATCTCATAAACTTATATTTAATTCACAATAGAATATAGATAACATATCGAATGTTGAAAGTGAGACATTTTGTAGTGTCATGCCAAATATTGGCTCATTTTGGATTTCATGAGAGCTACACATTCCAAAAAAGTTGGGACAGGTAGCAATAAGAGGCCAGAAAAGTTAAATTTTACAGATAAGGAACAGCTGTTGGACCAATTTGCAACTTATGTCAATAAGTCAATTGGCAACATGATTCTGTATAAAAAGAGCCTCTCAGAGTGGCAGTGTCTCTCAGAAGTCAAGATGGGCAGAGGATCACCAATTCCCCCAATATCAGAAAGGAGTTTCACAGAGAAAAATTGCAAAGAGTTTGAAGTTATCATCATCTACAGTGCATAATATCATTCAAAGATTCAGAGAATCTGGAACAATCTCTGTGCGTAAGGATCAAGGCCGGAAAACTTCCAGAAAACATTGTCGGTGAACACAATCCACCGTGCCATTCGCCGTTGCCGGCTAAAACTCTATAGGTCAAAAAAGAAGCCGTATCCAAACAGGATCCAGAAGCGCAGGCGTTTTCTCTGGGCCAAAGATAATTTAAAGTGGGCTGTGGCAAAGTGGAAAAGTATTCTGTGGTCAGACGAATAAAAAGTTCATTTTGGAAAACTGGGACGCCATGTCATCCGGACTAAAGAGGACAAGGACAACCCAAGTTGTTATCAGCGCTCAGTTCAGAAGCCTGCATCTCTGATGGTATGGGGTTGCATGGGTGCGTGTGGCATGGGCAGCCTACACATCTGGAAAGGCACCATCAACGCTGACAGTTATATCCAAGTTCTAGAACAACATATGCTCCCATCCAGACGTCGTCTCTTTCAGGGAAGACCTTGCATTTTCCAACATGACAATGCCAGACCACATACTGCATCAATTACAATGTCATGGCTGCATAGAAGAAGGATTCGGGTACTGAAATGGCCAGCCTGCAGTCCAGATCTTTAACCCATATAAAACATTTTGCGCATCATAAAGAGGAAGGTGCGACCAAGAAGACCTAAGACAGTTGAGCAACTAGAAGCCTGTATTAGACAAGAATGGGACAACATTCCTATTCATAAACTTGAGCAACTTGTCTCCTCAGTCCCCAGACGTTTGCAGTCTGTTCTAAAAAGAAGAGGGGATGCCACACAGTGGTAAACATGGCCTTGTCCCAACTTTTTTGAGATGTTTTGATGCCATGAAATTTAAAATCAACGTATTTTCCCTTAAAGTGATAAATTTTCTCAGTTTGAACATTTGATATGACATCTATGTTGTATTCTGAATAAAATATTGAAATTTGAAACTTCCACATCATTGCATTCTGTTTTTATTCACAATTGTACAGTGTCCCAACCTTTTTGGAATCGGGTGTGTATTTGAAGACGGAAGACGGAAAGGTCTTGCTGGTGCTTCCTTTGTCTCCTCTTATCTTTTTGCACTTCTCTGTTTCTCCTTTACATTCTAAATTGTTTACAATTATGAGATTTATCTGAAAGATCAACTTACAGGAGAAATCAAATTAGATTAGATTCTACTTTATTGTCATTGAACAGTACAAGTACAATACAACGAAATGCAGTTAGCTACTAAGCAGACGTTCATATAGGGCAGGAAATGTCCATGTATTTACAAGTATTAAATATAATGTATGTTACAAGTGGGATTTGTAGATGTGCAAATAAAGGCAAATACAAGTACAAATGGCAATACTAAATGTGCAATGAAGGCAAATTGAAGGTAGCATGTGCAACTGAAATGCAGACATAGAAGCAGTGAGCTTCCCAAGGTAGACATTTGAAAAACGTCCTTAGTCCAGTGGTGCAGGGAGAGTACTGCAACAAGGTATCTGAGAGGCAGTACTAAGAGATGGGCGGGTGGGTATGGATAGTGTGGGTACAGAGTTCAGCAGGGTTACAGTGGGTGGGAAGAAACCTTTCCTGAGCCTGCTGGTGTGGGAATGAATAGAACTGTACTGCCTGCCCAATGGTAGGAGGGCAAACAGTTTGTGGCATAAATGTAAAGGTCCCTGATGATGCTGCATGCCTTATGCAGACACTGCTTGCGCTGGAGGTCTACCATGGCTGGGAGATGGGCACCAGTGATTTGCTGGGCGGGTTTTTACCACCCGTTGCAGGGCCTTCTGGTCAGCTACAGAGCATCCTCCAAACCACACTGTGGTGCAGTTAGTCAGAACACTCTTGATTGTGCAGCGGTAAAAGTTCACAAGGATCTTGGAAACCAGGTGGGCTTTCTTCAGCCTCCTCAAAGAGTACAGGCGCTGCTGCATCTTTTTGACCAGAGCTGAGGTGTTGAGGGTCCAGGAGAGGTCCTCGGAGATGTGAACACCCAGGAATTTTAAGCTAGGCACAGACTCTACCTCAATGCCATCAGTGAGAACTGGGGCGTGACTGCAGCCTTTACACTTCCTATAATCCGCAATGTGCTCCTTGGTTTTTCTTTGTATTGAGTGCCAGGTTGTTGTCAGCATACCATGCTGCCTGTCACTTGACCTCCTCCCTGTAGGCTGACTTGTCATTGTCACTAATCATGCCTACCACCGTGGTGTCATCTGGGAACTTGGCGATGGTGCTGGATCTGTGTACAGGAACGCAGACGTAGGTGAAGAGGGAGTACAGGAGAGGGCTCAGCCACACAGCCTTGTGAAACACCAGTGTTCAGAAACAGGGTGGAGGAGGTGAGGTTGTCTAACCTGACAGACTGGGGTCTGTTGGTTAGGAAGTCCAAAGTCCAGTTGCAGAGAGAGGGGTTGATCCCCAGGTCATGGAGTTTGTTGACCAGCCTAGAGGGGATGATCGAGTTGAATGCAGAGATGAAGTCTATTAATAGCATTCTCAAAGATGTGTTGGTTTTGTCCAGGTGGGTCAGGGCAGAGTGTAGAGCTGCGGAGATGGCGTCCTCTGTAGACCTGTTCAACCAGTATACAAACTGGTAGGGATCTAGTGTTGGGGGGAGGCAGGACTTAAGGTGGGCCCGAACTAGTCTTTTGAAGAACTTCATGATCGTGGGGGTGAGTGCAACAGGTCTGAAGACATTCAGGCTAGACGCAACTGCTTTGGCCCTGGCACAATGGTTGCAGTCTTGAAGTGCGTGGGGACACCCGCCTGGGCTAGTGACGGGTTGACAATGTTAGTGAAGACCTCGGACAGCTGCCCATCACATGCTCTGAGCACGCGCATGGGTATTCAATCAGGACCAGCAGCCTTGTATGCGTTCACTTTGCTCAGTGCAGATGACACATTTGTGATGGATGGACCGAGGGGAAGGTTGTCGGGGGGAGCTCAGCTTTAATGGCTGAATCTTTGTTGTGCCCATGGAAGAAGGTGTAGAACCTGTTAGGGTTAATTAGGGTTAATTGTCACCCTCAAGGACAGAATTACAGATTTCATACTTGCTCATGGATTTGATTTATCAACCTTTTCGGTTACTGAAGAGTTCTAACTTATCTCTCCCTCCCTCACTCCTTTGGGTTTAGCTGATCCTGGTCAACAATTACCATCAGAGCATCAATTAAACTATTACATTATTTTATTTGTGCTCTTGTAATTGTTGTTCACATAACCTAAATAACATGTCTTATAAACATGGATGTTCCTCTCCACTTGGCATGTGAGACATTTGTGTTGAGAGAAAGTGCTGAAGCAATTAGCATGTCCTTAAAGCAATGCAGCAGTAGAGCCTAGCGTATTTCCCATGAGAAAGGCAATTTTTAATAAATTCTGAGAGATAGAAAACAGGCGTTGACTTTATGGCCATTTATGATGCAGATGGTGAAGAGCATTCCATGTTCCCTCCAACCCTTCAAACCTCAAACCACAGATGACAGATGGTTGTTTACCTTCATGAATAAAACTGATGTGTTGGCAATGTTTCCTCCTTGCTGCCTTCTTGTGCACTTTGTAAACCCCTCTGCTTTAGGAAACATTGGCTTGGCAATTCCTTGGGGTGGCATACACAAATATACAATCAGAGAGAGTCATAATGGAATGTTTGGGAGTTCGGGTCTAAATGCAGCTTGGATGTGTATCCTTTTAAAAAGTTCTGATTTTGAACAGAGACTATAGGTGAATGCAATTAATTTTGAGTTATAAAGAAAAACAGATGTTTGAGTCGAGGTCTAATTGAAGAGCCATATCTTAGAAGTAGAAAAATGTATGTAATCAAGACTACCATTCAACACTGACAGTCATTTTTCAACTGTAGTGCTGAGGGCCACAAACCAAAACAGCTCAGTATGGTTTGCTACTCAAAGGACCTCTTTAAAGAGTTTTTTTTAATTGTTTTATCCAATCTGAAAGTATTGCTCACGACCCAAAATGGGTTTGAGCCTCAGCATGAGCTAGTGTTGGGACTGGGTATAATACAGTAGCAGTGAATGCATTGCAAGGTGCAGCCTGCCATAATGGTTTAAAAGAGACACATGGCGTCAAAGCAGAACAAAAAAGAACAACCTCTGCGCTATATTTTTTCTAGGCTTTAAACAATTACATCAATGTGTTTTTGGTTGACTCTGTTTAACAACCCAGAGAAAAATGCTCTAACTTTTAAAAAAGGTTAATCAGAAGTCACATCCAATATAGAGATATCTTGGTTCATTAAAGCTCACGTCAGGATGTACATCATGAGTTTTCAGCTTTCTAACACTTGAATGTATTCTTTGAAAAAGTTGTTGGTTTTAAGTGTCTGGCTCTTTGGTTTCACTGTTGGAAACCTGTCAAACAGAAACACAGCATTATTCCAAGAAAGACTTGATAACTAGCAGACATCAGCAGGTAAGTACTGTCCATATTTCCACTATATATTGACCAATGTAATAGCGTCTATTACTGACTGACATTGATTTGGGAGGGATTTATTGGGAATGGAAAACTGAGAATATGTCTGACCATCAACATTCACATCAAAGTGGAAAACTGAACTCCCCGATGGGAAAAGGAAAGCTTGAAGGGGTTATCTTGTAAATCCAAAATCCCAGTGCCTGGTGAAAGGTTTATGCTACATCATGTTTTGACTTCTATTTTGGGAGGGGAAGACATTGTCACATATAAATATTTTCCTGCTGACTTTACTGTGCATGGGACATTATGGTGTGAAGTTCATAAAGAGTATTCATCCATAGGCATTCCTCAGTGGACAAAATACATTTCTTCCTTCAAGTTTTGGTAAACTTAACTACTGAAGCTGATATTATTCCATTGGTTGAGCTTGTCTTTCATGTTAGCCAAAGGGTGGGCCTTCTCAATGTAATCCACAGCAAACATGTTGGCAGTCACAGCATGTTCTGGTGGAAAAGTCTGTAACACATGTTAACCATTAAAGAACTATGGAAACAGCAGTGGTTTTGTGTCTGTCTTGATATATACAGGATCTCATGTCTTAAGCCCTGTCAAACACATTATTTTATTCACGGTACCTTCCCCGGGTTCTGGCACCTGCAGTTTTGCTTGCGAATCAGACAAAGCATCCATTTATTCAATTTTATCACTGACAACTTCAGGACTAAGCATCTATCCAGTCTTCATGTTCTTCACAGTCAGATTAGACTGACCATAACTCAGAAGAATTTCTTGGAATCTAGTGAATAACTTCACCAAGGATTTTATGCGCTATAGTCAAACCAGGGATGATGACGTTATATAAAAATTCTCTAATCCTCCCTATGTTCTGGCACCTCTCTTGGTTTGCAAAACATCCCTTTTCATTTAGCTTTCTGTCACGTTATAGTTAATCAGTTGATTATTGGCATCCAGTAATTACATTTTTGAAGTAACCAGAGAGAAAAACATTCATACAAAATATATGTACTGCATCATATTAATTAATCAACGCTAACTCAAAAGCACATTGTGGTTGAAATATGGACATTTGACAGCAGTGAAATGACGCTGAGACTCCGATTTCTATTTGAAAATTAATGCCAAAAAACATTCAATACACAAGGATTTTACAAAAACACATTTAGCAATTTGTATCCGTAAGATACTAAAATCTCAGTTTGTAATTTTCTTTCTACAAGGCTCAGAGATGTATATAATATGGTGTAGTAACTATGTTTATTACAGAGCTACATACAGTTAAGTGGATCAAGTGGACCCAATAACAGAAAAGCTTAAATGAAGATCATGGGTCATGGGTACAATACAATACAATACGTATTTATGAATATTACTTGGAAATAACCCTTTTTTACACTCATTCTCCATAAATATACTTTCTAGTTGTGAAAATACAATGTATATAGACTTTTCTGATTTGTTTGAACTCCTAAAGTACTATGATCCTCTTGTGTAAAACATTACTCGTCCACACACAGTATGAGTGTTCAAGCCAAAGACTTGAATGAGAAAGCATGACTGTAGCAAGTAAATGTAACACCTGTTTATTTGTGTAACTCAGTGGAAAATGGCAAATTTCAATGTGGAGTCAGGGACCCCATGCCAGATCCATTTAAGGTTATTTCAGGACGTGTCTTGTTGAGCATGGATTCATAATATAAATTGTCTCAGTTGCGTACGGTGTGTCCCTGTAGTTTTCTGTTACTCTCAGTAGGAGGGAGGAGAGAGTTCTGAGGGAGATCAGTGGTTTAACAGTGTGTACATTATGTTGGGTTCCAACCATTTCTTTTCTAAATATTTTTTAATTGTGATTTACACTGCTGTCTTTACATATATCTCCCAACAGTGCACCTAAAAATTACTGAACGACCAGTAAAAAGCCATGACATGCTGCTTGGGGTGAATGGTAAATGTGGTTCATCTCTGTGAATTAAATAAAACCGTAAAATCACGGTCCATTGTGAATTAATCCACAAGATGCAAAGTGGATTGATCATATTTTTCACTTCATCTCTCTTTCTTCCTCTTTCCCTGTCACTTTTTAGTGTAGCATAGACTACTACCACAACGTGGCCACTGGTTGTTTGACCTAATAGACACAGGAGAGGAGTGAGGTGAAGGGGTGAGGTGGGGTCCAGCGGCTGAAGGCACCTCCTGGAATGACTGCTGCCATTGGTTGACCTTTGACCCTTACCCTTAATTGTCACTAAGGCAGTGGACAGGCAGTCTGACTGACCTCTTGGGATCATTAGCACAGTTGACACACAGGCTTCTTGCAAGATGAATTGGGTCCAGGAATCTTACTGAATCCTGCAGATCGAAAGACTTCTGATAATAATAAATGTACAAGTAGCAATTTTTATATTTACTTTTATTGACTTGAGGACGCATGTGGTCATAATTTGAAATTATGAATATTTCTCATCTCTCATCTCATCAACTTAATCACAAAATAGACCATTGGTCCATTTCATCAAATGAGGCTGAAATTATGAAAATAATTATAATAAACAGAACTATTAAAAGAACAATTCTTGAATTTCAGCCTCTTCAGATGGAATCGACCAATGGTCTAATTTGTGATTATTTTGATCTGATTGTAAGAGACCAATTACTTTTCATCAGGTGGGTGGGTGGGGGGGCTCTTGGCCAACGCAGGCTCAAATTAATTATTTAAACCATATAGTATTTTAAATAAATATATTTCAGACAAGAAGTTTGAAACAGTTTTTACAAATTTAGTTGGAAGCAAAAGTATACACATCACCCACATTAAATCAGAGAAGACATTTTCTGTAAATCCCAATATTGCACTTAACATACAGTACAAAGAACAAACCAAAAAAGTTTATTTATTAGGTTATACACTGGGATGTCCATTCAGAGGTGTTAGTTATTCCCCAACATATTTGTGTCTTATGCCAGTCTGTGTTTTGAGACCCCTTTTACTGGAAGAGCAAAAGGTCTCCCCATGGCGGGCCCATGGGCAAGATTTCAATGAAAAAAAAAATTCATTGTACTTGAAAGATTTTTATTAGATTCTTTCCTCATTGACACAGGGTCATAAATGTCCAGTTGTGGGCAGGGCAATACATGATTATTTGCACACTAATCCAGTAAGGAACGCCTATTCCTTGTTATGAATACAATTTCATTTATACAGATTGGAATAAGATATACATTTTTGGGGGACATATAGACAAGATGCTAAACTAAAGGGGGATATTTTCCGACTGAATATCTCTGAATAGTCACACAGTACAGCTTAATGAACTAACTTGGCATTTTGCAAAAAACAATACATTTTCACACGTCTCAATAATCTATACAATTCTTTGTGGTGATTTGGATACATTGGGAACTATGCCTTTAAAGCCTATGCCTTTTCTCTCACACAAACGGTGCTTTGTTGTTAGGTTCTCTGGTGATGGGCAAGGATTGTTAATATTCATTTCACACTCCCATGCCATATTCTCATGAGGGGTGGGTAATACCTCAGGGAATTTAACTCAATGTATTTGTGTCAGCATTGAAGTGTTTCAGTTGGGTGAGAAGAAAAATAGAAACGTGATCTACTCTGAGAGCCATTATTTACCCAGTGCCATTTCCCATTATGGCTACTGTTATTGTATCCTTTTAAAATTAGTTTTAACAAGTCCTTTACTTTCCATGAGACCAACTCAATTTGTTGGAGGCCAATGTGATATGCAATATGTTCTATTTGTCTATCAGCCGCAGGGAAAACATATTCACACAATGTATTTAGCTCAGGTGCAGAATGAAAGACTCCCTTGTTTGTCCCTGAGATATTCCTGGAAAAGGGGCATGGTGGGTTGTCAGCTCCAAGGTTGACCTTTCACATTGTAAAGGTCAGGAGGAGTTCGCATGGTTTGTAGTGGTGAGTTTCACTTCAACTAAACAAGAAAAACAAAGTCAGTGTAGAGAAAATGTTGTAATATACAAAATGCAAAAACGTGTTCTAAACACTTTAAATTAATGTAACGGTTTATTCACAAACAAGATTAGCTTCATAGTTATTTATTCATTCATTATTATGTGTCATTAATTAGTGGATTACTGTTTGACTCAAAGTATTTACTTAAGTGTAAGTCAGCCATTACCATAGACAATTACATTTAAAATAATTTAAGACACATTTGAAGTACAAGAAATGCTGGTTTCTATCATTTCAAAAGTGATTAATTAAAGCCACATTCCAGCAATTGTCACTGAAAAATTGTTAGAATTAAAAGTTACTACAATAAGCATCAGGAGCTTGGTAAATAAAAATGTAAAATACACAATGAAATGAACCCAGGTTTTGTCATCTCCAAGTTGAATATCTCGAAATCCTCTAATATTAGAATCACTTATTGGCCAAAATGGAGGAAAACTACTTCTCTGACAGAATTTCTAAATTAATCCAAGAATCTCTACAATTGAATGAAATACAACTATTCAGCCCTATATGTTTAATCAAACAATACCAAACACACCTACATAATAAACTAGAATATATTTACCATCTTAATTGTGAAGTCTTAGGCAACCTACAATAAGATAAAACCTAAAGAGAATGGAATGTGGTAGCACAATCTTAAAGTCCAATAACAATCTTGCCCCTGGAGGCAAGCAGTCCCTTCCAAATGTTTTTGATAAAAGATGAAGATGAAACAGCATTAAGGGAGGTCAGGGACTTGGCAGTGTGGCACAAGGACAACAATCTCTCCCTTAACATTTGTAAGACAAAATGAAATGATGCCTTGACTACAGGACAAAAGGGGCGAGAGTGCCCCATCCACACTGACAGGGTGATTGTGAAGAAAAGATGTTGAAGACTCCTCCTATTTAGGAGGTCCAATATTCAGCTTCCAAAAAATATAACAGGAAGTTACAGCAAGTAGTACAACAAGTTGGGCATACTGTAACCATTTCTCTCTCAGTTTTACAAATGTCCATAGGTTTTTGCTGTTGGATTAACCAGATTTACCGTAGTTATTTAAACTACCTCAACAACAGACAGGAATAAGATAACTACCTCTGATTAAAGCTGGTTTGTGCTAATTTCCAAGCTAGTTCAAAACATGTCCTTGACATTCTGCATACCTAACTAATTCAGTCTTCACATTATTGCTCTGATCAGAGGAAAAGGCTATTTAATATGGTGCCATGATAGTGTAATGTCGAAGTGTTATTCATATTGACAAAACTAAAGTGCACATCCGTAGCATTTGCAGAATTTTCTAAGCAGGCAATCAAGCTAAAAGAGAATCTTTCAAGTTTACAGGCACTCAGCTACTACACCACTCGTGGTGGTGGTGTGAAAGGCAGAGTTCTGTCCAGGGACAAACACTCTTTCATACAAAACCACCACCCCCGTCGGTGTTGGAGGTAAATCTTTAACTGTTGGTTTATACCTGACGTTAAAAGACCATATCAAAATGACAGTTTTAACCATGTTTTGAGACCCTAACCCAGTGTTGAGACCCTAACCCAGTGTTGAGACCCTAACCCAGTGTTTTTATATGTTACATTTGAGATTCTGAACAAAGCCCATGCTGAAAAAAGTACAATATTCTTCAACTGTCATTTGCAGATTGGTAGGTTTCTCTTGCTATAATAGTCTGGCATCTTACAAAGGGCCACCATGGTTTCTAGCGTAAAGCTCTATTCATACACTTTGACCAGCAGAGGGAAGCAAAGTCCATGAAATGTACAAATGTGTCATTTATCCATTCATGGATGTTTTCTTGATTAGTAACAATTGCATGACTTCTTTTAGAATACAGCCCCATTTGCTGGCAATAAATAATGCTTGTTTTAGTATTTCTATGTAATTACCCATGCCCTATTAGCAGATTGAAAGCTATTGACCAAGACATGCACACATGTTTAGGATGATATTGTTTGTATTCTGTTTTTCAGCTTTGTCTTTACTAGTAAATAAGTAACTAATGTGTTTACTAGTAAATAAAGTCATTTTACTAGAAAACAAGCAAGTAATATGTAATGACTATGGAGAGAAACAGTGTAGGTAATAATGTTTTACTATTGGCTTTAATTGGGAGGGGCAACTTCAGTCTGGAAAGGCCTTGGACGTCACACATTTTCCCTAGTACCAGCTAACTCACCTGAATGAACAAATTAGAATCTAATTCCAAACTGTTTTGCAGATGCTGTACTTAGACTTTTAATCAACATCATGATATAAAACCCTTTTCGGTGTTAGAAAATGTGTTAGAAGCAGGAAAAATGGGCAAGCGTAAGGATCTGAGTGACTTTGACAAGGGCCAAATTGTGATGGCTAGACGACTGGGTCAGAGTAGTCAGTACCTATTAAAAGTGGTCCAAGGAAGGAAAAGCGATGAACCGGCGACAGGATTATGGATGGCCAGGGCTCACTTGATGCACGTGGGAAGTGAAGGCTGGCCCATGTGGTCCGATCCAAAAGACCAGCTACTGTAGCTCAAATTGCTGAAAAGGTTAACGCTGGTACTGATAGAAAGGTGTCAGAACACACAGTGCATTGCACATTGTTGTGTACAGGGCTGCATAACCGCAGAGCAGTCAGGGTGTCCATGCTGACCCATGTCCATTGCCGAAAGCGCCTACAATGGGCATGTGAGCATCAGAACTGGACCACGGAGCAATGAAAGTAGGTGGCCTGGTCTAATAAATCACGTTTTCTCTTACATCACATGGTTGGCCATGTTGCTTACCTGGAGAACACATGGCACCCAGATGCACTTTGGGAAGGAGGCAGTGTGATGCGTTGGGAAACTTTGGGTCCTGCCATTCATGTGGATGTTACTTTGACATGTACCACCTGCCTGAGCATTGTTGCAGACCATGTGCACCCTTTCATGGCAACAGTACTCCCAGATGGCATTAGTCTCTTTCAGCAGGATAATGTGCCCAGCCACAAAGCAAAAATGGTTTGGGAATGGTTTGAGGAACGCAACAACGAGTTCAAGGTGTTGACTTGGCCTCCAAATTCCCCAGATCTCAATCCAATCGAGCATTTGTGGGATGTGTTGGACAAGCAGATCCGATCCATGGAGGCTCCACCTCGCAACTTACATGACTTAAAGGATCTTCTGCTAACGTCTTGGTGCCAGATACCACAGCATACCTTCAGAGGTCTAGTGGAGTCCATGCCTCAACAGGTCAGGACTGTTTTTGCGGCAAAAGGGAGACCTACACAGTATTAGGCAGGTGGTCATAATGTTATGGCTGATTGGTGTAAGTGAACACCCCAAATATCACTGTCACATTCTTCCTAAATAAACCCTATTTTCAATAGGAAAGAGTACAAAGACAACATACCAAATGTTGAAACTGAGAAACTGTTTCTTGAAACTGTTTCTTGAAGTATATAAACCCACTTTGAATTTAATGCCAGCAACACATTTAAAAAAAGCTGGGACAGGGGCAACAAAAGACTGGAAAATAAAGTACAAAGAGTTTGGGGATCTCATCATCTACGGTACGAAATCTCTGCATATAAGGGACATGGCTGAAAAATAATATTGGATGGCCGTGATCTTCGTGCCCTCAGGCGGCCCTGCATTAAAAACAGACCCAATTCTGTTGTGGAAATCACTCCATGGACTCAGAAACACTCCTGAAAACCATTGTCTGTGACCACAGTAAGTTGCGGCATCAGCAAATGCAAGTTAAAACTCTACCATGCAAAGAAGAAACCATTTATAAACAATATCCAGAAAAATCGCCACCTTCTCTTGAAATAATTTTTGGGAATCATGGACGCCGCATCCTCAAAGCCAGCATCCATGATGGTTTGCGGATGCATTAGTGCACATGCCATGGGTGACTTGCACATCTGTGAAGGCACCATTAATGCTGAACAATATATGCAGGTTTTGGAGCAACATATGCTGCAATCTTTTTCATAGAAGGCCTTGTTTATTTTAGCAAGACAATGCCAAACTACATTCTGCACGTATCACAACAGCATCGCAGCATAGCAAAAGAGTCTGAGTGCTAAATTGTCCACCTGTAGGCCCCACCTGTCACCCATTGAAAATATTTGGCGCATTATGAAATGAAAAAATATTACAAAGGAGACCCTGAACTGTTGAGCAGCTAAAATTCTATATAAAGCAAGAATGGGAAAACATTTTACTTTCAAAAGTACAGCATTTGGTCTCAGTTCCCAAATGCTCACAGAGTATTGTTAAAAGGATAGGTGATGCAACACAGGGATAAACATGCCCCTGTCCCTACTTTTATGATATGTGTTGCTGGCATCAAATTCAAAATGAGCATGTATTTTTCCATTCACCATACATTTCTCAGTTTCAGTATTTGATATGTTGTCTTTGTACTATTTTCAATTAAATATAGGGATAAATGATTTGCACATTTATTATCGTTTTTATTTGGATTTTACGCAGTGTCCCAACTTCTTTGGAAATGGGTTTGTATATGCTGAGGTGGCTGTCAGTTAAGGTTGTCCTGCTGTTTCCCTAGTACCATGCTGCAGCTGGTCAAATCTAAATGTTTTCAACTAAATCAATAGTTTTGTGAGCTTGGATAGTTCTTTTTCTCTCACTACCCCTGGAAATTGCCAGGTGTTCACCTTACATGAACTCTGTACTTCAAAGAAATGCTCTCCATCCAGGGCTACTATTTTGTTGTAACCCAATGCTGGTCTCCACAGTTTGTGTGTGTGTGTGTGTGTGTGTGTGTGTGTGTGTGTGTGTGTGTGTGTGTGTGTGTGTGTGTGTATACCGTGTGTGTGTGGCTTAATACCATATATTTATTATTACAAAAGTGTTTTATTACAGTAGCTAGCTAAAAAGTGTCTGGGTAGAATATGTCATGAATGGATACAGTGCATCTCAAAACTATTTTCCCCTCTTGAAAATAGTACAAAGACAACATAACAAATGTTGAACCCAATAATGTTTATTGTTTTTGGAGACGTATATGCCCATTTTGTATTTGATGCCAGCAACACGTTTCAAAAAAGTTGGGACAGGGACATGTTTATTAATGTGTTGCATCTCCTCTTCTTTTAACAACACTGTTAGGGTTTTGGCATGTTATTCTAACATGCCAAATACACCACTACAATTTTTTGCAAAGACCCTTAGTAGTCACCATTTTTGCCTGTGTCCATAACCGTATCAACGTCAAACGTCATCCTCATTATATTTAAACTTTTTCAATAACCTTCCTACATGATTTGATAAACCAGCAGAACTATCTTTCTTTCGACAACAGTATTAGTTGCAGGCGACAAAAATGCCACTAGACAAGATGCTGTTTGAAGGAACTAAATACATAGCCTTAATTCACAGATTAAGGAAGCGAGAAACCACACCCCTAATAGCCTAAATTAAGACAGAAAACAAGTAAAAAGCAATTGCTACCCAACTTATCAGATTTACTGGCTAATGCAAACAAAGCATCAAAAAGAAAAACGTTATTCAGAGAAAAAAAGTTTCTCTTTAATTTAGTTCACTCCTCATTACCTCCCGACCCAATATAAATGTGGTCTTCAACAGAGATCTTACTCTGGTCATTGCTAAACTCTCTACTTCCAGGGGAAGAGAACAAGGCTAGCCCGGCCACTGCACAGATGCCTCCCATTGGGACCTTAGAAAATATACATTTTAAAGTTGATAATGATTCCGATTTGTGTCCATCCAAAGCATGAGTTGGGAGGTGCAAATTTAGTGGCACCACAGGAAATGTTAGTCTGTAGCCCTGTAATAATCAACAGTTTGAGAAGGTGATCATTTAAGGTAAAAAAAAACACACCATGCAGTAATTTGCAATTCAGCCTAAATTGTTAGCTTAGATTTTATAATGTATGACATTTATGCATAAGAATAGGTAAACAAAATTATAACATCTAATCCAATTCTAGTGGATGAGTTTGAATTGCTATGTCTACCAACCAGCCCTTGACTTGGGATAAAATAAGTGCAGAAACTGACAAATTGCACAATAGTCACACATGTACAAATTGCACATGTTCATCAAAATGTGTATTAATAAGGCTTGCCTAAAAAAGGAAGCAGAACGCTGTTTGCCTAAAATGAGAAGAACCGGAATGCTGTTCCGGACCGTTCCGACCTAAGTCAAACACTGCTACCAACTAATCATTAACACCACACATTTGCCCATGTGTGTTATGCACCTAAATACCAATCGCTATTCTGTGACATTGTTGTGAACAGTCTCCATACACACTGCATTGACTGGGGGCAGAGCAAGACAGTTTTTGTCTTTAATAAGACTTATTCATTGTTATAAAATTATGTTGGTATCTACGTAGTTATTTGAAGGAACACTGCATTATAGATGTAGGTTATTATCTGTTTAGGCTAGATTTAATGGAAAACTGTTTATTTACATGTCAGAAATAGAGCTCAAGCTAAAGCAACATCTTACATTACTTTGACTAGCTTAAATAAAAAGATGACAAATATTCAAGAATGTCACTCCCATAGAATGGTGAAGTCACTCCCTAAGAGCTAACTTTAAATGCTTTTTGTGGCAAGCTTATACATGGGGACGAGGTTAAGCTCTAACAGAGCACTTGTGCTTCCAATATTTATATGTACAGCAGGACAGAAATCTTTGTAGCTGATCATGGATCATGAGTCGAACCTTAAAAGCTGGAATCACCAGTTGTGATTCTACAGTGTTTTCCTCATCCCTGTTTCTTTAAAAAAGGGGTGGAGAAATGGAATCACTCTGAAATACATAAATACACATGCTATTAGACTGACTATCCATGATATCAAAATTTGAGTTTATTATGTTTTAAGGCTGTAGATCTATAGTGTTTACATGTACTTACAAACATTGAAAAAATTTAATTTTTGGTTTTGGATCGATTACAACAGTTAATAAAGTTAATGGTGCACTGTGTCAAATCCTGACAAGACTGAATTTTAAACGATGACACGATTTGTCTCCTTCCCTTACCGATCAGACCAGAATAGTATAAGCTAGTTCAGGGTGGTTTAGGGTACGTGGATGTGTGGAATCTACATGTCAATACAAACTGATAGACGGAAAGTTCTCAGGCACTCATATATAAAAAATCTGAAACATTAAAACATGTCTTCTGGTCGTTTATGCTTGAATTCATGGCAGTAGTACTGTAAAAACAAATCTTTTAAATCTATGTTGTTTACTTATCGTACACTCAAAAACACAACCTCTAAGTTTTCTCTCAAACACAGTGTGCAATTTTGCTCACAGTGTATTAATAAATGATGTATCATAATAATTTCAAAAATCTATGTAGCAACTCTAGATTTCAACTTCAAGAACTACAGGCAGCAGACTGTGTGGATCATTGGACAAACATTCCACGTGAAGCTACATGATAACCCACGAGTACAATTTCATAACAGAACACTGATGTTATTGTGCTGTAAGACTGCACAAATACCTCCAGGACAGCGGAGGACGGTACAGTGTGATGAGCTTTGTTTTGGCAGTGCTTGCTGTACAGGATAGAGTGATAACCACAGTGTTGCCAGATTAACATTCCTGCTCCAAACCCCAGACTCCAAACCCCAGGGCCTGGCTACATGTGATCATATCCTGCTGACTCCTGCTGTGCTGGGGGGGTCAAACACATTAACTGAGAGACACACATTTTTCAAGTACCTACTTCATTAAATGAGAATTGCGATGACTACACCTCTCCAAGTACAGCAGGTTTTTAGCCAAATCTGGTGAAACATATCATTTACCAGTAAATTCAGAAATGTTGCTGTACATTATACCTGTCCAAAGAAATCAAACGTGATCAAAACACCACTTTAATTTGACTATGAATTTCTACTCTTAGCTCTTTGACACACATTTGCCTTCATGCCTTACTCTGTCCAGCAAGCTTACATATTTATGTTTGAACATTGAGGCTGTACCCAGGTTAAATTACAGTTCAAACTGTAGCGAATATGCTATTTCAGCATAATGTAGCATTAACAACAAAACAAATTGAGCAAATCCTAAAACATGTTCTCTTGGTCTGTAATACAATTTACAAAATCAAATTATTTGTATTCATGTATTTTTATCGATTACAAAATTCATTATTATTATAATAGGGCCTACTGAAGAAGTAGGTTCAGCTAGTGATGGCCATTTGAGGCTTCATTAGCGTTATTTTAGCAGCAGGATATTATGCTGGCAACACTCAGAATTTCTTTATCACAATAAAAGCCATCATTGAAATGTATAAGGCAATGTAGTTAATCTAGTTTGTGAAAAAGAACAGACAACCATAACATTAGAATGGACATTAAACATAAAATGTATAGACTAGAATGTTAACTATATTACCTATATTTCAATGGTGGCTTTTATATTGAAAAATAAAATTTGAGTTAGCACTGCTAGCATAATATCCTGCCGCTAGAAGAACAGTAATGAAGCCTCGAATGGCCATCACTAGATTGAGAAGTAAACACCAAGACGTTGAAGTTTTATGAAAACCAGAAAGCGTTTTAAAACAGAAAAGAGGCACTCGGAAAGACCAGAGGTTCATCAATGTAATATTAAGGTAAATTGTACCATTTTGTTCCACACAAAGATATAATGTTTGTCTCTTATCACTTATGTTATGTTTCAGTGCTGCTTAACACACTGAATAGCTCCCACATGGCCAAGGTATGAGAATTACTTTATTACTTACTAATTTTCTGCTCTTTATGGAGTGCTTCTTATCTTTACTCAAATGTGCTTTGACTTTGACAATGGTAACATTGCTTCTGTATATGTTATCATTGTCCTGTTGCAAGATCTATGTTAGATTCAGTTTCAGCTTTTCATTCTTTTCAAGACTTCTCTGGTAGAATATGGAATTTATAATTCACTCAATGGCAACGGGCCAGCAAACCAGCTCCAAACCAAAATGACACTACCTCCATGCTTTACGAATGGTAAGAGGCTCTTTTGTTCAAAGGCATCGTTTTCACAAAATAAATTGGTGCCTGGTATTGCGACCAAACAACTCCAGCTTTGAATAATCTGTCCAGAGCTCATTATTCCAGTAGTTTTGTTCTTTTCCAAGATGGAAAATGTCAGTGATATCTTGACATTCTTGTTTGAGCACAGAGGCTTCTTTTTTTCTTACTCCTATGTAGGCCAGGTTTGTGCAGTCTCTTTCTCACAGTGGACTCATGCAGTCGAGATTGATTGTGGCAAAAGAGGCCTGTACACCTATGCACATGTATGAGCATCTTTCATTCTGCTCTTGGCCTGAATGTGGTGCAACGATCTGTCCTATGTAGCCAGTTTTCTGTCATTTTCTTCAATTGTAAATTATCCATCTTAAGATGGAACGATCTGAATTACTTGTAAATGGCTTTGTAATCCGAACCATACTCATCGGCATCAATATTTTTATTCCTTTTGGCTGGGTGTTTTGATCTTGGTATGTATTACCAGACACCCACATGGTTAAGACCTGAACAGATCAAGTTTCTCATCTTTATGAAAGGCTGGACCATCCCAAGTTACTCTCTAATAACTTTATAATCTTTTGCACCTTTAGAGGTGAATCTGATCTATTTCATGGAGGACAGGCTCCTCAAAGAGTTCGGTGCAGCTGTGCCTTTTTGATCAGGATTAAAGTATTGAGGGTCCCGGAGAGGTCCTCAGAGATGTGGACACCCAGGAATTTGAAGCTGGACACACCTCAGTGCCATCGATGAGAACTGGGGCGTTACTGCAGCCTTTAGACTTCCTGTAACCCACAATGAGCTCCTTTGTTTTCTTTGCGTTGAGGGCCAGGTTGTTATCAGTGCACCAATGCCGCCAGGCACTTTACCTCCTCCCTGTAGGCATTTGTATCAATAAATGTGGTTAAAATTTTGTTCAGATATCCATGTCCAAATATGCAAAAAAATCACACATTTCAAGGATGTGTACTTTTTTCACATACATTGGGAGAACAAGAATTTGATACACTGCCGATTTGCAGGTTTTCCCACTTACAAAGCATGTAGAAGTCTGTAATTTTTATCAAAGGTACTCTTTAACTGCGAGTGACAGAATCTAAAACAAAAATCCAGAAAATCACATTGTTTGATTTTTAAGTAATTCATTTGCATTGGTGAGACCTCTGATTGCATTGTTGTGACCTCTGATGCCTGTACTATGCGACTGGCAGGTAAAATGGGGCGGGCTCATGTATATTGTTTGTATACTTTTTTAGGTCTGTGATAGCACAACTGTACCAAAAGCGTCTAAAACACTATCAGGGCGTTACTATCGGCAGCCTCAAAGGTTGTGCTTGAGTTATGTTGGTAGATAGCAATGTTTTGGCACACAGCTGCGACACTAACGCCTCCCCCGAGCAAGCAGGCACAGAGCTTGACAGCTTGGCTCCCCGTTACCCAGCAGGGGCCTAGTTCTGACTGTAGGCTTTCAAAACGTTGCATTTTAAGCTCAGTGGAGGAGTGCTAACTAAGGCCAGGAAAGAACCTGCTAATTATACTGGCTCTGCTTGCCTGGATGTAAGTCAAAAACACACACACATATATATACACTCACTCAGCAGGAGATCTGTGGGAGTCAGAAAGTCTCTTTATCTCATCTAGCAAAACATTGAGACAATTCAACAAAATAGTCATTGGTGTTACGGGTAGACCCTCAAAGTAAACACAGGCTGTTGATGCACGTGACTTAAATGAAGCCCAGCAGCCTCACACACTGACAGGATAGCATGCTGACAGGGTGCCGGTGGAAGAGAGAGTAAAAGAGGCACATGAAAAATGCAAAGAACACTCAGGGAGGTTTATTTGGTCTGTGAAGAGGCAGAGGAAGTAGGATGAGATTGATATGTGAAACCATGTTTCACCAATTGGTTCTTTAGAAATCAGGCAGTGCTTATTTTTTATCTTAAGAGTCCCCAGTAGCTTTCCGGGTCTACTTACACACATCCATTCTTACAAATCATAAAAGCTACTTCTACAGCTGCATTCTTTTATTATTCCCTTATTGGCTTGCCCACCAGCTAAGCTAGAATTGTTAAGTTCTGCTAGCAACATTTAAAAGGACCATTTGTTGTTGACATTAAAATTTTAGGGTAAAAATCTAGAGCCTGAAAAATCAACAAAATTGTAATGTTAGCATGACCTATACTAGAAATAATTTAGTAAACTTGGTCTAAAACAGTAACAATATTTGCTTGTCATGTATTTAATAAATCACCATCACTGAATAAAGTTAAATTTACACTACAGCACATTTATTATTAGATCTTTATCTTTTGATAAAGAAATTAATGTATGGTTGAAGGTGAATAGGTACAAAGGTATACAGTGATTTAGGTACAAAGGTATCCAGAATCTACCTTTCAATTAAAGTATTGGTTTACCTATTATGTCCTTCGTTACTACTGTTGCTTTGTGTTGCATTAAGTAAAACATTTCAGCCACTAGATGTCCTCTGTCATTTTCAGATCAGTGGTTTGGATACAGGTTACATTCCCCTGCTCAGATGTCTCATGAATGAACCAACGGTTGCATGCATTCACTGTCATTGACTCCCAGCTTGCTGTGGTAATTTGATACAATAATACCTATACAGGTTTTGTAAAATCTGTTAAGCTTCAGCAACAGGCAGAAGAATGCGCCTACTTGATGAACCTCGTCAAACTGGTCTCATCCTGCTATCAACACATGCTAACTGGCAAGTATGGTCATATTTTAAATCATACTTAGTGACTGGTCACAGAGTTCAGCAGGGTTACAGTGGATGGAAAGAAACTGTTCTTGAGCCTGCTGGTGTGGGAACGAAGAGACCTGTACCGCCTGCCTGATGGTAGGAGACCAACAGATTGTGGCATGGATGTGAAGGGTCCCTGATGGTGCCGAGCACCCTACGCAGACACTGCTTGTGCTGGAGGTCTACAATGGCTGAGCTGGGCACCAGTGATGTGCTGGGCTGTTTTCACCACCCATTGAAATAATAATAATATTTTTTCCTAAAGTAGAGCATATAACCACTTTCTTGACTCATTTTTTATTGTTATTTCTAGGCTTTAATTTACATTTGGACTCACAGGGAGAAAGGGAAAGAAGAGTGGATGGGATAGACCAGTATTGAACCCTGACAGAGAACACCATATTTGCATGGCAAGGGCAATTGTATAAAATTATATAACTTTTGTTTAGCATAAATACATCTCACTATTTAAATAATGGAAAGGGTAATTTTGGAATGGATAATTTTTGGTAATATTTACCATGTGTATCAATCTGTGTCAATTTCTCATCCTACTGTATTTATCAGGGCTGTAAAACTAATGTTATCCAGTAACTTATTTTTACACACAAAAAACGGAATACTTACATTTGTTTTCTCTAAGTAACTGTGTTGAAATCGTATTATTGTGTTTTGCTTCATGGATTTTTTTTTGTCGGCTGTGAGGTAATGGAATAATTACAAATCAGAAACCAATCTGACTACCGAGCCACACGGTAGAGTTAGGGGTACTCCCTAAATTCTCCCGGTCTCTGGTGAGGTTATATATAGAAATTAAGGATGTCCCCGGCCCAGCTATACCCCGAGTGCTGCAGCACAAGTGTAAGTGCTGACGGACTTTCTGCTGCTCTCTTCTCGCCCATGGCGGAGTGTGCTGACACCGCGGTTACTCTTCGGTTTTAAATACGTGTATGATTGTAGAATACGCCGCGACCGCTGTCACTTTGTATCCTGTAAGGATAGAAAAAAATAAATCTTACTTCGCTTAATATCGTATTTCATGTTTAGCCTACAATTTTCTAGGCTGACGCGCGAGGCTCCGGTGCAGTCGCAGCAAGTTTTCTGTCTCATGTTCGTTCTCAGCGTGTAAAGAAGGGAAAGGGGGTGGGAGAGGAATAGAGAGATGCAAATAGGGAGAGAGAGATAAAGGTTATAGAGATAGAGAGAGAGCACCTGAGTAGTTCGGAGAACAGACCAGGGAAGTATTTCCTTGTGTGCTGTTGGGGGTACCTGCTCTTCAGTTTTTTTTTCCTTTCAACAGACTCGTTCAGTAATTAGGTTCTCCTTAATTAATTTCCACCTTTCGGTTGGCGTGAAGGACTGGGATACGACACAACCGCCTGCTCTACGCTGGCAGTGATACGGTGAAAAGCTCTGATCATGCTTGGTTATAATTATCAGATGACATTAACACGTGCTGTCATATCTGCCTGGCTCGGTTCCAAAATTATTTCATACCAGATTACGTTTTGCGTGGACTGAAGAGATTTGTTTATAAGCGGAACTAACACGGCTCCTTTTTGCACCCCTGCCATCAAAAGCCGGGACTCGTAAAATGACTTTGAAAGGCTTCTTTTTACTCCTGTCTATAGGAGCGTTCACGGCTTACTATGTTTACCAGCCCATTCCGGACCAGATAGAGGAAAGATGGAAACTCATGTTGACCGACTGCTTCTTCAGAACTCTCAGCCACTTGGTAAGAATACTACGATAGTGGATTAAATACCACAAAATTATTTCGATTAAAACATATTTGAGGGTGCATTATTCTGGTGGCAATATTTTTTTGCACACATGCACGAAACATTTATTGACGCATTTAAATGATTGATTTAGGATGTTATTCTTTGACTGCTATTACACAATTATTATTGACCCTTAGGTAAATAGTCTAGTAGCCTAGTAAATGGATTCCGCTGAGGTTGTGTAGATGCTGTAGATAGTGTAGATGACAGTTACAACAGATTATGTCACGGTAATCCAGGTATTGTAGGCCTGCTCACTTGTTCTAAGAACAGACCCTTAAGGAAATCAACACTGTCTTTATGAATTGTTTTATTTAGTAATTAATTAATATATAACAGGTGTTTAAATGTATTATATTCTGTAAAATCAGACGCAATCCGTCTAACTATGGTTTATAATTATGTTATTTTAAAGCTGTTGAACTACATCCAAATAGAAATGTTGTCCCGAAAACTCAACTGAAATAATCTACACCTTTGACTCGATCGTGGTCGGGGTTAAGTGAGTGAATTTCCCAAGCTCATGCCTCTCTGGCCTACAGTAGGGGTCATACTCTGCATTTTCTGAAATACACTACAGTTTCAAACTTTGTGGTCACTTAGAAATGTCCTTGATTTCAAATGAAGAGCAGATTTTTTTGTCTGTTAAAATAACATCAACTTGATCAGAAATACAGCTTAGACATTGTTAATATTGTAAATCATTTTTGTAGCTAGAAACAGCTGATTTTTAATGGCATTTCTATATAGGTGTACCAATGGCAAGTTTTGTTTGCCAATCCAAGTTTATCATTTTAAAAAGACTAACTGATCATTAGAAAACCCTTTTGCAATTATGTTAGCACAGCTAAAAACTGTGTTGCTGAGGAATAAAGCAATAAAACTGGCCTTTAGAGTAGTTAAATATTGAGAATGTCAGCAGTTGTGGGTTCGATTACAGGCTAAAAATGGCCAGAAACACACAACTTTCTCCTGAAACTTGTCGGTCTATTCTTGTTCTGAGAAATGAAAGCTGTTGTGTGCTAGAAATTGCCACGAAACTGAAGATCTCATACAAAACTATTTACTATTCTCTTCAAAGAACAGTGCAACCTTGCTGTTATCAGAATAGAAGGGGAGTGGGAGGCTCCGGTGCACAACTGAGTAAGAGGACAGGGTAAAAAGGATCTTGAAGAAGGAAGGCTATCACTCCATTTTGCAACGCCATGCCATACCCTGTGGATGGCACTTGTTTGGAGATATTTCCTCCTACAGCAGGGCAATGACCCAAAGTACAGCTCCAAACTGTGTATGAACTATTTAGGGATGAAGCGGTCAACTGCTATTCTGTTTATAATGGAGTGGCCAGTACAGTTACTGGATCTCAACACTTTTGATCTGTTGTGGGAGTAATTTTACTGTTTGGTACGTAAGAAGTGCCCATCAAACCAATCCAAGTTGTGGGATGTGCTTCAGGAAGCATAAAGTGAAATCTCTTCAGATTACCTCAACAAATTGGCAACTACAATGCCAAAGGGCTGCAAGGCTGTAATTGCTGTGAATGTAGGATTCAAGGACACAATTATTATTTTAATTAAAAGTCATTATTTCTAACCTTGTCAATGACTATATTGCCTTTTGATTTTGATATATATGTTCAATTTAAACTCCTTTCATGTAAAACAAAGACATTTCTAAGTGACCCCAAACTTTTGAATGGTAGTGTATATTTGGAAAGTGGTCAGTTATGCAAGTAATCTTATTAAAATGTTATAACAACCCTAGTCAAAAAACCTTCAGGAGTTTCTTACATGATTTGGAACCATCTTTATATTTGGGATTTTGGGTTTAATCCTGTTTTATTATTCTCATTTTTATTGGAGTCTACAGATTGGATTCTTTTTTCAGTATTTTATTGAAGCAAATCCTGTGGGATTTGCTTTTGGCTTTTTATAGAATTTTCTTTTGGAATCCAAACTTTCATGGGAAATTGCAATATATGATGGTTCCAAATCATGCTAAAAGTCCTAACGGATATGTAAAACAGTGTGATATGTTTAGGCACTTGGATATACAGTGAGGTAAATAATGGGAGACTGACACACGTTTTGTTATTTTGTCTGGGCTTAAAGTACAGTCTCTCAACTTTGATTTGAATTCACATCCGAATTGGAGGAAGGGTTTAGGAATTACATCTCTTTAACATGTACCTCCCTCTTTTTCAAGGGACCAAACGTAATTGGACAATTGACTCAAAAGCTGTTTCATGGACAGGTGTGGACTATTCCTTTGTTATATCTTTATCAATTAACCAGGTAAAATGTCTGGAGCTGATTCCAGGTGTGGCATTCACATTTGGAAGTTGTTGCTGTGAGCCCACAACATGCGATCAAGGGAGCTCTAAATGCAAGTGAAACTGGCCATCATTAGGGTACAAAAACAAGAAACCAGGCAAGCCTAGTTCAGTCGGCCCGCAATAGAAAGTGCTACACTCTCGTTTCTTACTAAATTTACCTCCACCACAAATAGCGTCTGTGTATGGCGTTTACCACTGGCCATTTTAACAGTGCATTAACCAGTAAAAAGCTTTACCGGTATCTACTAACTTGCTGGAATAGTCATAAGAATTGAGCAATTGCTAGCGAGTCTGCCAAAGCTATTTCATTTCATGGCATGAATTCTTTTTTTTTTCTTTCATTGCAAAACCACATACTTTTTTCTTTCATTCGTGAATGACATTTACACAATAACTATCAACAAAGGCGACGATAACTAACTTTTTCATCAAGTGGAATCTACCAGAAATAATTAAGAATTGTCGTTGCTCTCAATAGATTCGAACTTAGGTCTTCCACATGAGAGGCACTGTCTTTAACCACTATGCCATGGCATTACATGTTTCAGCAGTCACTAGACACTATTGAGCATTGTGTTAAACTGACTAACGTTTCATATTAAGTTTACATCCACCATAGCGTCTATGGCTGTATGGCTTTTGCCTCTGGCCGTTTTAACATCTTATTAGCCAGTAATATCATTCTAGTATCTAATAACCTCCTAGGAATAATCATAAGAATTGAGCAATTGCTAGCGAGACTGAAGATGAACTTTTCTATGCCAGAAACAGTCGTAATATAACTGTAAACAGTTTCAGTTAAGGCTTACACGTAACTACTGTATATTAAGCCAGCAAATGTGTTTGTCTATCCTGACCCAAAATGCATGCACGGATGTGTTCTTCAAAAATCTACCAGATACTGTCGCAATATAAACTGTTTTATTTCAGGCTTACTATAATGCAGATACTGACGGTTTTAGCCAGCAAAGTTTTCATCTATACAAAATAATTCATAACACATACTTCGCCTGTGAAGAGATATGAACTCAGGACCCATAGTTCACAAGTCACACACTGGTGATCTCTGCAACACAAAAAGCCTGGACATCCACAGAAAAAACAGTGGTGGATGATCATAGGATCCTTTCCATGGTAAAGAAAAACCCCCTCACAACATCCAGCCAAATGAAGAACACTCCAGGAGGTTGGCGTATCTTTATCCAAGTCTACCATAAAGAGAAGACTTCATGAGAGCAAATACAGAGGGTTCACCACAAGGTGCAAACCGTTCATAACCCTCAAGAATAGAAAAAATTGCCCAGTTCTGGAACAGCATTCTTTGGATAGATGAAACTAAGATCAACCTGTACCAGAAAGAAAAAAGTATGGAGAAGGCTTGGAACGGCTCATGACCCAAAGCATACCACATCATCTGTAAAACACAGTGGAGGCAGTGTGATGGCATGGGCATGCATGGCTTCCAGTGGCACTGGGTAACTAGTGTTTATTGATGATGTGACAGAAGACAGAAGTAGCCGGATGAATTCTGAAGTGTATAGGGATATATTGTCTACTCAGATTCAGCCAAATTCAGTGAAGTTGATTGGACGGCACTTCACTACAGTTGGACAATGACACAAAATATACTGCAAAAGAAACCTGTGAGTTATTTTAGGCAAAGAAGTGGAATGTTCTGCAATGGCTGAGTCAATCATCTGATCTCAACATGATCCAGCATGCATTTCACTTGCTGAAGACAAAACTTAAGGCAGAAAGACCCACAAACAAACTAAAGACAGCTGCAGTAAAGGCCTGGCAAAGCAACACAAAGGAGGAAACCCAGCGTTTGGTGATGTCCATGCGTTCCAGATTTCAAGCAGTCTTTGCCTGCAAAGGATTCTCGACAAAGTATTAAAAATGAACATTTTATTTATGATTATGTTAATTTGCCCAATTACATTTGAGCCCCTGAAATAAGGGCAATTATTTTTTCAACCCCTTGAATTAAAGCTGATAATCTGCACTTCAATTGCATCTCAGCTGTTTAATGTCTAATCCATTGTGGTGGTGTACAGAGGCAAAATTATGAAAATTGTGTCAGTGTCCAAATACTTACGGACCTAACTGTACCACAAGGTTTCAGTGCTGTTCTCAACACCTAAAAGTATTACAATTATCTGCGGTAGGCAAAGAGCATCAATCTGAAACAGTCTAATTACGCTAGCTAGATAGCACTAACCTGATTGAGAATACAAAAATGGTAACCCCAATTAAAGTTTTATGTTAGGGCAATTTGTCTGAAATACTATTTAAGTTCCGCATGAAACATGATGATAACATCAAAATTGTGTTTATGAAAATATACAATGAAAGGCGATCCATTTGAACAATTACCAAGGCCTCTAAAAAATGGTTACATATTTAACCGGGTCAAAATGACCCGGTGGTGGAGAATAGATGAAAATGCTTGTTAAAAATCTTGCTGAGTGCAAATATTGAGTGAAAACTGTTTCACTATACCTCAGAAACACACTGTACCTATAAACTATGCCTGCCATGGTCAATGTTTGTTGTCAGTACTTCTTTACCAGGTCACATGTTAGAGACACTTCACCCACTGAAACCCTTTGTAATGTTTAACATCACACACAGTAAACGTTAAATCTTCCCTCAAACACAAGCTATTATTATCTTAGTTTTTTTTGGAATGGCTTTGTTGTGTAATCTGTGGGATGGGCCTGGACATTCTGTTCATAACTTCCCTGAGGTGATATTACTTTGCTAAGGACCCTGTCCACATTTTACTTTGCTGACTACAAGTCCAAAAATGAATCAGTGGCCACCTTGTGGGATACAGAGATGCAACCCTGAAACTTGAAGTATTTCATATATTTTTCAGAGTAGTTTGCTTCAATAACCACAAGACCAGCATGTCGTGTGAGATACAAACTTGCTGCCATTCGAGATGTGTGGGACAAGTGGGTGGAGCGTTTGCCATTTCTCTACAATTCTGGACCTAAAGTCACTGTTGATGAACAATATATGACTAATAAGCCTTCTAAATATTGAATAGAAATATGGGTGGCATGTGGATGCATAAAGCAATTATGCTTGGAATTTGCAGGTCTGCACTGGAAAGTTAGCTTGTGTTAGTCCTGAATAGAACCAGAACATGCGGGTGGTGCTAGACATGAAGTCAGTAGTTTGGTTCTACAATATGCTGGATGTGTCTGCAAATAATGCATTGATGCTCTGGCCTGAGATCACCCACAGATGGAAAATGTTCCCAGAGAAGGTTAAGTTTATGTAGTCAGCAAACCAGTTAGAGGATTTTTTTGTTTCTACTGATGTCAGTCATACAAAAACAACCCCAACTGCTTGCTGTAGTTAGCTAACTATCTGGTTTGTTTGTCAGGCTACTTGTGTAGTTGGCATATGTGTGCTGTGCATACAGAGGATGTGGAGGAAGAGTGAGAGGTGGATAAAGAGGGATTGGTGTAGGAAGAGAAAGAGAGCACACCTGAGAGGGGAACCTACATTCCCAATTCTTTGTTGTGTTGCGTGTGAATCATTTTTGGAGTGTCTATAATGGGCGAAAACACATTATTTTATTCCAAGTTAGGCAGCTTGATTTTCACTGTCCCATTTACCATAATACTCTATAATGTAATATAGCTTGTGAAGTAAATTTGGTAAAATCTCAAACAAATCTCAGATGTATTATTCACTGCAGGCTCTTATCGAATTAACGCACCCTTGAAATGATTTAATCCCTGTTAAGCCATTATTGGCTTAAAGCAAACATTACATGCTGTCTGGTTAACTCATTTTCAGCATGTTGCTAGCACTGTCTGGTTCATGAGTTTGATTATCAGGTGATAGGAGCTGGGGCTTGCCTATGTGCAATACATATATGTTACCTCGAAAATGTATTGCTGCAAACAAAATGAAAGGGAAATATTCCTTATTTTGATTTTGCGATTGCTCCATGCAAGATCTCACCTCGTGGGGCATCAATGATCATGAGGAAGTTGAGGGATCAGCCCAGAACTACACGGCAGGACCTGGTCAATGACCTGAAGAGATCTGGGACCACAGTCTCAAAGAAAACCATTAATAACACACTACGCCGTCATGGATTAAAATCCTGCAGCGCCCGCAAGGTCCCGCTGCTCAAGCCAGCGCATGTCCAGGCCCGTCTGAAGTTTGCCAATGACCATCTGGATGATCCAGAGGAGGAATGGGAGATGGTCATGTGGTCTGATGAGACAAAAATAGAGCTTTTTGGTCTAAACTCCACTCGCCGTGTTTAGAGGAAGAAGAAGGATGAGTACAACCCCAAGAACACCATCCCAACTGTGAAGCATGGAGGTGGAAACATCATTCATTGGGGATGCTTTTCTGCAAAGGGGACAGGACGACTGCACCGTATTGAGGGGAGGATGGATGGGGCCATGTATCGCGAGATCTTGGCCAACAACCTCCTTCCCTCAGTAAGAGCATTGAAGATGGGTCGTGGCTAGGTTTTCCAGCATGACAACAACCCGAAACATACAGCCAGGGCAACTAAGGAGTGGCTCCGTAAGAAGCATCTCAAGGTCCTGGAGTGGCCTAGCCAGTCTCCAGAACTGAACCCAATAGAAAATCATTGGAAGGAGCTGAAAGTCTGTATTGCCCAGCGACAGCCCTGAAGGCCACCTGAAGGATCTGGAGAAGGTCTTTATGGAGGAGTGGGTCAAAATCCCTGCTGCAGTGTGTGCAAACCTGATCAAGAACCACGTAATTGCAAACAAAGGTTTCTGTACCAAATATTAAGTTCTGCTTTTCTGATGTATCAAATACTTATGTCATGCAATAAAATGCAAATGAATGACTTAAAAATCATACAATGTGATTTTCTGGATTTTTGTTTTAGATTCCATCACTCACAGTTGAAGAATACCTATGATAAAAATTATTGACTTCTACATGCTTTGTAAGTGGGAAAACCTGCAAAATCGGCAGTGTATCTAATACTTGTTCTCCCCACTGTATATGCAAGTATATTGACAAAAAATATACTTGTCTCTAGACATTAATATTTTAAAAGCAGCTTTCATAGCAGAAACGTTTGGACACTGCTGCAATACACATTTTAAGGTGCCCTCAGCTAATATTGGTACCCTTGGTAAATATGAGCAAAAAAGACTGTGAAAAAAAGAATATTGTTTATCCTCATTTTCTTTCATTCATAATATATAGAAAAATCTAACCTTTAATTAAAAGATACAATTATCTGGAGCTCACCTATAGGTTTTCTGTTGGGTTTAGGTAAGAGCGCTGGGATAGCCATAGCAAAACCTGGATTCTCTGGTCAGTGAACCATTTTTGTGTTGATTTGGAGGTGTGCTGCTGGAAGATCCAACCTAGGTCCAGTTTAAGCTTTGTGGCAGAGGCAGTCAGGTTTTGATTTAATATCTTCTGGTACATAGTGGAATCCATGATATGTATACTAACAAGTTGTCCAAGGCCTTGAAAGAAAAACAGCCCCACAACATCAAAGATCCACCACCATACTTCACAGTGGGGATGTGGTACTTCTCGGCATTGCTATCTTTCTGTCTACACCAAACCCACCTCTGGTGTATTTTTCCAAAAAGCTCTATTTAGGTCTTATTTGACCATAGAACCCTGACCCATTGAAAGTTCAAGTAATGTTTGTCAGCACCTACAGGTGCTTAAGTTGTGTTTGATGACAGCAAAGGCTTTTTTCTGGCAACCTTCCCAAACAATGTATGGCTTATGTATGTGACGTCTGATCATAGTTTTTGAGACTTTCTGACCCCAAGCCAATTCGCCTTATTCACCTACGGCACTTCCTTTAAACCAAAACGAGGCTGTGGGGTACGGAAGTAACGTTGGCCCGCCCATCTGTAGACTTCTGTCATAACGTTACCTACAATACCGCCGCATTGTTGTGTTCCCAAATTTACCTCTTCAAAGAGAAAGAAATCCTATACAGGTCATACCTTCCATCGTTTCCCCAAAGATCCTGTACTTTGCCGTGAATGGATTCATAAAATAAGAAGAGATCCCGGTCGCCATTTCAAGGTAAGATATTAACATTAGTTTACGATGCTAACGTTAGCCATATTTACGTTAACTGTCATAGAGATAGCTAGCTAAACCTTCCGGCTAAATAGACATGACTTGATTAGCCACGCACCTGTCCTTTTTAAGTTATAACATGCGAAGGGTTGATTCGGGGCTAACGTTAAGCGAGTTGTTGGTCTTTTTACTAGCCTGGTCAGCTAACGTCCTGCCGTGGGTAGTCGTGTCTTACAGCAAAATATAAACAAGACGTGATCTGTGCCTGTTTATGATAATAACCATTGCTTATCTAGACCATGTTAAGCACACAACTACGTATAAACAGTAACATCCATTTTACTGGGTTTGTGCATCCCAGTAGACGACATTACTGATTCGTTTTTAGCATCTGTGTTACCTGTGAGACCTGAATAGTACCTTCCCCAACCCTACGTAACATTGCTATGTGAACTGAGCAACCCATGCCTGTAAACAAATTAACTTATACTTAATATTTAATCATTTTAATAACCAACAGTAGCAAGCTGCAAGCTACAACAAGCTATTTTGACTAATGGTTCCAATACACTTTTAGCTAAAGATCACATCAACTGCACATAACATGTTATTTTTAGTCTAGCAGGGAAAGATAAACTGTTGATATGAACGATCAAGATGAACATTTGAACGTTTAGCAAGCGTATTTGTTCTAGCCGTGGCACCACTCCTCAAACTGAGCAGTTTATCCACAGTCATGATACCTGAATGTTGTAAGGTGCCTTGTTTTTTCGCATTGAGCGAAAAGACTTAGCTCTCACACTGACTGTCTCGCTCCTCTTGACTGTCAGTAAAATAATTTAGTGTTAACACTAAAAAACAGTCAGTCTGGTGTGGTTAATATATCTTAACAATGCTTAGCATCAGCTTGTAATGTTGTCACGTCCTGTTGTTTTATCTAGCTAACAAGCTAACTTTAAAAGTAATGTAACTAATGTTGATTTCAGAAAAAAAGCAGTGATCGTCCATGCATTACCTTCTACGTCGTGCACATATCCCTCGATCCAGTTGCTGTATCCTTTCAGAAAAACAGCCCGGGGAATCATGCAGTCCTTATTGGCCCATTTTTTCGACATAGTCCATTGTTATTTCGGGAAGACATGAAATATTTGATGTCCACACAGGTATCGCCATGATGACAGACGCCCGCTGCTGCGCTCTGTCAATGAACTTCTGGTTTAGAGTGTACCCCCTAGCCTCGTTTTGGATTTCAAGATGGAGGCGCGGTGAATAAGGCCAATGGTTAAAATTCTCCAGCTAAAATCCTCCTCACTGTGTTTGGGGTCAATATAGACCCACATCATTTTCCAGGCCGATTGTTAACGTCTCCAGTTCTTTTAAACTTCTTAATTATAGCTTTGATAGTAGAAATTGGAATTTTCAACCATTGAACTTTTTTCTTATAGCCATTTCCTTATTTGTCCAGCTTAACCACCTTTTTTCGCACATCATTACTGTATTCAACTGAGTGAATATTATGAATAAAAGACCTAGAGGAAAAACAGCAAAGAATTTTATTCACATCCCTTTTTGCTCATATTTACTAAAGGTTCCAATTTTATTCCAGGGCACGGTATGTATCGTATGATTTTAGCTGTCTGTTATAACTGTTGTGGTTAATTAATGAAATAACCCTACAGACAAAATTCAACCTCAAAAAGTGAATTATGCTCCTCATTTCTTTCTGTTCGTCTCGGTTTTCCAGCTTACTAGCATACAATATGGGTGATCCTTGTAAAAAAAAAAAATGCCCAGGACATTCCCACTTATATGTTGTGTTATGTGTGAATCTTTTTTTTTTATCACAAGCATCTACACAATGAGAGGAAAAATATATGTTATTCCAAGTTACATGAAGGGGTGACAAAATACAGAAGAGTATATGCTTTTGAAACAAAGTAACCTAGTCACTGTAATTTATTCTCAGTTTCATGTCTGTTTTTTTTATATTTAAGAAGATTTAATTTATTTAGAAATTTCTCAGTAATCTCAAATTCTAATTTAGAATTCTATTGGGGTCTATAGTTAAACAAAATTGTCCATTTGTCACATGTATTCATGTGACATGGACAGGTAGGGGGAGATTAACAATCTCAACTACATTATTACGTTCTTGTTCTTTATGTTCTTCCTTAAAGACTAAGTTTGGATGTTTTATTTCTATAACTAAAATATAATAAAAACTGTAATTCCCTACCCTAGGGAATGGCGGGTGTTTGTTGAGACCCAACTAGAATTACATGGCCAGCATCCATTCATGCCTATCAGTACCCATTTTACCTTTTAATGTATCTATGGTTCTTTTATTAAATCTCATTTGCTGTTGAGCAACAGTACTTTAGAGTTGTTTTGGGGAAATTACAAAGTGGGGGCTTTTCCAAGATTCTTTTTTAGTTTTTTTTCTACCCTGAAGTAGTTTAAGTTACACAAACATTGGCAGACTGATTTAATAAGATTTATGGGAGCTGCCCAGAAAGAAAGAAAGACAGTAAGAACATGAGCATGCAGCCAAACAAGAAAATGAATAAAAATATAAGTTGCACATTAAGTATTTATAATACTTGACATGCAATAGTCAAATTATGGCACCAGCAGTCTACCTAGTGTTTTGTGTAAACCATGCCCCTCTATAATTATGCTTTCTGTAATGTTGGTTACAATGCCGTACTTACTAACATTAATCATAACAGAAAGATTTATTGTTTAAATGTGACCTAATTCCTTTCCAGAAAGCACCGAAATTGAACTTAATAGTGGTCAGCTCTAAAGGTTATCACAGGAAATGATTTTAAGCTGTTTATTGCAACCATCTTCTGATCCTTAGCTTACATACCACAGCATGTGATGACTGGGCCTCTTATGGATGATAAGGACTCTACTCTAGATCTCCTTTGAAGCTTTGCTCACAACACTCTGGGAGAAAGCCCTATGCCCCTGTAGTTGTTCCCCTCATGTTTACTTGGTCATATGATGCGGTCATGTAATAGTCCTCTGATTCTCTCAGATTTGAACATGCCTTCTTTCTCTCGCTCCTTTCCCTATGACCTTTTCCCTGTCTCTTGCTATTCCATCGCTACCTCTCTGTCTCCCACTCTGCTCAAACCTCTCTCTTTATCTCTCTCCCCAGGCAGATTTCAGTGAGCTTACGGGCATGAAAGACTACATGGGGGTGATGATGTTCATCACATTTGCTGAGCGCGTGGTGCCCCAGTCAGATGAAAATGTGCACGTCTCGGAGGAACGGTTTGATGGAGTGGAGGTGGTGGTGTACCAGCCTAAAGTGCTGGGCGGCGAGACAGAGCTACGGAGGGCTGTCATATACCTTCATGGAGGAGGATGGTGTTTGGGCAGCTCCAGTAAGTCAATTATTCCCTGGTTAATTCTCTCAAACAAAGAGTTTAACTATATGCTGTGTCCATACTGTTAAACAATCCATATTGATCCATACATTTTTCCAATTATCCATATGTGTAACTGTATGGATAATTAGACATGTCTGTAGCCTAAATATACAACTAGATTCCCCTCAAAAGAAGGGCATTCCATCATACCAGGTGGTATTACATTAGCTAATCAGCACATTGTGGTGGTATCGAGATGGTGACCATAATACAAGTTACATATCCTTTGAGCATCAAGTTTGAACTACCGCAGTGCTTCTGTTGTTAGTGTGTTCTATATCTGTCCATCCTCTCATTTATCTATCCGCCTTGTTACTAATCTCTGGGCATGTGTATAGTGTATAGTGATCACAGTGTGACAAGGGATGGAAATCAAAGGTGCATTTTAGGACTATGGCTGTTGTAATCCAGCCAGCACGCTACATCTGAGAGGTTCAGTGGGCTGAGTGTCAACTCTGGGATTTCAGCCAAGAAATTACCCTGCTGCATCAGACCTTGCTCCTGTTTGTAAACAAAACTCTGCACCAATTCTCTCGCCCTCTGAGAAAAAACATTCTGTTCAAGCTGTTTTCAGCAAAACCAACGGTAATTACTTTAAAATGAGACACAAGTATCATGTTGTGCCTGCAGTCTGCTATGTTAATGTGTTAGGGCATACGCTCAGTATGCTTAAACTCCATGGCTCAGTATGTTTTGTGGTGTTGAAGGTCGGTGTTTGGCTCGGTATGTGTTGCGGAATTGAAGGTCAGGGTTCGGCTTGGTACATGTTGCGGTGTTGAAGGACGGGGTTCGGTTTTGTTGGAAAATTATTTATTGACAGTTAAATAATAACCTAAGAATAGCAAGTCAGTACCAGTTTTTTGTGAAATAGACACAAATACAAATGTATTACATGTACATGGCTTTTTTTCATTTACAAGACCCAATTTTCCTCAGGTGTTAAAAGAAAGACTCCATCAGTCCACTGTAAGGGAATTCATTTACAAATGGAGAGGATTTAATGTAACAGCAACTCAGCCTAGAAGTAGACACCCTTGGAGATTTGCAGACCTCCCATGTTGCATCTCTGGTTACTGAGTATGCTTAAAAATTAATAAGAACAATGATTTGAAATGGCATTCATGTCAGAGTTGCTGGGAAGAAGCCTCTGGAAAAAAAACTGCACATCTTAACTTTGCAATAGACCACCTGGACAAACCAAACAGAGGTTTCTGGAAGTCCATTCTCTGGACAGATTTAGTCAAAATTGACCTTTTGGTCACCATCTAAACCACTCTGCATGGCGAAAAAAACAGTCAAGTGTGGTGGTGGGAATGTCAAGATCTGGGGCTGCTTTTCCTCCCCTGGACCTGGTCGACTGCACACCCAAAGCATTCAAGCAAACCAAAGAATGGCTCAGGAGAAAAGAGATTCATATTTTGGATTGGTCAGGTCAAAGTCCTGATGTTAATCCAATCGAGATGCAGTTTGCAGTACCTGAAGCGGGAATTACATGCCGACACCCTTGAAATCTCACTCGGTTTGCTGAGTTCTGTAAGGAGGAATGGGCATAAGTCTGTTAAAAAAACAAGTTAGAGTCTAGTGTTTATTTCAAGTTATCACTGCTATTGAAGTTACCACAAGAGGTTTAAATATTTTGGCCCATATGAAGTCTGACTTTTTTTAAAATAAAAAACTGAAAATATCTTAAATTTGTTTGTGTCCTTTGTTTGGAATGTTTCTGTTAGGAATTGGGGTTTAGATAAAGATTTGAGTTTTTTATATTTTATACAAAAACATCCATGTACTGTAGGTTTCACAAACTATCACACAGCACTGTATATGTTCTGGTTCATTACAGTTGAAAATAAGGTCTCTCTACTTGTACAAATGTGTAGTTGGATATGTGTACTTGACTTGCCAGGACTACAATACTATATCAGAAGCTCAAGATACTATTGAGTATTTTGCCGTTGTTGATGGTATTAGATTATACATTCTGTTATTTTCTCTGATATCTCTCTCTTGTGTCCTCTCTTCATGTAGGAATGGGGCCATATGACCTCCTGGCTAGGCAGATGGTCATTGATCTCAACTCTGTCGTTGTATCTGTAGAGTGAGTATATAATGGATATCTAGCATGCAACTGATAACTTTGATGTTATGCACTGGCTTTAACCTTTTGACACATATAGTCTCACCTGTGTGATCACATTAGTGTTGTAATAGTGTAGATGTTTAAACATTTACAGAGGTAGCAGTGTACTTATCCACAATTCCAAATCGGCATATTTAGGGTTACAGCTCTGACTGCAGCCGAAACCAGTGGTCATATTTAGCTAAAATAAACATAATATGGCTGGAGAGAAAAATAGTAAGTAGTACATCGAACTTACTATATCAGTGGTCAAAATCATTGTAAATACTTCTAGAAGTTTCACTTAACCCAAAGGTGACTAATGTTTGTGGGTGCTATCATGTTTGTTTACCCGATTCAAAGATAAACAGTACTGTGTTGTGTCTCAGAGCCAACAATATATTTCATTATCCCTGTCACATGCAAAATAATGATGTAGTGTGTTCGTCTTCTCTTACACGTAAATCAAATCTTTCAGGCTGTAGTTACAGGACAGGACCCACACAAACATACACACACAATGTCATGGATCTGTCTTAGGTAGGTAATGAATTACATTATCTGACAATTTCTCTTTCATCTTTCTAACTCACCACTAGCCTAATACCAAAATATCTGTAAGTCAGGACTGGTAAAAAAAAAAGTTCACACTTCTCCAAATATTCTTTACATATATGATGTAAAACAGAAACTGGTCCTCACTTTCATAGGTATGTCAGCACTTACAATCATGTTCCTGTGAGTGCTGGATAGAGCAGCAGTAGCTGGGGTTGTTGTATTAGGGCTGTACGACTGTCCTAACGTATTAATCAAAGAGGAGATGTTTGGAGAGATACAGTAGGTCTTCATGTACTGACAGGGTAGATCGGCTTTTATTACTGACACGGCAGGCTTTTCATGTCAAAGCAACAACTTTCGCTTGGCCACACCCATAGTAGCAACACTATCACATCACCATCTTTCTTATCTATGTCATTTCTTTTTCTTTCATGCACTCTGTGCTTTCTCTGTTCCTCTCTCTTTCCCAAATAATATTTACTCAGAGAACGTGTTGGCTCAAGGACTTTCTTATTCAGAACATTGGGTTCACCACTGCTAAATTCCTCTATGTGGGGGTGTACAAAGTTATTAGGTGTGTGTCTGTGTGTGATACAGCTACATCGAGAGAGTGACCGTGCTGGTGTGTGTGTGTACATATGCAGACTGCCAGACAAATTCTTGCCAACAGTGTTTCGAGATTTGAATGCCAAAATATGTTAGGCCCTAAACTGCTTTAATGAATTTGGATGAGTCATAGGAGTTGCATTATACTATTAGCCTTTAACGGATTTGTCTTCCATCTCTAAACCTAGTATTTAAAAAGATGTAAAGTCAAAACATTACAAATTGGATAGAAAAACATGTTTTTGTATTTCAGGTTTGAGTTGTTTTCTTTAATATTCTCACACTGTCAAAATTATTTTAATCAATGTCCCACCAGAGTCACCACTTATAACCAGTCCAGCGCATTAACAATCTAACATGGGTTTTTCCAATTAGAAGTCTTGGATGTTATTTGTACGAGGTGTATTAGTGCAGGCAGGTGCGGACTGGGGTAAAATATCAGCCCAGGAATCTGAAGTGGAATGGCTCTGTTAAAGTGGCTTAGTAGCAGGATTCCTAATAAATAGTAGCAGAAATGTAAGTGAAGATTTTTTTAGGGCTGTTTCGCAGTCTTACTTTACTGATGGACTTGGTTGTCCACATCATGCATCAGAATCTGAAAGTTTTATTGCCAGGTAAGTTTCACAACTTTCACTTTTGTGAAGATAATGTAAACATAATAGCCAGGCATAATCACACACACCTGGATGAATGACTGGTAAATCAGGTAGCTTATTATCAAACTAAGTAACTTGCTCACTTTTGTGAAGAATTGCTAGCTACCCAATGAACAAGTTAGATCCAGGAAATGTTAGCTAGCTGGTAAGTTAACGTTGTTCCCTAGCTAGCTAAAGTTAAGAGTAACGTCAGTAGCTATAGCTAGATAACTAGCAATGAAAAGGACTTTGATACATTTCTGAAAGGAATTATCTGTACCTAGTTAGCAAATGTTAGACTTACCCATATACATGTAGGAATGTTTCGTGGCAGACGGAATATCCTCTGATTAAATACAGTCATTTGCGTTTGTTTACCACGCTCTTCACTACACACTTCCGAGTCAGAGAGGGTCATGGCATCATTGTCCTCCAGAAGGTGTTCTCACACAACTTGTTCCCACTCAGATTTATTGACAACTGTAGCTAAATTCAGGGCAGTGATATGGTTGAGAGCTCTAGCAACGTGTTTGCACTGATCCATGTTTGAAATTCCCGGGATCACAAAGCAATGTAGTCGCGTTATGACAGAAGCTGGTAACTTGATAGAACTCAGTATGTCAGCATGTCCAGCCCCTTCATTATCTTAGCCAATCATGTCCAAGAAAAGTCCTGTATTTCCCGCTGGTTAAACAAGGGTTTTGATTTTTAAATTTTATTCATATTTACACTTTGTGTACTAGTTTGTTATTAAGTCCCACTGAAGCTCATATCTTCAAGAAGGAATTTTTGTAAATAAGACAAAATGTCCCAGAACATGTTTTTCTTCTTACAAACATCTCTCCTGAAAAGTAGTGATAATGCGTGATAAGCCCCCGTTCCTGAATTCTGTCACATATTGGTACATTTTAAAATAACATTATAATGAACACCACTAAAATGAAGGGGAACCTAGCCAGTTAAGCCCCATGAGGGCCGCTTTCCCGCCACTTTTGTAGGACTACTCCATTTTGGTATGACAGGAAAGTCAACTTTGGACTGAGTCTGCCTAAGTAATGGAGAAGCACTGTCAGCACCATTTTTAAAAATCAGTTGAAACATGTCCATCATGGTGCTGCACTAGGCAGCATCTGATTTTCTCTTTCTCCGCACCACCTTTCCTCTTCCTCTCCATTTTAACAACAAATGCCTGTTAAGAAAAGCAAATACAAACAAGAAACCAGACCAAGCCTAGTTCAGGCGGCCAGAAAAAAGAAAGTTGTTAATCATGGCTGCCCTCTCAAGAATTGAACCCAGGTCGCCCACATGAAAGGTTGGGTCCTTAATCACTACACCACAGAGCTGAACATTTACCAGGTTGTCAGTATAGCGTATTGACATTATATAATTATGTCACACATTAACACGCGTAACATGAATATTTTGTTAGACACCATTAACCATTGTGTTAAACTGAGTAACGTTTCTTATTAAGTTTACCTCCACTACAAATAGTATCTATGAACTGTATGGTTTTTGCCACTGGCCGTTTTAACAGCTTACTAGCCATTCCTGAATGACATTGTTACAATAACTACTGTATCAATATAGGTGACGATAACAGACTTTTTTTTCAAGTGAAAAGACGAGAAAATCGTGTATCCAGCGAAGTGTTTGTCTATCCTGACGAAACGCTAAGACATAATTCGAAAATCCAGCAGAAATAGTCGCAATATAACAGTAAAGAGTTGCATTCTAGGCTTCCTGTAACGTAGCTACTGAAGGTTGTAGCCAGCACCAGTTTTTGTCTATCCTGAACAAATCTTATTTTCCCACTGGCCGTTTTAACAGCTTAGCCATTCGTGAATGACATTGATACAATAACTACTGTATCAATATACACTCACCTAAAGGATTATTAGGAACACCTGTTAAATTTCTCATTAATGAAATTATCTAATCAACCAATCACATGGCAGTTGCTTCAATGCCTTTAGGGGTGTGGTCCTGGTCAAGACAATATCCTGAACTCCAAACTGAATGTCAGAATGGGAAAGAAAGGTGATTTAAGCAATTTTGAGCGTGGCATGGTTGTTGGTGCCAGACAGGCCGGTCTGAGTATTTCACAATCTGCTCAGTTACTGGGATTTTCACACACAACCATTTCTAGGGTTTACAAAGAATGGTGGGAAAAGGGAAAAACATCCAGTATGCGGCAGTCCGGTGGGCAAAAATGCCTTGTTAATGCTAGAGGTCAGAGGAGAATGGGCTGACTGATTCAAGCTGATAGAAGAGCAACTTTGACTGAAATAACCACTCGTTACAACCGAGGTATGCAGCAAAGCATTTGTGAAGCCACAACATGCACAACCTTGAGGCGGACGGGCTACAACAGCAGAAGACCCCACCGGGTCCCAATCATCTCCACTACAAATAGGAAAAAGAGGCTACAATTTGCACGAGCTCACCAAAATTGGACAGTTGAAGACTGGAAGAATGTTGCCTGGTCTGATGAGTCTCGATTTTTGTTGAGACATTCAGATGGTAGAGTCAGAATTTGGCGTAAACAGAATGGGATCATGGATCCATCATGGCTTGTAACCACTGTGCAGGCTGGTGGTGGTGGTGTAATGGTGTGGGGGATGTTTTCTTGGCACACTTTAGGCCCCTTAGTGCAAATTGGGCATCGTTTAAATGCCACGGCCTACCTGAGCATTGTTTCTGAACATGTCCATCCCTTTATGACCACCATGTACCCATCCTCTGATGGCTACTTCCAGCAGGATAATGCACCATGTCACAAAGCTCGAATAATTTTAAATGGGTTTCTTGAACATGACAATGAGTTCACTGTACTGAAATGGCCCCCATAGTCACCAGATCTCAACCCAATAGAGCATCTTTGGGATGTGATGGAACGGGAGCTTCGTTCCCTGGATGTGCATCCCACAAATCTCCATCAACTGCAAGATGCTATCCTATCAATATGGGCCAACATTTCTAAAGAATGCTTTCAGCACCTTGTTGAATCAATGCCACGTAGAATGAAGGCAGTTCTGAAGGTGAAAGGGGGTCCTAGTATGGTGTTCCTAATAATCCTTTAGGTGAGTGTAGGTGACGATAACAGACTTTTTTGTTAAGTGAAAAGATGAGAGAATTGTGTAGCCAGTGAAGGGATTGTCTATCCTGAAGAAATTCGAATATCCACCAGAACAGTTTATTTTAGGCTTCCTATTACGTAGCTACATAGGGTTGTAGCCAGCAAAGTTTTTGTCTGTCCTGAACCTCAGGCATAATGCATTTTGACTGTTACGGGAGTCGAACGCGGGACCAGTTGTCCTGGAGCCCGCATCTCTAACCACTACGCTATTTAACAATAGTCAGTCAATGAATGACATTCATTCTTCTAGCAAGCAAGCAAGCAAGTTTATTTATATAGCACAATTTATACATCGAAGCAATTCATTGTGCGTTACAAAGAAAAATAACAAAAATATATGAAAATACAATAACATAAAAACAAATACTCAAATGAAAACATCAAAACAAATGAAAACATCATAACAAAAAATTGTATAAGAAAACATATAAAGATTAAAAATGTGATAGAAACATAGGACGTTTAAGTACTCAGTCATAGGCACATGAAAAGTAAAATGTTTTGAACTTGGATTTAAAAATGTATATGTTTGGGGCACGTCTAAGATCTTCTGGTAGTTTATTCCAGTTGTGTACAGCATAAGTGCAAAACACAGCTTCTCCATGTTTAGTTTGGACTCTACTAGCTGTCCTGTGTTCATGGATCTAAGAGCCCTGCTTCTAGGTCGGCTCCGCTTATGTGGACCGGCCAAAAAATTTGCTTATTAAGATATTGACCAAACCCGTTCTTCAAAAATGTTGCTGAAATATTTGGTCGGTCCATGTGAGTAGCTGTTGTGTAACACATAATGAGCAGCTGCTGGGCAGCCCAGCCCAATGGGAAAAGTCCTGAACCTCCCGATGGCCAGTCTGCCCCTGAGTGCAGGTGTATGCCAGGAGGTCTGCATGTATATTACCGTTGGCATAATCAGTGATTAAATTGGAATTTGGAAGTTGAGGGAACCTAAATGGGTTCAAGCCGCTTACCATGAATACATTTCTGTCCATATTGCTGAAATAATCACATTTGTTTAATAAACAGCCAGAGGCACACTGAATAATTTAATATGTAGTAACTTAACTCTCAAACTCTAATCCTTTTTACTTATGCACCATAAACAGGGCCAGATCATAAATATACCCATTTTGAAAAGCTGTTCAATCTACACCGAACAGCCATAACATAATGACCTCTGACAGGTGAAGTGAATAACACTGATAATCTTGTTATCATGGCACCTGTCAGTGGGAGGGATATATTAGGCAGCAAGAGAACATTCTGTCCTCAAAGTAGATGTGTTAGAAGCAGGAACAATGGGCAAGTGTAAGGATCTGAGCAAATTTGACAAGAGCCAAATTGTTATGGCTAGACGACTAGGTCAGAGAATCTCTAAAACTGCAGCCCTTGTGGGGTGTACACCCCAAACTGTAGCAAACAATGAACCACAAACTGAAAGACTCAAAAGGGCAACTTAAATAAGGTCCACAATTAGAGGCAATGCGGGGCAGCTGTCTATAATTGGGGACAATCTAAAACAGCAATGCAGAGATGCGTAGGGCACCTCTGCGGGCAGGCCCTGGCTGTGACCCCCAGGTGCATAGAAATGCCTAGAGGCTTCCAGCCAGGAACTGACAATGTAAGCTACACCAATGGGCTTAATCACCAAGCCACAAGCTAATGTTACCATGTAAACCAACTAGGAAGCTAGCTCCATTTGAACATAATTTGATAAACAAACTGGGACATTATCTAGGGTAAATTGTTCCTAAGATTATCACATTAATTATACAAACTTTGGTTAGGTGGACAGTAAACCTACCTCACTAACACAGTGTGAGTTTGTGCATGCATGCTGTGATTCACATTCATTGATGCTCAAGTTTCATGCTGAGCTTTCTCCACTAATACAGGCAACGACTTGGACGCCCTCAAACAAAGCTGAAACATGAGTTTCTCTTAAATTGACAGCGATAGAAAATATGGTTCTGGCTATAAGATTGGAGGTCAAATCACATTATTTTTTGTATTATATGGGTTGTTCTGGTTTTTTCCACCCCAATTTAACCACTGGCGTTATAATTATTTGGGATTTTATTCTTTAATACTTTGGAATTTATGATCTGTTTATCAAACAAACTTTATAATAGAGAAGTAGAACATAGTTTCATATTTATTTTTAACATTATCATTTTAATATGGACACTTTCGAATTAGTTTAAACACAGAAGTTAAATAAAATTAGCGAAATCTAGGACACAGTCAATGTAGCCTACCATTACCATATTTAGTCTTTCATTTATTCTTATAGAGACTAGTACAGTATATTTTGTCTAAATCGGGAACAACTGTTACAATTGTCATCATGAACCAAGCACTCGTTGAAAACATCTTGCTTAAACAGGGCATAACCATTCTACAAATGTCTTCATGAACGTAGCATACAGTTTCATTCTCTTTTTGTCACTGAAATAATAAACTTGTAAATCACCGAACATCCAGAACTACTGAACAAATAGCACAAATATGCAGGCTTGCAGTTAACTGTTAGTTTTGTTAAGCATGCAGTTTGCAGAATTTCGGCGTAACACAGACACATAACATTTAAGCATACACACAAAAGACAATACATTTGGCATTGGCCAGTTGTGCATGTTTCATTAATTAGATTGTCTCAATTGTCTTGCAGTTCGTGTACATGGGGTTTTCCTATTGGAATGGGAAAGCAACCAGAGACTGCCATTTTAACAGTCCATTTCCTTCAGAGTAAAATCTTCAATTTTTAATTTGTTACATATTCAGGTAATGGCAAAGAGCAAAATCTTAGGAAATGCATTGTATAGATTCAGTCCATTTGTATCGCCTACATGACAAGAAGAATTTTTTGAATATCTAGTGCGTGGCACACTTCTTTTGTCAGTTCATTTTTGAAGTGTGTCCCTTAAACAGATGAAATATTTTTGGGTACACCAAACCTTGATTTAACCACCCTCATTATACAGTACCTGCATCTTTGTGTTGGAAATGCTCCTACCCAACTTGAAAATGTGTCCATTATTACAAAGCAACAGCGTTTGTCACCAGCTTTCTCTGTCACATCAGTGAAATCCATCTATTGAAAAAAACTGTACAGGCTGAGATTGGAATAAGATCAGATGCATATCTATTACTTTCTAGTCAAAAGATTATTTCAAGAAATGATAATGATGAACTTGCCATATTTATGGATGATAAATAAAAGAATTGAGTGGTGTAATTGCAATGGTTTCACTGATGGATTTCAATTATAAGTTATCCACCACACTCATACACCCAAACATTCACTTTATTGTGTGCACACACATGTTCTCATCTCACTCATTAAATCACAAATTCAGTGCCAGCCACTTATACTTCTGTCAACAGTTATAGAGATTTTTAGCCCCTAACCTAAAGCCACTTGGGTATCCTCACATATGGCCTATTGGATGTAACATATTTTAATTCACTATTAATTTATCATATAGAGCTCCGGAAAAAATAAAGAGACCTCTGCAACTTTTTCTTTCCTTTGAGTGAGGAACAGAAGAGTTAAAATTAAGAGACCACTGCAAATTGAATGCTTCTGTTCCTCACTCAAAACTATCCTTTTCAACTTTATTGAAAAGGAAAGAAAAATTTGCAGCTGTCTCTTAATTTTCTCCAGAGTATATTTTAACTGACCTTGGCTTGACACACAAGAGACTCGTCAATCTCTGTGGTAACCAGAGATTAAGAACTGGGGCCTCCCACGGGTAGGGCCACAGTGTCACCGGACCCCCCCGTCTCAGTTCCAAGCTGTTACGCTGCTAATATTATTGTGCTGGGGGATATGAGGAATGCACTACTAACTTTTTTTCAGTCTCCTCCAGTTTTACATTTTAGGAGGAGAGGAGGTCCTGGTCCACACCTGCGGATTACCTGGTTTGGGAGGCCCATTGCTGTCCCTGTCCTCCTTGTCCATCTGGTCATACTTTTGACCTAGTCTAAAATCAAATAGACTCTCGACTTAGCCCAGAGAAATGTATTTATTATTCCAATTGGACTCTTAATATCTCACCCGGCACAGCCAGAAAAGGACTGGTCACCCCTCTGAGCCTGGGTCCTCTCTAGGTTTCTTCCTAAAATTCGACCTTCTTAGGGAGTTTTTCCTAGCCACTGAAATTCAACACTACTGTTGTTTGCTCCTTGCGGTTTAAGGCCGGGTGTCTCTGTAAAGCACTTTGTGACAACTGCTATTGTAAAAAGGGCTTTATAAATAAATAAATAATAAATAAATAAACCACCTAGGGAAGTAATGCACCCCAAAGACCTGAACCCTCTATGAACACTTTTGTGGAGTAAGGTATTTTGTGTCACATACATGTCGTATTGCCGTCCCACAGGGTATACTCGGTTGGGGTTACCATGAATGATTTTATTTTCCCTCACATACAACAGACTCTTGGGAATTTCGAATTGGCTATTCCCACTCATACTCTTGGGACCTCTAATTAATTGTTTTAAATTATGTTTTGATATCCCTGTTGATGATCATTATTTTATTCCATGTTATCACATCATTTACAAAGTTTACATCAACAGTTAGATGTTTTTTGTTCTTTTTTTGTTCTTCCGAAGGTTTTCCCCATCTGGGTCGCCAAATTGTGGAAGATGTAAAAGTGTTTGCAATATATCAATTAAAACTCTTCAGTCGTTTGTATAGGAGTTGATTACTTCAGGTCTTTAATTGTGTGTATATACGGGAACAATTATCAGACAAATACAGTAAGGTTCCCAAAATATTATGTCTTATGCTCAAGATACATACAAGAAAACTAGATGTCACACTAATAAGAAACTATGATAGACCTCTACACTGTCATGGCAACCACAGTTCTAGGTCCAAGGTAACCAACCTCCTTATCTGTGCTATCACTTGCTCCTGTTCTGCCCCAAATGGAAAGAACAGAAAACACACAAGCAAATTCACATTGGAGCCATCTGTAGCTGGGCCATAGCTAAAATAGGTTGAGGCCTGGCGCCTTCCGTTGTGGCCACAATCACGTCTAAGAACAGAGCATGCTGACCTAGGGCTTTGACTATCCTTGGCCTCCCTGAACAGTCTAAAGCAAATGCAAGTTTAGTCTAACACAGTCCATTTAATACGCTGGTTTGGGAGACCAGTTAAACAACAAATAAATCAATAAACAAAATACAATTCATACAGAATCTTATTGGTGTCCACAATACAATTCATACAGACTGTTATTGGTGTCCATATTACCATTCATACATGGGTACCTATTGTCTAAGGAGTATCTGTCCTCAATTAAATGCAAGGTTGCACACAGATTCCACCCATTACTGTCCCAGAACACAGATAAGGAAAAGACAGAAGATTTTGACTAGGGAAGACATGTCTATTAGTGTAATGTATTAATCATACAGAGAAAATACTATTTCTAATAGAATAATCAATAAATAAGAATTAAATTATAAATTCATTTTCCACAGTATAAACATCCATAAACCATGAATTTTGTAGGAATTATAGCCCTTTTCCTAAACAATCCCTCAATTCTATGGGACATAATAATTGGACGAATTAACGTAATCTTAAATAAAGTTGTGATATAAAATACTTGTTTTCAATCTTTTGCACTTGATGACAGCCTGAGGTATGTGACCATAGACATGACCAGGCACTGGGTATCTTCTCTGGTGATGCTCTGTTAGGCCTGTGCTGCAACCATATTTGTTGGTTTTGGGGCATTTTTGTCTTCAGTCTTGTCCTTGGATTCGGGTCGGGTGATTGATTTGGCCAGTCAAGAAAGTTCCTATTTTTGGTCCTGAAAATGATCTTAGTTGATTTAGATGTGTCTTTGGGATTATTGTCCTGCTGCAAGATGAAGTGCCATTTTGGTTTGTAGTTCCCTACCTTGTTCCCTAAAGTTTTTTATCCCTAGTCAAACTTTGTACTATCTTGCTTATGTTTTTAAACTGCCTAAATAGCTTACCTAAATTTGCAGCCTGGTTATGTCATTTTTGTGTTTGCATTGCCTAATATAGACCATTTACAACAGAGGTAATTTGTACTACATGTCAACGTATGTAGAATCCTAGAATTCCATTAATCGCTGCATGGTCTGACACGAAAGGAGTGGTGGTGGCAGCATTGACCATGTTTGAGAGGATCTGAGCTAGGGTTGTGCTGATCTTGCCATACTCATATCAGTAACCGTATCTGTTCATTCCCACTTAATATTTAACTCCCACTTAATACTACTAATAATAATCATAATTAATCATGTTCGGAAAACGTGGAAGTGTGTTTTTTATGCTGGTAAAATGTATAACTCAATTGAGCATTGTTGTGCTGTCACTCATAGTGCATTTAAAATTGCATGTCCACAACAAAGTTGACAGAAAATGTAAGTAGACTAGCCTACTAGGAGTCTACTAATTCACACAACTTGCTTTTTGAGTGATTTTGCTTGTTCTAACCCAATCATGGCAATAGGCTTAAACTATTTACCACCTTTTTACAACCAGCTAGCCTAGCCACTTGAGTTTTAAGAAAGACAGAGACGCGAGCAGCAGCTAACAGTAAACCTAATCCTATTACAAACAATAACAAAAATAGTTGTGACAGAGATTAATACGGAAAGTGTTGTATATCTGTTACAATACTTTTCTTTTCACAGTACTTGGCACACCCCTAATCTGAAATGTATATTTTTACATCAGTCAGTCAATGAGCAGCTGCTCAGTAGTATGTATTTAGAGAGTCATATGCTTGGGAAGAAATATATCTGATATCAAAGCTGTACCCTCACCCACTAAACAAAGCTATTGTTTCAGCTAGCATTTTGTCTGTGATCTCAAGGCTGTGTAACATTTTCTTTTGTTCCTGGGAAGTAAGTGTTATTTCCTAATTGCATATGCAGATAATGGCTATTACAAACTTTTCTTTTTAATAGCCATTATCTTCAGGACAGTGATATTTTGAAATGTACCGACAGCTCTGGAAAACTCAAAACTTTCCTTTTCAACTTTTTGAATTAGTGTAGTTAACAATGACTAAGCTACAACCAGTGAGTTTCTCTTAGTGACCACTGCTAACTTATAGTTGGCTTTGCCTAGAGATTAGTCTTTAAATATTAGTTTTTCCACACCTAGACTACCGATCAAAAGTTTCAGTAACGCCCCCATTTTTCTAGTTTTTATTGAAATGTAAACAATTCAAGTCCAGTGAATAACCTGGAATGGTACAAAGGTACGTGGTACACTGCTAGAAGTTAAAATGTAAACAAGTTTATGTTACCAACTAAACAATTATGTACATTTCAGTTAGAAAAACGCCTTTTTTAAGGGAACAAGTAATGTTAATAGTTTCCAGCTGTTCTGCATCAATGGAAGTAATTTAAGCCTTGAAAGATGATGTTAACAATTCCTACAGGTTTCCAATTTGTTAATTACTTATAAACCCTCTGTCTTTATAAAAGCAGTGTTGGAACAGACTGTGTTATTACACCCTCTTAAGCATTATTTGGACATTATTGTACTGCAGCAAGTACAACCATGTTTTCAAAAAAGTTGGGACACTGCGTATTGTCCCTATATTTAATGGAAAATAGTACATACACAACATATCAAATGTTGAAACTGAGAAATGTTGTGTTTTTTCAAAAAATACATGCCCATTTCGAATTAGATGCCAGTTGGGACAGGGGCATGTTTACCACTGTGTTGTTGAAACACCTCTTTTAACAACACTCTGTAAGCATTTTTTAACTAAGGAGATCAATTGCTGTAGTTTTGAACGTAAAATGTTTTCCCATTTTTGCTTGAAATAGGATTTCAGCTACTCAACAGTATGGGGTCTTTTTGTTGTATTTATTATTTTACAATGCGGCAAATGTTTTCAATGGGTGACAGGTCTGGACTGCAGGCAGGCCAGTTTAGCACCCAGACTGTTATAATATGTGCAGAATGTGGTTTGGCATTGTCTTGCCAAAACCGCATAAGCAAGGCCTTCCCTGAAAAAGACATAATTTGTATGGCAGTATATGTTGCACCAAAACCGGCATATATTGTTAAGCATTAATGGTGCCTTCACAGATGTACAAGTCAACCATGCCAATAATGTGCACGACTGCACCTCCATACCATCACAGATGGTGGCTTTTTAACAGTATGCTCTTTAGTCCGGAGGACTTGGCGTCCATGATTCTCACAAATAATTACACATTTCCACTTGTCAGACCACAAGACAATTTTCCACTTCACCTCAGTTCATCTTAAATCAGCTCAGGCCCAGAGAAGGCGGCAGTGTTTCTGAATCTTTTTTGTGTATGGTTTCTTTGCATGGTAGTTTTAACTTGCATTTATGGATGAAGTGACATACTGTGTTCACTGACAATGGTTTTCAGATGTGTTCCTGAGCCAATTCAGTGATATCCTCCACAGAATTGTGTCTGTTTTTAATGCAGTGCCACCTGAGGGCCAAAGCCATCCAAAATTGGTTTTCGGCCTTGTACCTAGTGTACAGAGATTTCTCCGGATTCTCAGAATATTTGAATGATATTATGTACCTTACATGATGAGATCTCCATACTCTTTGCTATTTTATGTTGAGAAATGTTATTCCTAAATTGTTGCCTGTCTTCTCTCACTGCTGTGGTGAACCAGAAATAAAGAGCTTTCTTCTGAAACCCATTAGTCAATTCATGTTCTGAGAACTGAAGGCTATTCCATGCGATTAATTGCCAATAAACTGAAGAGCTGTGTACTACTCCCTTCACAGAACACCGCAAACTGTCTCTAGCCAGAATAGAAAGAGGAGTGGGAGAGGACAAATACATTTGTGTCTAGTTTGAGAAACAAATGCCTCACCCGCAAAACAGTCTAGTACCCGCAAAACACCAATCTCAACATCAACACTCCAGGATGCTGGACTTCTAGGCAAAGCAAAAGCCAAATCTAAGGAAGGCGAATAAAAATACAAAAGAACACAGACTCCGGAAAGAGGAAGATAAGAAGAAAGTGTTATGGACAGACGAATCTAAGGTTTGAGGTGTTTGGATCACACAAAAAAACATTTGTGAAATGCAGACCAAAGCACATAGTGGAGGCAATGTGATGGTTTGGTGGGTGCTTTGGTGCTGGTGAAGTTTCCTCCTACAACAGGACAATGAGCCAAATCACAGCTGCAAGAACTATTTAGGGAAGAAGCAGTCAGCTGGTATTCTGTCTGTAAAGGAGTCACCGGATCTCAACCTTATTGAGCTGTTGTGGGAGGAGCATGACCATATGGTATGTAAGAAGTGCCCTTCAAGCCAATACAACTTGTGGAAGGTGCTTCAGGAAGCACTGGGGGATTTCTCTTCAGATTACCTCAAAAAATTATAATTTCTATTAAAAGTTGAGGACCTATGAGTCGTCTGTTTCTCAAAATAGACACACATTTGTCCTCTTGCTCAGTTTTGCACCGGGGCCTCTCACTCCTATTTCTGCTAGGCACTGGGAAACTTTTACAGGAAGAGGTCTGGCAGACCCAAAGCCATAACAGAATCAGAAGACATGTTTCTGAGAGTCAAACAGCTTGCGTGATAGGCGGTGCACAGGACAAGTGCTTCAAGACCAGCTTAACACTGGTCGAAGTAAGCAAGCCTCAGTTTCAACTGTGAAGAGAAGACTTTGAGCTGCATGTTTGATTGGCAGTAAGAAATTATGGTTTCTCAATGCCACAAGTGTGTTCGGCTCTTGGGTCTGCAAAAGGTGGCTATTTTGACAAGTCAAGAATGTAGATTAAATGTTTTTTGTCTCCAGTGGTTTCTTTGTTCTATATTTTGATGTCAGGCTACTTTGAACTGTGTGAATTTCAAAATAAACTGGAAAAATGTAGATCAATCAATCAATCAATGTTATTTATAAATCCCTTTTTACAACAGCAGTTTTCATAAAGTGCTTTTACAAAAACACCAGGCCTTAAACCCCAAGGAGCAAACAACAGTAGATGTTCTAAAACTTTTCACTGGTAGTGTGTATATCCACATATGACATACATAGTGATGTATGGACATATTTGCCATGTTGTTTGTTTATTAGCCTCTGCCTTAGATGGTTTACACTTATTAACTGCAGAATTCTATTTGAGTTGACCTGTATCCCATGTCTGACCAGGTACCGGCTGGCCCCGGAGCATCACTTTCCCGTGCCGTATGAGGACGTATACCGGGTGGTAAAGCACTTCCTCCAGATGGAGGTCCTGGCCCAGTATGCTGTAGACCCAGGACGCATTGCTGTGTCTGGGGACAGTGCTGGGGGTAACCTGGCTGCAGCTGTGTCCCAACAGGTTAGCTGGTAGCATTAGCAGCAGTATTATCCACTGTTACTATAATTAGTTGAGATTATGAGGAGCCAAGCCAGGCTGCAGGACGGTCTGATCTGGTTGTTGTCTTGTGTGTGTGTGTGTGTGTGTGTGTGTGTGTGTGTGTGTGTCTGTCTGTCTGTTCTCACAAGCACTAACTTTGTCGTACTTACAATCACTATAAGATGTGGTTGTTTCAATTAGCAGACTCTAGAGAAATACTCCAACTGTATGTCAATCTGTCTCGGAGTGTCAGTTCATTGACTAAAATGTGATTTTCTGTGTGTTTGCAGCTACAGCAGGATCCATATCAGCAGGTGAAACTAAAGGTTCAAGCCCTACTCTACCCAGTGATGCAGGCTCTTGACCTCAACACCCCGTCCTACCAGCAGAACCAGAACATGCCCATCCTTCCCCGCACCCTCATGGTGCGCTTCTGGAGTGAGTACTTCACCAGTGACAAGAACTTCTTCAGGGCCATGATGGCCAATACTCACAACAGCCCTGAATCCGCTGCCCTGCTCAAGTTCGTCAACTGGAGTGCCTTTCTGCCTGAGTCATACCGGGGGAAGTACAATTACAGTGCTCCGTCCGTGACATTGAGAGGGACGGGGTCTGGGCCGGACACGCTGTCGCACTCCATTGCCGACCCCCGGGCCTCCCCCCTGCTTGTCCCAGATGCGGACTTACAATCGCTCCCCAAGGCCTACGTGCTGACGTGCGAGTACGATGTGCTGCGTGACGACGGGGTGATGTACGCAGAACGCCTGCGCCACGCCGGTGTACAGGTGACACATGAACACTATACCAGTGGTTTCCACGGTGCACTCATGTTCACCATGTGGCCAACCGACTTCATGATAGGACACACGATGATGGAAAACTTAATCAGATGGCTGCAGCAAAACCTGTAGAAAACAGAAGAATTGTTATGGCCTGTCATTTCTGTTTCCCCTAGCAAGCCAGCAGCTGTCGTTTAGGTGTTATTGTTATGATTTGTTTGTTTTTAATTGTCTTTTGTTTATTATTTATTTAGTATTGCTTTTTTATTTTGTTTCATTTTTGCAGATACTAAGAGGTTTTCCATGCTATAGTGCATCTCCAATAAAACAGATGATGGGAGTCAGAACATGAGGCAGAGAACTAGTGTTTGAAATGTTTCCAACACCAGAGAGACATTTGATGAAGCCAAGTTTTCAAAATTGTATTTCTGATATCTGCCATTTGACTCTGCAACTGACTATTAGAAAGGCTTGACTGTTCATATATAAACAGCTTTTTTTGTAACTTTCCTATCTTCTGAATAGTATGACAGTTGCACCTTTATGCACATAACTTACACACTAAAGAGAGGTTCTTTGAAATACTAAAGTATTTCTTTGGGCATAGGGTAGAATAATGTGAAAACATAATGAGACGTTTAAAGTTTTTTGTAGTTAAAAAAAAAAATCTTAGCTCTTTAATGATTATTCAAATGTAAGGGCAGCAGTTCGTTATATTTTCAGACATGATTTGCTCACCGCTTTTTTGCGCAAGGCTGACTAAGTATCATTCCTGTTTATCTAATGTGTTGTGTTCTGCCATTCCCTTCTCTATGACTATGGTAAGTGACGGTATATTGTGAAAGACTTGTGTATGTGTGAGGCCTATAACTCCATGATGGTCTGACTAATTTATTATTCTCTATTTTGTCCGAATGAACCTTTTTTCTGTTATTTTCCAGAGTTAGCATACAGGATTCAGGTCGTTAATTTACTTGTTTTAATGTTTCTCCATATGACTTTAGGAAAAGTTTCTTAATTGAATTGTACAGTTTCCAGAATATTACAAGTGTGGTACTCTATAGTACCCCCCCACCCCCGAAAATAATACATATGATATGGTTACAAATCAAGGAACCCTTAATTTGCGATATAGAAAAATCTTTTTTCAGTTTGTTAGAAATTATCAATTGTAGTCGTTGTTAACCTATAAGAATATAGACGATGGGGCAGGGATTTGGTGCATTAATGACCTGTATAAAGTACAACCCACCCCATGGCTGTTTCACATTGTAATTGGCACATTTTTCTTTAATCTTGTTGTGGAAACAAAGCTGTGTTATTTATCATGGGATAAGCATATTTCAGACAACATACATTTTCATGAATTGCACACAATACAGACTTCTTGTATCAGAAAATACCATTTATTTAGTATTTTGGCTTACGTACATCTCCACAGCACTGCCTAAAAACTTTTGGGAGTAGAATTACTTAATTTTTTTCTGATCATGGAAAAAAGAGAATTGAAGACATGCTTATCTTTTTCTGACAATAAAAACACCTTTGACAGTTTGTCCCCTCCTTTGTGTGTGTGCCAGGTGGAGAATTACTAGCGAATTTCACTAGGAGATTAAAGGTCCTTTGTGAGTGCACGTGTGTCTATGTGCGTGTCATTTAGAGTGTGTAATGTTTGACTTAGGTGAAACGCAAACAAACTTTGATTTCATTCTTGTAACAGTGGATTGATTGTCAAATCTATCCTAAAAGATAGAGTGAAAGACATAGTAGGATGATAGTTGTTCTGACATTAGAGAGAGAGCAGAAAGTACACAGGTATGGACCAATGCCATCCCATAATACACCTGCACGTTTGTGCGTGGGAATTTGTCATTGTATGTCTACCATGAAAAGGAGATTGATGTTCAGATAAAAAGCCAATAGGGAAACAATATCTGGTCATGTGGAATGCATTCCTTTTTGGGACCTGAAGTCTATAAAAACAGGCCAGAAAGTCAAGGTATTGGCAGCCTGATTAACGCGAGAATTAAATAACTAATTGTAAAGTCTTGTACTGAATAATTACACACATTTCTGGTGAACCAATAATAATTAAAATAAATGCTTTAAGAACAAATAGCAATGATGTAATGTGTGTGGTATAATGTGCATTGATTACTATGTCCCCATTGGTAAGTCCCATCAAAAATTCCCCCTCATGCTTTCTAACCTGCTGACTGATACTGCTGTAACAGAGCTTTTTGGTCTAAATTCCACTCGCTGTGTTTGGAGGAAGATGAAGGATGAGTACAACCCCAAGAACACCATCCCAACCGTGAAGCATGGAGGTGGAAACATCATTCTTTGGGGACGCTTTTCTGCAAAGGGGACAGGACGACTGCACCGTATTGAGGGGAGGATGGATGGGGCCATGTATCGTGAGACCTTGGCCAACAACCTCCTTCCCTCAGTAAGAGCATTGAAGATGGGTTGTGGCTGGGTCTTCCAGCATGACAACGACCCGAAACACACTCAAGGTCCTGGAGTGGCCTAGCCAGTCTCCAGACCTGAACCCAATAGAAAATCTTTGGAGGGAGCTGAAAGTCCGTATTGCCCAGCCACAGCCCTGAAACCTGAAAGATCTGGAGAAGGTCTGTATGGAGGAGTGGGCCAAAATCCCTGCTGCAGTGTGTGCAAACCTGGTCAAGAACTACAGGAAACATATGATCTCTGTAATTGCAAACAAAGTTTTCTGTACCAAATATTAAGTTCTGCTTTTCTGATGTATCAAATACTTATGTCATGCTATAAAATGCAAATGAATTACATACAAATTTTCTGGATTTTTGTTTTAGATTCCGTCACTCACAGTTGAATACTACCTATGATAAAAATGCTTTGTAAGTTGGAAAACCTGCAAAATTGGCAGTGTATCAAATACTTGTTCTCCCCACTGTATCTCCCCATTTTTACATGAAACAACACAATCTAATAAGGAGGTGGCCTTGATCCAAAATTCTTCACATTCTATAGAAGGATAATGAGTGCAATGTGACTTGGCTTAAAAAAGGCTTATCTCAAAAAAGGTGATAACCTCTGGAGTTGTATGATTTTTAAACTTAGACACACACATCGCATTTAAGGAAAACAAGTCATGTGGAAAAGTACTTGTAAACATGTTTTTGGAAGATTTTACATAAAAGATTTTAGCACAAAGGCAAAATATTCCCCTTAAGATTCCATTTTAATACCCTTCTCGGGAAGGTTCTCTCCTTAATAAGACAATTTTTATTCTTTGAAAGGCATGGATAGGCCCAGTATATTCTATTCCAGGGCCATTTTAAGAAATCAGTGATGTAAAATTATTCCATCGATCTGAAAATGAAAAGTAGTCATTCCTAAATGGCTTCATCCCCCTACCGTATAAGAAAATTGTTTATTAAGTAACTAGGTCCGAAACCTTATTAAGTTTACTTTAATATAGAAGTAATTTAAAGGTAATTTCATCCAGTCACCCTTATGTGAGAGAACAAAAAAGAAGGAAAAAAGAAAAGCTGGCACAAAGCTAGGACACCCAAAAGATTGTGCAATCATCATGGAAGTGTGTGAGTCTATCTAGTATGTCCAGAAGCAGTATTGTATTACTTGTACCTTAGTGGAAAAACAGAACGGCATTGTTTGTGAGAGACCTGAAGTATTACTATTAATTATTATATTATACCAATCAAATATTAATAGAACTCCAGAAGTTTAAAAGGTGTACCGCTTAATTTAAGACTGGGCCACAGTACACATGTTTATGTTACTGAATAAGAGTTCACAATTACACTTATTCTATTCAAATCTTACTCTCTGACCTCTGACTGCAAGAAAACTAACACCAAAACAACCAACATACCACAACTCTCATCACCACCGGGATGCCCTATCTCCAATGCCATTAGGGGACGGAGTCACTGGCTTGTTGTCTCTCCGTTGCGCCAATTGTGCATTTGGGGTGATACTCTGCCCTCATTTCAGGGTGGTTTTGGTTGGTGTCCCTTTGGTTGATGCTTGGCAATGTAGGTGTATTGACTTCCTGCCTGTTGGGCCCTGTCCAGGGCCCAAGGTTTTACGCTGCTATATTAATGTGCTTAGGGAATAGGGTCGGTTCTTTCTCCACTGTAAATTCTTGTAAACCTAAGGAATGCACTCTCAAAATGTTCTTGTCTCCTGCTCTGTTCATACTTAGGAGGCCAATTCACAAACACTACAAGTTGCATTGTGAAATGTGTTAGGTCAACGTGATTAAACCGTATTAAATTCCCTGCTTGAGATTTTGTTAGGAAGGTGGTATCTGCTTAAGCTATGAATGCTGGAACTTGTGATATTTTATAAAAACACAAATGAAAAGGATGTAAAATACAAATGTAAGATTGTGTTGAGCAGATGTGATATTTTTATTACAGAAATGTATTATTGCTAACATTAGATACAACTACATTAACACTTTAAAACCCAATGGAATTCTACATTACTGAGAATTCTCAAAATGAATCATATTTTCTCACACATTTCAAACAAACATAGCACCAGTATCATGCACAGACCTTCCGAGGGGCCTGTGCTGATCTGAAAAAGTGTTGGAGTTGTCACGGTAAGGTGAGCCGCAGCGCCACCGTTCCGTGCACCTTCAGTTCCAATCATCACACGAACGCATCCCGGACTTGTTTTGTGTCACATGTCTTTAATCATCGTTCACACCAGGTCCCTGTTTGCTCATTAGTATGTGTTCAGATGTTTCCCTCCTGCGCCCCACGTTGTGGAACATTGTTACTGTTGTTGTTGGATGTCATCGTGTCTGTTACTGTTTAACCCTTTGGCGCGTACGATCACACCGGTGTGATCAATCTAGAGTGGTCCCTGAAGCGTACAATCACACTGGTGTGATTAGAACGTCATGTTTAGAACGCACCATTAGCATGCCTAGCTACAAGTAACGTAACTATGGGTGGTTAGACCGCGCTGTTATTTACTCACATTTAGCTCAAACAGTGTTTATAACTTTATTTCCTGATTGTAATTGTTTCAAGACCATACTATGATATTAACCAGGTAGAAAGCATTCAAATCGGGACAAGAAGTGTTACTTACGTACCAACAGACAGCCAACACTAATACACAAAAACGAATTATATTAGCGACTACTACCAATCAAAACCATTGCAAAAACTTTCTAGAAGTTACGTTACCCGTTGTATGCATTTTATATAGTTTATTCATTTTCACTGCACTGAATTACTGGTCACGATTTGTTAGCTAGCGGGCAGCTGACGTTTGCTAGCGGTTAGCTGACGTTTTCTAGCTAGCTACAGTTATAAATCAACCAACTTTTGCAGCTCTTAGAATTCAAGTCAACGAGAGAAGCTTGCAATGCAATGCATGTAGTGTTCCTTACCTAGCAAGGTGACTGTTCAAATGCTGGCGTGAGTTCAAATGCTGGAGAGAGTACTGAAGTCACTTGCAAAGAACTCACGCTGGGGGGTCGGTAAGGAATATTTGAAACTCACACGTGAAAAGGTTAATAATACCTACTGTCCCGAAGGCTCCGCCGCCCTGGTTAGTCTCGGCTGGTCCGCCCCCTCTGCGGGTTTGTGCCAGTGGTTCTGCGCTGCCCCGCCCCCTCTCCCTTGGGCCTGGGTTCGTGTTGGCCTGTCCGGTGGCCGGGCCTTTGGTGGGGGGTACTGTCACGGTAAAGTGAGCAACAGCGCCACCGTTCCGTACACCTTCAGTTCCAATCATCACACGAACACATCCCGGACTTGTTTTGTGTCACATGTCTTTAATCATCATTCACACCAAGTCACTGTTTGCTCATTAGTATGTGTTCAAATGTTTCCCTTCTGCTCCCCACTTTGTGGATCAATGTTGCTGTTGTTGTTGGATGTCGTCGTGTCAGTTGCTGTTTAATAATACCTACTGACAGGAGTGTATATAGCTAAACACTGCAACTCTTTCAATTAGGAGACTGAGCAAGCAATCATTCAAACTCCACAACTGATGTACTCGCCTATCAAATCAGATTAGGGTTGATGCATGAATTACTTTATTTGAAGTTCAAGCATAACATTGCATATGGACGTCGATCGCGATCCACCAGTCGATCGCCAAGGCCATGCTGGTAGATTGAGGGTCACTTTAAAAAACACATCCGCATAAAATATTTTTCTCATTTTCGTCCCCCCTCCATATGGCTTCTGCTATTGGTGCATACACTTGATTCAGATGAAATGTGGCCAGTCAGTAGCAGTTGAGAACTTTGTTACACTAAGTTACCATGGTAACTGAATGAACAGTGCTGCTGAGCAGGCCATGTTCATTCACAGCTGAGGATGTAACACAGCAACTTCAAAAGGACATTATAGACTGTGAGTGTTTCTCACTGCAGTTGGACGAGTCAACGGACCTAAGCAATACAGCACAATTGTGCATTTTTATAAGAATGGTGTTAAGGACATGACAGCGAAAGAGGAACGGCTAACAATTTTGCCACTGAAAGAATGCAATCGAGGTGAGACAGACATTCAAATACTTTGTTGACAAAACACAACTGCCAATGTCTAAATGAGTGTCAATCACCACTGAAGGAGCACCTGAAATTCCAAATGCAAGGAGGAGGACAGATTTCCAGACTTCTTTAATTACCACTGTATTATACACCAGCAAGCACTATGTACTAAAATGCTGAAAGGGAAAGATGTTGTGGATTTGTCAGTGACAACTGTCTGTTCAATTCGGGCAAGATTACTTCAAAGACAGCTCTTTCGTGTTTATCTGGAAGAAGCTGACTCAGACCACACAGATCTCTTTCTGCACACAGACATCAGATGGTTGAGTAGGGTCAAATTCTTGGAGAGATTTGGAGAGCTGCTGCCCGAGATAAAAGAGTTTCTCCTCATTACAAAAAATGAAGAATACAGACAACATGAGGACAAGCAATGGCTCTGAGATTTGGCATTTTTAACTGATTTGACCAACAAGTTAAATTAGCTACATTTATAGAAAATTGTAGTAGACATGATCAGCTCAAATAATGCTTTCAATAGATAACTAAAATTACTTTCCTCAAAGCTCCAGCGCATCGAATTGGGGAACTTTCAAAACATTGCATATGAGCTGGAAAAGCAAAGGGAAGGAATGGGCGCAACTTGATAGTGGGAACTACATAGCAGATAAAAAATGTTACTTCAGACTTTAACAAACGCTATCAAGACTTTGCTTTACTTGAGCCGATCGCCACATTCATGTGCTTTCCATTTGGAAATGACACATTGGTTGATTCCCTTGCCTGACAAATTGGATCACTATTGCACATGAACTCATTAGCCCTGGAGGATGAAATTTTGTCACTGCAGGCAGACGTTCAGGTGAAGTCAAAGGCCTCTGCTGGGCAGTTTTGGAACTTACTCACAGAAAAAAAGTATCCAAATATCAGAAAATGCCACCTCGTTGGGGGTATTTCATAAAGCTGGGTTAACATACTCTGAGTTGAAACCACAGCTCTGGGTTGACTAACTCTGAGCTGTCAAACTCAGAGTTGACGGTTTCAGAACGGGTGGTAACAATTAGTTCAGTCAACTTTGAGTTAAGTTAACCTTGAGTAAAGCACGTGCATGACGAGATAATTGAAAAGACAACTGCACCCTTTTCTTTCCTTTCCAAAAAAATCTAAAAATAAGGTTTTGTGTGAGGAACAGAAGGGTTAAAATTAAGAGGCCACTGCAAATTGAATGCTTCTGTTCCTCACTCAAAACTTTCCTTTTCTACTTTTTTGGAGAGGAAAGAAAAAGGTGCTCTTTTCTGAGCTGTATATTCAAGAAAAAAGAAATACAGTAGCAGTAACAAAAGAACGTAAGCTAGCATGTCAAACAATTGCTGACCAAGACAATGCATGAGCATTATTGAAAAAAAAGTCACATCTCGAGTGTTCCACTCATCAAACATTTATATAATGTGTTTCTGGGGGTGTAATATCTAGTTCAAAGTTTATTCATCAAATGCACAAAAATAATGCACACATCTGCATAGTAACACTTAAGAAATATATAAAGCAAAAATGTAGCAATAATATACATATAAATGTAAACTAGTAGCAATTGTAAGAAAGTAGGATGGGAAATATGAACAATATGGGTAGAAGTATTGAATATTTTAAACATAATATGAGTGTAATATGCCAATGCCTTTCGGGGGAAGAGTCACTGGCTTGTTGTTGTCTCTCTGTTGCGGTCAGTTGTCCTTCCCCACTAAGTTCTCCTTCTCCACTATAAATTGTTGTTGATATGAGGAATGCATTTTCTGAATTTTCCCAGTCTCCTCCTGTTTAAAAATTTAGGAGGACATGAGGTCCTGGTCCACACCTGTGGAGTACCTGGTTTGGGGGGCCCATTGCTGTCCCTGTCCATCTGGTCATACTTGTGACCTAGTCTAAATTTAAATAGACTCTGGATTTAGCCCAGAGAAATTTATTAATTATTCCAATTGGACTCTTAATATATCACCCGGTACAGCCAGAAGAGGACTGGTCACCCCTCTGAGCCTGGGTCCTCTCTAGGTTTCTTCCTAAAATTCGGCCTTCTTAGGGAGTTTTTCCTAGCCACTGAAATTCAACACTACTGTTGTTTGCTCCTTGGGGTTTAAGGCCGGGTGTTTCTGTAAAAGCACTTTGTGACAACTTCTGTTGTAAAAAGGGCTTTATAAATAAATTTGATTGATTGATACATACAAAATAATATTCTAATGTACATTACATAGAAAGACATAATGTAACGGTCCCAGCCTGATGGGACCATTATGCTTTGTGTTTTCTGTTTGTCCTTGACTTGTCTTGTCCTTGTATGGTCCTTCCTGTTCAGTTTATCAGTCTATTCCTTTCACCTGCGTTTAGCCCCCACCTGTTTCTGTTCTTCTCGTTAGCCTGTGTATTTAGTTCAGCCATTTTCTCCCAGTTCTTGTCGGCCATTGTTCCATGTCCGCATTTGTCAATGTATGTGGTGAGTGGTTCGTTTTGGTTTATACCTTTTGTTTCGTTTAATGTTTTCAAGTGCTCTGTGTTATTTTCAATTAAAAACCCACAACATCGACTGCCACTCTGCTTGCGCCTGGTTCCTTCAATCTCCACCACTTCACCAACTGTGACACATCAGAGCATTTGGAATGTTCGTGTGTGATCAGTATAATCATACATCATTGTTTTCTGGTTGAGGAGACTTGTGGCCTGAGGAAAAAAACTGTGTCTGGAAATGCGTGCCCAGATGCTCCGGTAGTGTCTACCAGACAGAAAGGGCGGTATGAATAGGCCATAGCCTTGGTGGCTGTAGTCTTTAATGATGTTCCGTGCTTTCCGAAAAAGCATTGTGTATGGTAGATTCCTTGCACGCAGGGGAGGTGGCAGCTGATGATGCTCTCCGCAGACTGCCATGCCAAGCAGTAATGCATTCTGAGAGGATGGTCTCAATGGTGCACCAGTAGAAATGACCAAAAAAAATGCATGGTTTTCAGACCTAAAATAATGCAAAGAAAACACATTTTTCAACAACAAAATACAAATGTTTTAACTTCAGAAATCAATATTTGGTGGAATAACCCAGATTATTTTTATCACAGCTTTCATGTGTCTTGGCATGCTCTCCACCATTCTGTCACATTGCTGTTGGGTGACTTTATGCCACTCCTGGCACAAATTCTAGTAGCTCGACTTTGTTTGATGGCTTGTGGACATCCATCTTCCTCTTGATCAAATTCCAGAGATTTTCAATGGGGTTCAGGTCAGGAGTTTGGGCTGGCCATGACAGGGTCTTGATCTGGTGGTCCTCCATCCACACCTTGATTGACCTGGCTGTGTGGCATGGAGCATTGTCCTGCTGTAAAAAACAATTTGCAGAGTTGGGGAACATCAGAAGCAGAAGGAAGCAGGTGTTTTTCCAGGATAACCTTGTACTTGGCTGGATTCATGTGTCCTTCACAAAGACAAATCTGCCTGATTCCAGCCTTGCAGAAGCAACCCCAGATCACCGATTCTCCACCAAATTTCACAGTGGGTGCGAGACACTGTGGCTTGTAGGCCTCTCCAGGTCTCCGTCTAACCATTAGATGACCTGGTGTTGGGCAAAGCTGAATATTTTACTCATCAGAGAAGATGACCTTACTCCATTCCCCTACGCTCCAATCCTTATGGTCTTTTGCAAAACAAAAAATGCCTGGCTTTTCTTTGCTTCTCATTGACCAAGGGCTTTTTTTATAGGTCACTCAATGTCATCCTACAGTTGAGTGACATTCAGATGGGTTGAGGGTCGTTTTTGCCCTCTGTCAGTCTAGCTTTGTTGTCCCCATTGTCTGTTGCTTGACCTTTTTCCTATTTTCAGGATGGAAGCAACCTGACACTCACTGTATCCCTCTGCAGTGAAGCCAGAATTGAACCCTTCTTTTCCTCACTCAGAGCTTTTCTTTTCAACTATTTTGTCATGCTGAATTAAAATTACCTTTGAGGTATTACTTGCACTGTTTTTGCCATCCAGCTGGTCCTAATGCAAGAGCATAGTGATGACCACAGCAGTTTTTATTCTTTTCCTTGTTAAATTAGATTTGGTTCAGGTAATCGCTAAGTAAAGTCATTAAGTAAAATGAGGTATGCCTGTGTTTGAATTTAACAGACTTTGGAATGGAATGGCTGCCATACATGTAGAGGTGCTGATTTAAGAAATTTTGAGTGGTTTCCAATTTGTAACCATCAGGTTACAGTTTAGGCTATTGGTTACAGAATGGCCGATTAAAACCCAGTCATAAAATGTTCGACACAATAAAATACATCAAAAACAAACATACTGTGTCTTCTTTCTTCTTCCAATATATTTTTGAAATGGACATCATACTTGATCTGTAGTTGTCAATATTCAGAAAGGCCAAGCGCAACAACAGCTTTTCTGGGGGTGTCCATCTTGTTTTCCAACATAGACTTTTGGAACGCGATCAACTTGGGTTAACTCGAGTGTGACGTCATTCCCAATTCCGACTTCCGAGGTACAGTAGTATTTTAGAGCCTGTTCGGTTTCCAATGAAGGTGCCCATATTAAAGAACATTGTTTCTAGTAGCTACCATCTTACATTGTCAAAATAAATATCATTAACTTTGTATGAAGATCCTGTCTCGGTTCCTTTTATTTGAAGAACCTATGTTGTCTATCCAGTGGACCTCACCTCTGTTTTTAAAAAGGTGGGGTTGTTGCAGTACATATTCAGATTGAATACGGCCCACGGTCACATACAGTAGTTGAGTGTTTGGACACATATTTGAATTGAACTGCTGGCAGCTCTGTTTTTCACCACATTAAGTAATACCTATAGTAAAAGTAAATTACAGAAGTTCTAAAACAATCCAAGCCGGGATGGCACTCTGAATGTCCAGTTAACAGATGTTATCCCAGCTAGCAACACGCCTGCGGCCTGCTTGCTTTTTGACGGTGGGCCACTTGCATTATAATACCTTCCAACGATACCCTGATCAGCGGGTCAAGCTTCATGCCCCAATATTAGATTTTTAAAATAATAATCAGATTTTGGTCATATCACAAATGACAATGAACTGAATTAAATCTAAAAAAGGTATTTCAAATAGTGCAAGATGCATACAAAAAACAAGTGTCTTATACCGCAAGCATACAAAATAAACAAGTGCAAATTAATTTAATTTAAAAAATCTAACGGTTCAGGATGCATGCAAAAAAACTTGCTTTATAGATCTTTCCAGCAACAGATTTAGAAAAATCACAGCATTTGAAAGTGAAAAGTACAAAATAAACATAATGTAATACTAAATAAGCAAGGGCTGGAATCCAAGCTTTGTGAATCCAAGCTCCACGATGTCTTCTCCCACCCCCACAGTCAGCTGTCCCTTTCAGGTAACCGGGTTCTGGACCGCCTCGTCAGTGGCATCCCGGGTGGAAGGATTCTTCCTTATTGCTCCTGTAATACAGTAATCAGATATTGTACTGGTATGACATGGTTTTGAGAAAAAGTTATTATAAATTAACCACAACAATCTAATAGCAATGTACAAAATAACTTACTTTGAAGAATAGACCTGATGAGAAAGTCCTTAAAGCTGGCCGAGAGCGAGAGCATTTGTAATGATGCATGGTAGCATCCGCCCCACCGTGTAATTCAGCTCCCTGCCAGCCTTAACAGCCAAACAGCAAACATACATATAGAAGCATTAAAAGGTTTTACACTTGACAGCTCATGTTAAATATTTCTAATAAATTTATATAACATCTTACTTTGTTCAATTTATATATTTTTTTATTAAAAGAAAAACAATGCTAACCATTTTGTCTTGAATGTCCATGTCTTGTCTCAACTGTGAATCAAACTGCCGCTGGTCTTCCAGGTTTCCAAGGGGAGCTGCATACCCTGTATATTGGGTAACGACAACTCCCTCACAAAGCCATTTGCTTGGACAGAAGCGGAACACAGTGGCCATCTTGTTCGACAGCTCACGCAGTTTCACTCATTGGGCACATGTGGCGCAATTGAAGTGAATTACCTGGACCAACAATAAAAGCAGTTAATCACAGTCATATACTACTGACAAATTGCACAACATTCATGACAAATTAAATGTTTTATGAAGACATAAGATGCTAGCATAACTGTAGTCTTGTTTTTACTTGATTGCAGAACCAGCTGTGCCTTCAGCTCAACATTCTCTTCAGTCAGCCATTTATCTGAAGCTAAAAAGCACAAAAAGTCAATAGTTTAATAGTGAAATAAAGATAACTAACATCCTTATACATGCAATTTCAGAAATTCTGTACAGTACTGCATTTTAGTAAAGGGCACAAATTCAGACAAATGTTTTATGAAGACACAAGATACTAATGTAACTATTGTCTTGTTTTTATCTGATTGCAGAGCCAGCTGTGCCCTCAGCTCGACTTTATATTCAGTCAGCCGCTTGTTCCTCCAGATGTTCTGAAAGTAAAGAAAGACGGTTAATTATTGAGTCCTAAATATCAGGTTATTTTACATTGCTCAGCACTCAATAAATTGCAGTGTCCGCAAAGATGTTCATTCTTATCTTCAAGTACAGAGCTAAAACGTCCCCCAACCTCTGCCTTCTTGTTATAACATTTTGTAATTTACCTCCAGGTGTCTTGAGGTGGTGAACAAGTTCTGGCAAACTTGTCGTGGCTGAAGAACTTTCTGCTGGTGATGCTGTGTGGTGGCAGTAGCAAAGTACCCCTTTGAGCATCAGGCGTGGAACTACTGCCACACAGTCATCCTCCTCCGGGAACAAAACTATAGAAAACATCGTGATCTGAAAGCAATGTTTATAAAAGAGGTTTAGAAAAACAGCCAGTTGTAAGTGTTACAGCAGCATAAGACACACAGGCTAGCTAAGGAGCACTGTGGATACACAAAGATACATAGTAACGGAATTGATACAAGTGTAGGTTTAGCTAATCTAGCTAACAACAGACAGTGTTAGCTATAACACATGTGGATAAGAAACACAATTTAGCTAACACTAAGTACCAGTTAAAATACACTCACCTAAAGGATTATTAGGAACACCTGTTCAATTTCTCATTTATGCAATTAACTAATCAACCAATCACATGGCAGTTGCTTCAATGCATTTAGGGGTGTGGTCCTGGTCAAGACAATCTCCTGAACTCCAAACTGAATTTTAGAATGGGAAAGAAAGGTTATTTAAGCAATTTTGAGCGTGGCATGGTTGTTGGTGCCAGACGGGCCGGTCTGAGTATTTCACAATCTGCTCAGTTACTGGGATTTTCACACACAACCATTTCTAGGGTTTACAAAGAATGGTGTGAAAAGGGAAAAACATCCAGTGTGCGGCAGTCCTCTGGGCGAAAATGCCTTGTTGATGCTAGAGGTCAGAGGAGAATGAGCCGACTGATTCAAGCTGATAGAAGAGCAAATTTGACTGAAATAACCACTCGTTACAACCGAGGTATGCAGCAAAGCATTTGTGAAGCCACAACACGCACAACCTTGAGGCGGATGGGCTACAACAGCAGAAGACCCCACCGGGTACCACTCATCTCCACTACAAATAGAAAAAAGAGGCTACAATTTGCACAAGCTCACCAAAATTGGACAGTTGAAGACTGGAAGAATGTTGCCTGGTCTGATGAGTCTCGATTTCTGTTGAGACATTCAGATGGAGTCAGAATTTGGCGTAAACAGAATGAGAACATGGATCCATCATGCCTTGTTACCACTGTGCAGGCTGGTGGTGGTGGTGTAATGGTGTGGAGGATGTTTTCTTGGCACACTTTAGGCCCCTTAGTGCCAATTGGGCATCGTTTAAATGCCACGGCCTACCTGAGCATTGTTTCTGACCATGTCCATCCCTTTATGACCACCATGTGGTCCGCCGGTCCGGGTGTGGTCGTCCCGGTCTTGCGGTCGGGAGCCCGCGCCTTTGGGGGGGGGTACTGTCACGTCCTGTCTGTGCCCCTAGCCATCTCTGCGCTGGGCTCGGGGCATAGCCAGGACAGGACAGGAGGTGGCCTTTGGTTATTGCCTCCAATTGGGGACCCTATTTAAGTTTAGTTTGTAGGCCCCAAGGCGTGGTTCATTTTGGTTTTGTTTATCCTGTGTAAGGAATACCCACGTCACTGGTTGCTGCCTTTTGTTTTGTTGGAATCCATTAAACATGGATTACCTTACCTACCTCTACTCTGCGCCTGTGTCCTTTTCATCCCACGACCGTTACACATCACAGTATTCTCAACCCTGTCACATTAATATTTTTAGAAAATAAAATAAGAAAGACAATTAAAAATTAAAGCATTTCTTGCTGATTACCATTCGAAATGTTAAGGGCTAACACAGTAAAATTGTGGTTTTAGTGAAACTTTCTTACTAAAATAAAGAGACCACAGACAAACAATTTGGATATTTGTATCTTCCATCACATGCAAATGTGAAAATTATCATACATTTTACATTTGAAGTCATTGAGTTGGTATGAGGGACACATGAGCAGTAGGTAGATGTTTGTTTTATAACAAGTTTTGTTTAAAATCCTGTTTAATCTAATTAAATGTTGTCCGTTACGGGGTTGAGAAAAAAAGGTGTACAAATCTGGAAAAATAACTGAAATAATAAAAAGTGGGAAAATATGATTTTTTGAAGGTGTGATATGTGCCTAATTAATGTGGGGTATTTAGAAATTGAATCATATGTAGTTCAAACATTTTAAAAGCCCAAGTTGAAATATTACCGAATCCCAGGAATGACCCAGCTATGTATGTGACTCCACGTTCAATCATTTTCAGTCTGATGTCAAAGAAAATCTTGATCTTCATCTGTAAAAGGCTGCAAATCCACAATATTTTGAAATCCTATTTGTAGACGTTTATCCTGATTACACCGCAGATGCCAATGACCAACAACGTAAATAAATAAATGCTAGGACCAATTGTGGGTTTTTTCATATTTACATTATTATTTAGATTGTTTTTTTGTGCTTGAATTGACACTGAATGCTTACGTCATCAAAAACATGCACCATGTTTCATTCGCGATGTTAAAGGAAATAGTTGAATAGCCCACAGAATTATAGCTAATGTAAAAAAGTCTGGTTATGCACTTTTTGAAAAATATCCAGGAGTTCCATTGTGGTTTTGCAGCCAGCAGAGTTGACATGGATGTTGAAATCGCCCAGTAGCAAAACAGATGGTGAACTGGCACAGAGCCGAGTTAGAAACTCAGTTAATTCAGAAGGAAATGCGGAGTTTGGCCTGGGGCGCGATAAATGAAAGCAGTGACCAGCGGCAGTCCTCCAGAGACAGTAGAAGCGTCAGAATGTTTTAATCGCAAACACGTTTGCCGGCTCACCGCCAGCGGCAGCCTCTCTCCTACCGCCTTCGTTCTGCGGCCGGCACACGAACCAACCGCCGTTCAGCCGCTGTTATACCGAAGGTGGACCTTCCGCGGCAAAAGCTATTTTCGAGCGATCTGCCGCTTTTATAAATATATATTTAATATTTATAGCATGCAGTCTATCAAGAATAATGATTGATCAAACCAGACAACTTTCCATTTGGCGTTTTAATTCCACATTTTACAGTAACTGTAATTGAAACAAGATGTGTCAGATCACTGAAATATAAATAACAGGCAAAAAAAATAAAATATATAAATACACACACACTACAGAACATGCAGGTTTCCAATTAAATTTCGGTAAAAAAAAAACGTACAAGCAAATTATAACACAAAATGAAACACAATAATTGTTAATAATATAAAGAGGTCAGCTCTGGAATGAAAATAATTGTCAGTAAACATAACAAGTAATGAGGATATTTGGTACCACAGAATGTGCAGGATACCAAATAAATCGGGGTATAACATCACATTTTCAAGCCATTTCTAACAATAGGATGGTAATAATTAAGTGGTAATAATTTAGAGTAGAGCTCTGGAGTAGAATAGACCATTATACTGGCATTGCTGACCTGGGGCACAAGATTTACACTGTGCTGCAATAAGATCTGTGTCTCTTGAATCTGTGATAAACAAAACTTGACATATATATATAAAAAATGCTGAGGTAAAAACAGTAGAATAGACCATTATAACTGCAATGCTGACCTGTGGCACAAGGATTTACAAGCTATATTAACAATAGAATAACAGTTAAGCATTGTGACGGAATGAAAAAAGCTCATGTTAAAAACAGAGTAAGTAGAATTTTGGTACTAGTTAATGTGCAATATCAAGTAACAGGTATGAAATAGGATTTACAAACTATAATAGAATCGTTAAGCACTGACGGAATGAAATAATTTCCACAGTGAACAGGGTGGATTTGATGAGTGTAGTCTGGCACTTCTGGCTTCTTGATGTTACTGACTGCAGGATAAAGAATGTGTTCCAGTTGTCAGTGATGCTGGGGTGTCAGTAGTCAGCCTAGGTTTAAGGGGTCGACTGTGGGTCCCTCTCAGCTGTGCGGCGCCTTTTTCCGCCTTCACAGTCAGATGCTCCTTTCAGGTAACGCGTAACACACCTACAGGGGTTCCCAGAATAAAAGAATAAAGTAGTCAGTCCTGGTCCCTCGAATGCTAAACTATGACATTTATATCTAGGTCTACTACATGTACAGATGGCCCCAGTGGGAATTAAACCAACAAACACAGGTGTTGTTTGCAAGTTGTACCTGATTGCCCAGTGCGAGCAAACATCTTCAACATTGTCCCAAATAGCTTCACCTGCTCTTGAAGTGAGCCGCTGTCATCCGAAGCTACAAAATGAAAGGCATATGGTAATTCTGAACCTACATTACACACAAAAAAAGTATAATTTAAGAAAGAGTGCACTTTCTCACCTGCTCGTGCATTGCTTTCCCTCAGGGCTTGGTTCTCCTCCCTCAGAGTTTGGTTTTCATTCTGGAGTCTCTGGAAATCTACATTAAAAAATAAAATTAAAACTAAAGGCACTATTTTCAATACTGTTAAAACACTGGACATTAAGACATAGGCCTAGAATATACCTTCATAGCTGAAAAAGTAATGCTGTACACGAGATGCCAGGGGAGTCCAAGGGCCAATAACAAAGTGATGACTTTCTCCTATTGATAATCATTGACGTAAAAATATGTTTGAAGGAATTGCATACATTTAATGAATTGGACTAAAATGTAACACTTAGTTTAGCGCAACATATTACATACCTCCAGCGTTTTCACCCATATGCTGCCAGGGTAAATTTGCTGCTGGGGGTGTAAAGCTTAGTATTTGACGAGCTGGGGGAACAAACATTACAGCTTTAATTTCACTGCAGAGATTGCATATTCAGTAATTAAACAATAATTTAACTGTGCAAAGCTAATGGAATGTACAACACACTTTGACACCTTTCATCCAGAAAGTAAAGTGTCCTAATGAAAAACAGATTATGGATAAAAAGATTTCTCATCTTAAATAGAAGCAATAGTTTCCAAGACAAAAAACGTCACAAATACCATCACTTACTTGTACTCAAACTCTTGGATCTGTGAAGTGGAGTCTGGATTAATAGGGAGAAACCTGGTTCAGAAATTTGAAAATCTAACAAAGGGTATAGTTTAGTTGCAGGATCACAAATTAAGTATCACAGCAATACATTTTACATTCCAGCTCTGAAGTCTACAGATGGCTCAACATTTTCCTGGTTTTCTGGAATCGATGCAACTTCTGGAGCATGGGGCAGCAGTGAAACCTCGTTACCGGGAACAATGTTTTCAAATCTCAAAAGAGGTTGTCAAAATGACAGCTGGTGCATCTGGAAGACTAGACTCCACTTCATCATAAGAGGCCTGGGGTCTGTACTTGGAATTTGAGATTCTCTTTTGCTTTTCCTTCTTGTCATCATCCGTCGTTTCAACACTGCAACCTATTTGGAAGCACACCAAATTTCTCATCGCCTCTTGCCAAGATTCTAGATCAAGGAATAATGAATGAAAGAGTCAGTTATGCACCATAAACAGAAAGCCATTCCATGTTGATGTTCATTAACATGAGGATTTACTTGGTCAAAGTCGGGAATAACAGAAAGAGCATTCTTTGTCCCTCTCAACTCCTTTCAAAATTATTTTGCTTTTGGTCCAGTAACTAGACATTGTGACTAACAATGCATTTACCTTAAAAACCAAAATGATTGAAAATCACAATTGCCTTAAATCCAGTACAGTAGCAACACATCACAAAACTTGCTAGGCACAGTGTGTACTGTAACAAAGGCAAAACAGCATGTGCTAGCTAACATATTTGTTCAGGCAAACAAAATAATTTAAACAACCTATATATATCGTTATTTTTGTAAGAGAACACCAAGGGTTAAACTTAGTCTTTCTAGATGTAAAGCTTTGGTTACCTACAGTAGCTAGTTACATTTCTACATGTACTAGCAACATTGCGTAAACAAGGCTACTTTAGCTTGACTAGTTAGGCAAGAACAAAGACTACAGATTTTAAATATATAAATAAATAAAAATGTATACATAATATTGCTTTACACAAAAAGGAAACATGTACTCGCGATTGAGTGACGAACTGATGCGAATGTCTGTCCAAAACAACATGGCTTGTCGATTTTGAGAGTAGCCTTGTATTTCAAAGCGGCTTGCCGACAGACGGCCGTGGTCCGTTAGACCGAGGCAACCGCCAGAGAAAATGAAGCAGTCGGACCGCCGGATGATCGCCAGCGGCATCTTGCAGGATGAAACGGCATCTCGCCGTTTCATCCCCGCCAGCCAGACGCACCTATAGCAGACAGCTTAGGGCCGGCGGCAAAAAGAAGCCATGCAGATATTTTTTGCTATCTGGGGTGCTCAAATGAGGAGTGTGTGGGAATGGATATTGCTCTGGTTTTGATGTTTTGTAGATGCAATGTCACTATTCCACCACGACGCCCACCCTGGAGTGGTTTTTCCATGTAGGTGAATGCAACAGGTGCAGTCTGGTTGAGAGAGAAGTATTTCAAGGGTTTTTGGCCGGTTTCGGTCAGACAGAGAAAGTCAAGTTTATTGTCCAAAATAAATTTACTGAGGATGAGGTCCTTGTTTATGGATTGTTTATGCACAGATGGCTGAAATGCACAGAGGTGGAGTGGAGTAGTTGTTACGTTTGAGAGTTTGCAAGGTGGAGTATTTTAGCATCATGTTAGCCAGGGAGGATGATTAGCACAATGTTAAATGCCTTACTGCTAGCAAACTGAGAGAGCAGGCCCAGCCAAGGGCTTACTGCACTGGGATTGAACTCGCAATTGTTCACACCAAGCACGGTCTAAAATTACTGTACCTTAACACAAACATCGCAATCAATCTATGAAAACATTGCAATCAATCTTCCACATCGTCAAAACCATTATTGCAAAGAGGAGAGACTCATTTTGTTAGACGAGCAGGAGCTCTTTGAATTTAGGTTTTATTTTAGTAAATGAAATGAAAAATGTGAAGTCACGCAGGCTATATACTGTATAGGCTCAAATATTTAACTACTTGGGTCTAGGAAATGGCCCCCTCAAATATTAAGCATAAGTCTTAAACTTTTTGTAGGCTACTACACATATTGAGCTGCCAAACCTTTTTTTGTGAACCTATAAACATAGTTGAATCCACATATTAGCTCTTCTTTGTTGGTACATCAACTTCAGTTTCTGACACTGTAAGGAAAAGCACCACCCAAGTTGGAAAAATAACTCCAATAACGTCCAAATCTGTCCGAGTACAGTAAGTTAGCCGCAACGATGCGATATGGACTGGAACGCATAGTTTGCTGTGCCTGGTGTGAATGAGGTTTCAGTAGCAGACAGCACTAAGCAGCTGCAGAGATGGAATGGTCCAGAAGTCCAGGTATGAGCTGGGAAGTGTGAGCTGAGGATAGCTTTTGTCAGGTGTGGCGGTCCAAACACTTTGCCAGAAAGGAAGCTTGTGTAGCTGTGACATTAGCTGGTGTCGCAGGATTGTCTATAGAGGTATGTAACCACAAACATCCCTCAAAGTAGCGATGTGAATATGTCCAAAAAACTGTTGAGCCAAAGGCAAGATAAAGAGTCTATTAAAAAAATTGCTAGAGTGCAGAAACTAATGAATTCTCAGGTGGAGAAGCAGCAAACAAACAACACCAGTGGGATCTCGGATCCGTAATGTCAGGTGATGAATTCTACATCGGTCAAAGGAGTAGGATATGCAATGGAAAACATTTGCCGCATTATGAGACAAAAAATAAGACAAAGGAGACCCAGAACAGTTGAGAAGCTGTTATCTCAAGGAAGAACGGGAAAACCTTTCACATTCAAAACTACAGAATTTGGTCTCCTCAGTTCCCAAATGCTTACATAGTGGTTTTAAAAGAACAGGTGATGCAACACAGTGGTAAACATGCCCCTGTCCCAACTTTTCTGAAAAATTATGCTGGCATCAAATTCAGAGTGGGCATATATTTTTCAGGAAACAATAACATTTCTCAGTTTCAATATTTCATATGTACTATTACCATTTTCATTTGTACTATTTTTCATTAAATATATGGATAAATGATTTGCATGATTTGCATCCCAACTATATGGTACTAATTCATATTTGCAAAATTGCTCTATCTCCATTAAATTGGATGGGGACCTTTGGTGAACACCAATTTCCAGCTCATTCCACATAATTTCAATTGGATTGAGGTCCTGGCCACGATATAGATCATTTTGTTTCAAGCCACTCCAGTATGACTTCGACTGCATGTTTGGGGTCATTGTCCTGCTTGAAGATGAATCTTCTACCAAGTCACTTGCAGACTAAGTTTTCTTCCATGATTTTTCTGCATCCATTTTGCACTTTATTGCAGTAACATGTGTCTCCAAGCTCATCCATGGAAGAGTTGCCATAGGAATCTCTTGTTTCCTTTTTACCTGAATACTCAGTCTTTGAGTCTTTATATGCCTCGTACCCTGTTATTGGCATGTGTTACCATAGGCGGCTTCCAGCACTAGTAGATTAGGGGGCTGGGCTATAGTTCAGATGAGCTGTCTTGTACTTAAACATAAGGAGTCTTTCCACTCTGTGCCAAGCTTTTACCATTGATCATGTGATGCACATTTACTGTGTGCTGTGCTACTACTGTTTCATGTGGGCTGTGCCATTGCTTTTCCTGTGTGCTGTGCTGCTCTTACCACGTGTCCGCTTTCAAACACTGGACATGTGAGGGGAGGCATCCTGGCATGCCCTAGAGGCCTGTCCTAGCCTTGGTGCTGTATGTGACACATTCCTTTATGAATTCGTATCAATACAATTTTCTTTGTATACAGCGCGTGCAGTTTGGTGTGTCCAAGCCCTGACTTCCGGACCATTCGGATTACCAGAGGTGGTGACAGCATTCGCACTACCATGTTCAGCTGAATCCAGTAAAATCACCTTTGGGTGATTTAAGGTATATTACAATATGTGCTTTGGGTCATTGTCCTGTTGTAGGAGGAAATTGGCTCCAATCAAGCACCGTCCACAGGGTATGGCCTGGCATTGCAAAACGGAGTGATTGCCGTCCTTCTTCAAGATCCCTTTTACCCTGTACAAATCTCCCACCTTACCACCATCAAAGCATTGTTGTAAGAGATCTTCATTTTCTTGGCAATTTCTCACATGGAATAGCTTTCATTTCTCAGAACAAGAATAGTCTGATGAGTTTCAAAATAAAGTTGTTTGTTTCTGGACATTTTGAGGCCGTAATTGAACCCACAATTGCTGATGCTCCAGATACTCAACTAGTCTAAAGAAGGCCAGTTTTATGGCTTCTTTAATCGGAACAACAGTTTTCAGCTGTGCTAACGTAATTCCAAAAAGGTTTTCTAATGATCAGTTAGCCTTTTAAAATGATAAACTTGGATTCGCAAACACAACTTGAAGAAGTCCTCCACTGGAAGACAGGACTGATGGTTGCTGATAATTGGGCCTCTGTGTGCCTGTGTAGATATTCCATTAATAGTCAGCCGTTTCCAGCTACACTAGTCATTTAGAACATTAACAATGAATTTACTGTATTTCTTATCAATCTGATGTTATATTAATGGACAAAAAAAGTCTGCTTTTCTTTTAAAAACAAGGACATTTCTAAGTTACCCCGAACGGGAGATGTAATTGTTAGAAATCAGCCATTTTGTATAGTGGTTGAAATAATTATCGAATACCCGGTTGTCAAGGGAAGAGTAATTATTTTATTTATTGCAGCATTTGACAGTCTATTGGCGCATGATGTTACTGGCTCAATCTCTTCTCTTCTCACTGTAATGTAATTGGTTACAAGCTGATATATACATTGAAGGGTGTGTCTACCTAGCAAAGATCAGGTTTCCGAGACAGTAACCCCCATGCCAAATGGTCAATGTAAACATTCCTGTGGTTATCAGAGCACAACCTACAGAGAGATAATCTAAACCAAGCGTGCCGCACAAGCCCTGAAAAGTGAAGCCAAAACGTCTCGATCGCCCCCTAGTGAGTGGTCCCAGTATAGGTCATAAACCCCGCCCTCCCCATGTTATTCAATGGGACGCGAGACCAACTAAACAATTAAATTACCCTTCAAATATATTTTTTCCGAAGCTGGTTTCTGTCATTTACTGTAGTTTGTATCACGCTAATGTAAATTCAAGAGTTTGTTTTTAAAATAAGTTTGTTTTTAGTTAGTTATTTAATGCTCTAAAAACGGTGGTGTGACGTCGTGATTCACAGCTGTGATTGACAGCTATCTGAGCCGAGGAGCCACTGAATCTTCGGAGGACTGAGGAGATTGGAACTTTACATTTAATCTCAAAATTTCTATAATTGATATAATTTCACACGGACATAATGGGTTGTTCTGCAGTACATTGTGCTAACCGATCTGGCATTTCCAATCGATCTTTGAATTTTTTTCGGTAAGTTAAATTTATAAGCTATTTAATTAGTAAATAAATGTAATGGGCTAGCTAACGTTAGCTAAAAGACAACAAGCCTCGTTAATAGCCATGTTAATAGCTAGCAGGTGATCGTTAGCTAGAAGTTACCAATTATTTTTGTATTAAGCCTATTCTAAATTAAGGTTAAACATGATGTAAGTTAGGCTATAACATATCGTCTAGGTTTAACAAGCAAAGGTTGTACTGTACTTGGACTTGCGATTGATTACGGTATGCGCATTCTGCGAGGGAGAGTGAGGGCGGGGCACAGGGGTGGGGCCATTGATTTCGCGGCTTTACGGCTTTACTTCCTTCTCGCTACTGCGCATAACTACTACGCAGAACTGGTCCCAAGATCGCTATCTGCGCAGACGCAAGTCCAAGATGTCAGCGTCGTATCAGGACACTGGTGGCTTCATTTTTCACCAATGGAAAAGAGCGAAAGGGCGTCGTCCATTATTTATACAGTCTATGATCTAAACAGAGAGGTTTCTGTTGTTCTCATTATCTAGGCACATTCACTTCCAATGAAACGGATATTCACATTGTAATTGTTAATGCTCAGATTCCACATATGTATAAACAGAGATTCACGACAAAAAGTGTTTTGAGAAAGGGATGGAACTACATTTGATTTTTCTCAGACCTTGTCTGCTTACTTGGCTGTCTGTTATGTCTGCTTGCTTGGCTGTCTGTTATGTCTGCTTGCTTGGCTGTCTGTTATGTCTGCTGATGCCTTTGTCAATAAAACATCTCTTGTTCTGAATGACAACCAAGCCATTCTTCACTTTTGACCTCCCTTGAACTCTGTCAGTAACAAAAATGAATGAGGCATTAATGGATAACAGCAATGTCTATTAAGCAGTGTCTACATAGAGACCCCATTTATAATGTCTTGTTTCCTTTTTAACCTAGAATGGATATTTTCACATCAGATCTTTTGTGATGTAATTACACATACACAAAATGTATTATTATGGGTTATTTAGGATGGTGATAGTTGTATATTCTTATTTTGCTCATTATCACATGTATCAATTGAAACACATGTCACTAAGTGAAAACAGCCAGAACATTTTCGTTTAGTGGAAAGAGTCCAGCTGTTCTCCGTCAATCATTCAACAATTCAAACAGTAAATTTAACAGCCTGAATATATCAACTGTGCCTCATTACATGCACATTATTATATTTCCTTGACCAATTGTTAGTACACTGATACAAGGCTGATGACAGTGTAATCTGTATGAAGTTTGAATTCTCCAAATAATTCATACACAGAGCCCACAAGACAGTCATCACCTACCTATGTGTGAAGGTCAGCCACATATACTACAACCTTACATGACGATGACAATCCTAATGATCACTATTGTGATTGTAATTCTACGTTAATATCTACATAAATGTGTATTATAAAATTAGTTTATGTTTAATGACTTGGACGTTCCTAACTTGAGAAGCAAATTTTGCATTATAGCTATATTGAATAACTATGAGTTTTTACATTAATATTTGCAGTTCAGAAAACAATGATTTTGGGGTAATTAATCATCTTGCCTATACACTTTCTAGCCATAGTGTCATGTCAGCCTGAGATTGAGGACAGTTGATTGATCTTTCTGTTTCAGTTTACATTTGCAATGGACGCATACAAATCACTCAGGGATGGAAGGAGTTGAGGATGGACTCAACGATTGATGTGTAGAGCTGGTTCAGAATGCTCTTCCATTTTTTTCCCATAATTTCAAGTTGTACATTCACTGGTGTTCCATGTTTGTAAACTTTATGTTTTCCTGCTACTTATGATTTTGGGGGGTGATTGACCTTTTTCTGTAGCCCAACAATACCTTTATTGTTGTCTTTGTTAAATAACAGGTACAGCACAGACTGAGCAGAAGCAATCTTGTACAACCCTAGTGCACTCTAGGTGATTTGTTTAGAGGACACGCATCAGCATCAGTAATGAGACTGACCAGATTGTCGTCATCTGCAAACTTGACTAGCTTGACATTTGTATTTTTGGAGGCACAGTCATTGGTGTAGGGGGAGTATAGGAATAGAAAAAAAGGGATTCTCAAACATGAATGCTCATTTTAACTTTTTGCATCCTATTGGTCGAAAGATCAGTGATCCACTGACAGCTACTTTGATATGACATTGATGAATGCAGAGCAAAATTCCACAAACGGTATCCTTGCGTATATCATTTGGTTGTCGATGCATTGGCCATGTTGATAGTAATGTCCACAGATCTGTTGCTTTTTTAGACAAACTGCAGAGCATCAATGTATCAGAGATCGTTTTGAGATGGCACAGGAGCAGGTGGTTAAATTATTTCAAGATGACGAAGTAACAAGTGCTACAGTTACCAATGTGGTTACAAGCCAGATTATCTGGATACCATAATAAAATTAGGTTAGAGCATTGTTTTTATAGAACATAATTGTTACTTATGAACTATGCTACCCTCAAGATTCGTTGGGACACCTAGCTTTGCAGACTCTCTGATCCGGCCCTTCATAGTCTACCATTGGCAACAAAAATGCAAATGTTATTTTAAAGGTGTATCCCATTTGACAACCAGCACCGCAGTAATACATTTAGATCTTGTCATAGCTAATAAGAAGTGGAGCAAAAGCATATATCCAGAGAAAAGCCTTCAGCCTTCATACAACTTAACCATAAAAATAACTACAAAGCTAAATGTCTTCACTTGGTCAGATTTTTCTTGGTTGACATTGTGCTCTCAAACTAAACTGTACAGTGAGCACATAAGTTAAAAAGTCTCAAAATTAGTGACTGTTTTAGTTTGTTTTAAGTAGTGGTCATAATGTTATGGCTGACTGATGTATATTTATGTGTGTGTGTGTGTATACATCTCTGGAAGAAATTAAGAGACCATTACAAATGTTTTCTTAAATCAGCATCTCTACATGTATGGCACCTATTCCATTCCAGTGTCTTTTAAATTCCAACACAGCCACACCTCACTGGCTAGGCCACTCCAGGACCTTGAGATGCTTCTTACAGAGCCACTCCTTAGTTGGCCTGGCTGTGGGTTCCGGGGCATTGTCATGCGGGAAGACCATATTGGATTTTGGCCGATATGCCGATATTTTCGAACTCATTTTGGCCAATGCTAGACTGGCAGTGGGCAAAAACGACTGTCCACTGATCGAGATGACCGTCAACTCATTCGAATGTAACTCAACAACAGTAGGATGACTTCAAGTGACCTACAAAAAGAATGGCAAAGAGCAGCTAGGGTGCATGGCGAGGACGGTTTTAAAAAGTTGTTATTTTATCAAAATAAATACTCTAAATGACAATATTTTATTTGGAATTTGGGAGTAATGTTGTCAGTGGTTTATAGAATAAAAAATAACTGTTCATTTTACTCAAACACATACAGTGGGGAGAACAAGTATTTGATACACTGCGGATTTTGCAGGTTTTCCCACCTACAAAGCATGTAGAAGTCTGTAATTCTTATCATAGTTACTCTTCAATTGTGAGTGACGGAATCTAAAACAAAAATCCAGAAAATCACATTGTATGATTTTTAAGTAATTAATTTGCATTTTATTGCATGACCAGGTTTGCGCACACTGCAGCAGGGAATTTGGCCCACTCCTCCATGCAGACCTTCTCCAGATCCTTCAGTTTCTGGGGCTGTCGCTGGGCAATACGGACTTTCAGCTCCCTCCAAAGATTTTCTTTTGGGTTCAGGTCTGGAGACTGGCTAGGCCACTCCAGGACCTTGAGATGCTTCTTACAGAGCCACTCCTTAGTTGCCCTGGCTGTGAGTTCCGGGGCATTGTCATGCTGGAAGACCATATTGGATTTTGGCCGATATGCCGATATTTTCTAACTCATTTTGGCCGATGCCGATACATACACATTTTTCCCCTGATGTATATACACTTTCATTTACTAAAGAGAAATCCAATTCTCTCACCTGTACTACCTTTACCTTATTACACTCATGTTGTAGGTATGGCAATACACAAGACAACATTTTACAAATGTAAACAGACATTCACCCCTAAAAAATAGGTAAATAATTTCACTTGGAGGAGAATAAATGATATGCCAGTGCCACATTTTATTTTTAATTTCAGACTTCAAACTTCAGTCCTTACGAGTAAAATAGATTAAAAAAAAAAAATGGCATCATGGCATCATCTACCGCTTATCCGGGGCCGGGTCGCGGGGGCCGCAGTCTGAGCAGGGATGCCCAGACCTCCCTCTCCCCAGACACTTCCTCCAGCTCTTCCGGGGGGACACCGAGGCGTTCCCAGGCCAGCCGGGAGACATAGTCCCTCCAGCGTGTCCTAGGTCTCCTCCTGGGTCTCCTCCCGGTGGGACGGGACCGGAACACCTTCCCAGGAAGGCGTTCCGGAGGCATCCGAAACAGATGCCCAAGCCACCTCAGCTGACCCCTCTCGATGTGGAGGAGCAGCGGCTCTACTCTGAGCTTCTCCCGGGTGACCGAGCTTCACCCTATCTCTATATAAAAAAACAATCTAATAAAAAATGTAGATCCATCTCCTACTTGAACAGGTCTGCCAAATGCTTCCCTGACATAGTAGTTGACATTGTACTGAAACTTACAGTGGTCATAAAAAAGCAGATGTAGTCCAGACCTACACTTCTGTCCTTAGGACCCACTTTAAAGTATAATACATAAAAAGAATACATACAGTGAAGGAAAAAAATATTTAATACCCTGCTGATTTTGTACTTTTGCCCACTGACAAAGAAATTATCAGTCTATAATTTTAATGATGGTTTATTTGAACAGTGAAAGACAGAATAACAAACAAAAAATCCAGAAAAACACGTAAACATTTTTATAAATTGACTTGCATTTTAATTAGTGAAATAAGTATTCCACCCCTCTGCAAAACATGACTTGGTGGCAAAACCCTTGTTGGCAGTCACAGAGGTCAGACGTTTCTTGTAGTTGGCCACCAGGTTGGCCACCAGATTTGCACTCCTCTTTGCAGATCTTCTCAAAGTCATTAAGGTTTCGAGGCTGACGTTTGGCAACTCTAACCTTAAGCCCCCTCCACAGATTTTCTATGGGATTAAGGTTTGGAGACTGGCTAGGCCACTCCAGGACCTCCAAACACGGCCAGTGGAGTTGATGCCAACGAGCTTGATTTTGGTCTCACCTGACCACAACACTTTCACCCAGTTCTCCTCTGAATCATTCAGATGTTTATTGGCAAACTTCAGACGGGCCTGCACATGTCCTTTCTTGAGCAGGGGGACCTTGCGGGTGCTGCAGGATTTCAGTCCTTTACGACGTAGTGTGTTACCAATTGTTTTTTTGGTGACTATGGTCCCAGCTGCCTTGAGATCAATGACAAGATCCTCCGGTGTAGTTCTGGGCTGGTTCCTCACCGTTGTCATGATCATTGCTACTCCACGATGTGAGATCTTGCATGGAGCCCCAGACCGAGGGAGACTGACAGTTATTTTGTGTTTCTTCCATTTGCGAATAATCGCACCAACTGTTGTCACCTTCTCACCAAGCTTCTTGGCCATGGTCTTGTAGCCCATTCCAGTCTTGTGTAGGTCTACAATCTTGTCCCTGACATCCTTGGACAGCTCTTTGGTCTTGGCCATGGTGGATAGTTTGGAATCTGATTGATTGATTGCTTCTGTGGACAGGTGTCTTTTATATAGGCAACAAACTGAGATTAGGAGCATTCCCTTTAAGAGTGTTCTCCTAATCTCAGCTCGTTACCTGTATAAAAGACACCTGGGAGCCAGAAATCTTTCTGACTAAGAAGGGACCAAATACTTATTTCACTCATTGAAATGCAAATCAATTCATAACATTTTTGACATGTGTTTTTCTGGATTCTTTTGTTGTTATTCTGTCTCTCACTGTTCAAATAAACCTACCATTAAAATTATAGACTGATAATTTCTTTGTCAGTGGGCAAACATACATAATCAGCAGGGGATCAAAGAAAATTGTCCCTCACTTATATCATGTTAATACTGAAAGAAAAAACATATCTTTCCTAGAAAAATGCATGCACTCTTTGAATTTGATGCCAGCAACACATTTCAAAAAAGTTGAGGCAACCAAAGGCTGGAAAAGTTGTGTAATGCTAAAAAACTAAACCTGGTGGAATATCACACAACTAATTTGGTCAATTGGCAACAGGTCAGTTACATGGTATTAAAAGACCATCCAGTGAGGATTTATTTGTCAGAAGTGAACATGTAGAGGGGTTCACCACTCAGTGAAAGACTGCGGGCAAATAGTGCAAGAATTAAAAAATTCAGTTTCTCAACATAAAATTGCAAAGAGTTTGGGGATTACATCATCTACAGTACATCATATCATTAAAATCCCTGATCACCCTGGATCACTGATCACCTTGGATTTTCAAGTTTCAACTGTTTCTGTTAAAAAAAGGAACATTTATGAGAGTACCAATGTTCAATTTATGGAGGCCATAGCTATCTCTCCAACAATAAAGGCAGAGTCAGTTGATGTACTCCTGGTTCATTTTAACATCATAAAATCGAATGTCATGGATCGTGTTGCACTGGTAAAAGTAAAGAAAACTATGAGCAAACAGAAAGCCCAATGGAGAACCATTATGATGGTAAGCGCCCTGAAAAGAGAATGTAGGAAAGCGTAACGTAAGTGGAGGGAAACTAAACTTCAAATCCACTATGACATCCATAAACAAAGCCTTTGTAGCTTCAACTCTGAGTTAGGCAGGGCTAGACAGCAACATTTATTGAGAATGATCAACAAAAAATCTACAATACCTGTACTCTAATTGCTATGGTCGACAAGCTTAGAACCCCCCTAATGCAGATAGCATCAGAACTCGTGTCCACTGTGAAATGTAATGAATTTGCGTGTTTCTATAGTGAAAAAAGACATGAATTGGTTATTATGTCGCAATTTAATACAATTGATCAAAAATCCCTAACTGAAACAGATCGACATCTTAGAACTTCCACATGATGTCTCGACACACTGCCATCTGACTTTATTTAAACTACTTTTATCTCTATAAAATTTTATCTACAGCAAATAGTTTTCCCCTCTCTCTAAAAACAGCTGCCATTAAGCATCTATTAAAAAAGAAAACACTGGATGCATCTATATTCAACAACTAAAGACCTGTATCAAAACTCAGTTTTATAGCCAAAATCATTGAGAAGGTTGTCTACAATCAACTCAGCAATTTTGTAAACTCAAGTGGTCTCTTAGATAAATTACAGTCAGGCTTCCAACCTCACCACAGACCTGAAACAGCTCTGATAAAGTTTTAAATGATATACAGCTGAATACTGATTCGATAAAATAACAGTTCTGGTTCCATTAAATCTCAGTGCAGCATTTGACACTATAGAGCATAGAACACTTTTAGGTAACAGTCCTTAATTGGTTATGGGACAGTCCTTAATTGGTTCACATCTTATTTAGATGGCCGATCTACCATGAATCTGATAGGGTGGCTATGACATGTGGAGTTCCCCAGGGATCAGATCTTGGACCGCTTCTGTTCAATCTCTATATGCTACCTCTGGGACAAATTCTACAAAAGAACAATATTAACTACCATAGCCATGCAGATGATACTCAAATATATATGGCTGTCGAACCGTATGACAACAGCTCAATAGACTAACTGTGTCATTGTATACAGCACATAAATACATGGATGAACCAAAATTGTCTATAATTAAACCAAGATAAAACAGAGATTATTTTGTTTGGCAACAAAAATAAAATAAGTATTAGTAAAGAACTGGATTCTCTGGCACAAAAACCTGGGACCAGGTGCGTAATCTTGATGTTCTGATTGATTCAGAACTCATGTTCAACAGTCATATCAAAGCAGTCACCAAAGCAGCATTGTATCAACTTAAAAATATAGCCAGAATCAAAGGCTTAGTGTCCCAAAAAGACCAAGAGAACTCACCTATCTCTAGTAGGGTTGACTATTGTAATGGCCTCTTAACTGGACTCCCGAAAAAGACTGTGAAACAACAGCAGCTCATTCAGAATGCTGCTGCTAGAATGTTAACCAGGACCAAGAGAACAGAGCACATCATTCCGGTTCTTAAATCTTTGCATTGGCTTCCAGTCAGTTACAGAATAGATTTATAGTGGTGCTTTTAGTTTATAAATCTCTAAATGGTTTAGGACCCGAATACATTTATGATATGTTTGCAAAATATAAACCGAGCAGGACTCTTAGATCCAGGAACACAGGTCAGCTAGTAGAGCCCAGAGTCCAAACTAAACATGGAGAAGCTGCGTTTAGCACTTATCCTGTACAAGACTGGAATAAACTACCTGAAGATCTTAGATGTGCCCCAAACGTATACATTTTTAAATCCAGGTTAAAAACCCTTCTCTTCTCAAGTGCCTCTGACTGAGCATTTAAACTTAACCACACCGTTTAGCCTTATAGTGTCCTATGTTTTTTTCCCATTTTTAATCTTTATATGTTTTTTCTTATTGTATTTTTTATTATTATGATGTATTAATTTGCTCTGATGTTTTCATTTGAGTCAAGAAACTCCTTGGTGGCAAGGCACCGGGGGTGGATGAGATCCGCCCTGAGTACCTCAAGTCTCTGGATGTTGTGGGGCTATCTTGGTTGACACGCCTGTGCAACATCGCGTGGCGGTCGGGGACAGTGCCTCTGGGATGGCAGACCGGGGTGGTGGTCCCTCTTTTTAAGAAGGGGGACCGGAGGGTGTGTTCCAACTATAGGGGGATCACACTTCTTAGCCTCCCCGGGAAAGTCTATGCCAGGGTTCTGGAGAGGAGAATACGGCCGATAGTAGAACCTCGGATTCAGGAGGAACAGTGTGGTTTTCGTCCGGGCCGTGGAACACTGGACCAGCTCTATACCCTCTACGGGGTGTTGGAGGGTTCATGGGAGTTTGCCCAACCAATCCACATGTGTTTTGTGGATTTGGAGAAGGCATTCGACTGTGTCCCTCGCGGCATCTTGTGGAGGGTGCTTGGGGAATATGGGGTCCTGGGTCCTTTGCTAAGGGCTGTCAGGTCCCTGTACGACCGAAGCAGGAGCTTGGTCCGCATTGCCGGCAGTAAGTCAGACTTGTTCCCAGTGCATGTTGGACTCCGGCAGGGCTGCCCTTTGTCACCGGTTCTGTTCGTAATTTTTATGGACAGAATTTCTAGGCACAGCCAGGGGCCGGAGGGTGTCAGGTTTGGGGACCACACAATTTCGTCTCTGCTCTTTGCAGATGATGTTGTTGTGTTGGCCCCTTCTAACCAGGACCTTCAGCATGCGCTGGGACGGTTTGCAGCCGAGTGTGAAGCGGTGGGGATGAAAATCAGTACCTCCAAATCCGAGGCCATGGTCCTCAGTCGGAAAAGGGTGGCTTGCCCACTTCAGGTTGGTGGAGAGTGCCTGCCTCAAGTGGAGGAGTTTAAGTATCTAGGCGTCTTGTTCACGAGTGAGGGAAGGATGGAACGGGAGATTGACAGACGGATCGGTGCAGCTTCTGCAGTAATGCAGTCGATGTATCGGTCTGTCGTGGTGAAGAAAGAGCTGAGCCGCAAGGCGAAGCTCTCGATTTACCAGTCAATCTACGTTCCTACTCTCACCTATGGTCATGAGCTTTGGGTCATGACCGAAAGGACAAGATCCCGGATACAGGCGGCCGAAATGAGCTTTCTCCGCAGGGTGGCCGGGCGATCCCTTAGAGATAAGGTGAGAAGCTCGGTCACCCGGGAGGAGCTCAGAGTAGAGCCGCTGCTCCTCCACATCGAGAGGGGTCAGCTGAGGTGGCTTGGGCATCTTTTTCGGATGCCTCCGGAACGCCTTCCTGGGATGGTGTTCCGGTCCCGTCCCACCGGGAGGAGACCCCGGGGAAGACCTAGGACACGCTGGAGGGACTATGTCTCCCGGCTGGCCTGGGAACGCCTCAGTGTCCCCCCGGAAGAGCTAGAGGAAGTGTCTGGGGAGAGGGAAGTCTGGGCATCCCTGCTTAGACTGCTGCCCCCGCGACCCGGCCCCGGATAAGTGGAAGAAGATGGTATGGTATGGTGTGGTTTTCATTTGAGTATTTGTTTTTATGTTATTGTACTTTCATATATTTTTCTTTGTAAAGCACATTGAATTGCTTCGATGTATGAATTGTGCTATATAAATCAACTTGCTTGCTTACTAGGAACATACTTGGAGAGGATCCAACCCCTGAGGGTTTGCCAGTCCTCTTCCAGCTGTGGCAGGTGAAGATTGTACGAGTACATGGCTTTGTGTGACCCCATATGCTTGACATTAATGTGGCTGGTGAGACTTCCCACACCTGTTGCATGCGTTCCCTTGTGTAAGACTCATTAAGTATTCACTCTGTTGAGCCTTTCTCTTTACACTGTTTGCCATGCCTTTTATCATAATGTTTTTATGCACTACATGTACTGTTCTGTCCTAGTCAGGTCAACTGTTCCCATAGTTTGAATCTGTGCTCTGGCTACTCTGCTGCACTGCAAATCTCTTTGGCTTTCTCAAGTGTGAGGTCAGACTCCATTAGATGCTGATCATTTATGCTAAACACAATCTTGCCTCAGAAAATGTTGTTCTCTGATTTGCCAAACTCAGCCTCTGCTCTCCAGTTTTAGCTCTGTCACAGAATTCTCTTTACTGACTGATTGTATAAACTCGGAACTAGTGCCCTTAAAACACAGTTTTCTGCTTGTACCCATTAGGGTTAGGGTTAGGGCAGTTGACCCTGCCTCCAACACAAGGTTTGACCTTTGCTTTTTCTTTCTCCCCTGACCCTTATTTTTTGATAATAAAACTCCCTCCAGGGTTGTGAACATACCCACTGTGTGCTTTCCCTGAGTTTCTCTCTGTTACACTGGATCAGGTTTTGGTCCTGGCCTAGAGACACGCCATTCTATTTTTGTGTCTCCTTTGTTCTGCAGACAGGGCATGAGGACTTTCTTCAGTGCCTGTAGGAAGACAATGGCCGACTGTCAGAGCTCCGCACCAAGCTACAGCACAATAGTGAGGACTGTGCCGATGAACTGGAGAAGGTCAAGGCTGCTGTGGAAAAGGTTCAGGATTTATACAAATAAAAACTTCTGTTGATTATTTCAAGTATAATTACGTGGATCCACGGGAACAATTGCTTACACAAAATAGAGTATAAGTACAGAGACCAACAGAGTAGTGTCATAACAATTGTTCTGCTTACATATTATGGCTTCCAGCTCTTTATACTCCCCCTTATCAGTCCCCAAAATATTATCTCTAATGCTATGAAATACATACAAAAACAAGTCATCATACTAATAGGAAAACAAGATATAAACCCTATACTGCCATGCAACCATAGTTCTAGGTCAGAGTTAACAGACCTCCTGATCTGAGCTACCCCCTGTCCTACACATACAGAAGAATACAGAGGAGACTTAGGCAACTTTACCTTGAAACCAATTGAACAGGGTCGTAGATAAGATAAGGTTGAGGCCTGGCCCCTTGGTTGTGGCCCTAATCACTTCTACAAACCCGATTCCCAAAAAGTTGGGACACTGTACAAATTGTGAGTAAAAAAGGAATGGAATAATTTACAAATCTCATAAACTTATATTTTATTCACAATAGAATATAGGTAACATATCGATTGTTGAAAGTGAGACATTTTGTAATGTCATGCCAAATATTGGCTCATTTTGGATTTCATGAGAGCTACACATTCCAAAAAAGTTGGGACAGGTAGCAATAAGAGGCCAGGAAAGTTAAATGTACAGATAAGGAACAGCTGGAGGACGAATTTGCTAATTATTATGTCAATTGGCAACATGATTGGGTATAAAAAGAGCCTCTCGGAGTGGCAGTGTCTCTCAGAAGTCAAGGGCAGAGGATCACCAATTCCCCCAATGCTGCGCCGAAAAATAGTGGAGCAATATCAGAAAGGAGTTTCTCAGAGAAAAATTGCAAAGAGTTTGAAGTTATCATCATCTACAGTGCATAATATCATCCAAAGAAGGGTCAAGGCCGGATAACCATACTGGATGCCTGTGATCTTCGGGCCACTGCAACACATACAGGAATGATACTGTAATGGAAATCACAACATGGGCTCAGGAATACTTCCAGAAAACATTGTCGGTGAACACAATCCACTGTGCCATTCGCCTTTGCCGGCTAAAACTCTATAGGTCAAAAAAGAAGCCGTATCTAAACAGGATCCAGAAGCGCATGCGTTTTCTCTGGGCAAAGGATAATTTAAAATGGACTGTGGCAAAGTGGAAAGTGTTGTGTTGTCAGACAAATCAAAATTTGAAGTTCATTTTGGAAAACTGGGACGCCATGTCATCCGGACTAAAGAGGACAAGGACAACCCAAGTTGTTATCAGCGCTCAGTTCAGAAGCCTGCATCTCTGATGCTATGGGGTTACATGAGTGCGGGTGGCATGGGCAGCCTACACATTTGGAAAGGCGCCATCAATGCTGACAGTTTTATCCAAGTTCTAGAACAACATATGCTCCCATCTCTTTCAGGGAAGACCTTGCATTTCAGGGAAGACCAACATGACAATGCCAGATCACATACTGCATCAATTACAATGTCATGCCTGCATAGAAGAAGGATCCGGGTACTGAAATGGCCAGCCTGCAGTCCAGATCTTCCACCCATAGAAAACATTTGGCGCATCATAAAGAGGAAGATGTGACAAAGAAGACCTAAGACAGTTGAGCAACTAGAAGCCTGTATTAGACAAGAATGGGACAACATTCCTATTCATAAACTTGAGCAACTTTTCTCCTCAGTCCCCAGACGTTTGCAGTCTGTTATAAAAAGAAGAGGGGATGCCACACAGTGGTAAACATGGCCTTGTCCCAACTTTTTTGAGATGTTTTGATGCCATGAAATTTTAAATCAACTCATTTTTCCCTTAAATTGATACATTTTCTCAGTTTAAACATTTGATACGTCATCTATATTTTATTGTGAATAAAATATAAGTTTATGAGACTTGTAAATTATTCCATTCCTTTTTTTCTGTAAATCACTTTGGTCTGTCTAGCGGCTGTTTAAATGTGCTATATAAATAAATGAACTTGAACTTTTTACTCACAATTTGTACAGTCCCAACTTTTTTGGAATCGGGTTTGTAAGAACAAGGTATGCTGACCTAGGTCTTCTATACTTGGCAACCATGAATAGTCCATTTATTACAGTTAATTTGCAGAATAATGGATAAAATAGGAATAGGGTAATAAATTAATCTTTAACAATTCATCCCTTTTGTCCCAACAGGGACACCATAAGAAGTTAAAGAAGCAGGCTATTAGTTAATTGTTAGTTTTGTTAAGCAGGCAGTTTGCAAGTCTTGGACATAGCACAAACACATAACATTTAAATTTACACACACAAGACAATACATTTAACGATGGCCATTTGATTCTTAACTTAAAAGTGAGTCTTGGTCGCGTTTCCTAATTTAGATTGTCCAGATTGACCAGGGAGGACAATTTCGTTTTGTGCACACTGAGTTCTCCAATTTGAATGGGAAAGCAACCCCAGGCAACCGTCATCTCAAGTGAGTTGGTGAGCCAGGAGGATAGTGCCTTTCAGTTAATTTCTATTGCCTATATTATTACACAGTTTTGGTGAGTGCTTAGTGCTTGGCACAGATCTTCTTTTAGTTTATTTTTGAAGTGTGTCCCATAATCAGATATGAAACATTTCTGGTATGCCAATCCTTGGCATGACCTCTCACATTAAACATTTTAAAACAGTCTTTGCAACATTGTTTCGTGTTGGAAAAGCTTCCACCCAACTTGGAAATATGGCTATCATTACCAAGAAAATCTATTTGTAAATGTACAAATGGACTATGTGGTGTGAGTGTTTTACCTTATTTTACAGGGCCTGTTTTCTGTATGTTACGTGCCTTAGATTGGGCATTAACTTTTACATGCTTTTCGAAGTCCTGGAGCAAACATAAGTCTGCCTATATTACTATAATTCCTCCTTTTCCTGTATGGCGCACTCTATGAGCCATTCGGAAAAACTGGGCAGAAGTGACTAAAGTGTCTAAAGATCCCGTCGGTACCAGCTGCACAGCCGGCTGTAACCCAGGTTTGTTTATCAGCCTCAGCAACAGAGGTCTGCAGGCCACGGATATGGTGTAAGTATGGCACATATGGTGTAAGTATGCCAATTGCCGGTGTTCATTTGGAAGACTACAGAGAACTTTGCAAAATATAACGCATACCCAATATTGCACACTATTATATTCAATGTATTTGTCGTCTATGCTGAACCTCCTTCAAATAGCCGCCAGGTGGCACCAAAGAAGAATAGAGAGCTGTGATGTAATTTAAATGTCTGGCTAAACCATTACTGGCCCTAATGGTTAATATTCATAATCTTTTGTAGCATACACCTTTTTCTATAATTTTCATCAGAACACAGATCATTACATACCAGAAATGGAGAACACAAGTGTAGTGGGGCAATAGTAAGGAACGCAACCCAATCATTTGTTTTATTGAGTCCTCATTCACACACACACACATCCTATCTCCAACCACACACACAAAACTTTGGCTCACTCACTCACTTTCGATCACTCATTCAAGGTCGACCATTCATTCATCTGTTTACAGTGTAGATATATTATATAATTTTTCAACCCTTCTCCTTTTAGTAGTTCTTGCGTTTGCGTCACACAACTATCTTATCACTGGCTACGGCCTCAGTGATAACCAGTCAGCTAACTCCCTCACTTATAAGTTATTGGGAGTATCGAATTAGTTAGAATTGGCTATACAATACGTTTAGGAGTTCTCTTAATGATCTTTTTTTTTTGTATGTTTAGACTTTTTTGTTTCCTCTCATTGAAGGACATATACACTAACCTAAAGGATTATTAGGACCCCCTTTGGCCTTCAGAACTGCCTTAATTCTACGTGGCATTGATTCAACAAGGTGCTGAAAGCATTCTTTAGAAATGTTGGCCCATATTGATAGGATAACATCTTGCAGTTGATGGAGATTTGTGGGATGCACATCCAGGGCATGAAGCTCCCATTCCACCACATCCCAAAGATGCTCTATTGGGTTGAGATCTGGTGACTGTGGGGGCCAGTTCAGTACAGTGAACTCATTGTCATGTTCAAGAAACCAATTTGAAATGATTCGAGCTTTGTGACATGGTGCATTATCCTGCTGGAAGTAGCCATCAGAGGATGGGTACATGGTGGTCATAAAGGGATGGACATGGTCAGAAACAATGCTCAGGTAGGCTGTGGCATTTAAACGATGCCCAATTGGCACTAAGGGGCCTAAAGTGTGCCAAGAACTTGTGACTTGCTTGATTAAAGTATGAAAATGACTTGACTTGACTTTGACTTGAGAACAAGTTGAGACTTGACTTGAAGTGGAAGACTCGACAATGACTTGAACTTATAATAAACAAACAGCAATAAAATTATTTAATATGTTGTGACATCAGCACCACTAATCAGCAAACATGGCAGACAGTAACGTTAGTCGAACTCCACAAATAGTATCGTTTGGATACAAGGACTTTGAACTGGACCGTGTGAATAAAAAAAGATTTGCCAGATGCAAAATATGCAACAACGTCAAATTTCATTCCTTATTTTAAGAACCACAAGGAAAGGTAAGAAAGTAATCTCTTTATATTCAGTTTCACTAAGATCTATAACAATTAAGTTACTAATGTAATGAATTAATCTTTTGTTTGTCAGAATTTGGCCTTGGTTGCATATTATGTTTGGTTTTTTTTTTTCTTGTTAGAAATGTGACCATTATCATTACTTTATACGTCTGGTAAATAGATGTAAGGGAATTTGACTATAACAGTGGCATAGCCTGAATTTTAATGTTGATGGGCATCTTGAAATGAGCGGGCATGTATATTATTACACGTAGGCTATAATGTCTGTATTAAATGTGGGCTTCTTCAATTGTTTGTGGACTGCGTGTGGAAACTAAAAAGCATTGTGCTTACACCATAACAGTTAACTTTACTGCATGAAAGGCTAACATGGAGGCGCCGATGTGATTACTAGCACCTAAACATTTCAAATAGTTTTTTTTTTTTTACTCATACAGACAAGAATAATTACAGCGTAATTACATATTAGGCAGTTTTTCAGTCACAATAATTAGTTTATAAGGTTGTTTTTATTAGCCCTTATTACATGGATTGGCTGAATTCCAGTGCAGAACGTGTGTTATTTCTTGATAACAGACCGTTGCCATGAAAAACAGCGCGTTGCTATGGACGCAGCAGGATTCTAACCAGAGACGGAACGGAACTATTTTCTTTAGAGGAAGCAATACAATCGTTTTAAATCAATAAATTCCTTTTGAAATAAATTTTTTGTGTGAAATTATAGATTTATTTGGTAGGTAGCCATGTAATAAGCGGGATAAGGTATAGCGAGGCGGTTGTTATAGTGATTCAAGATCCTTCCGCTTCGTCCCCCCAAAAAATTGTACCGCGGAGGAGAAAAATATTTTATTTTGAAATCGAGCTTCACACCGAGCGCACGTCAGAAACAGAGGACAGTGTGTGTGTGTGTTCATCTCTTTAGTACTGTGACTTGACTTGACTTGAAACTTATAAGGACTCGACTTTACTTGCTTAGGGTGAATCCTTGACTTGACTTGCTTGATTTATCTGAACTGTGACTTGAAACTTGACTCGAGACTTGATGGTTAAGACTTGAGACTTGCTTGGACTTGACCATGTGTGACTTGTCCCCATCTCTGCACCACACCATTACACCACCACCAGCAGCCTGCACAGTGGTAACAAGGCATGATGAATCCATGTTCTCATTCTGTATATGCCAAATTCTGACTCTACCATCTGAATGTCTCAACAGAAATCGAGACCCATCAGACCAGGCAACATTCTTCCAGTCTTCAACTGTCCAATTTTGGTGAGCTCATGCAAATTGTAGCCTCTTTTTCCTATTTGTAGTGGAGATGATTGGGACCCGGTGGGGTCTTCTGCTGTTGTAGCCCATCTGCCTCAAGGTTGTGCGTGTTGTGGCTTCACAAATGCTTTGCTGCATACCTCGGTTGTAATGAGTGGTTATTTCAGTCAAAGTTGCTCTTCCATCAGCTTGAATCAGTACTCGCCCACAGGACTGCCGCATACTGGATGTTTTTCCCTTTTCACACCATTCTTTGTAAACCCTAGAAATGGTTGTGCGTGAAAATCCCAGTAACTGAGCAGATTGTGAAATACTCAGACCGGCCGGTCAGTGTCAAAACATTGTCAATACAGCTCACATACACAGTGGGGCAAAAAAGTATTTAGTCAGCCACCAATTGTGCAAGGTCTCCCACTTAAAAAGATGAGAGAGGCCTGTAATTTTCATCATAGGTACACTTCAACTATGAGAGACAAAATGAATTTATTGGTAAATTATAGTGGAAAATAAGTATTTAGTCAATAACAAAATACGCAGAGGAGGTGTGGAGTGCTCCATTCATGACTCGGGTGACTGTGAAGTCGCATCTCGCCTTCACATCTGTGGAGGGGAGGTTGGAGACGCTGAGCAGGGGCATTCCGCCCCTGGAAACAGCACTGGCGTCCTCCCTGGTTCCGGGCCTGAGTACCTGGTCCGACAAGCGCCCCGCCCTACCTTCGGTGAGGGACCGTGTCCCTGCCAGCCTGGCGGAGAAACAATACGCCCTTTCGGTGCAGTCTCTCACGGCCTGCAACAATGTGGGCCTTCTGGCTGCAGCTGTGGCCGGGATGATGGAGGGTCTCACCTCTTAGTCCCCAGCGAGGTGAGCGAGGTGGCGCGTGCCTCGGCGGCCATTTTGAAGCTGACTCAGGTCAATTCCCTCTCGGCTGGTCAGGTGATGGGGAGGTCAGTGGTGCAGATTCGGCACCTATGGCTGGCGTTGACCTCCCTGAAGGAGCCGGAAAAGGTTCCATTCTTGAACGCGCCACTTCAGGAGGATGAACTGTTCGGCGCTGTGATCACTGAGGCGCTGGTGCGCCAGAAGAAGGACAGGGAGGAGCGTCTCCGTTTGGGTCCCCTCTTGCCAGTCCCTTCTTCATCTGCTGCGTCCTCGGCTCCTCCTGAGGCCTTGCGGAGGCCTGGGGGTCGTCTGCGTCGCCGGGCACAACATCACCGTGCTAAGGCGGCGGGTCCAGCTGAACCGGGCGCGGCGCACCCGACGCAGCATGAGGTGCGGAAACCTCACCCCCAGAGGTCGTCCCCTCCTCCTCCTCACCCGCGGCGGTCGGGCCGAGGACGTATACAATCAGTGGCTGACAACGGCCCCTCAGCTGCGTGCTCGCCCGCTCTCTCAGTTCTATTCAGAGTGGCGTCGGCAATGCACTCTGCCGGGGTGGCTAGACATGACGCTGAGAAGGGGGTACGCGCTGCATTTTCACTTCCAGCCTCCCTCATTCTCGGGGGTTGTAGAGACCGTCATGACGTCTTCTTTGAAGGTCACTGCCCTACAGGGGGAGATTGCGGACCTCCTGGAATAGGAGGCGGTGTCCCTCGTCCCGTTAGGGCAGAGGGAGAAGTGGCTGTACTCCCCTTACTTCCTGGTACCCAAGAAGACAAGGGGCATGAGGCCAATCCTAGACCTGCGCATTTTTAACAAATGCATGTCAAAGAGGCTGTTTCGCATGCTCACGACGAAACGTCTCCTGGAGTGTGTGCACCCCGGGGATTTGTGCGTCAGCATCGATCTGAAGGATGCCTGCTTCCATGTTCCTGTTCTGCCGCACCACAGAAAGTTCCTGCAGTTTGCCTTTCATGGTCAGGCATATGAGTACACGAGGATTCCGTTCAGGGACACGTTGGCCCCCCTGCACTTTCACCAAGTGCGTAGAGGCTGCGTTGGGACCACTGAGGTGTCAGGGGGTCAGGGTCCTGGCCTACCCGAATGACCTATTGGTTCTGGCACATTCGGCGGAACGTTCCGGTTGGTGACTCGGCTCACTCGCCTGGGCTTTGCGGTGAACTAGAAAAAGAGTGCTCCTCAGCGCTGGTTTGCCCCCCTCTGTTTGGATCCGGTGCGTCACTGGCGATGGTTGGTCAAGATCCCGGGCTCTCTGGAGCGGGATTTGGCATTCTGAAGAGATCCGCACGTTCTGCTGCGTGGGGTTCCCATGGTTGGTTCGGGTCCCTGTGTTTACAGACGCGTCCCTGATGGGCTGGGGCGTGACATGCCAGTCGAGCTTGGTCAGAGGCGTGTTGCCCCCTTCGGGGCGCCACGTGCCAGTCGCGCTCGGTCAGAGGCGTGTGGCCGCCTTCGGGGCGCCACATCAACTGGCTGGATTTGGACACGATCCGGCACGTGTTGCTACACTTCACACAGGCCCTGCGGGGTCGGGACGTGTTGGTGTGGTCAGACAACAGCACGGCGGTCGCTTACGTGAACAGGGAGGGCGGGCTTAGGTCTCTTCCCCTCCACCTGTTGGCGGTGCAGATATGGGCGCACATGCAGGAGGTCCCCGGGACGACGAGTGTCGTCTTCATCCCGACATTGTGGCCGAGATATGGAGACGCTTCGGGAAGGCACAGGTGGATCTGTTCGCGTCCTGGGAGGACACGCACTGCCCCCTGTGGTATTCTCTTCGAGCGCAAGACAGGCCCCCGTTGGGTGTGGACGCGTTGGCTCACCAGCCGTGGAAGCGGCTCGGTGTCGTGGTTTCCACGCCTGGGCCGTCCTGTTTGGCACTTATCTTTTTGGTGAGGTGGGTGACAGGCAGGGAGTATATCTTGGGCTCGCTCGCTTTGCCCTAAACCAATAGGAGCAAAGCCCCTATGGGCAAAGCTTCACGATATAGAACAATGTTTACTTTCGTAACCCCAGTCCTATGAGTGGAGCGTCGCCCATAGGGTTCATACCCTGACCTGTCACTGACTGCTTTTCTCGTGAAGAAAGGTATGTCGGGAGGCAGATTGGGGTGTGACAACCTCTTTTATAGCCATGGGGGCAAATGGCCATGAGAGGTGCGATTTGCATATTTAAATTTTCAGTGCCTGCCAATTGGCAGAGGGGTAAACCAAATTTTAATTATTTTGGAATGGGAGTGAATACCCTCAAATTAAAGCTGAGAAACTGTACTTTAAAGCCCATATTCATTATTTAACTGTAACTTCAATATATTTTGTAAACAGCCAAAATAACACAACCAGGTACTAGACAGAAAGAAATGGCAATTTTTCTGTATTAGAGCAGCATTTTGGAATGACTGTAAAATAAACTACATGCAATGTGTGGGACTGTTTTGGAGGAGAAAAGATATCCTTATATATGTAACAGAGTGGATAGCTAGCAGTTTCCTAGTTTGTGCAGGCTTTTTGAGTGACTGTAGCAGACATTGGCAAAAATTAAGTTATAATAAAAACAAAATTTCAAGAATATTTTATTGTCTTATTTTAAATTTCAGTTTGATACAATGTTTTACAGGATATTGTCCCACAAGGAATGACTACGTCTCATAGCCATGGTTTGTCACTAGTATGTACAATACACCACAGGTTAAGCATATATGATGGCTATGAGCAGAGAGAGTGCAGTCTATATATGAATTTACCGTTATTTACATATCAGGTCGGTTTTGAACAATGTAGGTTGTAAAATATGGTATAAGATTAATCATTTTGTTTTCAAATCGCAGATATTTAAATTAAACAACCAATTTGGACACAATAAATGCCCTTAATAATAACTTAATTAGCACTACATAAGTGGTTCAGGGTGAGAGATTTAGTTAAAAAAAACTGCATGTTACAAACCATCTGTAACCATATGTCATGATTTATAAAGGGTTGTAAATGTCGCATAGTAATGTGACCTAATTTACCAGCATTCAGCGCTCAAAATACCCAGTTAATTATATTCTAATCAGGGTACGCTGAACCATTAGTATTGTTCAAACTAAATGGTTGAATACATCAATTTGAGTTATTGGGCGGTCACAGGCAAGGGTGATTTTATGATAAATTGAACATATTCTTTATTCTTTTTCGCTCATCAAGCAAGCAGATTGACACAATAGAATGTAATCTAAATGTAATCTTAACCATTTTCTGTAAACAAGGAAGTGATTATTACGGTAAATGAATTAACTAAAAAATTACTAGATAATTCTATATCAGCTTTTTACATTGTCTTTTCAACATTAGACAAATGCCCAGCTAATGCCAACAAATTTAAGCATAAGAGTAGAGCAGCTGCAAGTATTATTGTACAAGTTATTTCTCCTGACATATTCATATGGGCTGGTACCATTGAGATCGCTATTCAAAATTAAAACCATGCTTTAAAAGTTGGAGTGTAAGTTAGCAAAGTTTGTACAAACATCCATCATTGCAAACCAATTACAAGGGTAAATAATGTTTACATCTTTTTTTACAGTGGAGATCAAGTATATTAATTGCACTGCTTACACTGAATGATACATTTTCTGATGGGGCCCATGTAACTCGCTCATCTGGACAGGAGCCTATTGTAACAGCAATGTTGTTTCTTATTTACTTTTTGCTAAACCCACAGGTAAAACAGAGCATGATTAATTTAATTTGAAATATGGATATCCAACCAGCAGAAGACACTGTCGTGAAGAATGGGGATGAATATGCTTCATTTTCAATGCCTCTTGCAGACAACATCATAACAACCCTTCCTGGCTGTCTGGAAAGGTCAGTAATCAGTCAAACTAGGTCTGGTATCAGGTTTCAGCCAAACTAGCACAGAAATAATCATAACAAGATATTGATGTGATCAGTTTTAATCTATAAAATATAACTGTGACAAACTCTAGGCATTTGTAAACCGACCTGCACAATTTAATTTTACCTATGTTTAGAAATCCACATACTGTACTGCCAAACTGGCAAGGACCATTCATCTGCAAGATCAACAATAACAACATTTTTCACAGCCCTGTACAATGTGACCCTTTGTCCTAACTCATGTTTTGTGTGGAAACCTGTTACCCCAAATAATTTGATACTTAAATGATAAGTCCTCATCAGTAATTTATTTTTGTGTAAAATTTTTCATTTGTGTCATATGACAGTCTGTCACTTTTTCCGACCATAACAGATATTATCTAGCATGCAGTGCTCTTTCCTCTAGCTGTAGCCAGAGGAAGACTTGTAGCAGTTGCTTTAGTTTCTGTGCTGGATTTTACTCTCTTGAAGGGAGAGTCAATTTGGCAAACAGTTTTGGTATCTGTTTATCTTGACATAGGAATGCAAACTGATTATTACTATATTACAAATATACTTTTTTTGTCTTTCAGAAATTCTTAAAATCAAATATCATTAAGCACTAAATTATTCATAACAAATATGAATAATTTTAATTATTAGAAATGCAAATCTAACATTTATTAAATAGACCTAAACATACAAAATAATCATAATTTTTTTTACACATTTTATATTAACAGAACACAAATACATTCACCTAAAGGATTATTAGGGACACCATACTAATACTGTGTTTGACCCCCTTTGGCCTTCAGAACTGCCTTAATTCTACGTGGCATTGATTCAACAAGGTGCTGAAAGCATTCTTTAGAAATGTTGGCCCATATTGATAGGATAGGATCTTGCAGTTGATGGAGATTTGTGGGATGCACATCCAGGGCACTAAGCTCCCGTTCCACCACATCCCAAAGAGTCTCTGTTGGGTTGAGATCTGGTGACTGTGGGTGCCATTTCAGTACAGTGAACTCATTGTCATGTTCAAGAAACCAGTTTGAAATGATTCGAGCTTTGTGACATGGTGCATTATCCTGCTGGAAGTAGCCATCAGAGGATGGGTACATGGTGGTCATAAAGGGATGGACATGGTCAGACACAATGCTCAGGTAGGTTGTGGCATTTAAACGATGCCCAATTGGCACTAAGGGGCCTAAAGTATGCCTAGAAAACATCCCCCACACCATTACACCACCACCACCAGCCTGCACAGTGGTAACAAGGCATGATGGATCCATGTTCTCATTCTGTTTACGCCAAATTCTGACTCTACCATCTGAATGTCTCAACAGAAATCGAGACTCATCAGACCGGCCCGTCTGGCACCAACAACCCTGCCACGCTCAAAATTGCTTAAATCAACTTTCTTTCCCATTCTGACATTCAGTTTGGAGTTCAGGAGATTGTCTTGACCAGGACCACACCCCTAAATGCATTGAAGCAACTGCCATGTGATTGGTTGATTAGATAATTGCATTAATGAAAAATTGAACAGGGGTTCCTAATAATCCTTTAGGCGAGTGTATATATAAGGCATTGATTCATTGTTAAATAACCAAAGGGATTGTGAGTACATGTGAACATTGCTAGAGGTTTTGCATTGTCTGCTAATGTCTGTCCTCAACCTCAACTTATATTTCCCAATATCTCTGCACTTCCTGTTTTTGTGTTTTTCTTCCCCTTCCTTTAACTTGTGTGTGTGTGTGTGTGTGTGTGTGTGTGTGAGAGAGAGAATGTGTATGTCCAATGGGATCTCAAGTGGCTTACCCACAGTTTCTTAATATCTGTCTAATCTTTACCAAAAGCAGCTCTCTAAACTGGTCTCCCATGAGGAAGTAAAACACAGGGTTGATTACACTATGGGCAAAGGCCACAGGCCTGGTTAAAATGTAAGCACCCTCTATATATTCATTCAGGCACTGAGACTCCTCTGGCCTGGAAGGATTCCATGCTATTTTCACATTCCGCATCACATGATACGGTAGGTACAGTAGCAGAAACATGGCTGCTGTAGCAGCGACTACCTGTAGGGGACGGCGAAACGTTGTCGTCCTGCCCTGTATCACGCCCTCCTGGGCATGCAAAAGTTTGGTGATGTGGTAGGTGAAGAAGCAGAGCCCCAGCATGGGAAGCAGGTAGCCAGTCACTGTCAGACCCAGACTGTATCCCAGGGAGTCCCCCAGACTTGCAAAGTCAAGGCAGACATTTTCCTTTTTGTCCTTGACCATATAAAATATGAGAGGGGCAACCTGGGCATTCACTGCCACCCAGGTCAGGATGGACAAGGAAAGGGCTGCCTCCTGGGTCAACAGGAAGTGCTGTCGTGTTGGGTGACGTATGAGCAGGAAACGGTCCATGCTTACCCACACCATGAAGAGGATGGAAGAGTAGAGGTTGGTGTGTAGGATGTACCGGTTGATATAACAGGCGATAATGTTGTTTTCGTTTCGTTTGTTGGCGTACATGTAGGAGAGCCGTGGAAGAGTACACAGGAAGATTAGGTCAGAGACTGCCAGGTTGAACAGGTAGATATTTGTACTCTTCCACTTCTGCAGGCAGAACACATAGCCGAGCACCACCAGGAGGTTACCAGGAAATCCCAGGGCAAACTCTACGGCATAGGCAGGTGACAGGTAGTAGACCCACAGCAGGTATTTTAGCTCTGTACAGTTAAACTCCTGAAGAGAAGGGGGCAGAGGAAATAGAGGGAGAAGAAAGAAAAAGTACATGAAATTTCAGACTGGAGTATTTTAATACATTTCATAACTGCTGTCATACAGTCAATTCAAGAAGTACTGGCCCCTTATTGAAATTAACCAAAAGTGAATTAAAAAAATAAACAATTAGTTATATTTTGGGCCCAGCATAAAGGGCAGCCATATACTTTAATTCAATATTTTTTTTTTCTGAAGTACAAAACATATGGAGTAGTAAAAAGGTTTCTGCAAAAACATAAGTATCAAAAGTATTGCAATATTGGAAGAATTTATGAGATATTTCATGCATTTTAGTTTGTGTCAGTCTCCAGGAACTGTTTTGATGCCGTTCATCTGTCCTTTTTCTCTGGGGTATAAATATGTCAAATCCTTTTGTCATTATTACCAGTAAAACCAAACTTCTGTTAGCTAAAGGAGCCAGATGGTTGTTGACCTATACAGATCATGCAAAGGATATTAAAAGAGACAAGTACAGAGAGCCAAAATACAGTTTCGGTAAGGCAGTGAAAGAAGCCAGGCGCCTGTATGGAGAGAAACTAAAACACCACTTTTCGACCAACAACTCTGCTTTTGTTTTGGAGAGAACCATAGCTTCTCAAAATTTTGTTTTGGCGACACCTCTCTTCCCCATAAGAGCGGTTGGCTCTCCTTTGTTCATCAGCTGATTTGATCAGGTACTCAAACTCAGCAGAGTGCCAGCTAGGAGAGGAAACCAAAAATCCAACGGGGTCAGTCTCCATATCAAACATCATGTCCTCAGTTGCCCCGGAAAACGGCAACTTCTCTTCAGCCAAGAGTTCTTTCAGCCAACTAGCCAAAGCCTGTGAAATTACAGTAGACAATAAATTGACAATGTCAAAACAGTCCAATGACAAACTGTAAAAATCTAGAGCTGTCCAAATTTACATCTTCACATTTAAGGAAGCTAAATGTGCTAGGATAAATTCAAATACATATTAAAAAGGATATACGCAAATGTTTACATGTGGCCTTATTTTATTCATTTTGTAAGAAAAAAGAGTCATCATTTCCTATCTAATATAAAACAAAGGTTCTCAAAGCATATTTTTTTCTTTCTGCACATGTATAAACAAACCTGTCGCTGGTTGCACCATCTCTCCTGCTCCATTCTTCATCAATACTTTTTAGACTAATCTGATTTACCACTAATCCCACCACACCAGTGTTGTGTGGACTGTTCTACCTGAGATATGAAAGACAAAACATTCCCTTTTCAGTATAGTATTGGAGCCATTTATCGCAGGTGATGTACATATTTAAACAATGCAGTAAAGGAATAAATGTGAAAATCTTTTTTTGCCATACACCTTCTACACTTGTGTCTATAGACAAATAGTAATTAACAAGTTTATTAAACAAGTTTAAGTAACACGGTGTTAACCAATTTATATAACTATGTACAATATTTATTGTAAAATTATGCCTCCCCCAATGCCCTCAATCCAGACAACCCAAACCTAATCTTGTTTAATACATTTGCATGATAAATATATGGAGTTAGATATCTGCGTAAAACATGAAACTTATTTGTGAAATTAGATCTGTGCACACCCTGTTACGATGACAGACTAATAATTTAGGCTTGTACGAAACTAGTTTTATAATTCTTAAGGACAACATCATGATCTGGAGTTTTGGCAGCTTCATCTCATCCTCATAACTGAAACTTTCTGGGAGGAGTGCTAATACAACAAGCAGAGGCAGTGTGAACAACAGGAAATCAGAGAAACCGGAAATGGGTATCCTGCAAGATTTCAATTTAAAGTCTTCTTTTTTATGCATGCATATTGAAAACTGATTTTAATGTGCATAACTGTTCTTTGTTTGTGCATACGATTCATGTGTAATAAAAATCACTTTATTTAAAGGAATATCTTGACCTAAATCATTTCATTGTATTTTGCAGCTCAGAAGGATATTCTATGCAAGGATATACTGTGTCCTTGTCATTTTCACACAATAGTATTTTTACCTAATGCCTAAACGCATGATAGCCTATCAATCAATCAATCAATCAATCAAATGTATTTATGAAGCCCTTTTGACATCAGCAGATGTCACAAAAGGCTTTTAGAAAACACCTGGCCTTAAACCCCAAGGAGCAATCAACAGTAGTGTTGAATTTCAGTGGTTAGGAAATACTCCCTAAGAATGCCAACATTTAGGAAGCCCATGCTCTCTTTTGGCTGTGCCAGTTGAACATATTAAGATTACAATTGTAATAATTAATAAATGCATGTGAGCTGAGTCTAGAGTCTATTTAAACTTAGTCCAGGTCTGAAGCATGACCTGATGGACAAGGAGAGGGACAACACGGGGGAGGGAGAGGTGTCAGCACAGTGGCAGCTTAAATTGTCAGGTATCAACTCGATCTGCAACACAACCAGGAGGACTCTGGATGGGGACAGCAACAGGTCAGCAAGCCAGGTACTCCGCAGATGTGGGCCAGGACCTCATGCCCTCCTAAGATCAAAATGGGAGGAGACTGGAAAAATTCAGAAAATGCATTCCTCATATTAACAAGGATTTATAGTGGAGAAGAAGAACTTAGTGGAGAATGACAACTGACCCTACTCCCCCGGCACAATAATATAGCAGCGTAAGACCTTGGGACTGAGATAGGGGGGTCCGGCGACACTGTGGCCCTATCTGGGGGAGGCCCCGGACAAGGCCCAATAGGCCTCCATCCACCCACATTGCCAAGCATCAACCAAAGGGACACCCACCAACCTACTGGTGCAATGTCGTTATGCATTCTTAAAAACCAGCTATGGACTGTTCAATTCTTTTTATTTGTTTACAAATAGTTTTTCTACGTACAAACTTGTAAAATGATGTTTGTACATTCACAGATGGTATTTGACGCTTACATTTCATGTTTTACGTATCACCTTTTTTACGATCATACCAATATACAAATGTATTAAAAAAATATGTACACTTAACCTTTTGGCAGATATCAAACTCCATATAAATGTAGTAGTTCACACAGCCACCAAACACTTATTGTTTTATTTGTTTTGAATCTTATTATGCTTTTTGTTTTTTAAAGTAATATAAATTCACATTCACCTTTCATGCAGCCTTTTCATCCGCGGCAGCAGTATTATGTAGGTCCCTGACCGCATGTTGTAAAAATGGGGGTAAATATTGCCAAGCTAGCGCATGTCCAGGCCTGTCTGAAGTTTGCCAATGACCATCTGGATGATCCGGAGGAGGAATAGGAGAAGGTCATGTGGTCTGATGAGACAAAAATGTAGCTTTTTGGTCTAAACTCCACTCGCTGTGTTTGGAAGAAGAAGAAGGATGAGTACAACCCCAAGAAAACCATCCCAACCGTGAAGCATTGAGGTGGAAACATCATTCTTTGGGGATGCTATTCTGCAAAGGGGACAGACTGGGGGACGACTGCACCGTATTGAGGGGAGGATGGATGGGGCCATGTATCGCGATGATCTTGGCCAACAACCTCCTTCCCTCAGTAAGAGCATTGAAGATGGGTTGTGGCTGGGTCTTCCAGCATGACAACGACCCGGAACACACAGCCAGGGCAACTAAGGAGTGGCTCTGTAAGAAGCATCTCAAGGTCTTGGAGTGGCCTAGCCAGTCTCCAGACCTGAACCCAATAGAAAATATTTGGAGGGAGCTGAAAGTCCATATTGCCAAGTGACAGCCCCGAAAGCTGAAGGATCTGGAGAAGGTCTGTATGGAGGAGTGGGCAAAAAATCCCTGCTGCAGTGTGTGCAAACCTGGTCAAGAACTACAGGAAACGTACGATCTCTGTAATTGACAAAGGTTTCTGTACCAAATATTAAGTTCTGCTTTTCTGATATATCAAATACTGTCATGAAATAAAATGCAAATTTTTATTACTTAAAAATCATACAGTGTGTTTTTCTGTTTGTTTTTTTTAGATTCCGTCACTCACAATTGAAGAGTACCTATGATAGAAATTACAGACTTCTACATTCTTTGTATGTGGGAATACCTGCAAAATCGGCTGTGTATCAAATACTTGTTCAAAAAAGTATTTAGTCAGCCACCAATTGTGCAAGTTCTCCCACTTAAAAAGATGAGAGAGGCCTGTAATTTTCATCATAGGTAAACTTCAACTATGAGAGACATAATGAGGAAAACAATCCAGAAAATCACATTGTAGGATTTTTTATGAATTTATTGGTCAATTCCTCTGTAAAATAAGTATTTGGTCACCTACAAACAAGGAAGGTTTCTGCCTCTCACAGACCTGTAACTTCTTCTTTAGTTTTTCTTTAAGAAGCCCTCCTGTCCTCCTCTCGTTACCTATATTAATGGCACCTGTTTGAACTTGTTATCAGTATAAAAGACACCTGTCCACAACCTCAAACAGTCACACTCCAAACTCCACTATGGCCAAGACCAAAGAGCTGTCAAAGGACACCAGAAACAAAATTGTAGACCTGCACCAGGCTGGGAAGACTGAATCTGCAATAGGTAAGCAGCTTGGTGTGAAGAAATCAACTGTGGGAGCAAATATAAGAAAATGAAAGACATACAAGACCACTGATAATCTCCCTCGATCCGGGGCTCCATGCAAGATCTCACGCCGTGGGGTCAAAAAGATCACAAAAACGGTGAGCAAAAATTCCAGAACCACACAGGGGGACCTAGTGAATGAACTGCAGAGAGCTGGGACCAAAGTAACAAAGGCTACCATCAGTAACACACTACACCGCCAGGGACTCAAATCCTGCAGTGCCAGACGTGTCCCCCTGCTTAAGCCAGTACATGTCCAGGCCTGTCTGAGGTTTGCTAGAGAGCATTTGGATGGTCCAGAAGAGGATTGGGAGAATGTCATATGGTCAGATGAAACCAAAATAGAACTTTTTGGTAAAAACTCAACTAGTCGTGTTTGGAGGAGAAAGAATGCGGAGTTGAATCCAATGAACACCATACCTACTGTGAAGCATGTGGGTGGAAACATCATGCTTTGGGGCTTTTTTTCTGCAAAGGGACCAGGACGACTGATCCGTTTAAAGGAAAGAATGAATCGGGCCACGTACCGTGAGATTTTGAGTGAAAACCTCCTTCCATCAGCAATGGCATTGAAGATGAAACGTGGCTGGGTCTTTCAGCATGACAATGATCCCAAACACACCGCTGGGCAACGAAGGAGTGGCTTCGTAAGAAGCATTTTAATTTCCTGGAGTGGCCTAACCAGTCACCAGATCTCAACCCCATAGAAAATCTTTGGAGGGAGTTGAAAGTCTATGTTGCCCAGCAACAGCCCCAAAACATCACTGCTCAAGAGGAGATCTGCATGGAGGAATGGGCCAAAATACCAGCAACAGGGTGAAAACCTTGTGATGACTTACAGAAAACATTTGACCTCTGGCATTGCCAACAAAGGGTATATAACAAAGTCTTGAGATGAACTTTTGTTATTGACCAAATACTTATTTTCCACCATAATTTACCAATAAATTCATTTTTTTTCCCCATTTTGTCTCTCATAGCTGAAGTGTACCTATGATGAAAATTACAGGCCTCTCTCATACTTTTTTGCCCCACTGTAATGTTTTACTAGGGTTAGTTATTTAGCTACAATGCACATACTATTGTGTACTGTATTTAACTACTGTACCCAGCTAGCTAGGTAGCTGTTACAAAAACAACTTGCTACCAAATGAATTGCTAGCTAATGTATGCTCTTAGTCAACCTTACCTTGATTAAATGTATCTCTTACCTTGACTGAATGTATGCTCTTACCTTGATTTGGAGTAACACAATTACTTGGAATGCCTGGAACTTGTCACATTTTCAGTAATCATTTCCATGGATTGTCGAGTTGCATAGGAATTTTTGAAATGCATTCTCAATGCTGTACTGAAATGTTAGATTTTGATAAAAAATTATGAGGCGAAAAGTTTAAAAAAAAAGGCGGGATGGTAGTGATTTCCATTCTTCTTAATTTCATTCGTCATTAAAAATCATCACACCCTAAATCCTGGTTTTTAAACGTAATTTGCTCCAACGGACTTGAGTTAGTCAAGATATTTATTATTGCATATTGGCGGTATTAATACATTTAATATCGCTATAATGTCAAAGTGCAAGGCAGATGATTGCTAACACAGTGTCTGGTCCATGCAGACTGTATATATATTTACAGTCAGTCTTATACCTAATACGTACATATTTCTGCCCTCTTCTATTTGCACTTCTGATTAGAGCAGGCTTTTATTTCTTATGGGATTCACATTCAACTGTAAGTCATAACAGAATGGCACAATCATAAAACCAAACATGGCAATAAAGAAACAAAAAACTATAGGTGAACAAGTAACCAGGCAAGCTTAGTTCAGCCTGCCTGGAATAGAAAGAATTGCCCTCTCGAGATTCGAACCCAGGTTGCCCACGTGGAAGGCTGTGTAGTTAACCAATACACCAAAAGACTATATAATTGATGGGTGTCAGTATAGCCTCTTGTGTCTACCCTGAACAAATCCTGTTTTGCCACTGGCCATTTTAACAGCTAATTGGCCATTTGTGAATGCTATTATTACAGATAAACTGACTACCGTTTCTTACTAAGTTTACTTCCACCACAAATAGTGTCTATGAACTCTATGGCATTTGCCACTGGCCGTTTTAACAGTGTATTAGCCAGTAATAGGCAGTAATCTACTAACTTACTGGAATAGTCATAAGAATTGAATCGTGGAATTTGAGAAATGTCATTTGAGAAATGTCTGTTTTTCTATTGCCTGGTATGTAACGATTTTCTTTGATTGTGACACACATGTTTGTGACCTCGAACACCGGTGGTCAGTGTAGCCGTCTGACTGAAGAAGGAGGTCTTCTGGGATATGTTATCCCGGAGGACTCTGGAGACAGTTGCAGTGTACCTACAGACCCGAAGGGCTGCGACCTCTGCTGTGAAAGAGGCAAAACAGCGGGTGTGGGAGGAGTTTGGGGAAGCCATGGAGAAGGACTTCCGGTCGGCACCAAGGTGTTTCTGAAAAACCGTCCGCCACCTCAGGAGGGGAATACGGGTAACTATCCAAGCTGTGTACAGTAAGGATGGGACACTGTTGACCTCAACTGAGGAGGTAATTGGGCGATGGAAGGAACACTTTGAGGAACTCCTAAATCCCACTAACACACCCTCTATAGTGGAGGCAGAGCTGGAGGCTGATGGGGAATCATTGTCAATCTCCATGGCAGAAGTCACTGAGTTAGTCAAACAGCTCCACAGTGGCAAAGCTCCGGTGATTGACGAGATCCATCCAGAAATGTTGAAAGCTTTGGGTGTGGAGGGGATGTCTTGGATGTCACGCCTCTTCAACATTGCATGGGAGTCGGGGAAAGTGCCTAAGGAGTGGCGGACCGGAGTGGTGGTTCCCCTATTCAAAAAGGGGGACCAGAGGGTGTGTGCCAATTACAGGGGAATCACACTTCTCAGCCTCACTGGGAAAGTCTACTCAAAGGTACTGGAAAGGAGGGTTCGGCAGATAGTCGAACCTCAGATTGAAGAGGAACAATGCAGATTCCGTCCTGGTCGCGGAACAACCGACCAGCTCTTTACTCTTGCAAGGATCCTGGAGGGGGCTTGGGAATATGTCCATCCAGTCTACATGTGTTTTGTGGATCTGGAGAAGGCGTTTGACCGGGTCCCCCAGGAGATACTGTGGGAGGTGCTGCGGGAGTATGGGGTGAGGAGGTCCCTTCTGAGGGCTATCCAATCCCTGTTCGTCCAAAGTGAGAGCTGTGTTTGGGTTCTCGGTAGTAAGTCAGACTCGTTCCAGGTGGGGGTTGTCCTCCGCCAGGGCTGCGCTTTGTCACCAATCCTGTTTGTAACTTTTATGTACAGGATATCGAGGCGTAGTCGGGGTGGGGAGGGGTTGCAGTTCGGTGGGCTCGGGATCTCATCGCTGCTTTTTGCGGATTTTTGTCTGTGACCTTCAGCACTGATGAGGATGAGGATTAGCACCTCTAAATCTGAGGCCATAGTTCTCAGCAGGAAACCGATGGAGTGCCTCCTCCGGGTAGGGAATGAGGCGTTACCCCAAGTAAAGGAGTTCAAGTATCTCAGGGTCTTGTTCGCGATTTAGTGGACAATGGAGCGGGAGATTGGCCGGAGAATTGGAGCACCGGTGGCGGTATTGCATTCGTTTTAGCGCACCGTCGTGATGAAAAAAAAGCTGAGCCGGAAGGCAAAGCTCTCGATGTACCGGTCAATTTTCGTTAATACCCTCACCAATGGTCATGAAGGCTGGGTCATGACCGAAAGAACAAGATCGCAAGTACAAGCGGCTGAAATGGGTTTTTCTCAGAAGGGTGGCTGGCTTCTCCCTTAGGGATAGGGTAAAAAGCTCAGCCATCCGTAAGGAACTCGGAGTAGAGCCACTGCTCTTTTGCATCGAAAGGAGCCAGTTGAGGTGGTTCGGGCATCTGGTAAGGATGCCCCCAGGACGTCTCCTTAGGGAGGTGTTCCAGGCATGTCCAGCTGGGAGGAGACCTCGGGGTAGGCCCAGGACTAGGTGTAGAGATTATATTTCGACACTGGCCTGCGAACGCCTCAGGATCCCCCAGTCAGAGCTGGCAAATGTGGCTCCGGAAAGGGAAGTTTGGGGTCCCCTGCTGGAGCTGCTGCCCCCGCGACCCGATACCAGATAAGCGGATGAAGATGAGATGATGTCTGTGACCTTATGGTTGTGACCATAAAGCTCTATTTTGTTCTCGTCACTCCAAATAAGTGTGTCAGAGACTGTGAGGCGTGTCAAGGTGTTGTCAGGCATATTGTAACAAGGCTTTTTTGTGGCATCGGCACAGTAAAGGCTTCTTTCTGCCAACTCGACCATGCAGGGTTTTCTTTGTATCCTGAAAAATTTTTCTGGCAGTTTTGGCCGAAATCTTTCTTGGTCTACCTGACCTTGGCCTGGTATCAAGAGATTCCCAAATGTTCCACTTCTTAATACGTGATTGAACAATCCTGACTGACATTTGCAAAGCTTTGGATATCTTTTTATACCCATCTTTATAAAGTTACATTACCTTGTTTCGCAGGTCTTTTCTGCTCCCCATGGCTCAGTATCTAGCCTGCTCAGTGCATCCATGTGAGTGCTAACAGACTCATTGACTATTTATACGCAGACACTAATTCCAATTTAAAAAGCCACAGGTGTGGTAAATTCACGTTTAATTGCATTTTCACTTGTGTGTCACCTTGTGTGTCTGTAACAAGGTCAAACATTCAAGGGTATGTAAACTTTTGATCAGGGCCATTTGGGAGATTTCTGTTAACATTATGATTCAAAAAGGCTTAAAAAAATGGCTTCATATGATCACTGTCCTTCAATAAAATACACTTTTATTTTCATGATCAGTCATATTTTCAAAATCAAAATGTCACAATTTCTGCCAGGGTAGGTATGAGTACAACTGTATTTAGTTAAATGTGGTTATTATAATTCTTAATCTTTATTTCATGTCCTATTCAATCGACTTATTCTTAAATGGGAACAACAGTCAAATAATCAGCCTATTCAAAATGACATGGTCTCCCAAAAAAAAATATATAAATAGTAAATATATTTCAGTGTATTAAGATGGACACAATTATTGTATTTAAAATATATTATATACAATTATACAACATTTTTGGTCCATTTTCACTCACTGAATTATTTCAATACTATTTTGTGTGCTAAATTAAAACAGTGGTTCCAAAATAATACACTTTAAGTATTTTACTTTTTAACTTTAGGTTGCCTGCTGAGTGTAAATGTTGAAATTAGAATAAGGATAAAAGACAAGTGACAAGAGCTAATTTGCATGAGCAAAGACAGAGGAGTTCCCATAAATGTCAAGAGCTGACTTCTTAGGACTGGTTAAAATCTTTTTATATTGCGACTTCTCTGTACTGGCCTTTTACTTGTCATCATTAAAAATATTTTTACTCGCATGGTCACTCTGAAACAGGTCACTGAGTCACTGACATCTACAGTAAACTCAGACTCATAGCAGACCAAGATATTGAGAAATGGTACCATAAAGGAATTGGCTGATTCATACTCTTAGTTCTGTATTAAGTCTTTAATTTAATCTCTCTTGGAAAGGGTGACCCTGGAGGGATTTGATAGCAAGCAAGCAAGTTTATTTATATAGCACAATTCATACATATAGAAGCAATTCATTGTGCTTTTGATAGACAAAAACTCAGGTACTTGTTGGTGTAGCAGTCTAATCTCTCTAATCTGGACCGCACATTCCCCCTGGTGAAGGGTTTCCAGCCCCTGCTTGGCCAGCTGTCTGCCTTTCATCCATCTCCCTAGCCTTTTTCTTACGTTCCTAGCAATAAAAACCTCTAAAATACCTCCAAACTTCTTTAAATAAAATCTCAAGTATACACAGACAGACAGGCAGATTATGAGGATTTTCATATCCTGGTTTCTGTTTCGGCTCTCCTGACAGGACTTTGGAGTTTGACCCACTTCAAGGAGTCTCTGGTATACAATTTATGGCACTTAATTTTACTGAGTAATGTGTTTGATTATTATAGCAGTTTGTTAAACTACAACAGGTGCACTGGAGAGGCAACAGCAAGACAACCCCCCAAAAATAAATAGTTTTGCAGGTGGGGGCCACAGACATTTGCTCTCTCCTTATACTTCCTGACTGATTCTTCTCTAGTTTTCCGTTTTGCTAGTGTCCTTGTCACTACTGGTAGCATGAGGTGGTACCTGCAGCCCATTCAGGTTGCACAGATAGTTCAGCTCCTCCAAGATGGTACATCCATACGTGCCGTCGCAAGACGGTTTGCTGCGTCACCCAGTACAATCTCAAGAGCATGGAACAGATACCAGGAGATGGGCGTTAAACGAGATCAGCTGGACCGGGCCGTAGAAGGGCATCAACCCAGCAGCAGGATCGGTATCTGCTCCTTTGTGCGAGGAGGAACAGGCGGAACGCTGCCAGACCCCTACAAAATGAACCCAAGCGGGCTACTGGTGTACATGTTTCTAACCAAACAGACTCCACGAGGGTGCCATGAGGGCCCGACGTCATTTGGTGGTGGGTCAGTGATGTTCTCGGGAGGCATATCCTGGGAGGGTCGCACAGAACTCCACGTCCTAGCCAATAATAACTTGACTGCTATTAGGTACCAGGTGGAAATCCTCAGAACCATTGTCAGACCTCACACTGGAACCATTGTCAGACCTCACACTGGTGCAGTGGGCCCTGGGTTACTCCTGGTGCAGGACAATGTCCAGCCTCATGTGGCCAGAGTATGTAGGCAGTTCCTGGATGACGAAGACATTGATACCATTGACTGGCCCTCCTATTCCCCAGACCTGAATCCAATTGAGAACCTCTGGGATGTTATGTATCGGTGCATCCGATGCCGCCATGTAATACCACAGACTGTCCAGGAGCACACTGATGCCCTGATCCAGGTCTGGGAGGAGATCCCACAGAACACCATTCACCATCTCATCAGGAGCATGCCCAGACATTGTAGGGAGTGCATACAGGCACGTGGGGGCCATACACACTACTGAGACATGAGCTGGAACAGCCTGTGATTTCAATAGTTTACTTTGATTTTCGGTGTGTTTGAATCCAGCCCTAAATCAGTTGGTGATTTTGGATTCCACTGACCATTGTTTCATCATTTTGTTCTCAACTAATTACACAGTGTACAGTGAAGATTTTGATCTTTAATATGTTTCCTTCATTGAAACCCGATGCGTGATTAAGAGCAGGGATGCGTGATTTTAGAGCAGGGTATATTGCTTTGCCCTCAATGATTTCCAAGGTTTGAATGAATCAATGTATTCCTCTGACCTTTTTATTTTAAACTAGGGATTATATTGTTAATATTGTTAATATTATAAAACTCTTTCGATAGAACATGGAAGACCAAATTACATTTCAAAGTGAATTTAGTGCTGATAACTGTTTAACATACACTGATGACCAACTCCCCAAAACATAACGACCAACTCCCTAATATGTTGTTGTTCCTACAAGTGCCGGCAAAACATCCCCGACCCACTAAGGCATGAAGTCTGCAATACCCCTGAAGTTGTCCTGCGGTATCTGGCACCAAGTCATTCGCTACAGATCCTTCAATACCTGTAAGTTGCAAGGTGGATTCACCACGGATTGGACTTGTTGGTCAAGCACATCCCACATATTTCTAAATTGGATTGAGATCTGGGGAATTTGGAGGCCAGGGCAATACCTCATAACATTCACATTCACGAGCAGTGCGGCGGAGTGCATTATCCTGCCGAAAGTGGCCACTGCCATCAGGGAATCCTATTGCCAGTGTACCTGGTCTGCAGCAATGTTTAGGGAGGTGACACGGGGTGGCATGTGATGTCCACATGAATGCCCTGACCCAGGGTTTCCCAGCAGAACATTGCCCAGAACATCAAACTCCCTCCATCAGCTAGTCGTCTTCCCATAGTGCATCCTGATGCTTTTGTTGCCCTCGCACATCGATGAACCTTGGGTGCCCAACATCATGTCCCCAGCTTGTGCTTAGTCCCTCCATCGGATCACAAAGTCATTTCAGAGATGCTCTGACCCAGTCTGGACATAACAATTTGGCCCTTGTCAAAGTCACCCAGGTATTCAATCCTGCCCATTTTTCCTGCCGCCAACACATTGACTATGGGAATCTATCCAGACCTTGACATGTGCCTGTGTTAGGAGACCACCTGTGAGTGGTCATAATGTTTTGGCTCATCAGTGTATAGGTTTAGTTTATAAAGTCTTCTTATGCATTTCTGTAGAATTTTTGAAATATATCATTGATCAATAAAAAAACTAACTTGACAACAATATCAGGTATTTTTATTCTGATCTAAAGCATTTGCATCTTACAAAACAAGCAAGACTCAATATGAAGTTGTTTAAATGGCAGGTGATTGGGGAAAATAGTTATAGTTTTTGTCATAAATACACATTTCCCCAGGGAGTATTTCCTAACTCCCTGGCGATAAGGCCCAATTTGGAAAATCACCAGACCCCATGAGTCTTGAAAATTGGTATATACAGTTGTGCTCATACGTTTGCATACCCTGGCAGAAATTGTGAACCTTTGGCATTGATTTTGAAAATATGATTAATCATGTGAAATAATTGTCTTTTATTTAATGTGAAAATGAATCATGATTACACACATTGATATCATAATTGGGTGTATATTTAATAACATAAAAAGAATACATGATAAAAATGTACGCCATATAGTATGAATAATATAAATTCTTATTGTGTACTTAAAGTATGAGGCACCGGCATGTTGGAATGACGTATACAGCTGACGTCACTAGAATAGTAGCGCTATAATATCAACCCCATCAAACTGCAGGAACAATGGAAGACCGACCCATCATACCTGTCCCTGTTCATCCCTTGGCATATGCTTTTGAACCAATACGTAAATGTGTTCCTGTAGTTGTTTCATATGAGGCAGAACATTTAGTTGTGTCGGAATACATAAAGATAACACGTTGAACAACACAGAGTGGTGCTCTTGTCGTAACTGCACGGCAATGCCAACGAAGACAGTCTGCTGCAAAGAGGCAGACCTGCACGACCTTGGTATTGATGGTTCAGGAGAATTGTCATGCATCCTTGACCACAGGTCTTTCCCCATGCTCTGTGAAGAGAAAGACCTTTTAGAGATGCTTTCTCTGAAGGATGTTCGGGCAGAAAGTTTGGAGTGCCTTATAAATAGCTGGTGAGTTGCAGCTACTGCCATTTATGGGAAACACATACAGATCAACTTTTATAAAAATATGAATGTCACTGCCTTTAACCAGGTTTATACAAACACAACCAAAAACATAAAAAGTACTTAATGCAGATTTGCTTTACAATAGGTGTTTCAGGAAACCATTTACACTGTTTCTACCGTACCCTTTACTTATGGAAGCAACTGAGATTCTTAGCAGTTGATAATCCCTTGTCTGTTTTCTCAATCCCTCTGTGTTGCCCTAGTGCAACTCTCATACTTTGTTCTCAGTCTGCTCCCTCAGTACTTCTTGGATGGTCTTCTCTCTGCACCGGTTAGCTATTCCAACCATGATCTACTGCCTGAAGTATGTCTTCTCTTTCCTGTTCTGGACAACAACATACTGCTTTGCTGCCTTGGAGAACTGGTGCCTGAACTGCAGTTTCCTGTCCCTTGTAACTGCATGATCCTGTGCCACATTGCTGTTGTGATCTACGGCAGCCACACGGAGACATGCCTGAAAGCTTTCCTGGCAATTGCCTTTTTCTTTTTGTAGTGTATTTTGAATAAATGTACACTCTCTAACTCTTCTGTGTGAATGCCGGCAATGTTTTTATTACTTGATAGTTGACTACGTTTACCTGATGTAGTAAATATCTCTATATATACTGGTCGCAAAATAATAAGGATGTGAAAACCAGAAATGGAGTAGGCCATCAATGCTAAAAAAAAATAAGTGAATTGGATTGGACTGCTTCTGTAAATGAGGCCAAAAATAAAGCTGAGGAAACCAAGGTCAAGTCAGAATTTTTTTAATTAGTTATAAAGAACAGAACATGTTTCAGCATAAAGCCGTAACAATTTAATTGAAAATGAAGACGTGTGCTAAGAAAGCTATGGTTATCCCAGGTCACTTCGGTAGCAAATGGGTTACACATGCAACCATCATGATGGCTTCAACAAGGTCTGTGAGTGGCTTCACAAGCCTCATACAGTCAGTGGCATTTTTATATGTAAAAAATGTGTGGGGCACAAACCATTTCAAAATATAGGATACATACCAGTAAAGCTACAAAACTCCCTCTTGCTACTGATGTGTTTATTTAACACAACAAACAGCATGGGTCCACAAAACACTTTAATGACAGAGCAGCTTGCTTTACCAGGTGTTTTAGTACACATACTGGAGAGAGAGATACCTTGTGTAATTGCTCTCCTTCTCTCTCACACACATGTAAAATTACCACTGTCACATTTACAAACATAAATTAGGAATGCAACCAAGCTCAGAACCAATGTGCCTACAGGGCCATACGTGAACAGCAATGAGCTGTCCCATGGTATAGTGAGTAGTGAAGGTTTTTACCCTCTTCAAGGTGGAAAAGTTCCTCTCTGACTCGGATGTCTCGGATGCAGAGTGATGGTCTCAGCAAAAGCCTCCTCTAGGTTGTTCTCATGGATGGATCTTAACGGAGACAGGGTCGTCTTACCAGTGTGAAGCTCAGTGTGGCGGTAGAGTGGTCAGCTCAGACTTAAACTTTTCCTCGTTACCTAGAGGCTGTGGTTTCACCGCACAGTCAAGCTCAGATGTAGGGAATGACAGGACAAATTGTGGGAAGAGCGAGCTGTCAACCAGCTTGGCAGCGATCAGGTGGTCCCTTTGTGAAAACCTCTGCTTCACCTGGGAGATGACTGTGTCGCATGCCTCCTTCATCACCGGCACTGTGTTGGTTACTTGTCGGCCTGGCTCGTCTGTTCCATCATGAACGGTGGCAGCCCATTCATCAGTTTGCTTCCGCATATTCTGGACATTCTCCCTGAAACGGGTGAGCGCACTGTTAATCCTAGTTGCATCAATGCTCCGTTTTTGTAGTGTTGTATAAAACATAAGGAAGAAAAAAACATATTGTGGTATAAGGAATACAAAAAATTCCAGCAACGGCAGAAAAGCGCAGTCCCAGAGTTTTTTTGAAAGGCTGTATGCCTCATTTATGGTGGCCTCATCCCATCTTGGCTGTGTGCGTATGTCCCCCATTCCCAGTAAGCAGCGCAGCGCGGATTTCCAAACTGCATTGACAGTTCTACTTTTAAAGTTCCATCGGTACAGTGGGTGGCCTTGGAATGCGTCTCTGTGTTGCCTCAGCAAGTGCTGCAACACGTTTTGGAGTGGCAGAAAGAAATCAGCAAAAAACACCTTCAGGATGCTCATCCTTGCTGAATAAAGTTGCTGCAAGGTCAGGTTCAGCTGGTGAGCATAAATCGATAATTATTGATCTAGAGAGTCCAGAGAATCATCGTAGACCGAATTGGTTCCGAAAGGCCGAAAGTCCAGGTACTAGTTCGCGAAAGTAGGTTTTTAACATATTCGCAAATATTAAATGAACAGTTTGATTGACAGTAGTGGTTCTTGAGGCAAAGTTTTTCAGCATGAGGAGATCTATCAAATGATATGCATTTTTTGACGAAATTTGTAACAACACGTGATTAGAGAGCCTTAAAACTCGTTAGCGCCAACTAGTGGCCGATTTCTTTCAAAATTCTTACAGACCTCTAGGACCTTGTGCCAAACATGCCCACCAAGTTTCGTTCTGATCAGAGTATGTCAACCTGGTTTAATAGGTGCTCAAATTTCATTGGCCAATGGTGGCCATGTTTTTTGAGATAGCCAATATCCTCTTAGGCATACATGGCCCCTTGGGCAAAGACACTGCATACCAAATTTCAAGTAATTTGGACAAACGGTCAGGTGTCTATACGTTTTTCATATTATTTTTCGTATTATAGCGCCACCATGTGGCCAATCGACGCAGTTTTTACTTTTACTGTGACCTCAGACTGACTTCTAACACATGTATACCAAGGTTGGTGAAGTTTACTTAACTACTTCTTGAGTTATAGCCTTTTTAGTAAAATAGGCTCCTCCCACAACTTTAATTTTGCGCCCCCTAGCGACCATGAATCGAAATTTAAACTTTTTTTTGATAATTATTGATTTTCAGACTCCATAGAACATTTCTACACTGGTTTGGTTCCGATCGGGCGAAAATCCAGGGACTAGTTCGCAAAAGTAGTTTTTTGACAAAATTCTAAATGGCGGAAAATCTATCATGGCGGAAATGTAATCGGAGATATACGTTTTGTTCGTCTTGAGCCAAGGATTACAGGGATATAAGACACTTGAGTCTACGACATACGATCTAGGAGTTATGACCACTTTCGCGCTTTAGGTCGCTATAGCTCCACCTATGGGCCAATCGGGCTCATATTTTGATAACCTCTCCTCGATTTTTGTACTACCATATGCCAAAGTTTCAAAGCTCCAGCTCTTACGGTTTGGGCTGCACGATGCGTTTTACGGCAGAAGAATAATAATAAAAATCTGTACAATAACAATAGGGTTTCAGCACTTTGTGCTTGAACCCCTAAAAATCTGTACTATAACAATAGGGTTTCAGCACTTCGTGCTTGAACCCTTAATAATTTTGTTGCGGTTCTTTCTGTTGACAACAGGTGGGGCTGTGCCCCTAATGACCAATCACCACTGCATAGAGTCAGATGTTATGTGACAGGTCCTCTCAGGCAGTTGCGAAATAAAAAGTAAATACTGGGGTTATTAAACAGCAAAAGAATTGTGATGTTCAAATTGTGAGATTTGAGGTGATAGTGGTTGCCTAGTTGGTACAATAATTAATTATTGACTAACTGATCTAAAACTACTTGGAAACAAACTAGAATACAACAGTCATAAAATGCAGGTTAGAAAGAAGCAGTACCCACGAAAACATGTATCGGTACCACCAATTATTTTGGTACAGTCTATATATCTTACAATATATACATATCTATACTATGCCTAGCAGGTAGAGACCATACCTTCTCTAGCCGGCTAGCACATCTTCATGCTCTCTCTTCCGGCTGAACACAGTGGCTACTCTTGGTTGCGGGTCTGGTTGCCACTTGAGAGGTAGGACATGGTAGTCTTTTGTACTGTAAAATTCATTTGTGGTACCTGGGGCTATACAATATTTCCCTTTGCATCTCTTTTTTGCTGGTTAGTTTTTTTAACCCCCTGTTATCAATCTGTCAATCTTGTATCTAGTAATGCCTGCTAGCTGTCAGTGAGAAGTTACCATGCTTGTTACGTCACTCACGTGCGCCCTATATTTAAGTAAGTTTAAAACGTTTTTATTAACAGTTTACACTTAAAATATTGTGATCGTATAACAATAATAGGGGCCATACTTCATAAATCGATTCAGTTCCACTTTAAGGATAGTGATCATATGAAGCCATTTATTATCACATAGTTGTTTGGCTCCTTTTTAACCTTTTCACGCGTGAGTTTCAAATATGCCTTAACGGCCACCCAGAGTGAGATTTTTTGCGTGTGAGTTCAGCACTTACTCAGAGTTCCAGAATTTAATTGTGACGTCACAATAAATTTGATCCCAAAAACACCACGCTGTTTACTAGTTATGCATCTAATTTTTTATTTAAATTATATTTACAAACTTCTACCGGTAGTATCTGTTAAAAATGTATATTGAATAATTATGAACCAATCTTAAAAATGCTGTCCTATTTCTAAAGATTGCGGCGAGAAAGATACTGAAATGCTTCACTTGTATTAATAAAACATACGCAATCTATTAGGCAATAGGTGTTGTGTAAATTGTTTTACGTAATTATTCAGAAGCTCTCAAAAAATTATAGATTCCGATTCTTGCATTTAGTAATGGACAAATGCGATCAGTGAAAAGGTAGACTTTTGAAGATAACGTTGAGCTTTTTTCTCAACAAAAGTAGTGCTGTAATACTGTTTTAGTTTGCGCCATCAGTTTGCTACTAGATCTGCCAATTGAGCTTGTGTGTGAACCCTACCAAAACAAACTGACTGGATTAACCCCACGTTAGCTATGTGCATTGAGTGGCGTTCAGACGGTTGACATGAACAGTCACTTTGCCAGGTAAGGAACACTAAATACATCGCATTGTGTGGATATACTGAATGTATTAGCTGTTAAACTGTTGTAAGCATTAAGGCCAAATGTTGAATGTCTGTAGCAAAATGCTGAAACTGAAAGATGCAAATAGAAAAAACAGGAAATCTTATTTAGACGGTTGCTAAGAAGAGGAAGTAGATTTAGCTTGGGTGTCTTAGGCAAACAGGACACAGATTGACAATGCACACACATACTGAGGAACTTCAAGCTGAAGACATAAAGCCCAAATATGACGCTTGTGCTGTATGTACACATATAAGGTATAGAACATAAATTGGACCAATGGCACACTGCTTGGCTAACTTAACGCTCCCACTTTTTAGGCGTGTTTGAAGTATAAATAATGCTGTTATGACAGTTCATGTTTAGACATTGTGCAGCGACACTTGTCTCCAAAAGCTTTTGTAATAAACGGAATATGCGGTACGGTATTTGACCTGGTGTGTTATTCTCCTTTCCAACAACCCAACTCGGGGAAGTGTTAGACTTCAACAATTGCAAGCTTCTCTTTTTGACTCGAATTCAAAGAGCTGCAAAAGCTGGTTTATGTGTAACTGTAGCTAGCTAGCAAACGTCAGCTAACCGCTAGCAAACGTCAGCTAACCGCTAGCTAACAAAGTGTGACCTGTAATGCAGTGCAGCTAAAATGAAGATCATAGTTTTCCCAGGATGGCATGGTAAACGTCAATCACAGTAGCACTGTCACTCTCAAGCACCCTAATAGATTAATCGAATTATTGCATCACATTGTGCATGAACGCCAGGATGCATTCAGCTACAGTACAGTCTACATTTTCTGCATCACTTGCACCACACATAAAAGTCCAGATGATACTTGGGCAGTCCTCCTTAACCAGGGACACAAAATAAGACTTTAAAGCTGGCCAACACTCTAAAATCCTCTGTATCGCTGGCAGCAAAGACAGCCAGCGTGTGGGGACATGTCTCAGAATCTCCCTGTATTTTGTATTAGTAAATTCACAGAAGTCCTTAAGCAATTCCACTTTTTTAGCAGAACAACTGAATTCACTATACACCTTCAGCACAAAGGCCTCCACGTCACACCCTCCAGCACCAAAGACACGATTAGCTGTTTGACAGTGTTGTTTATGATGTGACACTTGCAATTGCCCTTCACAATTTGTGAGTTAGCTTCTCTGAGTTTCTGAAAAACTGAGTTGTGCCGACCATAATTAACTGATGCGTTATCTGCACCATAGGCACTGATCTGGCTGACTGACAGTCCATTGTTCTCAGTAATAGACTCTATTTGTTTGAATATGGCTTCACTAGATTCGTTGGAGTCGTCGTAAAAGTCTAACAATCCATACTTCACACCCTCAGATGCACAGAAATACTGGACTGTGTAGGGAAACAATTTTGTGTGCCCAGAAATGGATGCATCAGAACATACGGCAAAATAGTGCGCTTTCTGCAACTCTGCTGCTAATCTTTGCTGACTAAATGGTGCCAACACATTTTCCACTAAGGCCTCACTTTTAGTTCTGCCACAAGACGTTTTAGTTGCAATTTCAGAGTCACTGAATATTTTTGCACTGACCTTGTTCCCACAGTCAGTTGACAGGTAGCTATGGCCATGTCGCACATCGTGATATGTAGCTGTTATTTCAGCAACAGTAATTTTGTCCTCTGAGTTTTTTGTAATCATGAATGATGAAATTGGCTTTGTTTGTCTGGTTACTTGAACTCGACTCTGATGTTTCTTCATTTTAGCATGGTCATCCAAAGCAGTTTTGCCTTCATGTTTAATCAGAATTTTAACTGAGCACACGGAGCAGGTAGCATATAGTGGATCGCCTGGTGTTGGCTTTAGCCATGTAGAGTAATTGTCATTTCATCCAGTCATTATTAAAGTAGGTCGATCATTTCATTTTCTTTTTTACTGGCCTGTCAGTCTTTGTGAACACACTGTCATCTTTGTCCTCCGTCTCGCCACCCATGTTAACACTAACAAACGTAAAATATTCTTCACTGCTTCAATTTGCCGCCTGTAGTAACTGGCTAGCTGCCAAGAAGACAGACACGCTAGATGACGTAGCCTACATCACACGACACACCCATCCCAGAGCCAATGATAACGCATTCTACACACACACAAGAGACACCGACCACTCTGTGCACAATGCATAGGCTATTTCAAGTGCGAAAATAGTCAACTGAACATACACATTCACGTAGCCTTTCGAAAACTGTTTATAAATAGTCAATGACTTTGTTAGCTCTCACATGGATGCACTGAGCAGGCTAGACACTGAGCCATGGGGAGCAGAAAAGAACTGTCAAAAGCCCTGCGTAACAAGGTAATGTAACTTTATAAAGATGGAAAAGGATGTAAAAAGATATCCAAAGCCTTGCCAATGCCAGTCAGTACTGTTAAATCAATTATTAACCCTTGTGTCGCCCTTGCGTTCCGCGCGTACCCCCCGTGTCCTGCGGGTCAGATCACACCTTGCAGTGTACACGCCAACTCGATCGTGTCAGGGAGACCCCAGGGGCGAGGGCAGGGTACTGTCTAACGGCGGATCGGGGCGACCCCAGGGGCGAGGGCAGGGTACTGTCTAACGGCGGATCAGGGAGACCCCAGGGGCGAGGGCAGGGTGCTGTCTAACGGCGGATCGGGGCGACCCCAGGGGCGAGGGCAGGTTGCTGTCTAACGGCGGATCGGGGCGACCCCAGGGGCGAGGGCAGGGTGCTGTCTAACGGCGGATCGGGGCGACCCCAGGGGCGAGGGCAGGGTGCTGTCTAACGGCGGGTCGGAGAGACCCCAGGGCGAGGGCAGGGTGGCGGGATAACCGTGGGTGGGAGAGACCCCAGAGCGAGGGGAACTGGTATGCTAACCGTGGGTCGGAGAGACCCCAGGGCGAGGGGAACTGGTATGCTAACCGTGGGTCGGAGAGACCCCAGGGCGAGGGGAACTGGTATGCTAACCGTGGGTCGGAGAGACCCCAGGGCGAGGGGAACTGGTATGCTAACCGTGGGTCGGGGAGACCCCAGGGGCGAGGGCAGGGTGCTGTCTAACGGCGGATCGGGGAGACCCCAGGGGCGAGGGCATGGTGCTGTCTAACGGCGGGTCGGAGAGACCCCGGGGCGAGGGTAACTGGTTTGCTAACCGTGGGTCGGGGAGACCCCAGGGTCAAGGGCAGGGTGCTGTCTAACGGCGGGTCGGAGAGACCCCAGGGGCGAGGGGAGGGTGCGGGATAACCGTGGGTCGGAGAGACCTGAGGGCGAGGGGAACTGGTATGCTAACGGCGGGTCGGAGAGACCCCAGGGCGAGGGCAGGGTGGCGGGATAAATCGGTGGGGTCCGGGGGACCCCCGGGGCTGAACAAACACCCCGCGCGCCCCGGGTCAGTCCGTCTCTTCTTGTGTAAACCCCCAGTCGGCGCACGTGGGACAGTAAGCGTGCGTGCAGCGTTTGCATACATATCTCTTACACCCGCTGCACACCGTGTGGGTTTTACAGTCTTTCTTGGGCGGGCAGCTCTGACACCTCTTCCTCTTACTGGCAGGGGCAGGGCCAGGGGCACGGGCAACGGCTTCCAGGCCCTCGGGGCGAACCCCGGCTCTAGCGCTCTGCGCGGCTTTCACGAGCGCCGCGGACGAGTGTGTGCGCGGGATACGCACCCTTCTTTCCATGAGCGGCGTCACGAGAGCTTTCCCCAGCTGCTCCAGGAAGACCCTCCTCTTGTTCCTCTTACGGGTCATCCAGCTGGGGTTGAGCTCCCTCCATATCACGAAGGCGTTGTACGCGGAGACGTCGATTATGTTGTGGAAGACCGCCAGGGGCCAGCGGGCCGTCATCCGCCGGCAGCTGTAGGTTCCGACCACCTTGTCTAGGTTGTCCACCCCTCCTTTGTTGCTGTTGTAGTCCAGGATGAGGGCGGGTTTCCTGTCCTGGCGCTCGCTCACCGACGCGTCCGTGTGCAGCGTGCTCAGCAGTAACACGTTCTTGCTTCTCTTGGGCAGGTAGGACACTAGAGTGGCGCTCGGGGTGAACGCGAACCTGGACGAGAACACCTCTCGGGCCTTGGTCGCGAGCAGCGCGGCAGGGAGCTCGGGCTTGTTCTTGCAAACCGTGCCCACCATCGTGAGCCCCCGGGCCAGGAGGCGCTGTCCCAGTTCGTAGGAGGTGAAGAATTGTCGCATGTCACGTTGTGCCCCCTGAGCCCCTCTGTCACATCGAGCACCACCCGCATGCCCTGGTTCTTCTCCGGGCCGCCCGCGGCTGGCTTCCCGGTGTACACTTGCATCTTCCACGCGTAGCTGGATTTAGCGTCGCACGCCACCCACGACTTGATCCCGTACCTCGCGGGCTTGCTGGGCATGTACAGGCGGAAAGGGCAACGACCTGGGGACGGGGGGGAGAGACGAGGAGAGACGGTCATCATGATGATGATGATCATGATGATAGTCACCGGGTGTCTGGCGGCCCTAGGTTTTTCCTACAAACGCGCCTCTGCCGCTAGCGTGCGTGAGCGCGTGCGCTACCCACCTCTGAACGGGACCAGTTGCTCGTCCACCGTCACGTGAGGGCCCGGGTTGTAGAGAAACGGGAGCCGCTCGGACCACTTGTCCCAGACCTCTCGTATGGCCGCGAGTTTGTCTGTGGCGCGTCTCTCCGGGCGCGACTCGCGGTCGTCGAATCGCAGCAGCCTCGAGTACGTGTGAAAGAGTTTCAGAGGCATGGTGGCGCGGAACACGGGCCTTCCGCTCTCCGCGTCCCACAGACTGGCCGCGGCCTCGCCTCGGGACCTGAATACGCCCGCCAGGATCAGCAGCCCCACGTACGCGCGCAGGTCGATCGCGTCCATCGCCTTCCAGCCGTCTCCGTATTTCCGAGAGCCCTCCAGGTTTGTCATCTCCAGGACCACGCTCTCTATCGCGGGTGTGATGAACAGCCGGAACGCGGAGGCTACGTCCCGCACGCGGGAGATGGCGTGCTCCGTGGAGCCCGGGGGCATCGTGGCCGCCACGTTCGGTCGCGACGGCCTGCCCTGTCTGGGATACGCGACCGAGGACCACGCGATCGTTCCGTTTTTCGACCGGAACGTATCTCTCTCCGCCCCGGGAGCGTATCGCTCTTGTTCCTGGTCCGACGACGAGGAGGAGGACGAGGCCTCGTCCTCCGGCTCGTGTTCCTGGTTGTCTTCTTCCTCTGACGCTTCCTCCTGTTCCTCGCCATCCTCCTGTTCCTCGTCCTCCTCCTCGTCCTCCTCCGGGACGGGCTGGCGATTCGCCAACATCCGTTCTAGAACCTGTTTCGCGGTGCACCTGGCGGCTCCGGGCATCGCTTCCCAGCCCTCCTCTGGCACGTTCTCCCGTTTTTCCTCGTCCTCCTCCTGTTCCTCGTCGTCTTCGTCCTCCTCCTCCGGGACGGGCGGGCGATTAGCCAACATCCGTTCTAGAACCTGTTTCGCGGTGCACCTGGCGGCTCCGGGCATCGCTTCCCGGCCCTCCTCTGGCACGTTCTCCCGTTTTTCCTCGTCCTCCTCCTGTTCCTCGTCGTCCTCCTCCTCCGGGGCGGGCGGGCGATTAGCCAACATCCGTTCTAGAACCTGTTTCGCGGTGCACCTGGCGGCTCCGGGCATCGCTTCAGAGCCCCGGACGCCGAGCGGGCCGCGTGCCTCCGGAACCTGTTTCCCCAGGCGCCTAGCTGCTCCTGCCATCGCTTCCGAGGACCGGACAGCGAACGTCCGAGCGGGATGCGCACACGCGCCGCTGGGTGGGGGGGACGGGACCAATGTTAGTATCTGTTTCTCGCGCTACGTACACCCTCCGCTGGGGCCCTAGGGGTGGGTCGTGCGCGCTGCCGATTTGCTCCTGTCTGTGACACCCGAAGGCGAGGGCGAGAGGCAAAGAGACCCTGAGGCGACGTACCTCCTCTCGTGTCTGAGAGACCCCTAAGGCAGAGGGGACACCCTTGTGTCAGAGAGACCCTAAGGCAGAGGGGAACGCCGGCGGCGAAACCTCCTCTCGTGTCTGAGAGACCCCTAAGGCAGAGGGGACACCCTTGTGTCAGAGAGACCCTAAGGCAGAGGGGAACGCCGGCGGCAAAACCTCCTCTCGTGTCTGAGAGACCCCTAAGGCAGAGGGGACACCCTTGTGTCAGAGAGACCCTAAGGCAGAGGGGAACGCCGGCGGCGAAACCTCCTCTCGTGTCTGAGAGACCCCTAAGGCAGAGGGGACACCCTTGTGTCAGAGAGACCCGAAGGCAATGCGAGCGGCGAAACCTCCTCTTGTGTCTGAGAGACCCCTAAGGCAGAGGGGACACCCTTGTGTCACAGAGAGACCCTAAGGCAGAGGGGAACGCCGGCGGCGAAACCTCCTCTCGTGTCTGAGAGACCCCTAAGGCAGAGGGGACACCCTTGTGTCAGAGAGACCCTAAGGCAGAGGGGAACGCCGGCGGCGAAACCTCCTCTCGTGTCTGAGAGACCCCTAAGGCAGAGGGGACACCCTTGTGTCAGAGAGACCCTAAGGCAGAGGGGAACGCCGGCGGCGAAACCTCCTCTCGTGTCTGAGAGACCCCTAAGGCAGAGGGGACACCCTTGTGTCAGAGAGACCCTAAGGCAGAGGGGAACGCCGGCGGCGAAACCTCCTCTCGTGTCTGAGAGACCCCTAAGGCAGAGGGGACACCCTTGTGTCAGAGAGACCCTAAGGCAGAGGGGAACGCCGGCGGCGAAACCTCCTCTCGTGTCTGAGAGACCCCTAAGGCAGAGGGGACACCCTTGTGTCAGAGAGACCCTAAGGCAGAGGGGAACGCCGGCGGCGAAACCTCCTCTCGTGTCTGAGAGACCCCTAAGGCAGAGGGGACACCCTTGTGTCAGAGAGACCCTAAGGCAGAGGGGAACGCCGGCGGCGAAACCTCCTCTCGTGTCTGAGAGACCCCTACAAACCTACAGTTGAATGTGAATCCCATTAGAAATAAAAGCCATTTGTTTTGCCTGCTCACTCATGTTTTCCTTAGAAATGGTACCTATATTACCAACTCTCCAAAGTTATGCCAACTTTTGAGCACAAATGTTGGTTTATCTCCTTACAATGACATTTTTTTAAATTGGGACTCTGCCTTATTAGATTTTCTGCCGTTTTGCATTTTGTGAAAAACTTTAAAATGATACTCCTATGGCACCAAATGACCGATCCTCACATCCTTTTATATTTGGCTATAGACCAACGTCTGTAAAAGCCGACCCAGTAGGTCAAAAAACATGGCCGCTATTGACCAATAAACACGTGTGTGGGTGTGGTTTTGAACTATTATGCAAACTAATACTACAAGGATAATGGCATCATTACTCTACTGGATGAATATGTTGGCAAAGACAATAGGACAAAAATTACTGCTAGTTTTTTTTTTTAACAACCACACAGGGACGATGTTGAACCAGACAAATTTGCAAGTTCATGCCACTTACTCAGTTTGACATAGAGAATGAAAAAATGCTGGATAACTCCACGTCCTCACAGGAAACATACCGCTCCAGAAAAAAATGAGATCACTGCACCTTTTTCTTTTCTTTCCAAAAATTTGGAAAAGGAAAGTTTTGAGTGAGGAACAGAAGTGTTTGATTTGCAGTGGTCTCTTAATTTTAACCCTTCTGTTCCTCACTCAAAACCTTCCTTTTCAACTTTTTTGGACAGGAAAGAAAAAAGGGCAGTGGTCTCTTAATTTTTTCTGGAGCTGTATTTGCTTTTGGGACTGAATTAGCTCCGCCTTGATGAACAGACACAATCAGCAATTTAATTTGACATAGGTGTGTCAAATAAAGCTATAACTTTATAAGGCAATAAATGGATGCTCTGCAGCATGCTATACTGGTAATCATCTAGGCCGGGTATGAACCCTCTAAGTTACGCACAGCTGTTTCATTGTGGCACAAAAGATATCACTAGTGTTAGGAAATTCACCCAAAATCTGCCATATAATTCAGAGACATTAAAATTTCTGGAGATGTTAGTAACTATATGAGGTGTCTGAGATACTCATTGTCTGCTATTTATTTATCATGCCAGAGCCAAGGATTCTTCGGTTTAACAAGCTAAATCGTTTCCCATTCAAAGTAAATGGAATTAGGAAACCAACCCTGGTGTCATATCATTTGGGTGTGAGGCACTAGTCTGGTTTTTGATCAGATTAATCTGATGAGAGAGGATGTTTTTCTTTAGCTGTCACTGAGGCAGCTAGGAAGCTCCAAGCCATTTGAAGTACTTGCAATTAGCAGGTTCACTATTTCTGTTCAACCTGTCAAATGTTTCTAAGGTTGGTAAACTATTTGCAAACACTACAGTGAAGTTACCTTACATTAGCTATTTAGGTAGCATTGACTACTACTGTTTTAAGCAACAACCCCATATTAGTTAGCATTAGCTATTGTTACGTTAGTAGGTGTTAGCTAACATAATAGCTAACGCACAGATGTGACAAAAAGTGTCGCTGGTAACGCTAATAAGCATTAGCTAATACTGGGTAGCTAATGCGAGGTAACGTCATTACTGTTTGTAAAACCTCTGGTAGCAGAACATTGTTACTAATTAGCACAGTAGGAACAACCAGCAGGGTAACATTAGCTGATGCCAGCTAAATTTAATATAATGTTTGCTTGTTGTCATGTTTGTTAGAAAAATGTAAACAAGAATACAATATCCATGGAAAAGGTCCAAACTGTGGTAGTTATCTAGCTAGGAAGTGATTGTTGAACTAAGTAGCTACCTAGCCCCATATTGTATGTCTATCTGTAGGAAACCTATTTTTACTATAGTCTGGCATTACAGTAATTCTCATCAGTATTGACGGCACATTTAGAACAACACGTTGTTCTGCACAGACTGTAACAGCTGCATAACAATAAAGAGACTAGGATATGTACTTGGCTGGTGGCCCTGGAGCTGAAGATAGAAAATTGCCGAATGAGTTGCAACTACAATGTCAGTTAGAATTCTTGTGAATAGCATGATAACTCAATATCTTCCCACTTCCTTTGTACTGCAGTGTTTCAACATCCACTGAAAGAGCAATAGGTCAATGTGTGTGGGGAGGCATGCTGTAACACGTTTTAACCGACATACAGTAGATATAAAAAGTCAACACACCCCTGTGGAAATGCCAGGTTTTTGTGATGTAAAAGAATGAGACAAAGATAAAACATGTCAGAACTTTTTCCACTTTTAATGTGACCTATAATGTAAACAATTTAATTAAAAGTCAGGGGGGAGGGAATAATGAACAGTTGCAAATACCAGGCAATTTTGGCACTAAACGTTAGAAAGTTGAAGATGAAGTTCACCTTTCAAGACAACGACCCAAAGCACACATCCAAATCCACAAAAGCATGGCTTCACCAGAAGAAGATTAACGTTTTGGAATGGGCCCTGCCAGAGCCCAGACCTGAATCATATTGAACATCTGTGGGGTGATCTGAAGAGGACTGTCCACAGGTGTGTGAAAGCATGTCTTTTATACACAGAGGAGTGGAACTTCGTTATCAGGTACCATATCACAAACAATTGAAAAGGGTCCCATACAACCTGATAAGTGTCTGTGAGTGGAGCCAAGGGGGGACACTATACTAGGCCCTACAAGGTTAGGATGTAGAATACACATGTATGATTGGAAGACAGCCAGATAGTGAAGGGGATGTGTTGAAGGTTTACTCAAGTATAAATATGCTGTTTAAGACAGAGATATTTGGGGAAGCACATAGACAGCTGGAAAGACCAAGAAGAGAGAGATGGAAAGAAGAAGACAGCTTCAGCTCACTCCTCAGCATTTGCGAATCCAACAGAAATTTGTGATCTGGTAACTCCTAGTCAACACCCAATTTGGCCGTCATTCCTTTTCATTATCTGATGCCATTGACTGAAAGAAACATCAAGTAACTCTTAAACCTGACACTTTTATCTCTCCCTAATCCTAAAAACCAAACAGTCTTAGCTACTAGCTGATTAATGCACCTGCTATGCACCTTGTCCATTTGTATACAGTTTCAGTTTATATAGTAATTTCTTTTTTTGTACTTAGTGTTTTGATTGCACTTATATGTAACTGAGGGTTGTCTTTTATGACTTTGGCCAGGTCATTGTAAATTACAGTTTCTTCTCAATTGTTGAATAAACAATGTATAATATAATTGTCTATGTTCATTAGCTCATTACTACCCATTATTGTGTTTGCTAGTGACAGTGATAGTTATTGTATTAATCAAAGTAAGTCATATTACTGTCATAATGAGATTATGAAGATGTTGTCATTTTTATTTTATTATGTACAATACATCTGCCTGCAACTCATTTTACTAGCCACATTAAACCTGCAACTGACATTACGTAATTCCTAATGTAATCGTGCCAGAGTAGGGTGCTTCAGTATTTCAAATTGTGATTTCCCCTGAAACCTGCTTTCCAAATTACTGCCAGGTTTGGAAAGACTTAGCCTAGTCACCTTAAACAGCTATACTGGAATAAGCATTTCAGCAACAAATGTATTAATACCAAGTGGAATATAGTACATTTTAGAAAAATATATGTTGATAGTTCATAATTAATTGATGTAAATACAAAAACATAGAAATTGAAACAAACATAAAAACAAAATAACTTGCAACTATTTAAGAACATGAGCATACTAGTGACTATCTAATATGTAAAATAATCTTCAGGACATTATTTTATGAACAGGTGTCTTACCATTTTTCTGTCTGAGTGATGAGGCTGCTTCGTGTGGATGCCAAACACTGTCTGTGTGTTTCCTCATATGGTGTGTGGTGGATGTCAGCAACGGCCCATGTCATTTAATTTAGAGAACAGAAGAAATCTATTACACTTTGGAATCACTATCTGACATGGTAGAACATGCAAACCAGTGAGGTTAAAATGGTAAAGTTTATTATATGTTATATGGTGGGGTTTTGGCTTGCTAATGTATTTTGTTACATGAATATAATAGGTTTTTCATTTGAATCATTCTGCATGAGGTGCTATAAAGATGGACACTGATTAACATAATAAAATGTAAAACTTTAGGCAAGCCTAAAAGGTCAGTTATAAAACTGGTGGTGCTATATTTCATGTGTACAGTTAGAAATGAGGAAATACAATACCTTGTTATAATTACAATACATACATACTATGAAGATATAAAAACAGAAATACATTTGCAAGTGGTCGGCCACACAGTATTGAACTGTGCAGTCTAAGCTTCCTGTCAATGACGCAGCAGGGAATGTCATGTTTTTGAAAATGAGCTGTGTTGAGTTTGCCCTCTTCGTCAGTAACCACATGTTCTACTTGATCGAGCAGTGTCTTTTATTTTTGTAAAATGTATTTGTCAGACACAATCTCTGTCAGCAATGACCTCTTGTTGGCATTGCAGACTGATAAGGACATAATTGTACTAGGTGTAGTTGTTGGTAAATCTTGTATTGTTCCACAGTGCTCTCTGGTGGCAGATCACAGCACATATTAGGAGTCACAACAGTCTTAAGGCTGCAATATACTTCTGTCTCAATAATCTCTCATGCACCAGCAAATGTTTTGTGCGTGTATACTCTTAATCTCATAATCATATTCTTCTGGCAGTTTTTAAGAGTACTTTTAGGTAAAAATTATATTAATGATAAATTGGTCTCATTTCATCAAAAGAAAAAATTAATTTTCAGAAATAAATGTATTGCTATAAATTGGATGGCTCACAATTGTGAAAGTAAATGGTTAATTATCTTCCAATATACAGCTCTGGAAAAAAATAAAGAGACCACTGCACCTTTTTCTTTCCTTTTTAAAAAAGTTCAAAAGGAATGTTTTGAGTGAGGAACAGAAGGGTTAAAATTAAGAGCCCACTTAATTTAATGCTTCTGTTCCTCACTCAAAACATTCCTTTTCTACTTTTTTGGAAAGGTGCAGTGCTCTCTTAATTTTTTCCAGAGCTGTATTTACTATAAGATTAACATACCAGGTGACTTCCTTAAATGGATAGTTCAGCCCAGATTCATATTTAGGTGAAAGCCCACTTAGCCTAGGTTGTTCCTGAAGGCAGATAGTCATTTTTCAAAACAATCCATTATTCAGCTCTGTCTTAGTGTGTAGTTAGCATTATTAGCATCGTCCATATTAATGAATGGAGACAATGCGTCCCGCTTTACAAAAGCTGCATTGCAAGCGGAAAACTCTTCCAAAACACTCCAAACTATGACTAGTGGAGTTGTTTCCCTCAACAATACTGTAAGCAAGTGGCGTTTGTTTCTAATGCATGATTGCCACACTATGGAATATCCACATGGGTTACATTATCTGCTGGATGACTGTGTCCAGGCCCTGGGGGACATCTGCTATTCAAACTTACTCTTACTCTTTTACTCTAGCTATGTCCTGATACACATGTTGGTAAAATGAATAGACTTTGGTGTATATGAGTGTGTATGTTTGTTTTTATGTTTTATTTTATGATTCTGTCCCTTGGAAAAAATAACAGGGCCTGGAAAATGTATGATTGCAATAACATACATGCGTTACAATTAAAAAGTTTGGGTCACTACGAAATGTCCTTTGGCATGTTTTGTTTGCTAATCTATCTTTTTTTAAGAAATGTCCAATGGCATGTTTTGTTTGCTAATCTATCTTTTTTTTTTTTTTAAAGGCGGATTGATCATTAGAAAACCCATTTCCAATTATGTTAGCATTGCTGAAAATGGTTGTGGCTGCTTAAAGAAGCATAAAACTGGCCTTGTTGAGAGAAAGAAAAAGCCATATCTCAGACTGGCCAATAAAAAGGAAAAGACAGAGGAAGATGGACAGAGGAAGATGGGAGTTGCCTCTTCACTGTTGATGTTGAGACTGGTGTTTGGGAGTACTATTTAATGAATCCTCACAATATCCCAAGATTTTATATAATAGAATCTTGCAACTGTATTGTTTGGAAATTTTGCAATTGGTGCACTGTAAGGTTTAGCTGGCTCCAGTCAGCTGCTAAATAGCTTCCCTTAGCTGGCTTTGGTAATTGGTAATTTGTAATTGGTAATTTGCTGGCTCCAGTTAGCTGTCGAATGTTTGTTACTTTCAGTTAGTACTGTGCTATCTTGCTCAGCCTTGTTCTGCTCGAGTTAACATGAAAGCAATTTGCAATTGTTTAATTATTGATAGATTTTACTACACTTGTGTTATAACAGGTGATGAAGGACCCAAAAGCGAAATGTAATAATGCAATGTCTTTAATAATGAAAGAGTAACAGTCCAGGTGAACAGAAATCCTCTTCTATAAATAACAAACAGAAATTGCCGTAGATACGGGCGTTATTCCAGATACAGAGGTATTCCAGAGACAGGAGCAGGGTACAGCAAAAGGTCCAGGTGTAGCGGCGTATTATCTCGGGTCTCACAGGATACAGCAGAACCAAACAGGACTAAGGCAGGAAGGGAAACAAACAAGTGAAAGGGAGCGCCTCTTGCATAGAAAACTCACGGAATAATCTGGCAAAGAGGCAGGGAAAAGGAGAGCTAGAAGTAGCAAACACAATCAGGGGGGGAAAGAGAACAGGTGTGGGAGAATTAGCGCGATCGCTGGTTGCAAACAAGAATCAGCTGAGGGTGAATGAAGGTGCATGTGGTGTGTGTGCGTCATGGGGAGTGTGCGTGTGTGCGCGTGTGTAAGAGCGAGTGTGGCCAGAAGAGGGAGAAAGGATACCAGAACCATGACAACTTGGTGAACATGAAATATGCAAAATAGCGGGGTAATGGTTTAATCCAGTCTTTAAAGGTTTACCTGATGAACATGGTTTCAAGTCTCCTGTGGGTCTATAGTGGGCAACATTTACATGAGTGAATTTAGGATCATATGGAAATGTGTTTGAGGTAAATGATAATAAAATGATAATTGTATTTGTATTTTCTATTGCTGATGTAAAAAGGCTTGACAACATTTTCTTTGATTGACAGATGTGACCGTTCATTTCTTGTATTTCACTTGCTTGTTGCCACGTTCACTGAAAATACATTACTCATCTTATCCTTCAACATGAGAACATGTCCATTCGTCCAGGTTGTCTTACAAATTGTCCTTATACACTTTTAGATCATCTTTTCATTCTTGAAGGGAGGATTACAGTGAGGGATTTTTTTTTGATCTGCTGCTGATTTTCTACGTTTGCCCGCTGACAAAGAAACAATCAGTCTATAATTTTAATGGTAAGTTCATTTGAACAGTGAGAGAGAGAATAAAAACAAAAAAATCCAGAAAAACGCATGTCAAGAATTTTTTTAATTGATTATGCACGGAAGCATACTGCGAAAATCCACCAGAAATAGTCACAATATAAAGTTTTATTCTACACTTACTATAATGTTGCTACTGAAGGTTGTAGCCAACAAAGTATTTGTTTATCCTGACCCAAAAAGCATGCATGGTTGCATACTTCGAAAATCCACCAGAAGTAGTTGCAACATAAATGCAAACAGTTTTATTTGAGGCTTAATATAACATGGATACTGAAGATTATAGTCAGCAAAGTTCGTATCTATACAGAATAAATCCTAATGCATAATTAGCTTGACGAGATTCGGACACAGGACCTATTAGTTACAGGTCTGCATCTATAACCACTACGCTATTTAACAAGGGGGAGTCAGTCACTCAGTCAGTAAGAGACATTCACTCTTCTTGGCTGGCTCCAGTTACGCAGTTCGGCAATAAAATAGATATTCTAAAAAGAAAACAATTTTATAAATAAACACAGTTCAATGAACATTATGCATGCCGATGCTTCCATACATAATATAATTAAGCATTTAACATTATATCATGCTCTGTGGCATCTATGAAAATGGTTGCAGGCCCCTGTTGACCTTTATTTAGGATCAAGATGGCAAGAAGAAACATGGCAAGAGGAAAGGTAATAACTGTATATCATCATAGTGTCTGCTCTGTACAGCCACCAGAGAGCACTATGTTTCAAGACAAGCACAACCAACATTTTTACAGCTAGTACACTATGGTCCCCAACCATCCGTCTGTCGAAAACTACACAGGGATATTACAGTAGGGTTGCAGTGCATAAACACCTCATTACAAAGACAAATGCACATATGGGAGTACAATGGTGCAAAAAACATGTCTACAGAGATGTGGAAAAGATTGATATGGTCAGATGTGTCAACCTTCAGGGTATTTCACCACAAGTGGGCAAGTTCATGTGTACCATATAATATGACAACGGTACAAGCCTGAATGCTCGACCGCCACAGAGACGGGGTCCGGAAGCTCTGTAATGTTGTTTAGAGCAGTTTCCTGGTATGTTTTTGGTCCACTTGTACTCTTAGAAAGGAGGCTTACTGCAAAACATTACAAAATGAGTGATCACCTTAATCCTATGGTGAAACCCTTCTTTCCGTAAGGCAGGGGTCTCTTCCAGGATGCCAATGCCATCCACAGAGCACGATGGGTCACTGAATGGTTTGATGAGTATGACAATGTTGTGAATCATATGCTATGGCCTTGGCAGTCACCAGATCTCAACCCAATTAAACACCTATGGGAGATTTACACCCATAAGAGATTTGGTTAAAACACCAAATGAGGGAATATCTTTTGGAAGAATAGTGTTCCATCCCTCCATTAGAGTTCCAGAGACTTGTAGAATCTCTCAACAACATACTAAAACACTTTATATTGGTTTTTCCTACCCTGGCAGAAATTGTGACATTTTTGTATTGATTTTGGAAATATTTGGAAATATAAAAAATGGTCTTTTATTTAAGGATAGTGATAATATTAAGCGATTTATTATCACATAGTTGTTTGGCTCCTTTTAAAATCATAATGAAAACAGAAATCACCCAAATGGCCCTGATCAAAAGTTTACATACCCTTCCATGTGTGGCCTTGTTACAGATACACAAGGTGACACACACAGGTAAAAATGCAATTAAAGGTGAAGTTCCCACACCTGTGGCTTTTTAAATTGCAATTAGTGTCTGTGTATAAATAGTCAATGAGTTTTTTAGCTCTCACCTGGATGCACTGAGCAGGCTAGATTGTGAGCCATGGGAAGCAGAAAATAACTGTCAAAAGACCTGCGTAACAAGATAATGGAACTTTATAAAGATGGAAAAGGATATAAAAAGGTATCCAAAGCCTTGCAAATGCCAGTCAGTACTGTTCAATCACTTATTAAGAAGTGGAAAATTCTGGGATCTTTTGATACCAAGCAAAGGTCAGGTAGACCAAGAAACGTTTCAGCCAAAACTGCCAGAAGAATTGTTCGGGATACAAAGAAAGACCCACAGGTAACCTCAGGAGAAATACAGGCTGCTCTGGAAAAAGATGGTGTGTTTGTTTCAAGGAGCACATTATGACGATACTTGAGCTGCATGGTTGAGTTGGCAGAAAGAAGCCCTTTACTGCGCAAATACCACAAAAAGCCTGGCCACATTAATTTGGAGTGACGAGAGCAAAATAGAGCTTTATGGTCACAACCATAAGCACTATTTTTGGAGAGGTGTTAACCAGGCCTATAGTAAACAGAATACCATCCCCACAGTGAAGCATGGTGGTGGCTCACTGATGTTTTGGGGGTGTGTGAGCAGTAAAGGCACAGGGAATCTTGTGAAAATCTATGGCAAGATGAATGCAGCAGGTAATCCAAAAATACTGGCAGTCAATTTGCATTCTTCTTCACAAAAGCTGCACATGGGACGCCATTGGACAAGGTCAAGTTGACCCTCCAGTGGTTACAGCAGAAAAATGTGAAGGTTCTTGAGTGGCCATCACAGTCTCCTGACCTTAATATCATCGAGCCACTCTGGGAAGATCTCAAAGGTGCAGTTCATGCAAGACGACCAAAAACTTTGCATGACCTGGGGGCATTTTGCCAAGAAGAATGGGCAGGTATACCAACTGCAAAAAAGACTGCACGCTGTCATTGATGCTAAAGGGGGCAATACACAGTATTAAGAACTAAGGGTATGCAGACTTTTGAACAGGGGTCAGTTATTTATTTTTTTGTTGTTCCCATGTTTTGTTTTATGATTGTGCCATTCTGTTATGACCTACAGTTGAATGTGAATCCCATAAGAAATAAAAGATATGTGTTTTGCCTGCTCACTCATGATCTTTACAGATGCTACATTTATTACCAATTCTCCAAGGGTATGCAAACGTTTTAGCACAACTGTAAAGCGCCATCAATATTTCAAGAACCCAGGCATTTTAGTCAATCCTATGAAGATTGCTTTGCTCTGTTTTTGTACCCATTTTAATTTTAACACTTTGCATACTTTGTATTTAAACTGAACATTTATATATAGTATGTTTGTAATATCAATGTTATTTAGAGTATGTTTTTAATATCTATGGACAGCTGTAACCATAGGTTTCAAGTACAGTTCCATACATATTGTGTAATATCCTTCCTTACATTTTTGCATGATGTTTTAAATTCTATGAAAAGGGTCCATCTTGAATGACCTGGAATTAATCGAACAAAATTAAACTAAAACACCATGGTATAAAATCTATAATGATCCTTAATATGTGAACCATACTGGTTTGCACATTCCACTGTTTTGTTTGGTGACATCACAAGTGTGATCTGTTTTCCTGCATAGATGGCCCCTAGTGGATCTCAGCTTTAACACATATGAAGAAACACCCAGACAGTGGTCTGCTTTCAGTGCACATATAGCAGCTTCACTCCCCACAACAAACACAACAGAGAGGAAAATGGTAGGTCACGTCTGTTGTTTCAATTAAATTATACTTATTGTTGTCAATAAGGATTGCATTTACGAATGTGCATTTCAGTTTTGAAATGTACATTACATAATAAGGATCTAGCTTTTTATACATTTATGTTTTGTGCAGTTAAATGATTCATTGTGCTGCATCAGTGTTTTATTTATTAGACATTTGATTATAGGTGAAGATGTCACCGCCACATAACATGCAGAAGTATTATTTCAACTGAAAATCATTATTTCTAACCATGTCAATGGTTATTTCCTATAAATGTTGCTATATTTCCTATTCATACTCATTTTAAGCATGTTTTCATAGAAAAGGACATTTCTAAGTAACCTCAAACTTGATATCTGTGTATCTGCACAATCTGTAAGTAGAATTACTCTAAACTCCGAACTCTGGATGCCAGGCTGTTTTGAGGATCAGCATCTATCCGTAGGAGTGACAACTATGTTAGGATTAGCTACAGAGACAACATCTTCTGTGTACTTATTCATAGGGTGCAACAGAGCCAACTGTAAAAGTGTATTTCCAAAATGTTTTATTTACATGTGTAACAAGACATAGTATTATTATTAAAACAAAAAGTATGTGTAATTACACCCTTGGAATAACATCCTACAGGATGTTTTGTAAATACCTCCTGTTTTTCCAAGTGTAATAACCTATACCCATAAATCCTTATTCTGTAATTACCTGCGGTAGTACATTGTTTTTAATACAGTAGTTAATATGTATTTACATAGCAGGTACATATTAATAAGTGTCAACTCAAAGGAAAGTGTTACCAATTCATTTTACAGTATATTTCAAATGTCTTAAAAGGCATCATACACAGTAACAGGTTAAGATAAGGAAAATATGGTACATTAACCTCCTGAGACCCAGGGAGAAAATTTTTGCTCAAATATGTTTTTTATTTCACATTATAATTGTTTGGATTTATAATACCATATCTTTTTATTTTTTACATTTTGTTATTTGTTGGGTTTATGTAGAGGACATCAGGACCCCTAACTTCAAAAACGATGTCTATTATACAGGGATTGAATCACACAATACATGTATAGTAGATATCTCTTTGTAACAATCACACTAATTGTTGTCACAAAGTTGGAAGCACCCAATTGTCTAAAATGTCTTTGTATCCTGTAGCATTAAGCTGACCCTTCACTGGAACTAAGTGGCCTAGCCCAAATCCTGAAAAACATCCCCAGACCCTCCTCCACCAAACTTTACAGTAGGCACTATGCATTCTAGTTGATATTGTTTTCCTGGCACCTGCCTCACCCAGATTCATCCCTCCAGAGAACACATTTTCACTGCTCCAGAGTCCAGTGGTGGCGTGGTTTACACCAGCCGACACTTGGCATTGTGCATGTTGATATGAGGCTTGCGTACAGCTGCTCAACCATGGAAACACATTTTGTGAAGCTCCCAACGCATAGTTATTGTGCTGATGTTGCTTCCAGGCAGTTTGGAACTGGTGAGTGATAGGCGATCTATACGCTCCATGTGCTTCAACACTCGGCGGCCCCGCTCTGTGTGTTTGCGTGGTCTACCACTTCGTAGCATGGCTGCTGTTGCTCCAAGATACTTCCACTTCACAATTATAGCAGTTACAGTTGAGCAGGGTTGATCTTGTAGGGCAGACATTTCATGAACTGACATGGCAAAGGTGGCTTCCTATGACAGTGCCATGTTTAAAGTCACTGAGCTCTTCAGTACAACCAATTGCACCACTAATGTTTGTCTATGGAGATTTCATGGCTATGTGCTGGATATTATGCAAATGTGAGCAATAAGTGTGGCTGAAACACCTGAACTCAATAATTAGTAGGGGTGTCCACATACTTCTGGTCTTATAGTGTATCTTTTTGTTTAAGCAGAGAAACATTTGACACATCTGATGTACATTTTCCCTGTACATCCTTTGCTTGTGCATGTTCTGGCCGAATAAACCATCTATGGCAGCTGCACTGTGCAATGCACCTTCATACAGCCTCTACCTCTGCCTCTGGAAAGTCCTCATCTAATAGGTCTAGTTCTGGGTGTCACCCTCAACAATTTTATTAAAAACCCTTCTATCCCGTCAGTGAGCTAATATGTGTTATTCAACACTACTGTTCATGAATGGCCGGGTCTCAGGAGGCTAAGGTAAACCAAGTGCAGTTGTTTTACACAGTAATTATGGTAAGGTCATGTTCAATACCTTGAAGACATAATGAAGAGAAGTTTGTTGAAAAGCATGCCACAGGGTAATTTAAAACATTACATTTGATGTTGCTCTTATGTTTACTAATGGTTAATATGTGTGAGAGTAATATAAGTGAGTATAACTGTTTAGGAACTAATGGAATGGAATGGTTTGCAGTGATATAGGTTAACATTACCCACAGGCTATACCCTCAAGCTAGTATCATAACAAACTTTTAATTAAATTTAATATAAATATAAAAAAATATGGGTAATGACAGTGTTGAGATAATGATATCACTTGCTATGTCATTAGTTATGAAACACTTTAAAACCCTCTCCCATGTCTTAACTCTGATTTCTACCCCCCCCCCATTCAGTTTAACTGTACAGAGTGGAAAGACCTGCTGCGGATCTACTACCTGTCGCCTGCCTATGCTGTAGAGTTTGCCCTGGGTTTCCCTGGCAACCTCCTGGTGGTCCTGGGCTATGTGTTCTGCCTGCAGAAGTGGAGGAGCACCAATATCTACCTGTTCAACCTGACGGTCTCTGACCTAGTCTTCCTGTGTACGCTTCCACATCTTTCCTACCTGTATGCCAACAACCTAAAGAACATCGCTAGCTGTATAATCAACCGTTACATCCTGCACACCAACCTCTACTCCTCCATCCTCTTCATGGTGTGGGTCAGCATGGACCGCTTCCTGCTCATACGATACCCATCACGTCAGCACTTTCTGCTGACAAATCGTGCGGCTGTCTGCTTGTCCATCCTTACCTGGGTGTCAGTAAATGCCCAGGTTGCCCCCCTCATTTCTTACATGGTCCAGGACCTGAACAAATATAACATCTGCCGTGACTTTGGGAGCCTAGGGGATGTGGATTACACCCTTGGATATAGTCTGGCGCTGACAGTGACTGGCTACCTGCTTCCCCTGCTGGGACTCTGTTTCTTCTCCTACGACATCTACAAGCTCCTCCATGCCCAGGAGGGTGTGATACAGGGCAGGAAGTCAACGTTCCGCCGGCCCCTAAGAGTGGTCTCTGCTGCAACAGCCTTGTTTTTTATACTGTACCTACCGTATCATGTTATGCGGAATGTGAGGATAATGTCGCAGCTTTCCCTGGCAGGGCTGTCTCTGGACCAGCAAAAATGTATAGAGGGTGCTTACATGTTAACCAGGCCTGTGGCATTTGCCCACAGCGTTATCAACCCTGTGTTCTACTTCCTCATAGGAGACCAGTTTAGAGAGCTGCTGTTGGCCAAGATCAGAGGGCTAGGGAGAGTAATACAAACAAACAGAGTGTCACGGACTTCAGATCTTGTTAGAAACCCAGACTTAGGCATGCATAGTTGCACACAAACTCACATTCAAACCCAAACACAAATGTAATTAGAAACAGAGGCTGCCACAGAAATAGGAAGATCAAAGAAATTAAGATATGAGTCAATTCACTGGACTTTTAGTAAAAAAAAAGCTAAAAACATAGACATCAAACATAAAATAAGTGGAATTAACTTTTCTTAGACATGCCATGGTGTCGTTTATCATTGTAAACTTGACATTCCAGATTTATTGCATGCTAAATAAAAGATTTTACTCCATTTATTGACATCCCCTGCATTTTGGTCAATTATGTTACTCTTATACATCCACCCATGTCAAATGTTATGGTATATTCCAAAAAATCTAATGACGACCTGGAGGTGACATCATTTGGGTCTTTTGAAAAACATGGTGAGAAGAGAGTTAAGGTTTCTTTCGTCTTTATATACATTTCTTTTTACTCATGTATTAATGCCATCAAGCATAACATGTCAACTAAGTTAATAATGAATAAGTGCAATTAAACAAATTCATAAAAATATTCACTGTTTTCATGAAGTATATGAAACCTTTAATAGCATGGATCCCATGTGGTTTCACGGTCTTCACATCTTGTGTAATTGTGTAATTGCAAAAACTGTTTTTAAAACACCACAGTATTTCACCACGATATTACTTTATGTATTTCAAGACCAGTGAATAACCTGAAATGTTATAAGTTATAAAAAGGCATTTTTCAGTAAACAAGTAATGGATTAACAACTTACTGCAGTTCTGCAACAATGGAAGTAAATTAAGCCTTGAAAGTTCATGCTAAAAATTGCTACAGGTATCCCAACTTTTGTTGATTACTTACAAAACCTCTGTCTGTATAAAAGCAGTGTTGAGCCGGCCCACAATAGAAAATGTTGCCATCTCAAGATTCGAACCCAGGTCATCCACATGAAACACTGTGTCATTAACCACAACACCATGGAGCTGTACATTTGCTGAGTGTCAGTATAGCAGTAAGGAAGTTTATTTATATAGCACAATTCATACATTGAAGTAATTCAGTGTGCTTTACAAAGAATGAATATGAAAGTACAATAACATAAAAACAAATACTCAAATGAAAACATCAAAACAACATCATAATAATAAATATAGAATAAGAAAATATAAAAATAATGAAAACAGGATAAAACATAGGTAGATATAAGGCTAAACAAAGTTTAAGTGCTCAGTCATAGGCACGTGAAAAGAGAAGTGTTTTAACCTGAATTAAAAAATGTATACGTTTGGGGCACGTTTAAGATCTTCTGGTAGTTTATTCGAGTTGTGTACAAACTGCTAAACGCAGCTTCTCTATGTTTAGTTTAGACTCTGGGCTCTACTAGCTGACCTGTGTTCATGGAAGAGCCCTGCTCGGTTTATATTCTTCAAACATATCAGAAATGTATTTGAGTCCCAAACCATTCAGAGATTTATAAACTAAAAGCACCACTTTAAAATCTATTCTGTAACTGACTGGAAGCCAAAGCAAAGATTTAAGAGTGATGTGCTCGGTTCTCTTGGTCCTGGTTAACATTCTAGCAGATGCATTCTGAATGAGCTGCAGCTGTTTTACAGACTTTTTGGGGAGTCCAGTTAAGAGGCCATTACAGTAGTCAACCCTACTAGAGATAAAAGCATGGATGAGCTCCTTTTGGTCTTTTTGGGACACCAAGCCTTTGATTCAGGCTATATTTTTTAGATGATAGAATGTTGTTTTGGTGACCGCTTTGACATGACTGTTAAATGTGAGGTCTGAGTCGATCAGAACACCAAGATTACACACTTGATCCTTGGTTTTAAGGGACCAAGAATCCAGCTCTTTACTAATACTTGTTCTTCTATTTTTGTTGCCAAACACAATAATCAAAATTTTGGTTCATCCAGATATTTATGTGCTCTATACTGTGACAGAGAGTCTATTGAGATGAGTCTATTAATGTTGTTGTTCTGCAGAATTTGGCCCAGAGGTAGCATATAGAGATTGAACAGAAGCGGTCTGAGAACTGATCCCTGTGGAAATCTGCATGTCATAGCCACCCTGATTACCATTGGTGACAAATTAAATCCAGCCATCTAGATAAGATCTGAACCAATCAAGGACAGTCCCGGAGAGTCATACCCAATTTTCCAGCCTACACAGCAAAATCTGTAGTGTTAATTTGAGTTAAATTCACAGTGTAAATTATTCTGAGTGAATGGGTGTTGATTTGTGTGTGTAACATTAGCTAGCAATTAATTTAGCATTTTTTCCTTATCTAAATTGATCAACTGTACGTTAACGTTACAGGTAAAAATATACGTTGCGTGTTTAAATGTGATAAAAGTGCCTAACATTGTATTTACTATGGTTCTATTATGATAGCACAGTTTTAGCTAGCTCAAAACCATTTCCAGGACTACAGGAAAATGGCCAGTCAAGGAAGTCTCAGTGCATCAAGCACAAGGACCAAAGCGCCGAAGATCAGCAACCACACTGCCTCAGCAGCTTGATGGAGATGCCTGCAGGGAGGGCATTTCATTTCTTGTTCACTCTCCTGATTAAGCAAGTGTATTTCAGAAGATGAAGATGACGTTTCAACATCGTTAGGACCTAGTGCATGACCCACAAAGAAGCACAGATGTCTTCAAAATATTTCCACGCTTTTTGGATGTCAAAGGACTGGTGAGTTGTACATTTCTTTTATTTAAACTGAAGTCTTTAATATCCCATGTTTTGCTGGATGTTAGCCATGAAAACACCTAATCATTCATCTTCCTGGCTTATTGACTGTATTCTTTTTTCCAAAATCTTTATTCTGATTTACACTGGTTTAATATACCACACACTGATATCAAAAACCACTAAGCACACCATTAACAATGCACTGAGTCCTGGTTTCATACAGTATATATGCTTGTGTGTGTATAATCAACAGGTGAATCAAGACTTCCTCCTGCTGTTTGGTGCTGAAACATCCTCCAAGATGCTTGAGAAGTGGGAGACATCATTCGAGCCCCAAGTCATCAAAGAGGCCAAACAACTGACTCAGACAACTGAGCTGTGCCGACTTCTAAAAGCTGCTGAGAAACTCGCAGAGAACCATGAAACGGGTAAGCTACACAGCATGCATGGTTCATATTACAAATTAGTTAGCTATTTAAATTTTTTCCTATTAGACATTAATGCCTTGTTTTTCTTCCTAATAGACTGGGAGAGTGACATCGCTTTTATGCTGCTTCTTCTCTATCTCTTGCCACCCACAGCTGGACGGAAGAGGACCAAAATAAGTCCAAGTGATGCAGTGGACAAAATGGTGCACTTTCATAAGGTACATTATATGCGTCATATGTTAAAATTCCACGAGACAGTTTTTTAGTTATATGCATTAGCAAGCTTTTCCTGGCCATATGTTGCTTTTAAAGTGCGTTCCTTCCAAATGAATGGTTTTGCAGGCCAGTATGTCCCCATTATTTGAAGCCCGTTTTCCAGTGAAGCAAATTATCTCAATGGGGATGGGGCAGTTTACAAAGTATAACATTAACATGGACCAGCAAGTACCAGATTCACTTGAAGGTGTACACATAATATATATTTTTTTTTTTGTCATGCTGCAGCATCAATGAATATCTGCTGGAAAGAGAGAGTAAACAACCATACATCCTTGCCATTGGCCGAACCCAGAAGGCAATTGATACATTCTACATCGCCGTTGACAAACCGCTCATCCTCTGTCAAGCCACCAGCTCGCTGTTTAAATCCCACTACGTGTTCAACTTATCTTATGATGAGTCCCTGGTCCATTTCTACACTTTTCTGCAGACAACGGTCTACCACATTGATGTTACCACAAAAGATGAGTCTCCAAGAGTTCGTGAGTTGCGGGCAAAACTTTTGAATGACATATGAATATGTTTAAATGTCTCATATGTCAAGCAGTGCATGCTACCAGCCAGGGCCTCATAACTCATTTGCGAATCTGCCACAGTTTCTATCCAAGCACTAGGTTTAAGTTAGTTTGTGCACAGGGTCATTGTAGGCGTCAGTTTTCAACATTTTCAGGTTTTAAAAAGCATTTGATTAGTGTGCATGATAAGGATTGTCAAAGTGGTGATGCAGAAACCTCAGAGTCATTTCAGGCAGATTTTCACAGTTTACAAAATGGTACAGAAGTTGCAGGAACAAGTGTCGTGCAGAGCCCTTTTGTTTACATTCCAATTTTGGAAACTATTACATTTATCTGTCGCAATTCTTATATTTGTGAACTACTTGCAAAACCATTTCTATCAAAAGGATTCTTTATTTATTGATTTGTCAGGGTAACCGGAAAGTAGAGCATTGTAGAAATCTAGTCTAGAAGTAACAAAAGCATGGATTAGTTTTTCTGCATCAGGGATCAGCCATGCAGCCGTCGAGGTTCACAGTGAGATCTGCTAATAAAGTAACACCAAAACATACCTTTCGGAGGATATGCCTTTGACACTAACAAACTAATATCTTTCAGGTAAATTTAATTTAAACCAGGCTAGTACATGTCCACGTAGCCCAATATGGGTTTCCAGTCTCTCTAAGAGAAGGGAGTGATCAATAGTGTCAAAAGCAGCACTAACATCAAGAAGCAACATAACTATGTTTTTAAGCCAGCAAATGTGTTTGTCCATCCTGACCCAAAACGCATGCATGAATGCGTACTTTGAAAATCCACCAGAAACAGTCGCAATATAACCGTAAACTGTTTTATTTCAGGCTTACCATAATGTAGATACTAAGTACAGTCAGTCCGTCAGTCCCTCACTCACTCACTCACTCACTCAGTAAGAGACATTCGCTCTTCTTAGCCAGCTTTGCTTACGCGGTCCGGCAAAAACAATTCAAAAATACATTTCTTTGTTGGCCTCCCTGCACATAATGCTGTGGAATGACTTCCTATAAACAATCTCCTTCATTTACTGAAGGAGCTGTGATAGGAATATGAGTGCCATCTATGCAGCCAATCAAACCTGGAAGCCTTAAAATATTAACTGATTAGTGCTTCCAGTCTCAAAGTTTCATACTAAATAAATAGATTACTGCAATTCTGTGGAATTCATCTTTGATGAGTCTTGTGGGTCTGTGACTTGGGAACACTACTAAAGTGTACAGTAAACGTTTCAGTGCAAGAGTCACATCTCTGACAGCCCGACAGATGGTTGCCTTGGAAATATGCTCAATGTCACTGATGTTGTACAGAACACTGCAACACAAACACTGCATGAAAAGGCCTGTTTCGATACAAGTAAATACATACAAGTAAAAATCTTTGTAATGGTGACAGGTAAAAGGCCAGTACAGAGAAGTTGCGATATTAAACTATTTTAACCAGTCGTAAGAAGTCAGCTCTTGACATTTCTGGAAACACCTCAAACAGTTTACACTCAACAGGCAACCTAAAGTTAAAATCAGTATACTTAAAGTGTTGTACTTTTGGACAAAAATTTGTATAAAAAAGGTTCATTGAGTGAAATAACACAGTTATTTTAAAATGTTGTATACTATCATTTACACACACTGAAACATATTTAGTATATTATATGGTTTTAAACCAATGTTTAAAGTGCAACAAAATTGTTCCAAAATAATATTTTTTATTGTTTACAAGTGTGTGGCTGTTAAACATGGCAACAAAGGAAAAATGAAATAATAAAGGAGTCACTGAATAAAAGCCTTTATAAAAAGGCTGGTTGAGGATTCAGATTCACAAGATGTTTGATGTTATAATGCAAAGTTCAAGAAACAATGTCAGCTGAATAAGGGCAAGATCCCTGTTTGGATATAATAACGTGAACAAAATAACTCCGTCACCCAGTCTGCCTAACATGCAATAAGAATTTAATAATGTTTCGGTACCAAGATTTCAACAGTTTACACTCAGTAGGCAACCTATAGTTGGTAATGAAACTTTATTAAATTCTTATTGCTAGTTATACAGACTGGGTGCGGGAGTTCTTTTGCTTACTTGAATCGACCATTGGTCTTCCCCAACAGGTGTGCAAAAGTTTGGTTTCTCAATGGATATAATAAATCTGAAAACCCTATGCAGATCCTCTCTATCTTCATTTGACATGACAAACAGATTTTTATGGGGAAGGCAAATAATATCAGAAGTAACTGCAAATGAAACACTGGTCAATTGGTTATTCTCACTCTTTTCAGTCTATTGATTTCCTCTCTGCTTTTGTCTTAGCTTGTGTCGACAAATATCTTTGCATTTTGTGCACACTGCTGCATTGGCCAGTTTCTCTGTTGGCGATAATTTGCCTTGCGATTTGACATTATAGGGACTGGACTCAAGTCCGTTGTAGCAAATTACATTTAGGATGTTAAATAAATAAAAGAGCGGAGATGACACATTGTTTTCCGATTATGGCTCAAAACAGGCATAGACTGTATGTTTGAAGGCCAATCAAATTAATGGAAGTAGGAGGGTGTAGTGATGATAAACTAAATAATCCAATCTGGATCCAGGAGTGAGGGCGTGACTATTTTCAATGACCAGTGAAATTAAGAGGATTGGAATGCACTACATATCACAATATTAATTTATTGGCAACTTTCAGAAACTTTTTCATGTTTCATATTGATTCTTATGCTTAGCTTCCCAATAGTTAATAGGTTTTTATGTATAAATGCAGATTAATGATATGTATAAATGCAGATGAATGATAAAGAAATGAAACAAATTAATCATTGCCCTAAACGTTATTAAAGGAGAGAAGGAGGAGGACAGGGTGGGGGGAAAGGAGGAGGTTGGATGGGGAGTAGGGAAGGAGAAAAGACAGTGAGTGGACAGGAGCGAAGGGGGGCAGGAGGAGAGGATGATTGTCACTTATTACACTAATTGGCTCCTATAGAGCACACAGTTTATACCCATCCTTACTACATAATATGTTATTCACCTGGGTTTTCGCTGAGGTCTCAGCTGTTGCTGCAGTCTTGTTAGAGAAGAAAAAAATTGTTAAACTCTTCAACAATTTTATGCATATGGGGCAAGTAAATTACATATTACCACTAACTATCCCAAAATAAAAATCCCTATAGCTCAGTTGGAGCCTTAAGTAAAATCTGAGGTATAAAAGGGTTAAACACACCTGTGGTGTCTCTCGAAAGCGCTCAGTAACCATGGGACTCTCTTTAAAGGGCTCGGTCTCCTCTGGGCTCTGTCTCCTCTCTGGAGTCTTAGAGAAGAAAGAAACATAGTAAAACTCACCAATTTTTATTCATCCAAGCAAGCCACTATAGATTCTTATTTACAGGGGGGGCTTGGAAAACATTAAACATGCCAATAAATTAAAGTTACATCCAAAAGTAATCAGCCAAACATCATAGAAATCCATATAGCTCTGTTTGAGTAACAAGTAAAATAAATAAATAAATAAAAATGCAAGGGGGTTACTCACCGGTTGCACTTCTCCAAAAGTCGAGAAGGAGGAATCTAGATCCTCCACAGGAGTCCTACCTGTCTTCTTCATAGAAGAAAAATATAGTTATTCTCTTCAATAAATTAAAATGTAAATACATCAAATAATTAACACTATCAATCAGCCCAACATCTCTCCAGTTCTGCTTGGGAAACAATTTTAAAAAGCAATGGAAATCAGAGGAACTTACCTTTTGAGCAATAATGGCGGGGTCACTTTTCATTTGAGGGATTTCTAGAAAGAGGTTATATAAAGAAAAAACAATAATTACAATCACTAGATCAAAATAGCACCCAGCAACTCAGTGCCCTTACTCTTCCTGCAGCTTTGAACTCAAGCTAAAACCCTCCAAAGCCCATTGATAAGGCTCTGCAGAGGAAACCTGGTTGTGAACGCAATTTTCTTTCTCCAATTTCTCCCAAATTCTAATTCCCCAGGGTTTTTTTCTGGAGCCGATTGCCTTCTTGAGCCGTTGAAGGCAGAAAAGCATCATTTATTCTCCTGAACTGTATGTTCTCTAACTGTATGTTCTCTAATTCCTCCAGAAAGAGACAAATAAATATAATTCTATTTTGAATCTTATCAACGGCTATATGAGCACATACAATAACTCACCAGCTAACAACATATTTTGCCAAACACATATTTCAGCCCAAAACATTTCTAAGTTTACACTTCTCTGCCACCGCAATATCCATCTCCAGAAAAAACCTTGCTAATAAATATTAAAGGAATACTTACGATTGATGATAATGTCTTTCAGACGTGCATTTTCATTTTTAAGAGAAAGGACTTCATTTCTCAACTCCTGCTAATTTCTTTGCATTTGGTCAAGTTTCCTTCTCTCCCACATCTGTTCATCCATGTGTTTTCTAAATTCAGCAGCTGTCTATGAGAAAGAGACAGAGAGAAGAACAACGGCTAATTGTAACATAACTTATTTTGTAAATGGTTGATTCTGATTGGCTGGGAGGATGTCACGAGAGGTGTAAGAGGAAGGTGGCAAGAAGTCTAGGGCAGAAGTCCCTCCACTTGGCTATATGTAACTGGTTGTCCGGCCTCCTGGTGGTTATTCCTTACTTAAAACATGAAACTTCCACATCTTGTATTTCATGTAATATATGTATGTAATACACCACACACTGGATGTCATCATTTAGGCTACCTCTTTCTTAGAGGGTGGTACTATGTCCTCTTCATCCCCAATACGCTCCTCCTCTTCGCTGGCCTGCTGGGAGGGAGAGAGAAAGTGAGAGGACAAAGTTGCCTACTGTGCTGGTGTCATACCTTGTAACAGCTACTGGTAATGCACTTTATTATAAAAGTCTTACTTATCTTTACTGTATTGCAATGTAACAACACACACTGGATGCAGACTGGTAGTGTACCTTGTTCTTTGAAGGTCTGTCATGACGCGCCTCATACTCCTCCGCCGCCTTCGCCTTCTCCTCCTCCTTCTTCTCCTCCTCCTCCTCCTCGTGGTTGTATTTAGAAGGACATCTCTTTTTATTGTCAACCTTGACAGAGAGAAACAGACTGACTTTTAGCCCAACTCTTATTAACTTACGTTACACCACCTTGCACATACATCTTGTCAACAAAGCACATGAAATCATCATAGATGACACAATTACAAACCTACACACATGCCTATACATTAAGAAACAAGAGAGAGAGGGGGAGATCATTTAAGTAAAGCACCAATTGGTGCAGTCAGTTACCCTTTTCTTTGAAGCCTTCTCAGTCTGCCCCTGATCACGGTACTTTGAGTTTGGGATGTGAGGATGTTTTGTTTGCTGTGTGACTTCTTTCTCCATCTCAATCCCACACAGTTTAATTTGGAGAGTTTTTTTCAAATTCTGGTGCAATAAAATTGAAATGTTATCATGAACTGCAAACGTTTGTCTAATCATGTTTAACGTTACCAAATCTAAAATTAGTCCCAATTGGACTTTGCTTACATTAGCAAGTTATGTAGCTAACATGAGCCAGAAAGCGAAGCTATTGCTAGCCAGGTACCTAGCAAGATCCATTTTAGACTTCTTTAAGAGCGAGAAAAAACATTAAATGTGGTATGTAACTACATAACGTCAGCTAAAGTTAGCGTGTAACATACTTGCCACGTCAATAATTCTTGCTCGGTGCACCGGCCAGGGTTGGCGGCCTTTTCGCCATTCCACCAGCTTCTCAGGTTTTTCAGTCCTTTCAAGGAAAATCTTTAACTGAAAAATTCCGGACACAGTCGAGAGCCAAAATACTATGGGCCCCTCTATCCTCACCCTCAGTCCATTCAAGTAGGACATAGCGGATCACCAACACTGATATCGCCATTTTACGCCCAGCCGTTATCTTTTGGCGCGAAAGATAGCGTGCTGGGCCGCATGCGGATGGCGTCATCAACTACGCAACGCTGTAGCAGCTGATCGGTAGCAGCAGAGTGGAGAAATGCTTGCCAGTATAAATAACGTTATGGAAATAAGACGCAATCAATGAAAAGCAATAGATATGGATCCAGTACGTTACAAAAGGTACCTCATTGACGACGAAGCACCCGTTCCAGAAAGAACAAAGAGAAGACGTAAACGAAAGTAAGTATTGTAACAAAACATACTAGAAGCTAGCTTGCTAAATTAGCCAGCTAACAAAGCTACCAGCTACAGATAATTTCCTATACCATGTAAACGCATGTGGCATAATTCCCCTTAATGTATGTTAAGTATGTTTGTATAAAGGTAACATTTATCTTTCCATGTCCACTGTACCCCCCCCCCCCCCCCAAAAAAAAAGTTGGAACTCTAGCCAGGAAAATATTTCACTTTGTGTGTTTTGAATCTACAGTCTTAAAGGTTTCACCTCATGAATGGAATTTACCTGCTTGGACTTAATCAATCAGTCATATCAATCCTATTATATTGAGTGATGCATGAAGTGTTTTAACATTACCACAACATTTTTGTTAGGGACATTTCTGAAGATATGGGTGATGATGAAGAAGCTGTGGCCTCTTCTTCTACAACTCAGTAAGTAGAAAACACGCACACACGCATTGGGCCTACATATTTCTTGCTGAAGGATTTTTATTTTTATTTTAGGTATCTCACCCCTGAGGACAATCAAGATGACCCGGTGTCTACTGCTTCAGATGACACAGTAAGTTGCTAAAAATTCCTAAAATATTAAAGTTAAGTGTTTTTGTTTTGTTCGTGCATGTGCATGCACACTAGTTAATGTAAATCATCATAGATAATTCCACAACCCAATTCCTCCTGATGTTGCTTAAAGTGTCAGAAAAATATACATGTGGACAAAAGGGGGCATAAAATTTATTGATGATGACAAAAAAAATCAATGGAGAAGACTGTTAAAAAAATAAACAAATGCACTTGAGCCTGACTTCAAATGCAAGTGGTTACCAACCACATGAAATGGTACATTTGTATGAGTCTGTGCAAATTTGGGATTGCTAATCCAATGATTTAAATTCACAGATGAACCAACCCATACCTGGCCCTAGCTCTTCACCTGGGGAGCCAGTAGAGGAACATCTAGAAGACCCCACAGGTCCAACTTTAGACCAGAAACCAACAAAAGAACAGGTGGAACTCCTGCTGCTGGCATTAAAACTCAAACATGGATTAACAAATAGAGCCTTGGAGGACATCATGCATCTTATCAACTTTATTGCTGGTCCTGGTGGGGAATTGGTTAGTGGCTCAAAGTACCTTTTCTACAAAGCATTTGATTCAGTGAAAGACATATTAGAAGTACATTATGTGTGCAAGAGTTGCAAGGTAAGCATGCAGGAAGGTCCCTTTAATGTCAAGTGCCCAGTCTGTGACCAGGACACATCAAAATGCATGCACAAAAAGACCAGTGTTTTTTCTACTTGCCACTAAAATACCAAATAAAAAATGCTTGAGGACCACCAATTAGGGAAACACCTGAAACACCGTTTTGAGAAGAAGGATGCCTCCATCAAAGATATATACGATGGACATTTATACAAAAAACTATCACCCCTTGCATCACCAGACAGAATATCACTGACTTTCAACTGTGATGGAGTGCCAGTGCACAAATCAAACACAAAAAGTTTGTGGCCAATTTTGTGTACTGTTAATGAACTGCCAATACAGCTACGTGCAAAACATGTTGTGCTTTGTGGCCTGTGGTTTGGTCAAAACAAACCAAATATGAACACTTACATGAAACCATTTGTCGATGAATGCATAGAGTTGTACTCGAATTGTCTTATATGGGATAGTGAAAGTGGGGAAATTAAAGTACAAGTAAAGTACTGCTTACTACCATGGTGGCAGATTCAGTTGCTAGGCCACTGATTCAGAACTTTAAACAGTTTAATGGTGAGTTTGGGTGTTCTTTTTGTATGCAGAAAGGAACGAGTGTGTTAAAACGCAGGGGGCGTGTAAGGGCTTATCCCTATGAAAAAGCAGAGTTGAGGAATCCCTCCCAGACTGATGATCTGGTAGAAGAGGCTCTTGCTGGAAACCCCACTAAGGGAGTGAAAGGGCCTAGTATTTTGTCTTGTCTACCTGATTTTAATATCATTGATGGCTGTGTTCCAGATTATATGCACAGTGTGCTGCTGGGTGTAGCAAGAAGCATCACCACGCTGTGGTTTCATTCTGAAAACAACCAATCGCCATGGTATATCGGACACTCAACAGAACAGATTGATGACATTTTAACTTCTATTAAACCCCCCTGTAATGTTTCCCGTGTCCCTCGCTCAGTGAAAGAGAAAAAGAAGGCACACGAGTGGAACATGTGGTTGTTTTATTACAGCAGACCAACATTGAGTCTTTTTCAGTTGAGAAAAAAATGGTGCAGGAAGTAAGTCGCTATCATGGTGTTACATCTCTGGGTAGGCCTAAAACTTGTATGATCAGAAATTATGATTTTCCGGCCTTGACAGCATCAGCAACCGAGAAAATAGAGTAGTGGTTAATCTTGAAATAGTTCATTCACAAAACTACTTGCGTACTTTTGGGAGAAACTCGTGCACTGTCATTCTTTCTGATCGAGAGGAAAGTATTTTCTCTGTGAGGACATCCACTGTCTGTGATCTGGGGCAGGGGGAGGCATGTTATGCAGTGGGGAAGTACTACCAAAAAGTGAAACAGGACATCTGTGGTCAATTTAAGAATCCTTGTTATTTCATCCCTGTAGGGAAAAGTCAGGGGCCTTTAGTTGCTATACAAGCATCTCAGATAAAAGAAAAGTGTCTGTTCATTAAAACTGTGAACAGAAATGTTGACACTGTCTTCAAATTCATTAACCACAGTGAAATGCTCAGATAGATGTGGGATGATGATGATTACTTGAATGTATGTTCTATGTACTTTTCTTTTGTTTGTTTTTTTGCTACATTTAGACTATAATGACCTTTCAGCCATATTCTAGAAAATGCATTAAGACAATACAGAAAACATTGCATTTGCATTGCATTTGGTGGATGTAACGGTGAATGTGTGGATGTGTATGAGCTGTAATGTGAATCTGGAAGTGACTTGAAATTGGAAAAAAGGCTTGATTGACAAAATAAAAAAAAACACAAACCATTTTGTTATACATTTCCTTCTTTTCCACTATTTTCATACAAGAATGAATTGACCTTGTAAATGTTTCAGGAAAACGTGTAGACATCATAGCTTTCCATCTCCTCTCACTTAAGTGCCATAGTTAAATTCCATAACATGCCAATTACATGTGATACCAATTTCACGTGTTCGCACAAACATAAGTTCTTGCATAATTTTTTTTAGTTAGTTCTTAGTTATTGCCTTGATAATAGAAAATATGAGCTAGGCATGTATGACAGTTGCCAAAGTGAGATATGAGCTACAAAATGACCAGATCTTGTCATGAGCTAGGAGACGTATCTTGTATGTACATATAGGGCTTATATGTGGATATAAAGAAGCAATACAGGAGACCTATATGGCCTGTATATGCACATATATGCACCTAAATTTTGCCTATATGTGGCATATACACGCATATATGCAGCATATATATTATCATATATGTGCATATATGCTGTATATATGCAGCATATATGTGCATATAGGTTCTTTCCATGTGGGAGTATGGCAAAAAATGTCCAATCATCACCCTTTAATTCCATTTTGTAAAGCCAATCACTTATCACAATTCCATTTTATACAGCCATTCACTAATCGCCACTCCATTTACTCAGTCCAATTATTGCCTATAAATTCCATTTTGTTTAGCAAATCACATATCACAAATCCATGTTTTGCTGTCCAATACCGTGGCGCCCTTCCATTTATGGACACCACCAACCATCGAACGCCTCCTAGAACTTGGCTTGCCTGGTTTCTTGTTTAAATAAATTGGTCAACACCAAAACAGTTTTGTAACTTCTTATTTGTACTGCTGCCTTAATATTAACTGTTCGCAATCACTCCTCAAATGTTTAGGGAGGCACTATCGTACAAAAACAGTAACAGTGCCTGTTACGATGGACTAATGAAAGGTTCTGAGCACTCGTTAATTAACGCACAATGTTACGTGCCACTTAAGTAACGATGCTTTCAGGGAAACACACTGATAGTGTGGCACTTACGATCATCTTAGTTTGTTAATTTATTTGCTTTGATATAGAGTGTTTATTAGAGACCAACCAGACTTAAAGAGCTGGGTGGGGTTAAGTCTCAAAAGGGTGTAAACTATGCTGAATGGTGTAAACAAAGAGCAGCTCCCTTGCAAGTGAGAAATGTTTTTCACTAGGTAGAGCAGATAGCCAACTTTTAAAGCAGCATATATTTCCCGTAACTCTATCAAACTGTATTGTATTGTATACCATTACAAAGCTGAGTCTGGACCAAAATATTTGTGATAGGACACTATGATAGACACATACTTTATGTTTGAGTGTGTCTATTCTGAAGTATTCATTTAAACATTTTGTAAGCTTAAATGGACAGTTCATTGTATTTCTTTACTATATGACAAAGAGACTGACCTGAGTTTAATTAGAGGAACTCTGCTAGCAGCTAGACTTCCTTCCATGGTGCATGAATAAAAACCACAACACGGTAATTCTTGGTTTCTGTAGAAATTCAGTGTGAACAAATACACCACATTCCTGCCTATGCTGTTACTGATGCCATGCCCAGAAGTTTATTCTCAGGTGATTAGAAATGTAACTTTTAAAATACCCAAAATAGGTTGTCAAGTTGTTAATGCATATAAAGGGAGACTGAAAGACAGAATAAATCCCAAATAAAATATTTTATTCTGTCCCAAAGCAGTAAACATTAATTGCTCCAAGATCCTTCTTGTAAATCAGAATGTATTTACCAGTCAACTTAACTGGTTTTTTTTGTGTGAATGTTGTGCATGTGTGTCAACACTATTTCCTCTATAGAGAGGAAACTATGACATCAACATTTTTTCTGAAAATGATTGTTTTTCTGAGAAATTGTTCTTTTATTTTTCACTTCAATGTAGTTGTTTATAATAACATATTAAAATAAAAATAAAAAGGTCTGACTGGATTTGTTGGAAAGGAGAATAACACACCAGGAGTCAGGTCAATTACCGTACCGTGTATTCCACTTATTACAGAAGCTTCTGGAGACAGTGTGTCGCCGCACAATGTCCAAAGATTTAGCAGTCACACCAGTATTATTTATACTTCAAAAACGCCTTAAATTGGAGGGGGGGAGGGGGGGGGGGGTTGAGATAGCCAAGCATGTGTGCCATTGGTCCATTCTATGTTCTTTACCTTATATGTGTAAATGTAGCATCTTGCCCTTTGTGGTTTCTGTCTTGTCTATTCTTAATTCAGCCCTGCCCAGACTATGTGTGTGTGTTGTTAGTCTGTCCCCCTCTGTTTCCTGTAGTCTGACATACAAGCTCAGTCTGCTCTCGTTCCCCAGAAACAGCCTAAATAAGATTTCCTGTTTTCTACTTGCAACTTTCAGTTTCAGCTTATGCCACCTACATTCAATATTTTGGTTTAATGCTCACAACAGTTTGACAACTTATACATTCAGTATATCCACACAGCATTTACACAAACAAAAGCTAAATATTCACTGAGGGTAGGTACACTTTTTACATCCACTATATTTGCAATTGATGAGCTCACCAGTGCTTGATGTTCCAAAGTTGATCTTTTTATTTTTTCTTTCAACACTTTTATTGACCACCATTTGCATACTCCAAAAGTTAACACGGCCTAGAATCAAGAGTAGACATTGACAGTTCCCCTAAGCCTGAAAATTATGTTACAAAACATATCTAACTAACCAAAAACTCCTCTGACTTTGGTTTCAATGTTTTCTTTTTGTATTGGAGCTTGATTGTATGTCCCCTTATACAGGGTTCAAATGAGAAAAAAAATGTGTTTGGTCCCACAAAATTTTCTTTTAATGCTCATTAAAATAATAATGATTGTAAAAAGTATAGGTCTTCAAGGACGCTTTATAATGTATTTATTCCCTGGCCTGAGACTGCGGTCGGGGTAGCTTGGATAAGTGAGTCCATTCGCAAAATTCTTCCCCAAGTGCACACTAGTGATGCGCAGTTTGCAAATGATTCGTTCGTTTTGAACAAATCTTTTTAGTCAATCGGGACTTTTCTAGTGACTCATTCAATTTTATCATTCATTTGAATGATTGACAGCGGATTTCTACAACATCACTTCCCTCATACCCGGTCCTCCAGCTCAGTCATCCAATCAACGTCTATGTACGTTTGCAGAGAAAAATAGATCAAGGTAGGAACATCATAAAGATGTGTTTATAACTGATAATTGAACACAGATTATTCTAAGTAATATAGTTAGTTGATTACTGATGTCATGAAACAAGAAACCAGGCAAGCCTAGTTCAGCCGGCCCGCAAAAGAAAGTGTTGATCATTGTTGCCCTCTGGAGATTTGAACCTGGGTCAGCTGTGTCTTTTACCACTACGCCACAGAGCTGTACATTTGCTGGGTGTCGGTATAGCCTCTTGACATTATATAATCTTGTCATGCATTACCATCTTGCCAAATTTGAATAGTTGACCTTCTGGTGGATGTCTTGGTCCTTCCCAAAATAGATGTTTCAGACCAATTTCAATTGGACGTAAAAGTGATGCAGAAAGCTGGTGGAGTCAATGTTGATCTACTAAATAAATCTCTTACCACCTGTGGCATCCTCCTGGCCATTCTTTTGAGGTAGTAATTTTTCTGTATTTGCTTAAGTTTTTAATTGACACTTAATAATTTGGCATGAAGTGCAATTGGATTTTTTATTCCATTCAGTTACAATTCTGTTTTATTTAAGTGCTGAATGATTCAGTTATTCATTTTAAATGAAATGTCATTTATATGTAAATGCTACCTGGAATACTGCCTTTCAGGCAATCGATGAACATATATGGGAAATTTAGAGTAGTTCTAAGCCATTATCAAAATCTACCATGAAGTAAAAATGATCTAAATTAATAAACAGCAACTATAATGTTATCTATGCCTCTGAGCCTTTTGTGCCTTTATTTCCATTTATGATACTGACTGTATTTGATAAGAAACTATAACCTAACATGGTAATTACAGCCAGCTATGTAGTGTAGTAAGCAATAGCACAACAGCAGTTAACTTTGTTAAACTTTCTTTTTGATGCAAATCACAAATATAATGTATCCCGAAAACATTACGAAAAATCTATTCTACACATTTATCCCCATGAAATAATTACTAAAAGAATTTTCGTGCTGTGGGCTAAATATCGATGGGGCGATAGCTAACTAGCTAGCTAGCTAACACCGATAACTACATCTACCTATTACTGTTGCCGAGGTAAAACAACTATCATACGCAAATGTGTAATCATATTCTACATAGCTAATAGAAAAAGGTCAATACTCAACTTTGATGGGTTCTGTGGGTTTTCTGGCTCTATTTCATTGATCTCTCTCCGTAACAAATTATGTGCTAAACTGAAAGACACGTTGAGAGAAAAGAGCGCCAATATGAGACCTTGTGTTATCTAATATTTGGCTCGGCTTGCAAAAACTTGGTTGCAAAATTAGAAACTCTTTGCAGCAAAATTAGAAACTCTTAGCTAACCGTGCCTAAAATGTGATTATATAACGGCTGACCTTAAGAACAAAATTAACAGCAAATGTTTGTGTTATTAATTTCTTTACATATTTGATGAAGAATGTTTATTATGGTTATATATTTTCTAACTTTCAGAACACATCTGGCCCTCCAGGATTTAATTTAACACTTTAAAAACATGTATGCATGCTTGATTTACACCATTAACACAATAACATGCTCGTTTTTTTGAAACTCACTTTTCAATGCTGTCTTTGCAAATCTGATATAAATATAATTATTGGAACTGAATCTAAGAAAATAATAATATGATTAGGTTAAAATGTACCAGAAAATCCAAAGTGAGGTGCAAGGGTCATTGAATTTAGTTAAAGTATATGGAAGTATGGCATTCATATTGCCATAAGCAGAGCAGGAAATATTCCACACCAGGGCAGGATAGATTAAATATTTTAAATAATTTTGTTAAGCGTTTCTATAAATGGGGCTTATTGTAATTCAATGCTTGGCCAAATTGATCTTACTTTACATCAGGTAAAATACAGTTTAATCTCAAGATATACCTACTATAAAGGTTAAAATACTAGATATGATGATACATGAAAATATACCAGTGAATCTCCCACAGCAAGGAACCATTGGGGCCAAGCTGCAAACCAGTCATGCTGTGGCAAATCATGTTTGAAAGTACGACTATCAGGCATTCATTTCACCACAATTAAGCAAATTTGTTAAACATTTCTGAAACTATGTTTTCCTTGCTAAGGATAAAGAAAACATGCATACATTATTTCTAAATTAGAATTTAGATTTTTTTAGTATGTATACAGTAATATGTTACCTTTGGCTCAATTGGTAGTATATGATCTTTGACTTGGTTAAAACATTTTAACCAATTTAGACAGAACAAGATTTTGTTACAGTATATTAAATAAATGTATAGTAGTTTGCAATGAGCTTCATTTAAAAGGCCCTTGGTCCGAGCTATGGTGTCTACAGCTGGAGTTTAGATATCCAGTCATGGTCTATCACAGCCTATTAGTGTATCTGTAAAAAATACAACCATACACTTGTATTGTTGAAACTTGACTTGAATATGGACTATTGTGCTCATAGGTTTGCATACACTGGCAGAAATAGTGAAATTTTGGAGGGGGCGCTGTTGCGCAAGCTAGAATGTAGACACGTCTCTTGCAAGCTCCTACAAGGTCGATATTTTTTATTTTTCTTTAACTTAATATAACTCTGTCAAAACAAGTGCCGAGACCTAACTCATATGTCTTAAAGTAATTTAAGTGTTGAACAACAAGTTGAAACTGTTTTGAGACTATAATGGCTGCTTCAAACACTCAAAACCAGTCGGCGAAACAACAGCGTAGCACTCATTCAGGCATGGCGCCGGCCGCTACAGCTACCTCGGCTACCCCCGAGGCTTCGTCCAGCAACGATACGCTAACACCGAAGATGCTCTCTGACTCGCTCAACTCGCTCCAGGATTCTGTCTGTGCAAAGATTGGGGTGGCCATTCAGGCACTGCGGGATGATATCAAATCAGATATTGACTCGTGAAGGGCGAGCTATCGGCGGCGGTCACTAGCCTGCGGGCCTCGTTAGCATCACATGATACCCGACTGAAGGAGCTGGAGAAAGCTGCTGACTATAATGGCGCCTGCACTACTGAGCTCCGCGCCATTGTATCCCAACTTCAAGGTGATGTGAGGGAGCTGCGGGGAAAATGTGAAGACCTGGAAGATGGAACAATTTGCGGCTTACTGGTGTTGAGGAAGGACTGGAGAATGGTCAACTTTTACAAGACGTCCTAAACCTGAGCGAAGCCCCGCTGCTGGACAGTGCTCATAGATCACTACGAGCAAAACCAAAACCCGGGGAACCCCCGCGTGTGTTTATCATGCGCGTGCACTACACGCATATGAGGGATGAGATACTGCGTAAATCCTCTCAGGGCCCCCTGATGTACAAAGTGACGATTGTCCATATTTATCCTGACTACACCACCGACCGCAGTGTTACTAATTGTTAATTGTTGTTAACAATCTATAGATGCTGAATTTGTGACTAAAGTAATAAGAGAGCAAAATAGGTTTCCTTTGACTGAGTATATACATTATTTTCTTGGCGATTTTGACAGTTCTGCAGGTAATATGTAGAACAGACCTTAACTTGCGACTCTTCTGAGGGTTATGTTAATAGAAAGTCTGATGGGATCTTGTATGCACCTAAGTTGGGGAGGTGTAAGGGCGGGTGTTTTTTGTCTTTTTCTCTGTTTCATGACTTTGTTTATTTTTCGTTCGTTTTTGTTTGATATATTACGAAATACATCTCGAGATGAACTCGCAAATTATCCAAGCGGGAGTCACACTGTGTGTAGACACCATGACATAACATGTAACAGCTCTATTTTATGGTGTCACTTAGTGGATTACAAAGCCCCATAGGAACATCAATAACATTTGCCAGTTGGAATGTCCGTGGGCACCAAGCTTAATAAGGTTCTCTCTCACATTGATAGCTTGGGAGCAAAAGTTGCATATCTGCAGGAAACGCATCTAAACAAGTCAGATCACACAAGGATACGCAGTCGCTGGGTAGCACAATCATATCACTCTCTCTTCAATAGCAGGTCAAGAGGCACAGCTATTTTGATCCATAAATCTCTGCAGTTTACCCCTTCAGATGTCATTGCAGACCCTCAGGGCCGCTACATAATCGTTACAGGTCGTATTGTTAATACACCTGTGATACTAGCTAACCTATATGCACCTAATTGGGACAATTATATTTTTTTCTTCTAATTTGTTATATATTTTACCCAATTTGGACACCCACCCACAGGTCTTCAGCTAACCCCTCTAAACAATCTAAATCTGCCCAAGTGATTAATTCCTTTCTTAAAGACTATGCCGTTTCAGATCTATGGCGAAGCATGAACCTCACTGCTCGGACTTACTCCTTTTTCTCCCAGGTACATACATTTTCCCGGATTGATTATTTCTTAGTAGATAATCGTTTACTATCTTCAGCCGAAGCCTGTCTATACAATGCCATAGTAATATCAGATCACTCCCCCCTTACAACTACTTTTAGGTTTGCGCACAACACTCCTAGACCTCGCTGGAGACTTAGTTCCATTACATTATCCCAGGAGGAATAATGTGCACTTTGTAGCTGACCAAATAGGATTTTTTTGTCGAGGTTAACTCCTCTCTGGAAATCTCTTGTACAACTATGTGGGAGTCACTAAAAGCTTATCTGAGAGGCCAGATAATTTCACGTATATCTTATAATAAAAAGCAAGCTAATCAAAAACTGTCAGACATAACTGCCCGAATCTCACAATTAGAACTAGCATACACAAACTCCCCCTCACCTGACTTATTGAAGGAGCTTCTGCTTGAGAAAAATAAATTTGACACCGTATCAACCAGTGTAGCAGAGAACATGCTCTGGAGATCCCGACGCACATATTATGAATTTGGCGACAAAGCTAGTAAGATTCTTGCCCATCAACTTAAACAAGCAGCTGCCTCACAACTTATTACAAAGATAGAAACAGCTGAGGGTTATACATATGATAATAAAATAATAAATGATATGTTGAGGGATTTCTATAGTTCAGTTTATTCTTCTGAATGATTCTTGTCCCATATTCTTGTCCCATAGTTGACTTTTTTTTCCAAAATTTTCAATAAAAGTACAGTAAGTGCAACCAACATTTCAACAGTAGGTTTACCTGCTACTTGTGCTTTTGTTTTTCAACATAAAAATACTACTATATTAATATCAAAAATAAAGTGCAACCAACATCTCTTCAGGTTGAATTAACAGTAGGTTTACCTGCTACTTTTGCTGTTGTTTTTCAACATAAACATACTACTATATTAATATCAAAAATAAAGTGCAACCAACATCTCTTCAGGTTGAATTAACAGTAGGTTTACCTGCTACTTTTGCTGTTGTTTTTCAACATAGAAATAATACAAATACAGTACTAATATCAAAAATAAAGTGCAACCAACATTTCTTCAGGTTGAATTAACAGTAGGTTTACCTGCTACTTTTGCTGTTGTTTTTCAACATAGAAATAATACAAATACAGTATTAATATCAAAAATGAAGTGCAACCAACACTTTCCACACACTGGGCCGCAATGGTGGCTTGATAATTTCTCACTTGTCGGCTTCTCCTCTGCCATCAGCCATGCTATTTTTTGTTGTCTTTGCGCTGCTGCTGGCCCGGGGCGATGACGTCACGGATAGGCAGACTGAATCGAGTAACGTTTATCGCCTTTATCATTAAAAGTGCTAAGAAAAAACATTCCTATAAAGTCTGACGTGCTTAAATCCAATGGGTTATTTCCTAGTATCGATACAATCGATTGATTACATTTTAAAATGATGTTAGATCGATATATGTCGTCCGGAAGGCCAACTTGCTGAGCACAAATCGATGTAGTTGGATCATAGTATTATAAATCGATACATCGATGTATTAGATGGATCGTTACACCCCTACACTATACACATCATTACACACTACAGCAAAACAACTGAAAACACAATGCTCAATTTGTGAGAAGGTTCTTTGTTTCATAACTGTCAATGCATATTTTTAGAAACTTTACAGTAATGGATCTTCTTAGATCTCGGCAGAGGATTAGGCATTTAGATTTGTGAGTTTCATATGAACAGAATACATCTATAGTAAATTCTGCATGTACACTACTGTAACACAACTCAATGCAAAAACAAAATCTATTGCACACAACAGTACCCTTGAAAACATGATCAGGGTGTGAAGTTTTTTTATTTACTTTATTCACACACCACACACACCACAATCACTGTGCGGCATCATGTCGCTGAGCTGCATCGGGCCACATCACCTCATCCACATCGCAGGCTATATTGTCTCTTGCCAGACACCGCGGGAAAAACGCCCTGGAATGGCAAATCCATCCTTGGAAGGCCTCCACTGGGATGTCAACACAGGCCAGCTCCATTGCCCTTAGGAGGTTCTCTCTAGTGTATGGTTGTCTGTCATAAACCTTCCATCTCCACGATGAGAAGAACTCCTTTATAGGGTTCAGGAAAGGGGAGTAGGGTGGCAGACAGACGTTTAAAAAGTGGTTGCTGTTGGTGGTGAACCACTCTCTGATTTGGTTTGTTCTGTGGAAGCGTACATTGTCCCAAATGATCACAAATGTGATGTGCGGGCCCAGGATGGTGTTGTTGGCGGTCCAGGAGGATGTCTTTTAGCTCCTCTAGGAAGGTGAGGAGATGTTGAGTGTTGTAAGACCCAAGGACAGCATGGCGGTGGACAAGCCCCTCCAAACCCATGGCCGCACAAAGAATAATATTACCCCCCCGTTGGCCAGGAACCTCAGTGATAGCTCTTTGGCCAATGATGTTACGGCCTCTTTGCCTTCGTTTCTGCAGGAAGAGGTACTCATGAGGTCTGGCCATCGCGTCCAACTGTAATATCCTCTGTGAAAATGTGAAAGTGCACAGGTGTTCAGAACAACAGTCAATCAGGTAGCACAGTATTGTCCAGAAGTAATGTAGGTCACTGAGCAACACAGTATGTCCACTAACTGTACTGTGAACATGGATGTATACTTACTTGCACATACTCGTAACGTAGGTCTTTGTGTCGCGCAGAGTTGCGCTCAAAGGGAACCCTATAGACCTGTTTCATCCGCATCTTTTGGCGCCGGAGAACTCGGTCTATTGTGGCCAAGCTGACATCATCAATGCTCTCAAAGTTGACATTATCGGCAATGACTTTGTCTCTGATCTCCCGGAGTCTGATGAGGTTGTTCTCACGAACCATATCCACAATGAGGGTTTCTGTGCCGCTGTAAATATGGCAACCCTCCCACCTCTATGTGGCATTCTTTCAGCTCTAAAGAAAGAAACATGTGTTGTCTATTGACATGTTTTACAATACAGTAACAACTGATTTGAAACCAATAGACTACTTTCACAGGCTTGTAAAATTGTATTGTGACAAAGAAAGCAATAGAGTACAATACCTGTTGTGTTGTCTGAATGCCCTGATAATGGTGGCCACGATGAACCTACTCAGGTTTGGACGAACTCTTAGTCCTGCTTCAGCCATTGTCATGCTATGGACAATGACATGGTCAATGACTGTTGCTCGCATCTTGTCCGTAATGATGGTGCGAGGTTGTCTTGCTCTCCCTCCTGGACCTTCTCCTCTCCCTTGTTGGCCTCCTCCTCTCCCTTGTTGGCCTGCTCCTCTTCCTCCTCTGATTTGAACTCCTCTTCCTTGTTGGCCTGCTCCTCTTCTTCCATGGCCAGCTCTTCTCCCTTCTCTGACTCGAATTCCTCTTCCCCTGACTCTGCCTTCATCCATTGTGTTTGTTTGGAATCTTCAGCAAACTGTGCACTCTGAACTTGCTTTTATACATGTGGTCACAGCATTAGCAACAAGTGTCTTCAATTTTGCGTCGTGTGTAATGAATGACGCCAGGTGTGTTCATTGTGTTCAAATATTGCTGACTGTGGCAAGCATTTTGCATCACATGAGCTTTCATTTGAGAATATGAGCAGAGTTCTTTTGCAACTTGTGTTTTAGCAAGGAAAAATGTGTTAAGATTTATGAGAATGGAGGATTGTGTTTTGTGAATTGTGTCTTCATGTGAAATGTGTTTATGATATTGGACAATGATGGCTAGATTTAGTAAATGTGTTTAGACAACTGGTCATTTGGTTTAGAGGATTGGCTTTTGTGTTTTGGCATTTGAGAAAAACTGTAATACACACCCGAGCAACCCTGGGAGCACTGGCTGGCTATTTACATAACAGAAGATGGCATTGGACGGTTTTATGACAGTTTTGGAAACCCACCAGATTTTACATATTTACCCAAGTCAATCAGTGCCTTTCTGCAAACCTGTGAGAATGTGGATCACAGTTCAAAACAAGTAGAGGACATGATTTCAACCAGGTGTGGACAACATGGTGTGTACTTTATCTAATGTCAAAAGGTCTGAGTTATAAGGTGCTATGTCTTTTAATATTGATGATTTATGAGAAAATGTGGCGCTAGTCTCAAAGTTTGTAGCTAAGATGTACCAGAATATGTGTGATAAGCAAATGTTTAATTCCATACAACATGCTCAATCTTGTGAATCTTTAATTTGTGTCATGATTGTTGAAGATATAGAAAAGTAAATTGTGTGTATGTCAGCTTTTATAATTCAAAAATAAATCAATTTGTATAACCATATCAATGGTAAGCATTTGTCTTACAACAATTATTCAAGGAAAAACATACACTTTGACAATGAGGCACAAATGATAAAAAAGCATAAAATAAAAACACATTAAAATGGAAGCCATTTTGTGGGGTCCATGGTAGGTGGTACAAAGAAAGCTTTGATTTGTTGATAACCAGTTACTGGGGGAGTGGCTAAATTATCCATTGTGTCACCAGACGTTTGTTTATACAAATTGATTTTACGCCTTACAAGCTCATTAGGAATAGTTGTAAAAGGCATGTTTAGACATGCCAAGGCCTCTAAAAACACCCCCCACCCCAACAGCCTTCTATCATCAGCAATTTTATTGGTTGCTGTCACACTTTTAACCAGGTCAAACAGATGCGAAAACTTGATTATCTCTCCTTTGAAAATGAATTCACCATTTGAAGTCCATGAAGTCAAATATTTAGACCTGTGCATTCTCTTAAGAATATATTCAACATTCTTCCCACGCCTCTGTAGATATATTGATTGTATAAGTTAGTGAACTGTTGTAAGCTGTTGTAAGCAATGAAGCAAAATATTAAGTGTTTGTAATATGAGCTAAAACGGAAGGTGCAAGTAGGAGAACAGGAAACCCTGTTCAAGCGGTTGCCAGGGAGAGAAAGATTTAGTATGTCTGTCTTTTGAGAAACAGGACACAGGTTAGAGACACACACACATAGTCTGACAGACAAGACAGAAACCAGAAGGGGGCAAGAAGATGTTTGCATTTATCCTTATAAGGGTTAGAACTGGAACTGGACCAATAGCACACTTGCTTTGCTAACTTGACGCCTCTATCTTTTGGGCGTAGTTGATGTGAACTAAATTGTGAACCTGTGGAGATCGTTTTGGGACACTGGTTTAAATTCAGGAGGTCAGAGGAACGGTCTGTGAGTTAGAGGCTCACTGTAAGTCGGGTTAGAGGCCCGTTAATGGTGTGTGAGTTAGAGTCTCACTGTAAGTCGGGTTAGAGGCCCGTTAATCCTTCTGGGGTTGACTACCCCACACCACTTCCCGACGGGGACGGTGGAGGTTGCGAGTTAGAGTCTTGGCAACCAGTTGGGTTAGAGGCCCGAGGACTTAGGGGCACCTCGAAATATTTATTGTGTGTAAAGGTTCACATTCAGCTGGGTTACAGGCCCGGGGAGTTTGGAACTCCCCAAATTTTTATAAGAGAACTGGGTTCAAGTCCCAAAAGTGTTGGGTCAGGGACCCGTTAATCATTTGTTAATCATTCTGAGTCTGGGACTCACAGTAACATAAGTCAGGGAGAAATGGACAGGGAGTTTGAGAGAGAAGTAGATGACGATGGGTGGGGTCCAGGCACGGGAAAGTGGAAACAATTGGGGATACAGGTGGCAAATGTAATGACAGTTGTAGGCAGGATGGACCCAACTCAGAAAGAAAAAGAAGAGAAATTGCGACAAGTGGTGAGTGAGGCAGGATTAAGGTTGGAGGAAAGGAGACCATTACACACACTTGCTTTGCTAACTTGACGCCTCTATCTTTTGGGCGTAGTTGAAGTATAAAATGCTGTTTTGACTGTTGATCCTTAGACATTGTGCGGCGACACTTGTCTCCAAAAGCTTTTGTAATAAACGGAATATGCGGTACGGTAATTGACTTGAGTCCTGGTGTTTTATTCTCCTTTCCAACAAACCAACTCGGGGAAGTGTTGACTTCAACACCTCGGAGGCACATTATCCAATACGTCATCAACAAGGTTAACATTTCGGTCAACAGTTTGCTTAGTCTCAGTCATGTTTACAGGCCCAGTCTCAGAACCAGGTAAACATAAAGTCAGTGTATGTGTCAAGCTCCCCCTGTCTCACAACATTCAAAAATCTTTGTAAAATGGCAGAGTATCTTTTAGCTTTTTCATTTAAATCCACATCAGGCTTCAACAGTATATTGCGAATAATTGAGTCCAAATCATTTAACAGATTGTCTTACATTGGTGCTAGTCGTTTTGGATTCTCGCTGTTTTTCTAACTGATATTGAGGGACCAGAAAGATTTTCTGAGCATGATCCATGTAGTTTAACCCTGTCTCGATGCAATTAGTCTGGTTAGGAATGGAACTGCAACGCTTAGTAACGGTAGTAGAAAACTTCCAGATTGGTTGATGGTTTTTCTTTGACTGAGGTGTTCTTTCTAGATGTATATCATTTTGGCTTTTTGTCCCTACTTTTCGGAGCTGCGATTCTGTTAAGGGTATATTTGCGCGCCTTAGATTAAGTGCTATTTCACAGAGTGATAGAATGAGGTCGGTGGATGCTGATTCTAAAATTACTATTTGTTGACTTGCCAGGTGCTTTAAATAACATCTTAAAAAGTGGTACATTTCTACGAATGCGTTTAGACATGATCAAACATTCTTAGGAATGTACACGACAGGCCAATCCCCTGTGCGGTAAAACAGGGTGATAAAGGTATTTTGGTGGACACACCGTAGCCTTAACAATACCAAAGTAGTTAGCGTTTTGAAATCTCGAAAGATTATGTCTGGATGCCCAATCGGTCTTTGTCGTGTTGCAGAATGGTTAAATTTGCAAATTCAATAAGTAAATAACCAACGTTTGCAAATAAGAGAGACACATCAAACGCTTAGAAACATAATCGTCCGAGGAGTCTCTAACTCGATACAGGTCATTCAACAGTATATATTACATAGAAAAGGGGTGTGGTAAGTTGTTTCCCATCTGTCTTGTGTCAGGTTTTACCCAAAGGGCGGGCTGTCCCCCCACTTTATCCTTCCTGCCATAATGTTTACTATTGTGTTTACCTAAAGGGGCCGACTGACCTTACTCCCCCCAAGGATCACATTCCTAAGGAACAGAGAACGGACAACCTTCTTTGTGTAGGCAGGAGGACATGGCCCAACTACCTAATAATCCTCTGATATTATACAGACATGTGTATCACAATCAAAGTAAAGATTTACATACCAGCCAATGGAAAGACAGACATTTCTCAAATGCACCTAAGTTCAAAATGTCCATAACACAAGGTACTGCATGAAGATGTAACCATCAAAACCTTTAGAGTTGTGTGCTATAAATGTGTGGTCTTTATATTTCGGTGGCCTAAACTTTTAGAAAAAAAGCAGCAACACAACCATCTCCAGCTGAATACAACGTCTCATTATCAAAGCTTATTGCGCACCACAACATTTGCAGTGTGTACACCATTCACCGGATTGGCAATTGTCTCAAAATCATAAAATATGTAGCGCTCACTGGAGTCCTCAGGCTTAGAGGGTTTTATAAAACACAGATGATTTATTTCAACCGCCAGATCCACGTTACAATTGGGACACGTTAGCCGTGCACTTGTGCACTTTATAGTTGGTAATACTAACATTGTAATGACGGCTGCAATCCCGACTTTTGTGGTGCTTCAAGCATTTATGCTGTCTATAACAAAAATCTGAATAACATATCCGCTTAAAGTCTGGGCACTTCTTTCTGTTACGGGGTTGTGTATGACAATCTTCATGAAGATAGACACTACAGCTATGCTTACAGCCATGATCGCCATGGGTGTTAAAACCTGTATAACATATGACACACCCAGAAAACCCTTCAGATTCATGATGCCATAGAAATGGTTATCGTGTAAGTACATAAAGACGGTTCTAGGGTGGGTGTCCTCGCTGTTTTGAAACAGAGACAACAATTCAACATAATTTCTTCAAACCAAACAATATCTGTGAATGCCACACAATCATCAAGCCTCCGTATGTAACTCGACCATTAAGCAGGGCTTCAGCATGTGTACTGTGGGTTCAACATACAAATCAAACAAACGGATAAACATGCAGAATCATTATTCACAGGCACATATAAATGCCTTCTTTTTTTATTGATAATCTGCTCTATCAACTGTGTTTTAGCTTTATGTTGCGGGGACCACCAGCTCTAATGATTCATCAATCATAATCTCAGCATTACTCTGCATAACACTTTCAAGTTAATTATTCATTATATTAATCTGCTCTAATGGTCACATGTATGGGTGATATCAGAGATTCAATCACCAGACGATCACTAGGCATTAGAGAACTCAGAGGAGAGTCAACTAGATCATGTGAAAAACAGGGGCTACTAAGCTCGGTTAACAAACGTTGCATCTGAGGATTAATGTGTGCATCGCTGTTTAACAATGTAATGGCCGGTTCATTTGTATTTTGGGGTGTGGTCTGTTGATTTATGTGTAGATTTTGTTGGTTGTTCCGTGTCTGGTCTGTTAGCATTATCTTTCTCCATTTCTATAGCTTAACGTGTAAATAATGATCCACTTACAGGTTAAAATATTCTAACTCAAACATACATTTAAATGCATCACAGTTTTGATGATTTTACGGTAAAATATGTATTACCTTCAGCTTTCAAGCAGGAAATAACTTTTTTTTATCAAAAATCCCCTGATGTTGTGCAGCCACACGGTTGGTGTCTGTAACTGAATCCATTATGGTGATTTACTCTGTATGATCTCCGGGGGTTCTCAATCTGGTGGTTGGTAAAGAGAGTACAAAGGTTCAGCTGTATGCATATTGTTGTAATTGTTAATACAATTTTAGTACAAGACTAAAAATGTCTGTAAAAAATGTGTATCTGCTCAGGTTGTGTAAGATTACAACCGCGCAGTCCAACTGACACTGATGCTGGTCACAGGGTTAACAAGCGTATACAGGTAATTAAAGCTGATTAACAAAAATTTGAAGGCACATAAATGTGCTTTCCAAATACAGCTGGGTTTAATTCCGCTCAACCTAAACCAGAGATTTAAACAGACAATATGAAAGACAGATAAAAGCACATGGATTGCTCAATTGTAACATTTATTTACTCATTTTTAAAGAGTTAAAATGTTTCTTTTTGTTTGCATTTGTAATTGCAACACAATTAAAATAAATTACAATAAAATAACTTACAACAGTAGTTAATGTAGGGTATAATATGTCAGAATGGTGATTTATGGCCTGGGAGGGCGGGACTTCCATATTGATGTGACAGGTGGGCAGGACATCCAGTATGTAGGGTGGGACATCCTGTAAGATGTATGTTAGGGTGCGACTTCCTGTATGACGTGGAGTGACATAAGCATGTCCGGTGACTTTGTGATTTATGATTACATTGATGTGTCCGTGTTTGATGTTTTACAACGTCTGATGTGCAAAACAGACTAGTGTTATAACAGGTGGGTTATGTTTGATGATTAACAAATGGCCGTCAGGGTTTCGGAATGTTAAATTCCCATGCAGTAAATAATTGTTGTGTCAGCGGTAAGCTGTTTGATGTTAAACAAATGGTGTTCGTCAGATCTAAAACCCCCTGTGTTTAATCTTCTGACAAGTGGTGCAACAGATGGCCTACAACCGGTGGTGGTTAACCTTTCATGTTTTTTGGGTTGTAGGCGTGGTTTGCGTATTTAAATCACGCAGACATCGGTGATGGTCATTAATTCTTGCCTGAACAAACTTACCTACACAATACAAAACATGGAGGATTGTGCTGCGATCAATGTTTTGGGTCAAACACCGGTGAAAGCTAACATCTTAAACACCGCTCAGCGATTTGGTAAGAAATTACAAATGGACCGCAGAGATGCAATCAACATGCCAGCCCCGAAGAAACCTATGCAGAGTTTAACCCGAATGCATCAATTACACCAGGATATGTTGGCACAGGAATGGGGATTGGATGGTCGGATCAGTGGATACATTTTCAACCCAGAGCTACCGGAGGTGGCATTTTATGAATTACCCGAAGGCCATGTGTTTTAGGCTGGTGTGACTGATCAAATGGTTTTTAATGCCGGATTATGGGGAATCTTTCGAAAAGTGTTTTATTTGGGGCCGAAACAAGGGACACAATACAGTAGATGTACTGTTTAAAGTTGTCGAGGGGCTGAGAGAGTATGACTGTTAGATTGGAGCTATTTCCGGAAAATGTCAGCGGGGTCGATTGTGACTGCAGACAGTTGACTGATGTAAGACCCTGAAGCCCCGCCTTACGTTAACACCATCCTCAACACAGCATAAAAACAGACAGACCGCCAGTGACTATCAAGCAGTTGGAAGAATTTACGAAACATGTCTCAAGATTACAACAAGGCAGTGATTAAGATCCCAAGGCCGAGGACTGGCTGTGTGACACCTGGGATGACAACGCTGAAGCCTTCTACGGAACCCCTGACCACGACAGTTCCACCAGCATACCCAGCAAGAAACTACCACTGGATTGACCGGATTGGTGATCAGCTAGGTCCTCTTAATCTGTCATACATTTCAAATGCTAACAAGAGTTATCACAAAATGGACAAACACCATGTACCAAAAGTTTTAAAGATCATCAAAGCAACAATGGGTATGATTCTGGAAAACGTTGTTGGGGCTATTCTACACAAAGCATGCATCGGATGTGAAGTGGACCACCAGAGCCAGACAAGACATTCTTGTCTCGAAAACCCTGATAATTTTTTTTGAGACCCATTATGATGACACTGTGGAGACAGTTTTAACACCGCGACTGAAACATGTGTTGGTCAAGGCTTTGAACGCATCAGGTTTTCACGCACCGATGACTGCTGTTCACGAGGCCACTGAGAATTTTCTGCAGGAGCTCAAGTTTGAGCCGGACATCACACAGAGACTGAGTGAGAACAGGGATGAATACATGGACAAAATTAATGAGGATGCTGTATGTGACGCAGCGGCGTCATGGTGCGACAAAAGCAAAGAGTCTGTTGTCTAAGGCATGGTAACTTCAGTTCTCATGTTAACGTATATAAACAAAGACTATGAGAAATCTGAATGTTTGTGTAACTTTTCTGGATATCTTGGTTGTATAATTTTGAAAACTCAAGTAAAACGATGTTAAACATGTATTAATTCTCATTATTACTTGAACGCTCTACGATGTCTGAACAGGTTATGAAAAGTATTTACTACGACCCGGCAAACCCTGGTGCTCATATGGGTAGAGAGGTTTGAAAAGAGCATACTTTGAGAAAACTGGGGAGATCCTCAAAAAAGGGATGGCCGATGACTGGCTGCTCGCCCAGGATGCATACACGCTACACAGGCCTGTACCTATACATTTTAAAAGAGAGAGTTATTGTTCATGATATAAATTCACAATTTCAGCTGGATTTGGTTGACATGAGTGCTTACAGTGTGGAAAACGATAACATGAAATTTATGTTAACATGCATAAATGTATTAAGCAAATACGCATGGATTCGTATGCTGAGAAATAAAAGTGCTATCGTGCGAGCATTTGAAGACATTAAAAGAAGGAAGAACACCGCAAAAAGTCCAAACAGACAAGGGGAAGAAGTTTTTTAATTCACATTTTGAGAAAGTACAGAAAGGGAAGAAAATGTGTCTTGTGAAATGGCTTGGACGGCCTGAGAAATTCACCAGCTGGATACCATCGGAAAAAGTGGTTGACCTAGAAACTGGATAACATTTTCAGGTGACAGCATGGGTGATGGTGGCTTCTACGTAACGCTGCCCAGTAACTCATCGAGACATGTCTATCCAAGCAATACGAGTTTGTGCTATACCACAAAATTTGCCAAAGGTATAGATTTGAAAGGTGATTGGGAAGTATCTTTGATAGAATTCCAATACCCGCATACATGGAAGACTTTTACATGGGGTGAAAACGCATTTGAACTACATGACTCGAATAACGACAAAACTTGGAAATATGAACTCAACACCGGTTATTACAGCAGCATATTAAAACTAGTGACAGAGCTCAACAGTTATATAAAACCACATGGTGTATGGGCGGGGTACGATGAATTTAAAAATGTAATGTTTCTAAAAGGCGAGCCCCAGTATAGTTTGAAATTTACTGCAAAACTGGAACAGATATTGGGCTTAAAACCAGGCGAGCGGTGGTACGCCCCATGGTACGGAGCATTCCCCACAGATATTCTGGCTGGGTTTAACACCCTATACATTTACATAGATATAATTGATTATCAATGTGTTGGTGACATTCATGTCCCATTGCTACGAAACGTACATATTGCTGGGAAAAAGAACGAAGTTGTCACAGTGACAAGCCACACCAAAATTACACTTCAGACCCGTCAAGCAATCTTTTAGAATTTAAGATGCAGCCTCAGAAACTCTGATGATCCTCCAAGGTATGTTGAATACTACACAACACAGGCCGGTAACGGTTTACCGGGGTATCATGGTAGCGCTGCAATGTATGGGGCCTTTTCCAAGGGCTTTTCCGGATGGCCGGTGCCTTAAATATCATCTTCAAAAGTGGTAAATTTCTACCAATGCGTTTAGACATGATCAAACATTCTTAGGAATGTACACGACAGGTCAATCCCCTGAAAACAACCCTGTTCTCAGATGGTAGTCTTCTGGTGTTGTAGCTTTAAAGTCAATAAGTAAATAACCAAAAGGCGGATGTGTTGCATCTTTGAAACTCTCCATGAAGAATCGAGAAAGACCAGGGTATATCAGTCTGCATAAAATGCTAATCTGCTGATTGTCGTGAGGGTTTTTAAACAAGATGAGGTAGTTTGTGTTCAAGTTAATAGTTCTACTAGATTTGCCTTTGAGAAACATGTTTTGGACAAGGTAAATTGCACTCAGGTTATTGTGGTGTGAATATTGTGTGAAAACTATCTCCATACTCTCTGATGCACCTTTCATTAAATTGTCAATAATTAAAAGGTTGTTTTTCTGAATCGGTAGCAGATTGTCATCACACAACGATGTTGGTAGACCTTCTATAAAAGCAATCTCCCTCACCTTCAACATTTCGTCATGCAGCGGTTGCCAACACGAATAAACCCAGACGGTATTTTGAATTTCTTTGGAGAAAACAACGTCAGCATTATCCAGCAACATCTTCACAAAATATGTTTTACCTTGTACCAGAGTTACTGGGGCCACTAATGAAACAGCTGAACGGGTGTTGTAGTCGTGGATACAAAACTGCTATCCATCCTAGACTGTGGTTTAGTACCCGTAAGGCCTTGTGCTGTAATCAGGGAGCAGTACACGCTTGTTGTACACAATTCTGAAACGCTTAGTCACTACTCGGTTTTTCAATGTGAATCTCTAGCAATTGTGTCTGCATTAGCAAGGACGTGATCATCATCACCACCCTCGCCCCGTACAAAGTTATCAACCAGTCGTGTTAGCGTCTCCAAGTTAACAATGGTTGTGTTGTAGCTGTTGAGCGTAATGCCTTTTGCTTTGAAACAGGTCAGACCTTTAACGGTTTTGTAACCGTATGTCTTTGGCCCGCCACTAACAAATTTAGCTATGCTGTCACCATCCAGTATCTCATTGGTCAAGTCACCCAAGAATGGCCCCAGTGGGGGTACCCAATCCCCAAGGCGTGTGACAAAGATCACGGAATCAGTGTCTGTGTAGAGTACACGTCTATCCAATTTTTCCAAGAGTGAATACAACTCGAGTCTAGCATAAGCGGTTGTGAACGCGGCAATAAACATTTTGCCGTTACGTGGTTTGATTGGTGTCTGTTTTGTGTAACACCACTGTACCATCGCAACTGTGTCTGAGATGAAAGAGAAATAACCAACATCTATTTCACTGGAAAAAAGGTAGTGGCTAAACTCCTCCGGATCTGTAATTAACAGTGTGTTCATAAGGTTAGTCCGCTCACCCATCTTACCCCAAAGACTATTCATTGCCAATTTAGCCTAAGATCGCCTAGCACTGTTTACAACAATGTTTTCCTTGTCAAGCTGCACACCCTCCTTTTCATGATATTCACGAAAATACTGGTCTTTAGCCTCATTGTCAACCACAGATGGCGGGAAGCCGCTAGCTTCCTGCTTGTGCTTCGGGAATGTTCTCATGTAATCTGCAAAATGATCTGATGTCTTCAAATATTTCCACAATACGATAACCTTTCTCAACAGCCTTAACCAGCTCAATAGAAACCCAGGTACCAGTTAAAGATCTTTCTGAATCAGTATGTGAACTATCAGTAACCTGGTTTTCAGACTCTGCACATAATCTACACAAGGGAAAGAACAGCTTACCGCTGACAATGTGCAGTAAAACGGGGTGATAAAGACTTTTCGGTGGAGCATCAAAGGTCTTCAAGAAAGCTTTGACATCTGCGGATGTGTTTTTAAGCTGATTCCACTCACACTCCCATATGTATTGAACATGCATGTTGTGTTGTTCTATCAAAGCCTCAAGCTTTATCAGCCATTGCTGGTGTATCAACCCGTACTGAATCTATGTCACTGGATTGATGCTTGTTGAACAATGACACTTTGGGTGACCGTGCCAGAAGCAGCATAGAAATTCATAGACCGTGCTCAACCCATCGCATTCAGCATATCCATCAACGCAGTAGGCTCCGATTTTCACTTCACCCTTGTTCAGGGCGTGCTGTATTGATATATTCTCATCGGAGGCCACGTATTCAAGCCACTGGATTGAGCTGTTTGAGAATGTCTTCTGACAACGGTTGTAGTTGTCTGAGGGGACCAATGCAATGGTGTCCTTGGTGAGGAATCTGTTGCAAAAGACTTTCATGCAAGCCGAAGCAATCGTAATTGACCGGAATGGGTCAACACCACCACGCTCCAGGAACTTGAGTCTGTAGCGCATACAACCCTCTCTCAAGATGACCACATCATTCACGCAGTAAGCCTTTATTTCATCTTGCATGACAAAGCCATCATGGTATTCACACCATAGTAATGCGGTGGCTTGAAGACAGACACTACAGCTATGTTTACAACCATGATCACCACGTGTGTTGAAACCGGTATAGCACCAGTCTCAAACATAAGACACACCCAGAAAACCCTTCAGATTCATGATGCCATAGAAATGGTTATCATGTAAGTACATAAAGACATTTCTAGAGTGGGTGTCCTCGCTGTTTTGAAACTTGGTAATGTGACCATCCCGTGTTCGGTGAGAGACAATTTTACACCCTGTCATTTCTTCAAACCAAACAATATCTGTGAATGCCACACAATCATCTAACGCTAAACCAGCCCCCTTATGTAGATCACGACCACTAACCAGGGCCTCAGGATGTGTACTGCGGATTCAACATACCCATCAAACAAACAGAAAAACATGTAGAATCATTATTCACAGCCACATATAAATGTCTTCTTTTTTTATTGATAATCTGATCTATCAACAGTGTGAGCTTTACATCGTGGGGCACCACCCTCATGGTTTTTGACAATTTGTACAACCAGCTGTATTGATTCATCAGTCATAATCTCATCATTACTCTGCATAACACTTTCAAGTAAATGACCAAACATGTGTTCATTATATTCATCTGCTCTCATGGTCACATGTACGGGGTCTATCAGAGATTCACCAATCAACACAATCTGCAGACGATCACCAGGCCCGTGTACAAAGTCTGAGGCTCTAACAATCAAAGTATCCAAACCTGCCATAATACTTGCGTAGAATGTGCCAAAATCACCAACTTCACCAGTATTTTGTAAATGTATCAACTGTCGTAATTCAACATTGTCAAACGCATTACGTTGTATAATTCTAACATCGCCATCACTACACTGAGTTTGCATCATAGAGCTCGAAGGAGAGTCAACTAGATTGTGTGAAAAATGGGGGCTACAAAGCTCAGTTAACAAGCCTTGTATCTGGGGGTTATTGTGTGCATCGCTGTGTAACAATGTAATGGTTGGTTCATTTGTATTTTGGGGTGTGGTCGATTGATTATGTGTGGAGGTTGTTGGCTGTTCCGTGTCTGGTCTGTTGTTAGCATTATCTTTCGCCATTTCTCTGACTTAACGTGTAAATAACAGTCCACTTTTCAGGTTTAAATATTCTAATTCAAACATACATTTACATACAGCGCAGTTTGGAAGAGTTGGCTGTATTACCTTCAGCTTTCAAGCATGAAAGAAAACAATGAAACAAAAACCCTCTCACACTCTGCAGCCACAAGGTAGGGTGTCCGTAACTGAATCCATTGTGGTAATGTACTTTGTATCATCACCGGGCTGTCCTCAATCTGTTGGAATAAAGAATGTTGTACCAAGGTTCAGTATGCATATTGTCATAATTGTTAATAATACTTTAGAACTAAAAGAGTAAACATTTCAATAAATAATTAAACTTACACAAAAAGTATCTGTTCAGGTTGTGTAAGATCACAACCGCCCAGTTCAACTGACGCAGATGCTGGTCACTTGGTCTAAATACAAATAGGATTAACAATCGTATCCAGGTAATTAAAGCTGATTAACAATAATGTCAAAAGTCAACTTACCAAGATTTGAAGGTCCAAAAATCAGCTTACCAAACACTGCCGGTGTTTAATTCCGCTCAACCTAAACCGGAGATTAAAACAGCTAAAGATGCATGGATTGCGCAATAGCAAAATTGATTTACACATTCTTAAAAAGTTCAAATGTCTCGTTTGTTAGCGTTTGTAATTGCAGCACAATTCAAATAAATTAGTTCAAATAAAATAACTTGTACTTACAACAGAAACGATATACTCCGCGCTTGAAACAACAGCTGACTTCTGTGGATGCTGCCGGGTTAATTACTGTCTTTACATCACAGCCGGGGCGCCTCCAGCAAATCACAATTAACTTTGTCATTGGTTACATGTCATCGTTCTTCACGTTAGATTCAAATTGTGTTAGAACTATACAGGCTGCAATGATAACAATTCAGGATAAAACTTGATTGTTGCCTTTTGACAACCAAATATATTGATACATCCTGTCTGGTAGAACCGCCATTCTCGTTAGTTTTCGCGGCTCAGCCGTGACATCACGTCATATAATTGTATATATTAACGATAAACTAATCTGCTTATATATAAACGCTGGAGATTGTCACCATATCGCCAATAATCTGTTCAACTTTTAACAAACACAAGACCGTAATACAGCAATCAAAAATCAGATTTCAAGAGTTGGTCATTACGAGAATGCAGATACTACAGATTTTTTTTTTAACCAACGTTGCCTATTATTAAACATTTCTACCATTGTGAAGAAAACAATCTCGCGTTGATACCCGTTGTATTACCTGTTTGGATTACCTGAAATAACACATCTTGACCTGTCAACGAATCACCGTTGTTCATGCAAATTTATAAGCTACTTTCCGGGTAACGTTGTAAAATTTTGCCATATAATGCAACTTAAAAGTTAAAGCTGACCTAAAACAACCATTTTTATTACAAAAATCACCATTGCTCAAACATACATACCTGTGGAAGATGGGACATTTTTATGATTTATGAAAATAAAGACTTTTCGGTCGTTCATATAATAGTTGATTATTTCAAGTTTAATTACGTGGCACCACGGGAACAAGCATCATGAAATTGACAGAGAACGAGTACAGAGACCAGCAGAGTAACATCATGACAGATTGTTCTGATTATGCATTTCAAGTTTCAAGCTTATATTCTCTTCCAAGAGTACAGATGATGGAATAAGCATTTGCAGAATGTACATGTACAAGGAATAGTAGCCACTATGAGGTAGTCTGAAAATGCAAGGTTACACGAACAGCTCCAGGAGACACAGAAAATCAGAGAATGTTGGTTGCTCAGACAACCCGGTCAAAGACTGAGATATAACAATCTGGACAGTTACTATATGGGGACTCAAGTTAACTATACTCTTCCCAATAAGGAATAGAGCTCTGTTCACCTGTAGGATGTAAGTAATAATAACCCCCTGCTGTTCAAGAGCTTCCTCCTAGAGAACAATTTCTTATGGCGGTTTTATGGCACAGACAGAGGCCTGTTTCTCTTCCTGCTAAAAGTAGCCTAGGCCCTGCTCAGCCGACATTCCATATATCACTGCCTCTGAACACAAGACACCGGCCTTATAAGTTGGAGACAGAGAGAGAGTCTTTCAGTACCTGTGTAATTGATCAAGCATACAGAGGGCATAACCCTCCTAATAAGATAATGAATAAATAAGGATGATAATAAATTAATTTTCTACAATTCCTCCCTTTTGTCCCAACAGTGACAATAAACAAATACATTTATTAATTTAGAAGTAATGCCACCAATTGCAAGAAAACTTACTTAAGAATCTCAAGGACAAGAAGGTTACAATTACTTTACATAAGTTACTTTTGCATACTATCATTAATTATGTAAAATACAAGTCATTTCAACATGCATGATCAACGATTACACAAAATAGAAATTAGTTTGTTTCTTTTACAGTTTTCAGTCCTTGGTCTTCCTTCTTGATCTTCTGGATAATTGAATAGCATTCATGTGTATGTGTCGGTCATTGACTCACCACAATGGGCTAAGGCCCCTCCTGGGTTTGATGTTCACCATCATGGCATCTCCAGGCTTTAAACTAGGTGTGGACTTGTGTTGTATGTCAGTGTAAGTGACAATCAGTGGGTATCAGTATTCTCCTTCTTCAATGAACCCGGTGTTGTGTGTGTGTTTCAGTTTCTAGCAAGTATTGTGAGTGCAGTTACTTATGATAATGTCCGGTTCTCCCTTTCATCGCCGATAAGGCCCTAAGAGTTGTTTGCGTTGGTGGGTCCGCTGATTCTTGTCCTTCCTTGAGCTGGCATGTCGTTGAGATCCTTAAAGTCTGTCCTCATAGGCTGGTGGTGTTGATCTGGTCAGCATTGGCTGGCCTGGATCCAGGTGTTCTTTCCTTGAGATGAGGAGCTGTCATGTCGTCCATTCAGGCCAAATGCACTGGCCTGTAGTCAGTCAGTGGGTGCTTCCTTTGCAGGAAACTGGATCTGTTATCTTTTCCCCTGTTTTCCTGGTCAGCGGGATTTGGTTGGGGCTCCCCAATGGAATCTTTCCATTTTCTCCAGTAGACGTTTCTTTCAGGCACTCAATGTGTCTTTACACCTCCCATCCCAATGCTAGCTTTAATGATAATTTAGCTAGTATGTTTTGACCTCCCCCTCCATTTTGATCTAGTATAACACAACCTCTATACCAATGCATGTCAAAGTCTAAATTTAAGTGTGAAGTTACTCCCCAGTCCTCTGCCTTTACCTGGCACATTGTCCTGTTGTTGTCCTCGTCCGTATCGACCCAAAGGCATCTCTGCCTTAATCTTGATGCTGTAGAAACTTTGACAGAAACAGTCTCTTCTTCTTCTGTAGCGAGCCTCTCTGTGCCCCATGTCTGTTGCTGTTGGGCACAAGGCTCAAGGTTCAATTCCAAGTTGTGTTGTTCTGTCACACCGTTGATTGGAGATGTGTTCCAGACTAAACAAGGAGGTCAGGCCTTCTGCCTTTTCCCCAGCAAATGTCCATTATGCCATGAATGTTGACAAGGTAAAAACTGCAGTTCTGTAAATCCTTATTGATGTTACTGCTTCCCTCTTGTGATGTTGTCAGCCATTCTGGTGTCCCACATTTGTGTGTGTCCACCACTGTCTGTGCTGTACCTCTCTATGAACCCAAAGTCAGGTGTCCCTGTTCAGTCCAGATGGTTACCTCTCCTTCATAGAGCTCAGCTCCTCTGTCTGTGATGCTGCTGGCAATGGACCAGCCTTGGACTCTCTGTTGTACATGGTATAGTCTCTCACCCACCTCTCCTTGGCTGTGGTGAATCTGGAACCATCAGTGTCCAATACTCTTACTCTGAACCCAAGTCAGTCTCTCATAGGTTTGGGCTTGGTTTGGCCCTGGAATGATCTGGACCACAGGTGTAAGGTACCCCTTCATTGGACAAGGTGTATCAGTGATTCAGGGCTCCTACATTGTGAGAAACAAAGATGGAATCTCGCACAACACAAAGTGAACGTTTACTTGAACTTGTGTGTCTCCCCCAAACAGTCCCCGTCACAATACAGTCAAACAATAGTTCCCTTTACACAATACCTCCTCTCTTAAGTAATAATTTCCCCATGAATGCCATCTTTCAACAACCCTCAGAGGCAATACACAATTGGCATAGTCTAACAAACCGAACATTTCCCAATACAACATTGTTGTTATTTCCTTTTCTCACAAATCCAGATGCTCTGGAGGGTGTGACACTCTTCCTGAGTTTGTCACATATGGTGTGTTGGTTTTGACTGCATGTCTGTGACTGCCTGTGTCAAAGTTACTTGGCTCCATAGTTGTGACAGTCTTATCCGGCGGCACCAGAGGTTGTGGATGGTGCAACATGCGCAGATGTGTACGGTTCCTTCTAATCCGTCCTTCTTCTGTGTGGATGATGTAAGACTTGGGTGTTGTAGCCTGATGAATGACTGTCCCTTGTTTTTCCTCACTTGGAAGCCAGAGACTTTGGCCTGACTGCAGTGGTAGCAGGGGGTGGGCTCTGTGACGCAGATTGTAGCGGCTTTGTTGTTTCTGCTTCGCCCGCTTCTCCACCTTCCTGAATCCTATTATGTTCGGCCACTGTGGAAGCAAGGATGCTGGAAGCTGTGGTATGGTAGTGCGTAGCTGTCTCCCCATGAGGAGTTGTGCTGGAGAGTACCTGCACTCCAGAAGTGTAGCTCTATATTTCATCATATATGGCTTTTAATTTCTCACCTCCTCCTTTCCACAGCCCTTTTACGGTCCCCACAGCAAGCTCTGCCTCTCCGTTCGCCTGCAGGTATCTTGGGCTACTTGTGGTGTGCGTAAACCCATACTCTGTGGCAAAGTCTCTGAACGGCTCACTGCTGTATTGTAGTCGGTTATCCAACATGACTGTTTCCGGTATCTCGTGCCGACTAAATGCTCCTTTCAGAGCTGCAATGACCGTGTTGGCAGAAGCGATGTGGAGGTGGGCAACTTCAATATAGCGTGAAAGATAATCCACTATGAGAAGATAGGTCTTCTTCTCCCAGAAGAATAAATCTGTACCCACCCTTTGCCAAGGTCTCTCCTGCACTGGGGTGGTCAGCAACCGCTTTCTGTGCTCTGCTTTGTGCTGTGAGCATTTGTTACAGTTCTCCACCAACTTGCTGATGTGTACAGACAGTCCTGGCCACCAGACGGACAGGCTTGCTCTTGCTCTGCACTTGACAATACCTTGATGGCCACTTTGGAGGTTGTTGAGAGTTTCCTGTCTCATACAGTGGGGAAAAACTGTTAATTGCCCCCTGAGAAGCAGCTCTCCTGCCAACGTAAGCATCTCTCTCTCTGGCCAGTTTGGCCCCAGTTCCGGGGGAAGGGCATGTTTCTCAGGCCACTCTGTCTTGCAGTATATGATACATTTTGCACAAACTGGGTCAGCTTTCTGTTTCTCTTGAATTCCCTTCAATCTTGCTTCTGTGGCAGGAAGGCTTTGGATGACAGCGTCCACATAGACTTTAACCTCTGCCTCGTTGTCTTTTTCCTCCTGTGTGAGTGTGTGTTTTACAGGGGCTCTTGATAAGGCATCTGCGGTTATGAGGCACTTGCCTGGCATGTCAAAAGTGAACTTCATCAGCCTTAGCTGAAATCTCAGCACCCTGGGGGGGAGTTCATCTAAAGCCTTAGTACTCAGAAGTGACACCAAAGGTTTATGATCAGTCTCTAACTTAAACTTCAGTCCCAGAAGGTAGGGCGTCAGCCGTTCGCACACCCAAGTTGGAGCTAAGCCCTCCTTTTTGATCTGTGCATAATGTTTTTCAGCCTCAGACAGGCCTCTGGAGATGAACATAATGGGCCTCCATGTTCCATCTGTCTGTTGTTGGCTGAGGACAGCCCCCAGACCAAAGGATGAAGCGTCAGCCGACACCCAAGTCCCTGCTGTGGTTGAATAAGGGGCCAGCACCCGTGGTGAACTCAGTTTGTTTAAACATTTCTGAAAGGCCTCTCTCTGTGGCGCTACCCAGCACCACTCATTCTTCTCACTAAGCAGGCCTTTAATGGGTCGGGTGTATGATGCAAGATGGGGTTAAAACTTTCAGAGATAATTAACCCATACCCATTACTCTCCTCAAGTCCTCGACTCTAGTTGGTTCAGGCATCTCCATAATGGCTCTGACCTTGCCTGGGTCAGGTGTCACGCCCTCTGCTGTGACTCAATGGCCCACAAACATGATACTCTCTTTTGTAAACTGACATTTTTCGTTCAGTGTGAGCCCTTCTTCCTTCAACCTCTTCAGCACCATGTGTAGTCTCTCATAGTGTTGCTGAATATCTTTCCCATAAACGACTATGTCGTCCGCATGGCACACCACACCTTCACATCCCTCCAACATCTGTGACATGCTACGCTGGAAATGTTCTGGAGCTGATGAGATCCCGAATGGTAGGCGATTGAATGTATATCCCCCAGATGGGGTGATGAATGTAGTAAGGAGCCGGCTCTCCTCTGACAATGGGATCTGCCAGAAGCCGGAGGTTGCATCTAGCTTTGTAAAAACCTTTGCTCCAGCCAGCATGGCTAGTGTGTGATCTACTCCTGGGAGAATGTGTCTCTCTCTTCGCACCACTTGTTTAAATGTGTCAAGTCCATGCACAGCCGAACCTTTCCAGGCTGAGCCTTGGGTGTCACAACCATGCCTGCACACCAGGGTGTGGGCTGGGTCACTTCAGAAATTACTTCCATTTCCTCCATCCGCCTCAGCTCAGCCTGCACCTTGTCCTGCAGTGGAAGAGGCACCCGGCGTGGGGATGACAGGGCAAATGGGACAGCACCTGGCTCCAGCTCAATTTTGTAAGGCTCCTTCAATTGTCCCAAGCCTGAAAACACGGTAGGGTACTGCGCTTTAAAATCTTCTTGGTGGGCTTGAACTGTGTGGACACCTTATAAAGCTTGAGTGCTTTTATAGCAGGGACTCCCAGTGGCTTCGTCAGTCCCTCCCCAACATAAATGTCTTGTTCAGTTGTTTCCTTTTCAATACTCAGCTCACCTTTAAAGCGTCCTTTAACTTCCAGTCTGTGATTTCCTGGTCCATTCAGCACTAAGTAGCGGCTGCAATGTCCCATGCTTCTTAATGGAGTAGCTGCTGCTTGAAATTGCTGTGACACCTGCTCCAGTGTCGAGTTTAAACACAATTGTTTCCCAATTCAAGTGCAACGTCTCCATCCACTCTTCCTCTCCCTCAGAGCACATTTCTCCTAGAAAAGCAAAGTCCTCTTTGCTCTCCTTATGTGCCTTGGTGAAGTCATGGACACCGCCAGTCGACCTACAATTCTTTGCAAAGTGTCCCTACACTCTGCATCACGGGCGAGGCAATTCTTCCACATGTGTTATCTTGAATGTCCGCACCTGCCACATTCTGTATTTGCGTCAGTTTTATCCTTAGCTGTCTTCTGCCACTTCATATGCTTTTTGCGTATTGCTTCAACATGTACCTTGTTCTGTCCCCCTTGTTCTGCTTTTTCACTGCTGCACTTTGTCTCACTCTTGTCATGGCTTTTGCTAGTGTTAAGTCAGCGACCAACTGTAAACTTTATGACAGTTTAGCATCTCTGATGCCAACCACAATCCGGTCCCTTATTAACTGTTCTCTCAGGGCCCTGAATTCACAATGCTCAGCCAGTGTGTGTACCGCTGTTATAAAGGACACGACACTCTCATCGGGCTCTTGGCTCCGTCTGTTGAAGTATGCTCTTTCGAAGATAACGTTCCGCTTGCTAACACAATGTGCCGTGAACGCCTCCGTGACGGCGCTGTAAAACTTCTTCTGTTCGTCCGTGAGGGTTAAAACTTTAAGGAAATCATTGGCGTCAACGCCGGCTGCATACATGAAGGCATTAACTTGAAACTCTTGTGACTGTTTATCAAGTCCTGATTTTATTCTGTAGCGTTCAAAGCATTTAATCCATCTCGGCCATTCATTAGCATCGGAGAAGTTGAACTTGCCTGACGGCGCTAGCTGTGGAGCTAACTGTTGCGCCGACATTTCTCCGTCCATCGTTTTTGCTTCCTCGGATGATTACTTTTCTTAATTAGGTTTAGTTAGCCTTTTCTACTGTCCTTCTCCACTCGATCCCGTTTCTGACACCATGTTATGTTATGTGTGTGTTCATAATTTAAAAAAGACTGTGAGCTGTGTGTACTCCACATGAACATTTACTTGAACTTGTGCCCCCCCCCAAACAGTCCCCGTCACCTCCATCCATCCATCTTCTTCCGCTTCATCCGGGGCCGGGTCCCGGGTGACCGAGCTTCTCACCCTATCTCTAAGGGATCGCCCAGCCACCCTGCGGAGAAAGCTCATTTCGGCCGCCTGTATCCGGGATCTTGTCCTTTCAGTCATGACCCAAAGCTCATGACCATAGGTGAGAGTAGGAACGTAGATTGACCGGTAAATTGAGAGCTTCGCCTTGCGGCTCAGCTCTTTCTTCACCACGACAGACCGATACATCAAACATAATAGCATTTGTGAGGATATTGGGTTTAACATTAGGTCTGCATGTCTAGATTTGTAAACATACAGAAACCCCTTCTTAATTAGTTCAAACCTATGTTTGTAATGCAGCATTTTAAATCATAGAATAAGTCAAATAGAATCATCCAGCTTACTGTCAATATAGCCTACCATAACCATTTTTATTTATTCATAAATTTTTCTTATAGAGAACGTAGAGAATATTTAGCCTAAATTGGGAACAGCTGTTTTACACATGTCATCATGAATGTAGCACACATTTTCTTTCTATATTTTTATCATTGATGTTATTAACTTGTAAATCACCAAACATACAGACTAAATAGCACAAATAAGCAGGTTTGCAGTTAGTTGTTAGTTTTGTTAAGCAGGCAGTTTGCAACATTTGGACATAACACAAACACATACACAAAGACAATACATTTAACATTGGCCAGTTGATTCTAACTTAAAGCAAGTCTTGGTCGTGTTTCATAATTTAGATGAGCTCATAATTTTGAAATTGCCAGTGTTAGATTCTGTCCAAGTTTGATTCCTGAAAAAAATTTATGCAACCGGAAGTCTGGGGAGAGCCATCTTTATTCAGCACGAGGCTACTATGTTAACCTTCCATCTCTCTCATTTTTCTCTCCAATGATTACAAAGTGAACACAGTATTTATGCCCTAGCACATCCCCTCCAATATCTGGCTGTCTTCCAATCACATACGTGTATTCTACATCCTAACCTTACATGGCCTAATAGTGTCCCCTCTTAAGTTTCTTGGCTCCACAGCTTATCAGGTTGTGTGGGGCACCTCAGTAGTAGATACCAACTGCTTGCGATACGGTACCTCATATAGCACAAGATAACGAACCACTCCTTTAACAAGAGAATAGAACTAAAATACATACATATCATCAGCTAAAGACAAGTTTCCTCACAATGGTATGTGCCAACCTACGGCCCATGGGTCTATTCATAGGGTCTATGACAGTTACATGGAAAACTCCTATCAGGAGGTAAGGACAGGATGTGTGGAACCCATCAGAAATGGGTGATCAAATTTCCTACCTAGTGTCCTTCGTACAAAGTTTGTTAATACTCTCTTTACATTGTGTAATTCAGCTACTTTTCATGCCCAAAATCAATCACCAGTCCTGCAATTTCGTGTACACGGAGTTCTCAAATTGGAATGGGAAAGCAACCCCAGACAACAGTCATCTCAAATAGTGCACCATTTCCTTCAGACTAAAATCTTAATTTATAACTGTCACACATTCAATTATTAGCACACAGTAAAATCTTAGCAAGATAAACAATTTTGTGGCTTATGCCTTTAATCTATTTGAATATTGTATAGTACCAGAATGGGAATGACCCTTAACCAATGCAGCTCTATTAATAAACATAACCCTATTTTGGCTACACCTCAACAGAGAATGAATTGCATTGTATAGACATATTCAGTTTATTTGTATTGCCTATATGATTACATATTTTGGTGAGTACCTAGTGCTTGTCCCAGATCTTCCTTTGGTTCATTTTTGAAGTGTGTCCCTTGATCAGATATGAAGAATTTCTGGTACACCAAACCTTGGTATGACCTCTCACATTAAACATTTCAAAACAGTCTTTGCATTTTGTGTTGGAAAAGCTTCCACCCAACTTGGAAATATGTCTATTATTACCAAATAATATCGTGAGTCTCCAGCCCTCTGTCATTTCAATAAAATCTATTTGTTCATGTACAAATGGACCATGTGGTGGGGGTGTTTTACATTCTTTTAAAGTGCCTGTCTTCTGTATGTTGCGTACCTTAGATTGGGCATTCCCTTCAGATCTTTGAAATGCTTTTCCTGGAGCAAACCAAAGTCTGCCTATAATTCCCCCTTTTCCCATGTGGCACATTCTATGAGCTACTCGGAAAGATGTGAGACTGGTGAAACGGGCTTACCGGACAGATGTCTAAAGATCCCGTCGGTACCAGCTGCACTGCCGGCTGTTACCCAGGTTTGTTTGTCTGCCTTGGCGGCAGAGGTCTGCAGGTGATGGATATGGTCAACAGTGGTACGTGGACACATATTTACATGTTTAGTAGCAGAAAAAGTTACAGCAGCATTAAGAGGCATCTGAGCAGCCTCCTACGCTGCTTTGTCCACCATGGAGTTACTTACGGACACCCTGTCGTTACCACCTGTATGCGTGGGGCATGTGATAATAGCAAGATGTAAGCTCCCTCCTTGAACTGCCACCTTAACGTGGTGGAGGGGTTTGAGTACCCGAGTGACCCTAGGAGCTATGTTGTCTGGGGCTATATAACCCTGGTAGGGTCTCCCAAGGCAAACAGGTCCTAGGCGACGGGTCAGACTAAGAACGGTTGAAAAACCCCTTAATGATGAAAAAGATTTTGTGTCCTGTAACGTCGCCCGGCATGGCGCAGCCGGGGCCCCACCCTGGAGCCAGGCCCGGGGTTGGGGCTTGTTCGCGAGTGCCTGGTGGCCGGGCCTTTCCCCATGGGGCCCGGCCGGGCCCAGCCCGAACGAGCGACATGGGGCCGCCCTCCCGTGGGCTCACCACCCAGAGGAGGGACCATAAGGGGCCGGTGCAGAGAGGATCGGGCGGCAGTCGAAGGCGGGGGCCTAGACAACCCGATCCCTGGACACGGAAACTAGCTCTAGGGACGTGGAACGTCACCTCGCTGGCGGGGAAGGAGCCTGAGATCGTGCGTGAGGTTGAGAGGTTCCGACTAGAGGTAGTCGGGATCACCTCTACGCACGGCTTGGGCTCCGGAACCACACTCCTTGAGAGAGGATGGACTCTTCACCACTCTGGAGTTGCCCATGGTGAGAGGCGGCGGGCTGGTGTGGGTTTGCTTATAGCTCCCCAGCTCTGCCGCCATGTGTTGGAGTTTACCCCGGTGAACGAGAGGGTCGTTTCCCTGCGCCTACGGGTTGGGGATAGGTCTCTCACTGTTGTTTGTGCCTACGGGCCGAACAGCAGTGCAGAGTACCCGACCTTCTTGGAGTCTCTGGGAGGGGTGCTGGAAAGTGCTCCGACTGGGGACTCTATCGTTCTACTGGGGGACTTCAACGCCCACGTGGGCAACGATAGTGACACCTGGAGGGGCGTGATTGGGAGGAACGGCCCCCCTGATCTGAACCCGAGCGGTGTTCAGTTCTTGGACTTCTGTGCTAGTCACAGTTTGTCCATAACGAACACCATGTTCAAGCATAAGGGTGTCCATCAGTGCACGTGGCACCAGGACACCCTAGGCCGCAGGTCGATGATCGACTTTGTTGTCGTTTCATCTGACCTGCGGCCGTATGTCTTGGACACTCGGGTGAAGAGAGGGGCGGAGCTGTCAACTGATCACCACCTGGTTGTGAGTTGGATCCGATGGCGGGGGAGGAAGCTGGACAGACTCGGCAGGCCCAAGCGTACTGTAAGGGTCTGCTGGGAACGTCTGGCAGAGTCTCCTGTCAGAGAGATCTTTAACTCCCACCTCCGGCAGAGCTTCGACTGGATCCCGAGGGAGGCTGGAGATATTGAGTCCGAGTGGACCATGTTCTCCACCGCCATTGTCGAAGCGGCCGCTCAGAGCTGTGGCCGTAAGGTCTCCGGTGCCTGTCGAGGCGGCAATCCCCAAACCCGGTGGTGGGCACCGGAAGTAAGGGATGCCGTCAAGCTGAAGAAGGAGTCCTATCAGGCCTGGTTGGCTTGTGGGACTCCTGAGGCAGCTGACGGGTCCCGACAGGCCAAGCGGAATGCAGCCCGGGTGGTTGTGAAGGCAAAAACTCGGGCCTGGGAGGAGTTCGGTGAGGCCATGGAGAAGGACTATCAGCTGGCCTCGAAGAGATTCTGGCAAACCATCCGGCGCCTCAGGAGAGGGAAACAGTGCCCTTCCAACGCTGTTTACAGTAGAGGTGGGCAGCTGTTGACCTCAACTGGGGATGTCGTCGGGCGGTGGAAGGAGTACTTCGAGGATCTCCTCAATCCCGCCGTCACGTCTTCCATTGAGGAAGCAGAGGATGAGGGCTCAGAGGTGGACTCGTCCATCACCCAGGCTGAAGTCACAGAGGTGGTTAAGAAACTCCTCGGTGGCAAGGCACCGGGGGTGAATGAGATCCGCCCTGAGCACCTCAAGTCTCTGGATATTGTGGCGCTGTCTTGGCTGACACGCCTGTGCAACATCGCGTGGCAGTCGGGGAGAGTGCCTCTTGGATGGCAGACCGGGGTGGTGGTCCCTCTTTTTAAGAAGGGGGACCGGAGGGTTTGTTCCAACTATAGAGGGATCACACTTCTCAGCCTCCCCGGGAAAGTCTATGCCAGGGTTCTGGAGAGGAGAATACGGCCGATAGTAGAACCTCGGATTCAGGAGGAACAGTGTGGTTTTCGTCCAGGCCGTGGAACACTGGACCAGCTCTATACCCTCTACAGGGTGATGGAGGGTTCATGGGAGTTTGCCCAACCAATCCACATGTGTTTTGTGGATTTGGAGAAGGCATTCGACTGTGTCCCTCGCGGCATCCTGTGGAGGGTGCTTCGGGAATATGGGGTCCTGGGTCCCTTGCTAAGGGCTGTCAGGTCCCTGTACGACCGAAGCAGGAGCTTGGTCCGCATTGCCGGCAGTAAGTCAGACTTGTTCCCTGTGCATGTTGGACTCCGGCAGGGCTGCCCTTTGTCACCGGTTCTGTTCGTAATTTTTATGGACATTTCTAGGCGCAGCCAGGGGCCGGAGGGTATCAGGTTTGGGGACCACACGATTTCGTCTCTGCTCTTTGCGGATGATGTTGTCGTGTTGGCCCCTTCAAGCCAGGACCTTCAGCATGCACTTGGACGGTTTGCAGCCGAGTGTGAAGCGGTGGGGATGAAAATCAGTACCTCCAAATCCGAGGCCATGGTCCTCAGTCGGAAAAGGGTGAGGTGAGGTGGCTTGGGCATCTGTTTCGGATGCCTCCGGAACGCCTTCCTGGGAAGGTGTTCCGGTCCCGTCTCACCGGGAGGAGACCCCGGGGAAGACCTAGGACACGCTGGAGGGACTATGTCTCCCGGCTGGCCTGGGAACGCCTCGGTGTCCCCCCGGAAGAGCTGGAGGAAGTGTCTGGGGAGAGGGAAGTCTGGGCATCCCTGCTTAGACTGCTGCCCCCGCGACCCGGCCCCGGACAAGCGGAAGAAGATGGCATGGTATGGTAAGATGTAAACTTCTAGCAAGTAATAGCTTCTATAAAGTCTGCAACCTGTAGAGTCATATGTGTACCAGGAGAGTTAAGCGTATGGACCTGGTACCACTTCTACCCTGTTAAGTGTTTTGTGTTCAATTAAATGACCTTGACAAGAGAGCTAGTGAAAAAGGCTGTATAGGCTTGGACAAGTTGTGATAACATTAGCTTAGTATGTTTAAGTTATTATTCTGTCAAATAAAATGTCAAGTAATAATAGTCAAATAAAAGTATTGTAAATAATACTCAAAAGAAATGATAAGTTTCAAATAAAATCACTTATCACATTGTTAAACATCAAACATAACCCACCTGTTATAACACTCAGTAATATAGTGTAAAACATCAATCATGGACACATCAATGTACAAAGTCACTGGACATGCATACGTCATTCCAGAAGTTCCGCCCTATCACACGTCATACAGGAAGTATCTTATCTGCTCAGTGCCTTGGCATGAAAGCTAACACACTCATTGACTATTTATACACAGGCACTAATTGCAATTTAAAAAGCAGCAAGTGTGGGAAATTCACATTTAATTGTCATTTTTACCCTATGTGTGTCACTTTGTCTGTCTGTAACAAGGTCAAACAGTCAAGGGTATGTAAACTTTTGATCAGAGCCATATGGGTGATTTATGTTATTATTATGATTTAAAAAGGAGCCAAACAACTATGTGATAATATATATATATAATTTTGTAACGAGGACACGCATGGAAGAAAATGGAGTCAGCAGAGAGCGACTTGCTGCGACAGCATGGGGACATGATCGCGTCCCTGGGGAAGGCCATGACCAATATGTTCCAGGCGATGCAGCGGTTGGAGACGAGAATACCCACCGAGCAGGTGCCTCCAGCTATCAACCCAGCCGAGGTGCCCTTGCCATCGTCTCCACCACCGCAGACGAGGACCATACAGCGGAGCCTTCCCCAGGGAATCCACGGAGACGCAGCACACTGCTCCGGATTTTTACTACAGCTGGGGCTGTATTTCGCCTCCCTCAGCCCTCACCCGGGGGATAGGGAGAAGGTCTCGGCACATGTCTCCTGCCTGAGGGGCAAGGCGTTGGACTGGGCCAACTCCGTTTGGTCCGCTAACGGGTCGGAGTTGGTCCATTACGAGGCGTTCGTCTGCCTCTTTCGGACCGTTTTCGATCATCCGTCTGATGGCAGGGACGTCTCGTGCACCTCAGGCAGGTGACGAGGAGTCTGCAGGCCTTCGCCCTGGAGTTCAGGACCCTGGCGGCGGGGTCGGGCTGGAACGAGAAATGATCACTTATTGATCATTTCCGGTGCCACCTACAGCCTGACGTCCGTAGGGAGCTGGCATGCGGGGACGCCATGTGGTCGTTTGACCAGCTCACCTAGCAGGGGAACAACCTGCTAGCCACCCGCGGACGCAACAGGAATGATTTGCCCCCTCCGGCACACCCCGTCGTCAGACCTGAACCCATGGAAGTGGGAGGCGCCACACAAAGGGAGACGGTGCGGTCTAGGGAGTGTTCCTTTTGTGGGAGGAAGGGGCACTCTGCCTCCCACTGTTTCCAGCAGAAAAGGGTCGAGCGGAGGAAGCCTGACACCCCTACACCGAGTCAGGTGAGTAGACCACACACACTGTCTGGGCTCTCTGCGAATCACATGACACTTTTGGTGGCCTTCCCTGATTTCTTTGCTAATTCTCAGTGTAAGGCGCTCGTAGACTCAGGCGCAACTGGGAATTTTATGGACAGCGGTTACGCACAGAGACTGCGAATTCCGCTGGTGCCGTTGTCTAGACCTAGGTCCATTACAGGCTTAGACAGCAAACTACTGGTCTAGTTGAGAACGTCACGGTGCCCCTCACTATGACTGTACAGCACGCGCATACAGAACAGATTGAATTCCATGTTATTCACTCTACTGCTTTCCCTGTGGTGCTGGGTCTTCCGTGGTTGTCGGGACACGACCCAACTATTTCCTGTTCGCAGAGAGTGTTGACAGGGTGTTCTCAGGGGTGTCAGGAGAGGTGTCTAGGTGTTTTTGTTCGTGCGACCTTGGTGGAAAGTCCAGACAATGTCTCCGCAGTGCGCATTCCCCCGGAATATGCCGATTTAGCGCTGGTCTTTTCTAAGACCATGGCTAGTCGTTTGCCACCACATCGGTCCGGGGATTGTGCTATAAACCTAAAGGGAGATGCTGTGCCGCCTTACTGTCATGTGTATCCCCTGTCGCAGGAAGAAACAGCAGCGATGGAGACCTACGTGGCCGAATCCCTGCGGCAGGGGCAGATCTGCCATTCCACCTCGCCCGCCTCCTCAAGTTTCTTTTTCGTGAAGAAGAAGGATGGGGGTATGCTTTTTACTTGCAGAAGCTCAGTGAGGCAGAGCGCAACTATGGCGTCGGTGATAGGGAGCTGTTGGCTGTGTTTAGCGCCTTGACTGTTTGGAGACATTGACTCGAGGGAGCGTGACACCCGTTTGTAGTCTGGACCGACCACCGTAATCTGGAGTACACCTGGGCAGCGAGGAGACTGATCCCTCGTCAGGCCAGGTGGGTGTTGTTTTTTGCCCGGTTTGATTTCACGCTTTCATACATGCCGGGTACGAAAAACGCCAAGGCAGACGCGCTGTCTCGGTTGTGCGATGCAGGTGTAAGGCGGGTAGATGAAACACTGATTCTGCCTGCCTCATGCATTGTGGCACCGGTTGTGTGGGATGTGGACATTCAGCAAGTGTTGCGCAGTGATCCTGGGCCTCCTGCAGATCGTCATTACGTCCCGCTGGATGTTCGTGACCGTCTCATCTACTGGGCCCACACGTCCCCTTCCACGGGTCACCCGAGCATAGACCGTACTGTGCGCTGCCTTACCGATAAGTACTGGTGGCCTGGTCTGGCCAAGGATGTGAGAGTGTACGTGTCCTCCTGTTCGGTATGCGCCCAGTGTAAGGCACCTAGACACCTTCCGGCAGGTAAGCTACATCCTTACCTGCCCGCTCCACAACGACCATGGTCTCACATGTCCATAGATTTTTTGACCGATCTTCCCCCCTCACTAGACAATACCAAGATCCTGGGTGTTGTGGACCGGTTTTCAAAGGCCTGCCGGTTCCTTCCACTCCCCGGTCTCCCGACGGCTCTGCAGACCGCGGAGGCACTGTTCACCCATGTCTTCCGGCACTACAGGGTGCCGAAGGACATTGTATCTGACCGGGGCCCTCAATTTACGTCTCAGGTTTGGAAGGCCTTTATGGGCCGGTTGGGAGTCAGAAGTCCGCTGCAGACCGCCAGCGTAGCAACGCCCCTGTCTACACTGTGGGCGACCGGGTCTGGCTCTTGACCCAGAACCTCCCTCTCCGCCTGCCCTGCCGGAAGCTGGGGCCGCGGTTTGTGGGGCCGTTCAAAGTCCTGGGGAGAGTGAACGAGGTAACTTATAAATTACAACTTCCCTGTGATTACAGGATTACCACCTCGTTTCACTTTTCTTTCCTCAGGCCGGTGGTGACTGGTCCCCTCTAGTCTGAGGCGCAGGAGGTCCCTCCATCCCCTCTGGACATCGACGGGGGCCCGGCGTACTCTGTCCTCTGGACAGTACCTGGTAGAGTGGAAGGGGTACGGCCCGAAGGAGCGTTGCTGGATGCCGGCGTTGGACGTTCTTGATCCGGAGCTCCTTGCCGACTTCCATCGTCGGCGCCCTGATCGTCCTGCGCGGCGTCCTCCGGGTCGGCCCCGGGGCCGGCGAGGGCACGCTGCCGGAGCCACGCGTCGGGGTGGGGGGGTTACTGTAACGAGGACGCGCGTGGAAGACGCGCGCCATCCCTCCCGATGTGGTATTCAGCGTGCGTCATTGCCAGCCTTCTAGTCACGCCGCTCCTCCTCCCACGGCACTGTCATGTCTCGTTATTGCACACACCTGGTGTCCATTCCCTCATTAGGTTGCCTATATTAGTTCCTGTGTTTCTGGGCGTCTTTCTGAGGTATTGTTCTATGTTGGGTGTTGTCCTGTATATTTGCACTGTGAATTCTAGCAGTTGACAATTCTAAGTATACAATATCAAGAAAAGTAAAAACCCACAGATGCCATGTTAATGCATGTGGAGGCCTCAATCTTAAGTCACGCATTTTCTTATCTGCAGTTAAACCAGCTAGCAATACCTTTTTTTGTTGCTTTGACATTGACAAGGATGTGCTATCATTCAGCGATAACACAACTGGAGAGCAAGGGACATGCAATGCCTAATATCTGTGACAAGGATACTGTAATTTCTTTCTAAAAAATTATGACATGAGGACAATTCCACATAACATGCATAAAAGAGCCAACTGCATTATATGAACTGTATGCAAATTTTTATTATAAAATTAGCATACAGGGGAGGATGTTAAAGACATTTTATATATTTTGTAAGAGCATTAAGTTCTGTATATAAAGTTAAAATACCTTCCGGCACTTCTAGTGTTAAATCATGTAGTTCAACTAGTTCAACAAAAATGTCATATCTGGCAGCTGAAACCTTAAATAGATAATAAATGCAAGACTTGTTCCCTGTGCATGTTGGACTCCGGCAGGGCTGCCTTTTGTCGCCGGTTCTGTTCGTAATTTTTATGGACAGAATTTCTAGGCGCAGCCAGGGGCCGGAGGGTGGGGACCACACGATTTTGTCTCTGCTCTTTGCGGATGATGTTGTCGTGTTGGCCCCTTCTAACCAGGACCTTCAGCATGCACTGGGACGGTTTGCAGCAGAGTGTGAAGCAGTGGGGATGAAAATCAGTACCTCCAAATCCGAGGCCATGGTCCTCAGTCGGAAAAGGGTGGCTTGCCCACTTCAGGTTGGTGGAGAGTGCCTGCCTCAAGTGGAGGAGTTTAAGTATCTAGGGTCCCCCCGGAAGAGCTGGAGGAAGTGTCTAGGGAGAGGGAAGTCTGGGCATCCCTGATTAGACTGCTGCCCCCGCGACCCGGCCCCGGATAAGCGGAAGATGATGGATGGATGGACATTTTTTCAAAAGTTTGTTAACTTAGTTAGCTAAAGTTAGCTAAGTAACCCACCACAGCTGGTAAAAGTATGCTGCTTGATGGCCTTGTTACCACATACACCATGACGTGACTATGCAATAAGCAGTTTTATATTTTTATTAGATTTATTTTAGTTATTTTTCACCACTTTTGGTTCAAACTCTCATGTTTTATATTTATTAAGACAGATATGTTTCAGTTTCAAGGTTTATTTGTCACAGGTAACCTTATTTGTCAAATTATATGCTGGTCCCAATAGGTACCGGATAAGAGTGACCAAGTCCCGGATCTGGATCCGGAGAACCCAAATCTGGAGGTCACGAATCTGTCTGGATCCAGCACCAATTAAGCACTGTATGCCATAAGCACGCCATAGGAAGAGAAGTTCGCTTATTCTAAGAAACTATGATTGCAGCTAGAGACCAGGACCGCAAACTGCTAAATCAGAATTTCATTCTCTGTAGGGAATTGTTGTACTTGACATACTATTTTAAAGCCATGTTGTGTACTAAATATATTTCAGTGTGTTAAAATTGACACATGTATTTAATAATTAAGTATTCTTAATTGGAAATAGCATTTAAGTACCCTTGACTTATACCCAAAACCTACATCAAATATATATTGTATGTCATTGTGACGTCCTCCGCCGGCACGCACCCGCCTCCGCGCTCCTGAATGCACCCCTCACTCCACGGCTCATGAACACACGCCAGTCATCAGATCCCAATCACCCTCATCCTGAGCACCTGTGTCCCCACCTGTGTCTGGTTTATTGCTCTATTTAGTTTGGTCCAATTCTCCCCTACCTTTATGCGGTATTGTTTGTCGCCATTCATTACTGATCCTTCTACTTTCGCTATCGGCTAGTGCTATGTTTGTAACGATTTCTCGTGTTTTGACCATTGCCTGATCTGCTCCTCGACTCCGTCTCTAGCCCTGTCATTTTGTATTGATTCGTATCTTGTGATTCTGACCCTAGCCTGTACGACCGTCCTTCGCCTTACAGAGAGTTTGTCTCCCTGAATAACCTCCTGCTCCGTAACTGGAACCAGCCTCTCTCCCTTGCCCATTCATTACAGTCATCATTATTATTATAATCTTAAAATATACCCTTTCAAAAAACACAACATTTTGTTTAAACTTAAATTTAAATGCAAGAGATCAAGAAAGAAAACAAGTTTTTAACTTTGGATTATAATATATATCATAAACGTGCAAATAAAATAGCACTGCAGCATTAATACTACATCCCAAATGAAGTATCCTTTCTTATTCTGAATTACAAATTAGCAATATCAACAATTGCAATATTTTCATTATTGAATTTTTTAAAACACTGAAAGATTTTTATTGAATTATCGCCCAGTCCTAGGTTAGATTCTGTCCACTTTTGTTCCATGAACAAAATCATAAAACCGGATGTCAGGGGAGGACTTTCTTTATTAGCATGAGTACAAGATGTTGATCTTCTTTAGGTTTTACATGTTCTCCAAATAATCAAAAGATAAGTCTTTTATGCCAGAACACATACTGTCAAAGGCAGTCAGTGATCTTAGCCAACCATTACACAGTCTATTATCTTCTAATAAGAAAGGTTTATCCTACAAAATACCCTTGTGTGGTATGTTCCAACATTCCCTTTGGTGCACGGGTCTATTCAAAGAGTCCATGCACAGTTCCTAGCAAGAGGTATGGAGAGGACGTATGGAAAGGATGTGTGAGGCCCATCAGTAATGTGCCTCACATGTCCTACCTATTGTCCTTTGTTCAGTTGTCTGTTAGTACTATCATGCGTCATATCAAGCTCAATTTAATAACTTTTCATGCCCATAATCTCACACGTACATTGAAGGTGTTTGACATAAGCCTGGTGTTCATAAAACCACTCATGAATTTGTTTAGCAGTGTGTATTGATGCATTATCATCCAGGAATTTTGGAACATCATAGAGTTTTGTCATGGAAAATGGCCTCACATTCCCTGCCCATAATACAACATGCAGAGTAATCATCATAATTGGTAGGAGACATTGTGGGATGAAGAGATCCGTAGAATTTCTTTCTTTAAATGTAAACCTGTCTAGATGTAGGAAAAGGAAAAAATTGTTCAGCAGACCATATTTTCTTTACATTGCTCCATTTTACAATCTGGAGACATTTACTATGACTTCTGCATTAACGTCGAAGAAGCCTCTAACCCCAATTAATTATTTCCCCGGTACAAATCTAGATGAACAACTATTAGCCTAAAGGTTAAAAATAGTAGATTGAACAACTTTAAAGTAATTGTTGAGGCTGTACTTTTGGGGCATTGAGCTACTATCCTATTACGTTTCTGTCTATCCCTGTCACACAGCTCTGATTGTGACCAGTGTTCCTCTTTGCTGATGCAATTTTTCCACATCCAGCATATCCTGTCATGATTTTGAGAATATTTCCCTGATATATCAAATCATTTGGGAGTTTTTGTGACCAACGTATCGAGCACCAACAATTTGGCTGCTTTGGAACGGGGTTACTTGCCTCATGTTGGTTTGAAAACCCATATCGAACTGGGAACTGTCAGACCTCTTTTCGGGCTGACACGTGTACTGCAAATTGGCAACCAACCTAATGTGACCTCTGCAGCTGTTTTGTAATTGTTATTTAGTTACTTCAGGTATTTTGTCCACCTCCTGTATGCTGTACCTTATTCCCTTTTTCAGAGAATGTGTGCCTCGTCAAGGCATGACAGCCAAACGGGGTTCAAGGCTAGCAGCTGGGTTGTGTTTAATGGCCCCATTTTGCAGCCCTTGTGTTATACACACTTTTTAGATTAGTTCACTTTTTTTATAATGCCCCAAAAAGTTACTTTTAAAAAACCTCTGAAAGATTCAGACACAGGTAATACATTTGGATTGAGGTATTTTATCAGAAGATTTGGGAGTTTCCATTTGCCAAAGAGACCATTAAATAATTACATATTGAATAACCAAGGTTTCAAAAGATTACAATCTGGCTCAGGCATGGAAAAACCACAACACCGAACTGCTTGCATTCTGCTCACTCCAAGCACAAACGTTTGCGCACTGAGAAACACTGAGAAAATGCACACACGGCACCAACCCAATCAGTACCTCCTCAATCAGTCCAGACTGAATCGGAGCGTCCAAGGACAGCCCAGAGAACATTCCGAGACCTGGACTCGGCGCACAAGAAGATGCTCAAGCACACATAATGCAAGTGTCTTACTAAAAACCGCTAAGGCACACTGGAGCAATGGACAGAACCATATCAAATGCACTGTCCCAGTAGCTCAACAGACCCAACTCACACCCCAGTCTCAGCCACAATGAGCACAGAGTGAGCCAGTGTGCCCAGAGCCATGTCACGCAAGTAAAAACAGACAAGAGGCGTGATCGTGTCCAATTCCAGCCAGTTGATGTGGCGCTCCGACGGAGACCACACCCCTCTGACTGAATGTGACTGGCACGTCCCACCCCAGCCTGTCAGGGATGCATCCGTAAACACTGGGATCCGAACCAACACTCTGCCCATGGGAACCCCATGCAGCAGAGTTCGCAGGTCTCTCCAGTACGCCAGGTCTGACTCCAGAGAGCTCGTACTATGAAACCTTTGTTGGGGGTACACATTTTCATTTTCGTGCCCATGGCATGTCATGTTATTTTACTTTATAAAGGCTTGATGGAATCAGTCATTGGTGGTATTCATTTGGGGGGTATTCATTTTGTCAAAACATTGAGGAAATGCCTCACATAGAAGCAGATTTTTCATCAGTCCAACACTCTGCTCCCTCCAAAGAAAATCGGCATGCAGCAAATCAACGCAGATCGACCTACAGTGGACTCATTTGACTGCTCTCAGGTCCTCAACAAGCAACTCCACAGCCGTTAAAAAGAGTATCTTTTTGTTGGGGAATTATCTGGCTTTAACCCCAATGTGGAACCCCAATGCTAAGCATTTCATATTGGATCCTTTTATGTAGACCTTTGAATAAATTGTTGAGGTCATGATTTTGGGGTGTCCCATACCCCCTACTTCTTACAAAAGCCTAGTTAAGGGGTTTGTCATTTCACATTGTATCCTTTGATTTTTTTCATCATGTACTGTCCATTGATGGCAGAGAAAAATGTCTGTATCCTGATCAAAGTTATTTCCTATCTTGTTAATGAATGATCATGATCAACTGTAAGAAATTAATCTGTGCTAATCTAGCCAACATTGTCTGAAATTATCAAGGGTTTAATGTTGATTATGTTGTAGTTGATATTTTGTTACAGGTAAGTACTCTTGATATCAAAAGATACTTGAGAAGTAAGTTTTGGGTGAAACTTGTTGAATAAATGTAAATGTGGGAGTGCCGGTTTCAAAGGAATATGGCCATAGAATTTGTTGCCAGTCTTCATCTGGTTTTCACACCTTTTGTAACAAAGAATCAACCTTTTGGTCAAGAGTATACACCAGTCAGCCATAACATTATGACCACCTGCAGAGGCATGTACTCCACTAGACCTCTGAAGGTGTGCTGTGGTATCTGGCACCATGACAATAGCAGCAGATAATTTAAGTCCTCTAACTTGAGAGGTGGGGCGTCCATGGATCGGACTTGTTTGTCCAGCACATCCCACAGATGCTCGATTGTTTTGAGATCTGGGAAATTTGGATTCCAAGTCAACACCTTGAACTCGTTGTTTCTTTCCTTAAACCATTCCTAAACCATTTTTGCTTGGTGGTAGGGTACATTATCCTGCTGAGAGAGGCCAATGCCTTCAGGGAATACCGTTGCCATGAAAGGGTGTTCATGGTCTGCAACCACTGGGTCAACGTGGCCTTGTGCTTAAGGTCATTGTCATGCTGGAAAGTCCAAGAGTGTCCAATGCTCAGCTTTCGTGCAGAAGAATGCAAACTGTCTGCCGGTATTTTCTGATAACATGCTGCATTCATCTTGCCATACATTTTCACAAGATTCCCCGTTCCCCATAAGCTCACACACATCCAAATCAGTGAGCCACCAACATGCTTCACAGTGGGGATGGTATTCTGTTCATTATAGGCCTTGTTGACCCCTCTCCAAACATAGCGCTTATGGTTGTGACCATAAAGCTCCATTTTGGTCTCGTCACTTCAAATTGCAGTGTGCCAGAGGCTGTGAGGCGTGTCAAGTTGTCAAGCATATTGTAACCAGGATTTGTGGCATTGGTGCAGTAAAGGCTTTTTTCTGGCAACGCGACCATGTAGCTCATTTTTGTTCAAGTATCATCGTATTATGTTCCTTGAAACAACCACACCGTCTTTTTCCAGAGAAGCCTGTATTTCTCCTGAGGTTACCTGTCGGTTTTTCTTAGTATCCTGAACTATTTTTCTGGCAGTTTTGGCTTAAATCTTTCTTGGTCAACTTGACCTTGGCTTGGTATCAAGAGATCCCTGAATTTCCCACTTCTTAATAATTAATTGAACAGTACTGACTGGCATTTGCAAGGCTTTTAAATCCTTTTCCATCTTTATAATGTTCCTTTACCTTGTTACGCAGATCTTTTGACGGTTCTTTTCTGCTCCCCATGGCTCACTATCTAGCCTGCTCAGTGTATCCACATGAGAGCTAGCAAAGTCAGACTATATATACAGACAGTAATTGCAATTTAAAAAGCCACAGGGAAATTCACCTTAAATTGCCATTTCCTGTGTGTTTCAAGGGGATGTAAACTTTCAAGGGCAAACATTCAAGGGTATGTAAACTTTTGATCAGGGCCATCTGGGTGATTTTTGTTATCACTTTGATTGAAAAAGGAGCCAAACAACTATTTGATAATAAATAGATTCATATGATCAATATCCTTAAATAAAATTTAAAAATATTTGCATTTTCAGTGATATTTTCAAAGTTAATGCCAGAATTTCACAATTTCTGCCAGGGTATGCAATCTTGAGCACAACTATACTTGAGTTTATCCTGTTATTCTCTATGTATCCTGCTTGCCTTCAACCCAGGTTTGAAGAAGAAACTGGTGGCCTTGGCAAACAAGAAGGTGAATCGAAATCTTTTAAATCAATCACCAATCACGTTTGGCAGGCCTCCTGTTCATGTGGAGGCAATCATGAGGTAATATCACCACGTTTAAAAATGTCCACTACTGTCAAAGTACCTACAAAAATCCTCTGGTAATATCATAATGTCACTGTAGATAATTTATAATAATATGGTCAAAGTACCTACACCAAAAATTATTTTGTTCATTATGGAAGTCAAGATCTCTAACTCACTGTCCATTGTTGAGAGGTGGCCTTGAATGTTTGGTATTTTAAAATGTCTGTCTTGTGTTTTTTCTAGGAACTTGTATGTCATTGGAAATTACTGCTTCACCACATCTGGAGTCCATCAATTGCAGGTGGATGGAGTGGACTACACCTTTCATCACCCCAGCCTGACCCCGGATGAACCGAGGAAGAAAACATTTCTTCTACCCAACTCACCTGCATACAAGGCTTTGTTGTCAGTGGTGTTGGATAACTCCTCGTAGACCTCAAACAGATGGCAAACTTCAAACATACTGGTAAAGTACTTGTCTAGCACAGAAACAAAATAACACATCTACTCACGTTCACACTAGCACATAGTCAGACAATAGGTGTATTACCCACTTGTTATTGAACAACCAGAAACACAGTGCCTCTTCACCTGTTTCCTATGAGTGAAAGCTGAATCCAGAATAGTGCAACAGGTAACATTGTATTTCTATAACTGACAAACACAGGTGCCTTGGAAGTCTGTCACAGCTCCATGCTCAAATACGCACCAAAGCGTCTCCACTTCCAGTACGACACCAATACGAGCCCACACCCAACTCACCATTCTAGACCATAACAACAATGTTGGCAGGATAAAGGCTGTTAAAGAATCAGGTAGCAATAATAACATATTCTGGTATTGACATTGTTGTATGCACACAAAGGGATTATGCATCTAGGGATCTTTGACTCAATATCTAATTGTTAAAAATAAATTGTGTGGTATTCTCATCCTCAGGCACTTTGAGGTACTGCACCACCTTTCAGAAACAACCAAAAGACTGGATTGCCAGAAAACATACGTGCCCACCACACAAACCTTCTGCATAGACCTGGTGGGGCTGGTTCTCAGCAGGCGATGGGACAGTAAAGTCAGTAAACGACAAAGACCCTGCCTCCAAGGTGCAACTCCCCCCAAGGCCTCAAAACATTGAAAGTGTGTCATAACCACCAAAGACACAAGTAGTTGCTAGATTGAGAACAAGAGTCACAGACAATGAGGCAGAACATTTCTGATGGAAGGGTTTAAAAACTTGTTTTTATAACTGTTTGAGTGTTGCTAATATTTTTTTTTTAAAAACATGACTAGAGCTTGACTGGATCATTCAACCTAAATGCATTTTTTGTGTTGAATGAGTTATTTTACAAATGTTATTGCATAATGTTAGTTATAGATTAACACAATCTGGAACCTTTGTTGTCCAGAGAACAGCTAAACCAAGTTCTGTAAAAGTAGTTGCAGTCCATGGAGGAGGGGTGTCTGCGGTGTAGCCCAGGTCACATTATTTCAAAGGCATCACCAGCCTCTTTGAATGGTGTACTCTGCTGTGGGGAAGGGGTATCTGTCTCTAACCATGCAGCTAGGCAGAACTTTTCTCTTCCCAAACGCTCCCCTTTCAGTGCCCACTTCAGCACATGGTAGGCAACCAGTCGGCATTGTCGGAAGAAATTAGTAAAAAAATGTGTTCATATGGAAGATAACTGTAAACATATAACATCAATGAACAGCCGATGCATCTGTGATATGGGAGGCATTCCACGTTCAACATCTTTAAAATCCCTAAAGGTTATGAGACTCTGAAGACAGTGTCCATGTAGTAATTACTGTTGAATGCACATTAATATTGGAATATTACAGGGTCCAACGCTAGGTTTCTTTCTCACTGGCCCTAATGAGCCAGTTGGTCTGACATCTACTGGCCCGGACTGTATTTTTACTGGGCCGAAAATGAATTAAAAAATATATATATAATTGTTTTTACAGATATATAGTATGTAAATATCATATCATCAGAATATTTGATTCATACCACAGATTTGCATCGAAAGGAGCCAGTTGAGGTGGTTCGGGCATCTGGTAAGGATGCCCCCAGGACGTCTCCCTAGGGAGGTGTTCCAGGCACATCCAGCTGGGAGGAGACCTTGGGGTAGGCCCAGGACTAGGTGGAGATATTATATTTCGACACTGGCCTGGGAGCAGGCAAATGTGGCTCGGGAAAGGGAAGTTTGGGGTCCCTTGCTGGAGCTGCTGCCCCCGCGACCCGATACCGGATAAGTAGATGAGAGACCACAGATTTGCATGAGACATGAGAGCTAATACAAGCAATTGCTGTTTACATAAATATTATGCAAAGCACATTACTTTTTAATAAATAGTTATCAAAATATGAGCTACAATACTATAAACATCATTATCATCTTTTTATGAAGATCTTTGCTTATTTGACGTGACTCAAAAGCATAAAAATATTATAGCTGCGAGCAGCATTTCAAGGGGCCAAGCGGGGCACAGGAAGCATCTCACTGCATGCTCTCACTAGAGAAATGTTTTGCTATTTCAAAATGCCCAATGCATGCTAGTAGTCAGGTAGTCCAATCGAAGAAGAGGAAATGAAAACAAAACAAAAAGACCTTGAAACCAGAAAAGGAAAGGTATTTCAGATATGTATTGTTGTGTGAAGGCTGAAAAGCACCTGGTGGAAAAACATTTATGAGATACAGTATTTGGTATGTCTGAGAAGGGAATCGAACTGGGGTCAAAAATTGAAGAACCCACTACAACACAGGGCCGGCTAGCAGACAGAAAAGTCTCATCAGGTTGTGATCTATAATACCCGAAATAGCACACAGATGCATATTTTGAAAATCCACCAGAAACATTTACAATAATATAACTTTTAAAGACAATGGTCCAATCGTCCTTTACACCAATTGTCATCCAAATGCATTCAGCTGTTTCGGGGGGAAATGTCGTTTAAGTGTGATCATGAGAAACATTGGTTATGTTTATAGCGCCCCCAAGCGGTATTTCTGTATGGGAGTTTTCCTGTCCATTCCTAGCAGACACATTTATGAGTATGTTTAGTTTCGTAGCTGTTTGACGTTCCATTTGGGTTTAATGGACGTCTAAAGTCATAGACCCGCCCAGCTCAATTTCATTCGCTGAATTCGGCCATATTGTTTGAGATATCAATTTCCCTTATATAATATATAAAGATAATGGTTCAAAGGTCCTTCACACCAAACGGCATGCAAATCCGTTTAGCAGTCACAGAGGAGACGTCACTAACGAGTTCTTCACAAAAGTAAAATGGAGGCCATATTGTTTAAGATATCAACTTTTTTTTATATAACTTTTAAAGACAATGGTAAAGTGGTCCTTTACACTGATTGTCAACCAAATCTGTTCAGCGGTTTCGGAGGAGATGTCGTTTAAGTGTGTTTTTGTTAACAGCAAAATCGTGAGAAACATGGGTGATGTTTATAGCGCGCCCAAGAGGTATTTCTGTATGGGACTTTTTCTTTCCATTCTTGACCGACACATTTCCGAGTATGTTTCGTTTCGTAGCTGTTTGATGTTCCATTTGGGATTAAAACCTTACATACTCGACATCCGCGGTTCCGCGGACAGTGCTCATTTGCATAAATATTTTGAAAAATAGAATCGCCATAATCGTCCGATTCCAATGGTATATTATTTGTAGCCACTTTCGTGAAGCGTTCCGTGTATAATTTGGGTTGTCTGTGTATTGTTTGGGTTGCTATGGGAACTTTTCACCAGGCAACGACATTGACCATGCATCTTAGAAAGGCTAATGTGTAGACAAGAATAGGGATTACAAGGGTGTACATCACTATATATGATGTTTTGAACCATAATACATCGTTTGTATTATAAAATAAATATTTAGTCCCCCATTTTTTGGGGGTGCCTATATTTTTTACCTTCGATTATTTAATTATTTCATTATTTTCAACCCAATACAGTGTAATTTTATAGTAAAGGCATGAAAGTATGAGGAAATACCATTGACACAATTCTTTATAATGCTTTCAAAAAAATTCTTTATGCTGAATGGCAGAAATGTTTTCCGAAAAATATTATTTTTGCCTTTCCAATAGATGAGTTGTTAAAATGGTGACCCAAAAGTCTGTTTTTATGTGTTTTTATTGTAGCCAAGGGGGTTGTGATTACCAGGATACATCATAATAGGTTGTATCTGTTACAGAAATGAATCTAAGACCCAAAATGTCCCAGTAGTGAAATCCGGCCGAAATCCCCACAGTCTACTTTGGACTTCTAAAGTCATAGACCCACCCAGCTCAATTTCATTCGCTGATTTCGAGATTTGAGATATCAACTTTCCTTATATAACTTTGAAAGATAATGGTTCAAAGGTCCTTCACACCAAACAGCATGCAAATCCGTTCAGCGGTCTCGGAGGAGATGTCGTTAACGTGTTTTTCACCATATTAAAAATTAAGGAAAATCCAAGGGGCGAATTTGAAAGACCAGACTTTTTTGGTCAGCATGAGAAGGGGTATATCTGGAACTTGGTTGCATGTCTCTACGACATTCGGTTCATGAGATCTGAACTTCACTTTTTCCATTTTCGACTGAGTGCTACAGCGCCACCATGAGGAGTACGGGTACCATGATTTTCAAGGTCCTTCAGACCATGGCCTTCTACAATCAGGCAAAGTTGGGAGCGTTTTGAACCAGAGGGGACCAAGCTATGGACCTCTGAAAATGGCCCTGGAGAATAATAAGAATAAGAATAATAAAACTTAGAAACATAAAAGGGTTCCAGCCACTTCATTGCTTGGCCCCCTAAAAACAAAGTTAATATATTTATGGTAACATACAATGAACAAAATTATAAACGCAACACTTTTCTTTTTCCCCATGAGCTGAACTCAAAGATCTAAGACTTTCTCTATTGTCATGGCTTCGAGTGAGAAAGGAGGAGCAGGAGAGCAAAGCGGAACGTCTTGTTCCGTTGAAATATAGGTAAATGGCAAAGCGTTTATATAGGTAAATGGCAAACAATTTCTCTTCGTTACAGAGAGACAATACTATACAAAGACAGGGGAAGCAGAGGGAACATATATACTGGGGGGAATGATGAGGATGAGAACCAGGTGCGCTAAACGAGACACAGGTGAAATGCATAAACGAGATGGGCGGAAGGCCGGTAACGTCGGACGCTCGAGCCCGTCTGCTGCAGGGGGAGGAGAGGCAGCAGAGGGCGCAGTTGTCACATCTATGTAAACAAAAGGTCAATTTTTCTCAAATATTGTTCACAAATCTGTCTAAATCTGTGTTAGTGAGCACTTCTCCTTTGCCGAGTTAATCCATCCACCTCACAGGTGTGGCATTCAAGATGCTGATTAGACAGCATGATTATTGCACAGGTGTGCCTTAGGCTGGCCACAATAAAAAGCCACTCTAAAAAGTGCAGTTCCATCACATAGCACAATGCCACATACAGGTGCTGTTCATAAAATTAGAATATCATCAAAAAAATTATTTATTTCAGAAATTCCATTCAAAAAGTGAAACTTGTATATTATATTCATTCATTACACACAGACTGATATATTTCAAATTTTTTTTTTTTTTATTGTGATGATTATAACTGACAACTAATGAAAATCCCAAATGTTTTATATTTTGTAAAATTTGAATATTACTTTAGACCAATACAAATGTATTTATTTTTTAAATGTTGGCCAACTGAAAAGTATGAACATGAAAAGTATGAGCATGTACAGCACTCAATACTTAGTTGGGGCTCCTTTTTTCTGAATTACTGCAGCAATGCGGCGTGGCATGGAGTCAATCAGTCTGTGGCACTGCTCAGGTGTTATGAGAGCCCAGGTTGCTCTGATAGTGGCCTTCAGCTCTTCTGCATTGTTGGGTCTGGCGTATAGCATCTTCCTCTTCACAATGCCCCATAGATTTTCTATAGGGTTAAGGTCAGGCGAGTTTGCTGGCCAATTAAGAACAGGGATACCATGGTCCTTAAACCAGCTACTGGTAGCTTTGGCACTGTGTGCAGGTGCCAAGTCCTGTTGGAAAATGAAATCTGCATCTCCATAAAGTTGGTCAGCAGCAGGAAGCATGAAGTGCTCTAAAACTTCCTGGTAGATGGCTGCGTTGACCTTGGACCTCAGAAAACACAGTGGACCAACACCAGCAGATGACATGGCACCTCAAACCATCACTGACTGTGGAAACTTTGCACTGGACTTCAAGCAATGTGGATTCTGTGCCTCTCCTCTCTTCCTCCAGACTCTGGGACCTTGATTTCCAAAGGAAATGCAAAATGTACTTTCATCAGAGAACATAACTCAGCAGCAGTCCAGTCCTTTGTGTCTTTAGCCCAGGTGAGACACTTCTGACGTTGTGTCTTGTTCAAGAGTGGCTTGACACAAGGAATACGACAGCTGAAACTCATGTCTTGCATACGTCTGTGCGTGGTGGTTCTTGAAGCACTGACTCCAGCTGCAGTCCACTCTTTGTGAATCTCACCCACATTTTTGTATGGGTTTTGTTTCACAATCCTCTCCAGGGTGCAGTTATCCCTATTGCTCGTACACTTTTTTCATTCCACATCTTTTTTTCCCCTTCGCCTCTCTATTAATGTGCTTGGACACAGAGCTCTGTGAACAGCCAGCCTCTTTAGCTATGACCTTTTGTGTCTTGCCCTCCTTGTGCAAGGTGTCAATGGTCGTCTTTTGGACAGCTGTCAAGTCAGCGGTCTTCCCCATGATTGTGTTGCCTACAGAACTAGATTGAGAGACCATTAAAAGGCCTGTGCATGTGTTTTGGGTTAATTAGCTGATTAGAGTGTGGCACCTTTTCACAATATTCTAATTTTCTTTGATACTTAATTTGGGGTTTTCATTAGTTGTCAATTATAATGATCAAAATTAAAAGAAATAAACACTTGAAAGTCTGTGTGGAATGAATGTATACATTATACAAGTTTAACTTTTTGAATGGAATTACTGAAATAAATAAACTTTTTGATGATATTCAAATTTTATGACCAGCACCTGTATATCACAAGTTTTGAGGGAGTGTGCAGTTGGCATGCTGACTGCAGGAATGTCCACCAGAACTGTTGCCCATGAATTTAATGTTAATTTCTCAACCATAAGCCGTCTCCAAAGGCGTTTCAGATAATTTGGCAGTACATCCAACCGGCCTCACAACTGCAGACCCCGTGTAACCACACCAGCCCAGGACCTCCACATCCAGCATCTTCACCTCCAAGGTCATCTGAGACCAGCCACCCGGACAGCTGCTGCAACAATCAGTTTGCATTACCAAAGAATTTCTGCACAAACTGTCAGAAACCGTCTCAGGGAAACTCATCTGCATGCTCATTATCCTCATCAGGGTTTCCTGACTGCAGTTCATCGTCGTAACGGACTTGAGTGGGCAAATGATCACATTCGATGGCATCTGGCACTTTGGGGAGGTGTTTTCTTCACGGATAAATCCCAGTTTTCACTCTACAGGGCAGATGCCAGACATGGCGTTGTGTTGGTGAGCGGTTTGCTGATGTCAAAGTTGTGGATCGAGTGGCCCATGGTGGCGGTGGTGTCATGGTATGGGCAGGCGTGTGTTATGGACAAGGTGCCTTTTATTGATGGCATTTTGAATGCACAGAGATACTGTGACGAGATCCTGAGGCACATTGTTGTGCCATTCATCCACGACCATCACCTCATGTTGCAGAATGATAATGCACGGCCCCATGTTGCAAGGATCTGTACACAATTCCTGGAAGCTGAAAACATCCCAGTTCTTGCATGGCCAGCATACTCACCAGACATGTCACCCATTGAGCATGTTTGGGATGCTCTGGATCGGCGTATACGACAGTGTGTTCCAGGTCCTGCACAGCCATTGAAGAGGAGTGTGTTCCAGGACTTCGCACAGCCATTGAAGAGGAGTGGACCAACATTCCACAGGCCACAATCAACAACCTGATCAACTCTATGCGAAGGAGATGTGTTGCACAGCATGAGGCAAATGGTGGTTACACCAGATACTGACTGGTTTTCGGACCCCCTCGGACCCCCCCCCAATACTGTGGCCTCCCCCAGCACATTAATATAGCCGTGTAAAATCTTGGGCCTGAGACAGGGGGGATCCAGTGACACTGTGGTCCTATCCGGGGGAGGCCCCAGATGGGGCCCAACAGGCAGGAAGTCAACGTTAACTGTGGATCTCAAATGATTGCTGGCTCAATATTATTATGAAAATAGTATTTTTTTTTTTCATGTAGGCAACTCAGCAAATTTGTTAGATGTTTGTTCTCGTTTGTACCAAAAATCATATAGAAGCAATTCCAGCTGCTTGCTGTAGCCAGCTAACTACAGAGGCGGAAGCAGAGGGAAAGGAGGAAGAGGAACCGCGAGAGTAAGAGGTGGAAGAAGAGGGAGAGGTGGATAAAGAAGGACAAGTGTTGACAGGAGAGTACACCAGAGGGGGAATCTACATTCCCAATTACTATTTGTAATTTCTAAGTCAATTTCTAAGCTCAATATCAAAAATGCATCAGTCCTTCCTGATGATGTCCTTTAATTCTTTCCCCACTGGTGAGTATTAGGTAAAGCACAAGAGGACTTTTTCTGTTTTGTCCATCTTTTATACTGAAGGCTTTCCCTTTGTGTTTGCCTTTCAAAACGATCACTGGCATGTTTGAACCACACATTTTTAACATCTTGTTCACTCATCAACATGCAGTAACATGCTTATACTGCCCTCTTCTGGATTTAGGGAGTGGTGTGTGTAATCTTGGTGGTAGACTCATGTTCTGGACAGATGGCAAGGGCTGCCAGGGTGCAAAAGGGTCGTAGTGAGTGAATTCTGAGAATGTTCCAACCACAGATAGGAGAACTCTAGACCCGAAGCCTTGAATCAGGAAGGCAGAAAAGTACTGAGCAAGCCTAGACCACTGCATTTTGGTACGGATTACATCAACGGTCTTATTTTTATTGTCCCCTAACCTTTATGTTAAGACCACAAATGGGGTGGTGTTTTTTCTCCCTCTCCATTCACAGATGTTTGCAGTGCTGAGGTGGCGTTATGAACATGTTTTTCCTGGCCGTGGGGATACAACGCCAGTTCAATGTCATCTCCACTGTCCCAGGGTCACAACCATACACACACATCAAACATCTGTTTATGGCTAGCCAAATACATGCCTCTACCAAAATAACTTGCAAAAGCAAGATGGACCGGTTAAAAAAAAGATGGACCTGTTAAAAACTGGCACTGTGACTGGATGATTAATTACTGTTTGTCCCTTCCTTTCCGGCCTGTTTCCCTCAATTCCTCTGTCCCTCCCTAACACTAAAGGTTACTCATGTAGAAGGTATGTTTAGTAGTGGTTGCCTTTGAATTTTGTCAAGTATAAGGGAGGTTTGCTCTCTTCCTGCAAACAGTACAGTTCAACACTTGGTCGCAGACAATAATTTTTTACATTCAGACGGAAACATTTTATCATGAATTGTTCATTGGATTTAAATGTAAATGATTTGATGTGGAAAGGTGTTATTGGTAAAATAAAATACATTTGAGCATTGGTCTGCCTGGGTAAAACAAATATTTGATTCTCAAATACGTATTGTATTTGAGAAGACATTGTGAACACAAACACATGCAGCCCTCATTTAATCCAGAAGAGGGCAGTATAAGCCTCCTTCTCTATGTTGATGAGTTAACGAAGGCCGATCACTCTCCACAAAACGGGAGACAACTCATCATTTGATGAAAACCTTATAACTTCATTTTTGTTCATTTTAATTGTGTTCATATATAGAAATCAGACACCCCTCTCGTAATGTGGTCAATAACTTTCTTGACTCTAGTATCAAGAAATGGTATCCATAACCACTTATGAATTTATTAATGGGGGAAACAAATTCCAATAAACTAATTCATTTTTTTATTCCTGAAAAGTATCTGTTTTAGACCTGAGAGGTTTTCATCAGACTGCATATTTTAGTGGAAGTCAATGATTGAGGCAGAACATACCCAGCTGCTGTCACATTGTCAATCTGAGCGCCACCCTCGTCTTGTCCCCCTGATGGTGCAACCAGCTTCCCCTTGAAGCTAGGACAGCCTGTTTATCAGAAACCTATGAAACCTAATTTATCAAAGTACCATTAAGTGTCTTCAGATTTGTTATGACAGTGAACTGTGGTTGTTCACCTACTTGATTGTACTGGCTGCAGGTTGCTCCAGACAGTGTCAACAGGGATGTATTATTTTACTGAACTCCAAAACCAAATCTTTATATGTAGAGTTAAAAAGTATATTACATACATTCCTCTAAAGTATCTTCTTCCAAAATGTCTTGGACAGAGGTGAAGGCATGTAAAGTGCTGCCAATAAAAGCTGCACTATGTATTTTTTTGATGAAAACTAAATGTTTTGTCTATACAAACACGGTGTCTAGGTTAAATGAGGCTCTTTGAGAGATGGTTAGCTCCCCGTTCCTGTCCGGCTCTGACAATTTATTAATTGTATTAACATTGCAGCCAATCTTTTGCCCATTGCCTTTGGCAAGGCGGGGCTTGGCTCCGTTTGTGAATATACACACTGCCTGTGTATTTCAGAATGTTATCTAAAACTAGCAACTTATGTCACTATCAATAACAAATGTAATGACATAGGTGACTGCTTCATGTTAGTTTCTACCATGTTGTCCTGTTGTTGTCTTTGTCTGTCATCTAAACATTTATCTGCCCTGCAATTCTTTTTTTCTTATATTGGCTGCTGCCAGGTCTGTTATTACCAAGTATGCTGTGTGGTCTTTTTATTTGTAGTTAAGTGGATTCAATGTGCTTGGTTTTATTGTTATTTTTTATGGCTGAATCTGTGTTACTGACATGTATCTTCCGCCTCTGTTTTTTGTTTCTTTATTCCTAATACCCATTCTCTAAAGCAGGTGTTTTGCTTCATGCCAGACCGTTATCGGAAATAAGAATATTTTAATTGGCTTGCCTGGTAAATTTAAAGGTGTGGCTGGGCAATTATACAACATGACATTTATCTGACCACAAAGACCTCACTTACACAGACCTACTTTTCAAATGGGATGACAACATCCCATTTGTCTTACAAAATCATGTGTATATGTGTTTGAGAGGGTGATAATAATGGGGGATTTCAATCTGGATTGGCCTCTGACAGAAGAAAGGATATATGTAATGACCTCAAGCTGACTCTGCTAATACCAAATCCCACACAGCCAAAAAAGACCCAACCACATCGGACCTGATTTACTTTATTGTGATGTTAACACTACACACATTTCTGCTACTGAGGTTTTATTCTTTGAAAAGCAGGAGTCCAGCCTTGCTTCATCAGCATCTTGGCCACATTCATATATTTCCACATACATGGGAAGGAAATAAGTTTGAATAGGATCTATCCTATTGAGGATGTACTCTATGTGCCCTGTCCAGACCTATAGCCTACAGGGTGAATTATCCTACACAGAAGACTAAGCAGAAGACTAAGCAGTGAAGACTAAGCAGTGTTGTGATTCATTGATATATGTAAATATAGAGGAGACTTGACATGACAATCTGGATAGAGAAGGTTATCAGATTAAATAATCTGCTGTTATAACAACAGTAACTAGCCATATGTAAAGATTCGGCTATGGCATTTTAGTGTACTGGCCACAATAGTTAGCTTCTTAACCAAGGCAAATTAAGCAGTAAATTCCCAATGTTTAGCAAGAAGCAAGGCACAAATCAATAGAATTAACTGACTTGTTTTCCACTTTGGTCATGTTAAACTGCTGTGATTAGTAAATACATCCTTCTATATAAATTAGAAAATGTTTCACAAGGCAGGAAGAAAATCTCAATAACATCCAGCGATTACTGTCTTTCAAATTTCTTGCACAGTAGCCCGGTACAAACATACATGTTCAATATCATGATGTAAGATCACTTTCAAAAATTAATCATGACGACATGCCACTGTGCTACTTAATGTAAAGTTAGCTAGCTAGCAGTATCCAGTTTACCCCTCATGTTTTAAAGAAACCATGAAGTGGAGGGATGAAGGACTATGGCAGAGCAGGGAGTAAAGGCTTTAGAGTTGTAGTCTTTTAGGAAAAGGAAAAATCTTATTTACCAGGTCATCTGATGCAGCACCATCACTCTCCTTGGTCAAATAGCCCTTACAAAACCAGGAGGTGTGTTTGAGTCACTCTCATGTTGAAAAACAAATGAAAGTCCCCCTAAGGGCAAACCAGATGGGATGGCATATAGCTGCAGAATGCTGTGGCTGCCATGCTGGATGAGTGCACCTTGAATTCCAAATAAATTGCAGACAGAAACCCCATCCCCGTCACTCCTCTATGCTCCACTGGGGGAACCACACGTTTTTGCCTCAATTCGGTGACAAAGGCCTGATTCACTGAGGCTCCTCATGTACTCCATGAATGTACTTACATGTACTCCATGAATCATTTATTTGGGTTGCAATCAGAGGTGCAATTAATTGCCAATTTCTGAGGCTGGTAGCTCTAACGAACTTATCCTCTGTAGCAGAGGTAACTCTGGATTTTCTTTTCCTATGGTGGTCCTCATGAGAGCCTGTTTCCACACAGAACTTAATTGTGCAGTCGCAAAAAACATTAACTACTCAGCATGTGAGGTCATTGAGTTAGTTGAGCTCATTGAGTAAGTTACTTACTCAATGACCTCAACATGCTGAGTAGTTAATTCCCAGATGATGGCTCACCACTAATATCATTGGGTGACTTCAACCTTCCCAAGTTCTCACGTCATCCTGCTTCTTCGCATCTACACTGCCTTCTAGTGACAGTGAGGTGAGGCTTTGTGAACCTTTCCAGCCATTTTTCTTGCACATTAGGACTCATGGAACGCAGTATACCATTGACATGTACTGGTAAAAAATTATTTTGCGCAACCTGACAAAACATTACCTATTTAGCAATCCCTTCTGTTAATAAAAAATGTAACCAAAACCTGAAGTTTTATTTACGATTGGGCTAGGTGTGATGTTGTTGTAATTATTTCCCAAGAAAATAACTTTTACAATGTATTGCTGAAAAAATTATTATGTTTCTGTAACTACATTGAAAAAGAAATTGGGGAATACAGGATGAATTCATTCAAGAGAGAGAAAACATTTGTGTGGGGTTCAATTGAAATAAAAGGACTTATTAATGCTTCTGCAATGTCTGAACAAAACAACCCACTAAATAACCTTAGTTTTGCTTCCTTAAAGGAAATGTTTGCTATTTTTTACCTTGGGGCCTTTTTTCTGATTATCTAGCCTAATCCGGGACTGTGGAGAAATTATTTTTTGGATTCCTCCACGTAGCAGCTGCTTGTGCATTTTATGGACACCAGTATCCCATTTTCAAAAACCGAATGTATCATATAATTTCGAATGCTATATCCGTTGCCCGGTTTTAGCTGGGAGATAAAACTTGTATAAAACTTCAACTTCTGGCATAAAGAAGAAAAAACATTCCAGCAGCTGCAGAAAGGCTCGGTCCTGGAGTTTTTTTGACAGGCTGTCTCACTTATGGTGGCCTCATCCCTTCCTGGTTGTTTGTTTTCCTCCAACTGTTTGTTATGCTGCTCAATGGAGCGCCTGTATGCACTGTCAACTTGGGCGACATTTACCCTTCCAAGTAAGCGCAATTTCACAGCATTGTCCAGATGACTCCCGCTGCTCTAATGTTTTTCCCAGAGAGATGTTTCAAAGCTTTGTAACCTGTCCTCGACCAAGTACCATCTCCACCCAATAGCATACATGGAAAACAGAAGAGTGCCTTCTTTTGTATGCTAACCGTTAGCCACTTTTTCTTCAAAAACCACTCCATGTTAAACCCACGGTTACTTTTACCAGCAGTTTGAGTGATGACAATATCCCGTGGCTAATTGGGCACCAAGTCGCTTTACTTCAAGTTTCTCCACAGAATGAAGGGTTTCAAACCGGTGCTCGAGTATGAAATCCACTTTATTCATTTTCAAGTTATGTGGCGTTTGTGAAGCTAACAAGCTAGATAAGACAATCTACCCTCCTCGCTCTTCTTGCCAACTAAAGTTAGCACCAGACAGACAGACAGCCTATCAGGTCTGAAATACGAAATGACGCTGCAATAAAACAACTAGTCACTTTTAAATGGTAAATTCATAAGCACGAATAAGAATGAGAATTATATACTTTGAAAATTGCTTTTTTATCACATGCATGTTTATTAAGTAGTTTTGGAGTAGTATAGTTTTTTGTTCTTATGAGTACATGCAACACCTAAATTGTTCCTACATAACTACCCATTCTTACCACGTACTTACAAGGCTACCGGGGGACAGCTAAGGAAATGAGTGCAAGGGAACATAACTTTAGTAATAAATACAAAAATATATAATCTGACTCGATATTGTTAGTAAATAAATGTTATTGTAAATGACCATATGTTGGCAGTCATAAGTAAAGGTTAGCTACTCCTTTTGTCACAGGCCTAACATTAAAATGACACGTGTTTCTGGGGTCCACCCAGTCTGGTCAGAAACCCTGAACTCAGGGATGCCCACAATGGCACGTATCACTATGACCAACCTAGACCCAGAACTCAGGGATGCCCACAATGGCACGTGTCACTATGACCAACCTAGACCCAGAACTCAGGGATGCCCACAATGGCACGTATCACTATGACCAACCTAGACCCAGAACTCAGGGATGCCCACAATGGCACGTGTCACTATGACCAACCTAGACCCAGAACTCAGGGATGCCCACAATGGCACGTATCACTATGACCAACCTAGACCCAGAACTCAGGGATGCCCACAATGGCACGTGTCACTATGACCAACCTAGACCCAGAACTCAGGGATGCCCACAATGGCACGTATCACTATGACCAACCTAGACCCAGAACTCAGGGATGCCCACAATGGCACGTGTCACTATGACCAACCTAGACCCAGAACTCAGGGATGCCCACAGTGGCACGTGTCACTATGACCAACCTAGACCCAGAACTCAGGGATGCCCACAATGGCACGTGTCACTATGACCAACCTAGACCCAGAACTCAGGGATGACCACAATGGCACGTGTCACTATGACCAACCTAGACCCAGAACTCAGGGATGACCACAATGGCATGTGTTCCTGGGACCAACCTAGACCCAGATCTCAGGGATGCCCATAATAGCATGTGTCCCTGGGACCACCCAGACTGTTCAGAGACCTGGAACTCAAGGATGTCAAGTCTAGTCACTACGACGTACTTATGTGTGTGTGATTATTATTAGCCTTACATGCTCGAGTGTGAAGATGAACGAGGAGTGCTATAGTAATAGTTACTGTGATGACCACATCCTATGTAAAACACATACATCAGGACCACTTCATCCTGATATCAGACCATGGCTCGCCTTTACTGTAGCCGGTCAGCAGTATCAATGGACACGCCTACCACAGGGTCTACATAATATCCCCTCCATATAACATCAGGCATTGAGGACGCAACTACAACACTTGCCTCCAGTTTCCTCAGTTGTCATACAATATGTGGACAACATCCGCACCTGAAGATGAGACGACACATACAAGGGACCTCAGAACACTGCTGGACCATCTACATGCAAAAGGTCACAAGGCCAGCCCTGACAAAGCACAAATCATGCAGTCGCACTGCATAAGGAAGAAAGTCCCACTGCAGCCATCCAAGCTGCAACGGAACCCACAACCATTAAAGAAGTACGCTCTTTCATGGGCCTGTGTAACTACAACAGATGTTGGGTGGATTTGTTTGCTGAAATAGCACAACCCCTCAACGATCTCCTGAAAGGCAACCCTGACTCAAAAGATCCTGTTCAGTTCACAGAACAACAGAAAGGTGCCCTCGTCAAAATCAAGATGGCACTGTCGTCAGTACCTGCTCTGGGCATTCTTGACTCAGGACAACCATTTACCCTTTTTGTGGCTGAAAAAGATGGCTACTTGATGTCAGTTCTAACTCAAGACGATGGAGATCGCCAAAAGCCTGTGGGCTATTATTCTAAGAAATTGGATGATGTAGCCTTAGGCTGGGGTCCTTGTCTGAGAGCTATGCAGGCAACCTACATTGCTGTATCCCTGGTATCACCCCTTGTTATTGACCAATAGCTTATCACCAAATACACACATGCTGTGCACACTCTCCTAACTATGAACCAAGCTGCACAAGTTACAGCTGCACACTGGAACAAATAGTCCAGTCTTAGAGGTGCCTAATATCAGCATACAGCATGGTACACCCTCTACAGGATGCAAACTCAACAAAGAAAGTGTGTGGAAATATAACCTTAGGTGGGTAGCACCAAATGCACTCCTCCCATACCTGTTAACTCAGATTCACTCTTTGATTCACTCTTTGTTGGCATTGACAAAATAATCTACAATTTCATGAGAAAATGGTGGAACCCTGGTGTGCGGAAAGGAGCTGAAACTATCGTAGCAAAAATGCATCAAGAAGGGATAGCGTGTCCTGATGCGCTGCCTACTGTCTTATGCAGTATAAGAGCTACACACAACAAGACTACAGGGTTAAGTCCGTTTGAGGTTGTCACAGGCAGGTCTATGTCACTACCAGGCACGCTAGACCTGAGAAAAGCAGATGTACACATCATGAGTGATACTATGCTTAATTACTGTATGCAACTGTTAGAACCAGTAGCAGAAGCAGACAGACAGGTCAAGGAAGCATGGGGAACAGCCCCCGAGGTGGGACATGATGTAGTACCAGGACAATGGGTAATGATAAAGAAACACCTTACAGAGACATTAAGAGAAAAGTGGGAAGGCCCTAACCAAGTTTTACTTGTCACTTTTGATAAACCAACCTTATTGGCCAACGGACAGGAAGAATTATTCACTATTTTTATGTGCCAATTAGAACCATTTTGATTGTTATTTGTGTTGGACTAAATACCAATTAGAAAATAGTTAGCCACTAGGACAGTAGATTCTTACACTATAGAGACATATAGATCACTATGTTCATGGTAATTGTTTCTGTGAGTTTTACGGTGTGGTGGTGCTCTAGTCCCAAACATAGATGCACATACACACAAGGATGGTCATCATGGTATTAATACTTATTTGGCCTTCACCCTACAATTTGCCAGAAAGATGAACCAGAGTAGTTGTTGGATTTGTTCCCATACCCCGTTCACTGCTAACGGAGGTATTCCCTTAGGAGTCCTTCCATTCAATCAGTCTGAGATGTTAGGGATATGGAGAGGCCTCAGTTGGTTCAAATGTTCTATATATAATAATTGTGGGGTTAATGACAGCTACTTGCACTCTCGTGTACCAAATGCTCCTGATCCCTGCTGGAGGGAACCTAAACGATCTGGATGGATTTTTGTTCAGGATCATGTAACATCTTTAGGTGTGCCTGTGAAATCATGGCGTCGTAGTTATATGCCACCCTTCAATAGGAACAGTCTTAATGTCTGGCGTTGTCCACCACATATAGTAGTTACTAATCCGCCTAGGGGGTGGTTGTGTATACAACGGGAACATTCCCAAAAGTTTATGGACCAATATTCTAATGCTTTTGTGTTTGTAGGCTGAAGTTATTGTAACCAAACAGCAGACCTATCTATTTGCGATGGTACTACTATCCCTGAGTGTTTGATGTATGCCAAGATAACCCTCAATAATGGCACTGCAACTGTATTTTATACTAACACCATAGGTAATCTAATAACTACGGGCATGATTGCTCCTAACGGAACTCACTGCATTTGTGGCCACAATGCCTATCCATGGCTCCCCACCTTTATGGCTAGGATCATGTTATTTGGGTTATGTAATTCCACATGTGAGAGTGAGTACAGATTCTCCCTTTAAGACACGACAAACTTGAGCCATCACTGAAACTAAAGTTTTTTTGCTATTGCATTCCCTCCCTATGGCACCGCCATGTTGGCACGAGAAGTTATTAGTATGGCTAGCGCTTTAGCTATTATGACCTCTGAAAGTCTGAAATTGCAGTCAGCTGAAATGGTTTCCCTTCGTACTGTTGCATTGCAAAATAGACTTGCTCTTGATTACATATTGTCGGCTCATGGGGTATCCTGTGCAGTTATTGGAACTGAGTGTTGTACCTACAAACTCTGAAGAACTGACTGATTTGTCTGGAAAGATCCGTGAGGAAGGTGCCAAATACCATAATTACAATCCTGATGATTTAGGTTTATCTACATGGTTGTCATCTATTTTGGTGAATTGGGAGGTTCTCTGCTGAACATGATTATGCCAGCGGTAAGACACACTATATCACTAAGGTGTGCTAGGAACTTCTGTTAACGATAGACTCCTAAATATGTTTACAACACAACGTGTTGGGATGTCTCTTTACGATGACTAACTCCTAAATATGTCTACAACACAACGTGTTGGGAGGTCTCTTTAACAATGTTAAACTCAAATAACTGGAGACATGGCTTTTCTAAACTTAGACATATCTAAAACACTTTCCAAAATAGTCATTAGAATTACTTTATCTTGGCGAACACAATAAACACAGAGGACAGGAACTGTCCCACTTAATCAATGCAAAATTATTGAAAGGACGAGGCGTTGCTGCCAGTTGACGTCAGACATCAAGGACAGTCATTTGTACAATGTTCATGTGAAGTTTGATCCATAACCAGTACAGTACAATAAAGCACATCAGACTATTTTGCCCTTTATGGGGAACAGGACAAATCCAAACACTACAGATAAATGTTTGCTCAGAGTATCACACCTCTCCAGGTGAGCTCAGGTGGGTGGGGCTGATGGCCCACACCTGGTGTTCCAGATATTTAAAGAAGCAAATGTTATGCAGGACCACCGATTAACATCACCAAGAGTGTGTTGGAGACTTGGTGTGGCCAGATGCATCTTTTTGTCTAATACGCTTCCATTCTTCCTCAACAGACATTTCTCATTACACTACAGTAGAAGAAAAGTCTTGAAAGGTAAAAACTAACACACCTTATTAAGGCTGTCAACTCCCCCTTTGTTCCTGTTGTAATCCAGGACAGCGTTGGGCTTCTTGTCATCCCTGGTACTCAGACTTTACAACATTGTCATGTTATGTTGTACCCCTGGAGACCTGTGTCCCCTTAAAGCAACCAGGCGCTCATCCATTGTGATGTCTGGACATGGGTTATAGATGAGTGGCAGCCACTCTAACACTTGTTCCAAACTTCTTTGATCGCTGCCAGCTTGTCTTGTTTGACAGCGGTCTGGTCTTGTATTACAGTTGTCGAAGCGAATCAACCATGACTTCGAAATGACTAGAGTGACATTTTTAATATTTTTTTTTTGGCCAGACTAGACTCTACAGTACATCTCATAAACTGGTGGTAGATTTTTTTCTGGATCTGTACATACCAGGCAAAATCAAGAGACCCACATAAGCTTGGACGTTTCTGGTCTACCTTCTTCCAGTTGTATTTGTAAATGTGTCTCCCCTCCAAGTTGTTCATGTTTATCACTATTGTTTTGATTGAAGCAGGATTTTATGTCATCAACCTGGGATATGGCGTGTCTCATTGGCCCTGGGTTCATTCTGATAACATTTTCAGAGGACAGCTGACGTTTCCTCTCAGGTGGGGATGAAGACCAGGACAAATGTCCATTATTTGACCGGAATGTAACAACAACCTCAGCAGGGCCTCTTCACTGGATTGTTTCACATCGGTGTCTCTTGGTCTGGATCATATTCTGTGTTTTCTTCAACTTCTGACACTTCCTCCTCTAAGGCCTCTTCACTGTCAGTTTCCTGGCCTCTATCCTCCTCACCAGTGGCATGACCAAATGACACTGGTGATTGTGATACCACAGAATGAATTGAGAGCAAGGCCTAAAAGAAGCTTTCTATACCAGAGCTGCGAGAAAAGTTATTTATATTATTGAACCAATGTTGTGATTGTTTGTTAGAATGCCAACAGGTGTGGTTCCCGTGGAGGAAAGATTCTACTGGGGAAAGGTTCCAGCTAGGGTTGCCATCGAAGCCAAGATGGGGTTTGAGGTGTGTGTGCGTGTGTGTGCTCTAACTAGTTATGATCAAACAAGGCTTATTTAGCGTTGTTTTAGCAGTAGGATATTATGCTGGCAGCACTCTGATTTTCTTCATCATAATAAAAGCTATCATTGTCCATATACACTCAACTAAAGGATTATTAGGAACACCATACTAATACTGTGTTTGACCCCCTTTCGCCTTCAGAACTGTCTTAATTCTACGGGGCATTGATTCAACAAGGTGCTGAAAGCATTCTTTAGAAATGTTGGCCCATATTGATAGGATAGCATCTTGCAGTTGATGGAGATTTGTGGGATGCACATCCAGGGCACAAAGCTCTATTGGGTTGAGATCTGGTGACTGTGGGGGCCATTTCAGTACAGTGAACTCATTGTCATGTTCAAGAAACCAATTTGAAATGATTCGAGCTTTGTGACATGGTGCATTATCCTGCTGGAAGTAGCCATTAGAGGATGGGTACATGGTGGTCATAAATGGATGGACATGATCAGAAACAATGCTCTGGTAGGCCATGGCATTTAAACGATGCCCAATTGGCACTAATGGGCCTAAAGTGTGCCAAGAAAACATCCCCCACACCATTACACCACCACCAGCAGCCTGCACAGTGGTTACAAGGCATGATGGATCCATGTTCTCATTCTGTTTACGCCAAATTCTGACTCTACCATCTGAATGTCTCAACAGAAATCGAGACTCATCAGACCAGGCAACATTCTTCCAGTCTTCAGCTGTCCAATTTTGGTGAGCTTGTGCAAATTGTAGCCTCTTTTTTCCTATTTGTAGTGGAGATGAGTGGTACCCGGTGGGATCTTCTGCTGTTGTAGCCCATCCGCCTCAAGGTTGTGCATGTTGTGGCTTCACAAATACTTTGCTGCATACCTCGGTTATAACAAATGGTTATTTCAGTCAAAGTTGCGCTTCTATCAGCTTGAATCAGTGGGCCCATTCTCCTCTGACCTCTAGCATCAACAAGGCATTTTTGCCCACAGGACTGCCGCATACTGGATGTTTTTCCCTTTTCACACAATTCTTTGTAAACCCTAGAAATGGTTGTCCATGAAAATCCCAGTAACTGAGCAGATTGTGAAATACTCAGACTGGCCCGTCTGGCACCAACAACCATGCCATGCTCAGAATTGCTTGAATCACCTTTCTTTCCCATTCTGACATTCTGTTTGGAGTTCAGGAGATTGTCTTGACCAGGACCACACCCCTAAATGCATTGAAGCAACTGCCATGTGATTGGTTGATTAGATAATTGCATTAATGAGAAATTGAACAGGTGTTCCTAATAATCCTTTAGGTGAGTGTAGTTAACAATCTAGTCTGTAAAAAAGAACAGACAAGAACAACATTGAAATGGACATTAAACATAAAATGACAGACTAGATGGACAGCCTAGATTGTTTACAATATTGCCTTATATATTTCAATGATGGCTTTTATTTTGAAAAAGAAAATCTGAGTTTGCACTGCTAGAAGAACAGTAATGAAGCCTCGAATGGCCATCATTAGCTCAAACATACATGCATGTGGGAGTCTGGGAGAGGATGTGACCATCTGATGAATGGGCATGTGCCTGAACTCAATGTATACTCTAATTTTAGCCTCACCCATTAATTTCGAATGGCAGGTCATTTTTGACTGTTAAGAATAACACCCAAAGAGAGAACTTGTCAATCAGTTCAATTCAACTGGAACACAACAGGAGGGTTAAAGTAATAATGCTCTGTAATTTCTCTTTCCTTATTTGGGTACAGTACAGACATAAAGATGTTTGCCCAGGGCCAACAAGCTTAACGTAAGTCTACCTAACTAATTTAACCTTTTCTGTAATATGTTGCAATTTAAAATATTTCTAGAGCCTGTGATAAATAGAGCGGCAAACTTAAGCTTGGGGTCTTATATTTTGGTTTGTTGTTTTATACAACAGAAGTGTCTATATATCCATACTGAGAAAAGTATCTAATTTGATTCTTCTCCATAAGGATGGGTAAATATTGTTAAAGTATTTATTGTTAATGAACCATTACTCTCACATTTGTAAATTAGTAACATAGCCATTCACTCAGTTATAAATGCCAAATTGCTAAATAAAGTGCAGCAAAACAGCAATCTAGCAAGGTGCTTGGATGAATGCAGAATACTAGCACTGTGTTGAATGAGTCTCATCTTAAGACATTAGCTGACGACATGAGGCATTCTAAAACACTCTAACACTCACCAAATGAATTTAAACTTGGCTAGCTAGGTACTGTACTTACTATTTAGAGAGCTGGCCATTGGGCTTGTCAGCCCTAGACTTTTCCAGTTTATCAAGTCTCCAACACTACAAGACTTGTGAACGGGGCCAAAATCACATCTTAGAACATTGTCCACTGACAAATTCTCTGCAAATTTTCTATTGAAAGAAGGCATTCAGGTTCAGTTGGCATTTGATTGTGTGGGCCACTACTACACAACCACGGGTTGAGGATTAATTGGTTCACCATTGCCCCCTTCCACAAGATGTCTATTGCTTTGGGAAGGTTACCTACTCTTTGTGTCTCTAGTTCAGTCAATTCCTAAAAAAAAAAGGTTATTGCAAAAATAACAACATTCTAGTGTTGTTATTTTTGCAATAACGTTTTCTGAGGTACAAAGTGCCACTGAAAATAGGGTATTTTGATGTTGTTTGCTAAAGAGGTTGTACAGTTTCAATTCATGCATTTTCATAATGCTGATTAAGCTCTTTTATTTGTAGTATGATTGAGATGTCAGGACAAGTAAAATAGTATAAATATGTGAAAACAAATAAGTTAATTCAGTTATGGTCTACACATGGGCTACATCTCTGAAATTGACCCATTACATTGACACATTAATGCTGTGAAATTACTTCTTATACACATAACCCCCTCATGTTCTCCCAAGACCGCTCAAATGGGGATGTGCGTACAGTAGGTGTTGCAATATTCCGGTATCACGAGAACCGTGATATTTAAAAAATGAAATATTGATATCATGTTAATAATACACATGATAATATCGTATTCACTAGGCAAAACTAAAGTTGTATTTATCCAACAGCTGCTCTCGGTTTTTCGATACCTTATTCATGTCACTTATAGACAAATATTACGTGCTTAAACAAGGAGACTGGACCTATGCACTGGCATTGAAATCAACTTGTTAGCCCCACTAGAACCCCCGGGAGAGATCCACAAAGACCCGCCATTTTAGAACCACATTTTTCCCAAAATTCCTCTCGGTTTATCCATAGCTTATTTATGGAAAAACGATGCATGTGATTAAACTACAAGTCTGGACCTATACACTAGTTTGAATAAATGCCTTTTTGTAGCCTATTCACTGGGTGAAAATGTTGTGTATTTTTCCAAAAACATCTGTGTTAGGCCTTGTGGATATTTTGTTTAGCAGTTAATCTGGTTGCCTTTTCACTGAGTGTAATTGTTCTTTTTGTGTGCTTTTATTTTTTTTTATTTGTAGACTTATGGTTACAGACTCTCCGCCTCCATACACCTGTATTTTGAGTGTAATTAATTTGCCAAAAAAAGAGAGAGAAAAAACACATTAAACAAAGTTGAGGATGAATTTGACTGATAGCATTTTTTTACTTAAAATTTTCTGTAGATACCGCGATAATATCGTTCCCATGAATTATTTTGGCCACGATAATCGTGTAGTGAATCTGATATTGTGACAGCCCTAGCATACAGTTAATTGCACCAATCACCCTTGGGATTCCTATGGGGAAAATTGTTTCTGTATATAGCTTAGGGTTAGGGTTAGAAGACATCAGTAAGAGGGTATTGAGAGTACAACAGTCTGGGGACAAAAAATTGAGTCATCAATCCGTTATGAGTGAAATCATTTACAAATGGAGAGCATTTAACATGCCACAAGAAATTAGAGCCACAAGAAAAATTATAAACCGTGTAAATGCCAACCCTAACATAACTGCTGAAGATTTGAAGACCTCCCTTGTTTTACCTCAGGTTACAGTGCATGCTTCAACAATAATAAGAACACTGAATCAAAATGGCATTCAGTCCATTCTCACTCAAGTTGCTTTGCCATTATAGATTTAACATTCATAACAATACGTTACTCCCGACACCCATTCAAAAACTCAAGAGGCCTGGATGTAGCAGGCAGACTACGCGTAGAAATAAGCAATCTGACATGCTGTATCCAGAGCAGCCCCTGACAAGATACATTGCCATTAGCCATTTATACAGGCAAAACAAGCGTGCAGGGCTGCCAAAATAAGTGCAGTGGGCAACATAATTTTTTAAATAATGTATTGATAAGTTGCTCCTGTTGGTCAATGGTCAATGTTGGAGGACAATACAATCTGTTTAGGTGATGATCAACAGGCATGCTTCAGCCTACTGTATTAAGTTCATAGGCACACCTTCTCTAATTGTGTAGCCTAGTAGAAACTACAAATTTGGCCCAATATATAGAGCACATTTGTTTAGAAAGAGAGCAGATGGGCTTAGTAATTTTGGAAAACTGCCTTGTACTTTTTACAGAGAAAAACTATCAGTCAAATTCATCACAGCATAATATCGAGTAGGATTCTACGAAAACATCATCAAGATTTGTATCGGTTAACCTGGCAAATTTCACCAATAGAAGACAGATATTCCTCTGGGTTAATACAGGTTGTTCAACTGGTGAATAGTGTCAAGTGTCCAGTAACAGTGTACTTAATATGGACATGAGAAACTTAACAAAACACATATGTGCTGACTGACTCTGAGCAAAGGACAATAGATGGGATGTAGTACTGGGCCTGTTATTGATGAGCCCAACACACCCACCCTGTCCATACCTCCTGACAGGAGTTTTCAATGTGACTGTCATAGACTCTATGAATAGACCCATGGACCGTAGGTTGGCACATACCATTGTGAGGAAGCCTGTCTTTACCTGATGATACACATGTATTTTAGTTCTATTCTCTTGTTAGAGGAGAGGTACTTCGTTCTTGTGCTATATGAGGTACAGTATGAATAAATATATAATTAAATACACAAATAAATATATACATTGTGTAAACTCTGTCGTACAAATACAATAGACTTTTCATTTGGATGGTGTAAACTTGTGCGTTGTCCAAATGGAATAGACATTTCATTTGGTTGGTGTGAAGTTGTGCGACATCCACATGCAATATACATTTGATTTAAAAGGTGTGAACTTGTGTATCATCCAAATGCGAAAGACAGAATAGAAAGGAAAAAACTATTTCAGTATCTCGTCAGAGGCTGCTCTGGATACAGCATGTCGTAGTCATTCAGGCAGCTAATGGAAGGTTTCTTTGGCACAGAAATGATGGTGGTCTGTTTGAAGCAGGAGGGGACTATAGACTGGGACAGGGAGAGGTTAAAGATGGAGGTGAAAACCTCTGCTATTTGTTCAGCACACCCTCTGATGACTTCTGAGTTCACTTCTCTTCACGTCGGCCGTGGTTAGTGACAGAGTGCCATTTCTCCCTTATTCTGTGATGGTTCGGTCAACAGAGCGGGGAGTCAGTCCAGGCGAAGGTCGATAACGGGAATGCAGATAGGTGATCCAGGTAGTTGGGAGGGAGGTACAGGACGGGTCTCGGAACAAGGGTCTGGAAACGAACGGGGAAAAAAACACAGTGAGCAGAAGATAACACAAACAGGATACTCTGGGAATTCGGATAGCTTGCTTAATTAGGTAGAGAATAGTGATCGACCGATATTGATTTTTTATAACCGATACCGATTATTTGCATGTTTATGTACCCGATAACCGATATGCAGAACCGATATTTATTTACTGTTATACTTCTGTTTTTGACAATTATTACAACACAAATGAGCTGAACAAACCATTTTATTTATAACAATAACTCCCTCCTTGCATACAAAAAAAACTTTATATTTATACACAAATAAATAGAGGGGTCTGAGTCCAAAAAAATAAAAGTGCACTGCTACTAAGTGTCTTTGTTTTAAAATAAAAGCTTTGTTGAGGTAAAAAAAAAAAAAAAACAGGTAAAAAAATAAAAAAAATAAAGCACAACTTAATACTCCCAGTTAAGCAGAACTAGGTTGTAGTGTAGAAAACAGAGTCTTTCAGCATTCTGCCCTGTAAGCCTGCTTCGTTTGTTTTCATAAATGGCTCCCACTTCACTGAAGACTCGTTCACTGGGCACCGAAGACGGTGGGGGGCAAAGGAACTTTCTTGACAGACGAGCAAGAATGGGGAACCTTTTCTCATTTTGTTTCCACCATTCAAGTGGCTTGCCCATCCTCCTATCAATCACTGATTCTGAAAGGTACTGCTGAAGCTCTCTTTCAAGGCTAGACCCACCAACTTCAGAACTAGTAGCACCAAGCAGAGTATCATACATCTCATCAATCAGTTTCTTCTGGGTTTCTTCTGTACGGGGCCTTTTTGAAACTGTGCTGGAATCATCTGACTGAGTTCCTTCACCTTGTGCGTTGTTGTCTTGCTCTAAGGTTTCTGTTTCCTCCTCAAGCTTTTGCATTCAACAGTGTGGTGTCCGATGAAAAGGCATGTGCCTTGTACCTTGGATCCATAAGACAGGCAAGGACTGCACATTTCACCTCCTCCACTTTTGCAAACCGTCGGGTGAGACTCTCCAGCATCTCCTGTCTCATTGTTTTAATCCCATGAGAGGAGGGACCTTGACTGCTAAGTAACATCTTCAGAACTTTGACAGATGGAATGATGCATGATGCTGAACTCTCATAGTGGCTCATCGCAAGAGTGACCTCTTCCACTGGAGAAAGGGTCTCAATAAGATTGCTGACAATACTCCACTGATCAGCACTCAGGCTAGTGAACCCACTATGCTCACTGGCATATATGTTCAGAGCTCTTCTCTGCTCTTGCATCCTGACCAGCATGTGCAGGGTGGAATTCCATCGGGTCGGGACAGCCTGAATGATGGCATGTGCAGGTAGCCCAAGATCCTGCTGGATCACTGCTAAACGCTGTTTAGCTAGTACTGAATGATTAAAATGTGTAGCACAGCTTTTCAGCACTGACAGGATATTTTGGATAGCTCTTTGTGAGTTGAGGCCGTCATTGACAACTAGCTGTAATATGTGGGCACTGCAGCTCATGTCAGGCAGTTCAGCAATTCTCATACCTTTAACAATGTTAGCACCACTGTCCTTGAGAACAAGAACCACTCTATCTTTGTCAATGTCCCATTCTTCCAGCATGCCCAAAAACATCTCGCTAATGTACTCTCCAGTGTGTGATCCCATCATTGCTTTTGTGTTTAGAATTACTTGTCTGCGAATCCACTGATCATCAATGAAATGGCATGTCAAGCTCATTAGGGATTCAGTTGTACCGGACCAGCAGTCTGTAGTAAAAGCCAAGTTATAACCTGCGTTATCAGGCTTAAGCAGTGCTTTAACCTTCTCAACGATACTGTTGTGAATACTGGGGAACATCTCTGTGCGATAGAACTTCTCACTCTTCAGAGTATATCTTGGTTCTGCAGTTGCCATGACTCTCTGGAAGCCTTTATTTTGAACCATGGTGAAAGGCATGTAGCTATCATTTCTGTAATCATCCTGTCCAGTGTTTTTGAGCGGACATCAGTAGTCTTCCACTTTGTCTGCTTTTCAAACATCATAGGAAGAGATGCTTGAATGTGGCTGGATGTCTTTGCCTCTTCAGCATCTCTTTTTTTCTTTGCCTCTTCAAAGATAGTTGAGTGATGTATCTTTAAGTGGTTCCACATGTTGGAGGTATTTTTTGTTGTTGTAGATTTTGACCCCATGCTTACGTTCATTTGGCATTCTTTGCAAACTGCTACTCCTGCAATTGGCTGAGTGAAGTAAGTCTTAGATTTTTCTTCCTTTCAGTCATCTTAAAAAAAAGTGCTGAAAGTTAGCAGTTTTTCATGTTAAATTAAATCTTCAAGTTACAATAAAAAATATATTACATTATATAATTTATATCTAAATTATACATATGATGTATAAGCATTATCAGCAACAATGTTAACAATAGGCAAAATAAATGTTAAAAGTCTAATGTTTTAAAATGGAGAAAATAAATGACAGGGGAGTTATATCACCTTTGCAGAATTTTTTTTTAAACAGTTTTAGAAGGTTTATATGCCATTTAATAGTTTTAAGAGTGAGGAATAATTCACTGGGTAATTTTAATTTAATTCATTGAATAATATTAGCTGGAATATATAACATTGTCAGGAAAGTAACAAACAAAACAGCATACATGATTGCATTTTCTCAACCTACTCAACCGCGATCGCGTGTTGAGATAATAAATAATTTCCACAGAGCTGCATTTATTTAGATTTGTATTAACTAAATAATGGTTATGTAGTAAATCAAATGATTATATAATTTAGGGGGTTTACGAGATAATCTTGTCAAAAATGTCATGCAGTGGCCGTGCTTGAGGCTTCCTAATCATCAACCCATTCAAGTGCTGAGCAATATGAACGAACTTTTTTTTCCGAGACTATATATAAAGTTAAACAGCACTTGTCAGTTGGCATTTTATGATCCACATTCAATCTAACGTTATATCATGAAATGTGACAAAGTGCTGTTTGACTATAACTTGATCAACCGCGATCGCGCATGGAGATAAATAATTAATTTCCACAAAGCGGTAGGCTATATTTATAGGTGTATTAGCGAAATAATTATGTAGTATATGATAATATAATCTAGGGTGTTTAAACAAGATAATCTTGTCAAAAGTTTAATTCAGTGGCCGTGCTTAAGCCTCCTGATCATCCGTTAGTTGATATGCAGTGAACAAACTTTTTCTTCTAGACTAATGGTGAGCAAATACAACAGATAGAGAATTAAATTCAGCGCTTTTATTTTCAACATGCACTCATTCATGTCTGTTTTATTTAATTCATGTAAAGTTACGTCTTTATTGGGGCAGGACATGACGAATTACACTACATGACTCAATGAGTTCGTCTCAATTGTTTAGAAACAAGCTGCATAAATTAACTATATCAGGAATTTGTCTCAGATCTCATTTGTGCATGTCTTATTATGTTAAATAAAGTTGATTAATTAAAGCAAACCAAGTAGAACATATACTTTACCTGTGCACTGAGTTGTTGTTGATTGATCTCCTCAGACGCCCGGGCTGCAATGGCATTAATCGGCAAAACCGATCGATTCCCGTTTATGGAAAAATGCTTAAATATCGGGAAAGATATCGGTAAACAGATACATCGGTCGATCACTAGTAGAGAACACTGTAATAATTACGTGGCTGTACAATAATCTGGCAGGGACTGAAAGCAGAACTCTCCTATTTATAAGGAGAGTGGCAATCAGGCCCCCAGGTGTGTAGACTGGTGCAGGTGCTCAGGATCAGTGGTGATTATGGGTGCCTTCGTGGAGTGCCGGGAACAAGGAGACTGGTACTCGGGGAGATGTAATGACAGAAAAACAGCTCAGGAGGGCTGAGTCCTGACACTCATTAGAGCGTTGAACTGTCTGTTTTAGAAGTTGTCGTTAGGATGAGAGGGTGCAAAATGTAGGTGTGGTCTGCTTTCCAAAATGCAGGGCAGGGGAGGGGTTTGTAACCTTTCCATATTTGCAGATAACAATGGTCAAGAGTCTGATCGCTCTGGGTAGGAAAGTTAAAGTCCTGGTGGTATTTTGGTAGAATTTTCCTCATATTGGCTCTATTAAACTCGCCAACAACAATAGCAGTTGCCTCAGGGTGGGCATTCTCTAGTCCATTTATTACTCCATATAGGACTTCCAGTGCACACGTTTTCAGTCTGCATGGGTTTATAGACTGCTGTGATTACAGTGTGTAGGTAGTCCATGGATGACGAAGGCTGATCCAGGTCTGGGAGGAGATCCCAGAGGACACCATCTGCCATCTCAACAGGAGCATGCTCAGATGTTGTCGGGAGTGCATACAGGCACATGGGGGCCATACACTCTACTGAGACACATTGAGCTCCTGGGATGAAATTCACGCAAGTTGAAACAGCCTGTGATTTGAATTGTTCGCTTAGATTTTCAGCTTGAGTTTAAATCCAGGTCTCAATCGGGTTGTGCTTTTTGGTGCCTGCGACTGCTATATAGTCAGTGGAGAGGGAATGGTGGGCCTCTATGTATTGTTTTGGGCATTAAATCCTTGGGACTGTCTTTTTTCTAATTTGAATTTAATGGTTTCAACCCATACAACCCATACAAATTAAATGGTGTAGCCAATTGAAGCCCACTTCAGTGATGTTATTTTTGTGTGTTTATTGACATTAAACAACTTTATATTCTGTAATATGACATGGAGTTTTAACATGGCCTGTATAATCAGAATATTTCCATTTTCTGCATTTATTTCTATCCATCGATTCCTAGCTTCCGGTGACTCACTTAAAAGCCTGGTTTTCAGAAACTGCCTGTGACAACAGAATGTGGCTGAATCTGTATATTACTTGTAAAGCCCTAATCAAATTATTGTTAGACACCCATACTCCTGTTCAATCACAGGAAACATGGATGAAAATTGTACAGGTAATGACAACTTTTCAAATTATACAAACAACTTTTCAATTCTATAGGGGCCCATGATGGAAAGCAGGTGAGAGATTTGGGAACAGGCAACAACAGAGGGGTCTTTGCAGATCCATGTCTGGGCAGGGGGATGATGTCTGGAACTAATTATGTTCCAGCTGACGCACCCTCTCTGGTTCAGGCATACATCGTGACATGCCATATACAATAGCTGGAGATGCAGCATTGCCACAAAAAACTTTAATGAGGCCTTATCTGGCAACACACCTTTCACATACTTACAGACAGTTACAGACTGTTTTTTCAGGATCCTCACCTCATGGTTTAGGACCCTGTACAAGCGGATGAACCCTGCTGCCAAACCATGTGGACACTATGCAGGAGTCAGACTGTTATTATCACAATGTAATAGGGATAACCCAGAGACTGTTCGAGGAGGCAGAATTGACTGGAAGGATGCAGCTGGTGCATGCTAAATATGAGTGAAAAGTGCATGCTGAAGTGAAGAATTGGTTTCTGCAGTACTACTTCTGCAGGACAGAATGGTGTCGGGCACTGAGTCAATGTTATTATACCCACGTCTCATTTGGCTCTCTTGCAAATGTACACCCACATAATCCCAACGTGTTTTGGGACAATTATGGAATTCATACTTATTTTGATGTTGTCATTTTGATGTAGACTGACATGTTAGTCTACTGTGCTATGTGTCTACAATAAACTGCACATTTTTGCACCCTTGCGTTAATATTCATGTGTTGTTTACTGTATAACGTCTTAACATTAATAGTAATGTTAAATGTAAATGCTTCTTGGCAGCATGTTTGTATACATTTTGCAAAATGTTCAACATTGACAGTAACCTAGTGTAGAGGTTAATACTTATTCTGTAAACACGACATGCTTGTGAAATAAATTGTCAATCTCACCAGAAGCATCAGGACAAAACCATACCACAACTTTTCCTTCCTGCCATTGTCTTTGAACAGGGGATGTTGTGGTTCCTAACAGCATTAACTTTGTTTTGTTTCATTAGAAGCTTCAAATAAAATAATAAACCTTTCAATCTCTGTCAATTTTATAATTTTTTTATGTAGTTTAATGGTTATTGAAAATGTTTGTGAATTTACTTTGGATTATGAAGGTATTGAGGTGCATCGGTCTTGTCTCAGCCATGCTTGTGCTGAAGAGAAAAAAATTTAAGCATTACCATACCCTTTGTACAATGCAGCCAGAGCTGGACGCACAGGCCTTTAAATTATGGAAAAATTTTGACACATTATACATTTATCAATATATCTGCTGATAGGATAATCACAGAAAAACATCCAGTGCCTCTATCAAACAAGAATAAATATGACTACACACTAAACGTCTAATCAGGTGATCAGTATAACATGGAGGCTTTGTAAAACAAATGCTCCACATGCTCTTACACCAGACGCATGTGGGGAGGACTGTGACACATCACAGAATACAATGGGAGGATCTTTCAGGTCTCAGTCGCCCTTCAATACTTTTTCTGCTCCACTAGAGTGTGTTGTTTAGCGTGCAAAGCCCATTCCCACACTCCTTCGGGACAATTATATATAAAACAACTCTCAGTGACCAACAAATCTCTCATCAATATAAGACAAACAAACTAAGTTCCCTCAGTGTAAAATATTAAACACATGCACATGTATTTCTATATAAACAAAAATAGCCATATTGTCTTGTAAGTGGCAGTGAGCAGGTGTTCTGTATGGATTACATTGTGTTCTTATTAAGATGGGTGACAGTTACACCCAGCACACCACTACATCTCTGTGTGCAGTAGGTTTTTATGAGTGTTATAGACACCGTTCTTACTGTTGTGTCTTACCATCAGTTTGTCTTAGTTTCCAACATTCTTCTAACCCTCTCTCTCAAAACCAGGTCTGTATCCGGCCATGTGGTTCAATAATTCATCCAGCCATGCCTTAGCTGTGGTCAGGCTGTCATCACCAGAGTGAGGTGATGTCAGGGAATTACCTAAATGGTCACTCCCTTTCCCTGCGGAGAGCTCATCCCAGTGCTGGAGAGTACTACACGTGTTGTAATGTACAATAGATGTTATTTATCCTTGGGAACACTTGTGATCTGTTTTTCATGATGAAAAAAATCAACTGATGTAATTCAACCCCCCCTGCCAAAAAAAAGAGAATCACAAAATAACTAACATAAAATAACATAACTCATTCTGCTGTCATATCTACATGATATAGTTGTTAGATGGAGCCATCCCAAATTGATATGCTGCCAAATGATTACTGTTATTAGCATATTACTGTTGACTTACATCATCTGTGGTAAAGTTTAAGATGTTTCCAAGAGAAAATGTGGCGGCAAAAGCACCAATAAATACTGTGTAACACCCATTTCTTCACATAACGCCATATAATGACACAAAACAAAATAAAATTAATGTTGTGTTAATTAGATATTCAATAAAGCCATAGTTCTAGTTACAGAGAGAGCATTGCTGAAGGTCCCACAGCTAGACTCAACTGGAGTGTAATAGACAAGGCAGATGTCGGTCAGCTGGGAGTAGCTCTGTATCTGTAGCCAGTATGTTTTAACCAATTCTGACATCAATAGCTCCTGAGGTGATGAGTGTACATCCTGTAATATCTGAATCCTGGGATGTAAAGAGGGTTGGGTCAGAGCTGAATGAGCTGACTTTAGTAACTTTGGACCATGGCTTCCTCTTCTCTGTTCAGTAAGGTAATTCATGGACCAAGTATTTACAAAGTGAAACAACTAAGAACCCAGGTGATTTACATAGTACAACACACGTTCAAAACAACCCTATGTATAAAGGAGGAAGAGGAGGAGTTACCCTGTCCGGAAGAAGCCCGGGGCCCCCGTCTGGAGCCAGGCCCAGAGGGAGGGCTCGCCGGCGAGCGCCTGGTGGCCGGGTTTGCCACGGAGCTCGGTCGGGCATTGCCCGAAAAAGCAAGGTGGCACCCCCCTCTCCATCCTATGGGCCCACCACTCATGGGAGGAACCGCTGGGGGCGGGTGCGCTGCCATATGGGTGGCAGTTAAGGCCAGGGGGACTTCAACGCACACATGAGCAATGATGGAGACACCTGGAGAGGCGTGATAGGGAGGAACGGCCTCCCTGATCTGAACTTGAGTGTTTTTTTGTTGTTAGAGTTCTGTGCTAGTCATGGATTATCTATAACGAACACCATGTTCGAACATAAGGATGCTCATAAGTGTATGTGGTACCAGAGCACCCTAGGCCGAAGGTTGATGATTGATTTTGTGATCGTGTCATCGGAGACCGCATGTTTTGGACACTCGGGTAAAGAGAGGGGCGGAGCTGTCAACCGATCACCATCTGGTGGTGAGTTGGGTCAGGGGGTGGGGGAAGACTCTGGACAGACCGGGAAAACCCAAACGGGTAGTGCGAGTGAACTGGGAACGTCTGGAGGAGGCCCCCGTCCAAAGGTTCTTCAACTCACACTTCCGGCAGAGCTATTCTGGCATTCCTGTGGAGGTTGGGGGCATTGAGTGGTCAATGTTCAAAGCCTCCATTGCCGAAGCTGCGGCGGGGAGCTGTGGTCTAAAGGTCTTAGGTGCATCAAGGGGCGGTAACCCTCGAACACCCTGGTGGACACCGGTGGTCAGGGAAGCCGTCCAACTGAAGAAGGAGGCCTTCCGGGATATGTTATCCCGGAGGACTCTGTAGATGGTTGCAGTGTACCGACAGACCCGAAGGGCTGCAACCTCTGCTGTGAAAGAGGCAAAATAGCAGGTGTGGGAGGAGTTTGGGGAAGCCAAGGGAAGCATTGTCAATCTCCATGGCAGAAGTCACTGAGGTAGTCAAACAACTCCACAGTGGCAAAGTTACGGGGATTGACGAGATCCATCCAGAAATGTTGAAAGCTTTGGGTGTGGAGGGGATGTCTTGGATGACGCCTCTTCAACATTGCATGGGAGTCGGGGAAAGTGCCTAAGGAGTGGCGGACCAGGGTAGTGGTTCCCCTGTTCAAAAAGGGGGACCAGAGGGTGTGTGCCAATTACAGGGGTATCACACTTCTCAGCCTCCCTGGGAAAGTCTACTCAAAGGTACTGGAAAGGAGGGTTCGGCAGATAGTCGAACCTCAGATTGAAGAGGAACAATGCGGATTCCGTCCTGGTCGCTGAAACAACCGACACACTCTTTACTCTTGCAAGGATCCTGGAGGGGGCCTGGGAATATGCCCATCCTGTCTACATGTGTTTTGTGGATCTGGAGAAGGCGTATGACCGGGTCCTCCGGGAGATACTGTGGGAGGTGCTGCGGGAGTGAGGAGGTCCCTTCTGAGGGCTATCCAATCCCTGTACGTCCAAAGTGAGAGCTGTGTTCGGGTTCTCGGTAGTAAATCGGACTCGTTCCAGGTGGGGGTTGTCCTTCGCCAGGGCTGCATTTTGTCACCAATCCTGTATGTAACTTTTGTGGACAGGATATCGAGGTGTAGTCGGGGTGGGGAGGGGTTGCAGTTCATTGGGCTGGGGATCTCATTGCTGCTTTTTGCGAATTATTTTGTCCTGAAGGCATCAACGGTCTGTGACCTTCAGAACTCACTGGACCGGTTCGATTAGCACATCTAAATCTGAGGCCATGGTTCTCAGCAGGAAACCGATGGAGTGCCTCCTCCGGGTAGGGAATGAGGCGTTACCCCAAGTAAAGGAGTTCAAGTATCTCAGGGTCTTGTTCACGAGTGAAGGGACAATGGAGCGGGAGATTGGCTGGAGAATCTGAGCAGCGGGGGCGGTATTACATCCGCTTCACCGCACCGTTGTGACGAAAAGAGAGCTGAGCCGGAAGGCAAAGCTCTCGATATACCAGTCAATTTTCCTTCCTACCCTCACCTATGGTCATGAAGGCTGGGCCATGACCGAAAGAACAAGACTGCGGGTACAAGCGGCTGAAATGGGTTTTCTCAGAAGGGTGGCTGGGCTTCTCCCTTAGGGATAGGGTGAGAAGCTCAGCCATCCGTGAGGAACTCGGAGTAGAGCCACTGCTCCTTTGCATCAAATAAACCAAGAAAAGTTGCACTGAATAACTCAGGAAATGTTTTTGAAGATTAGGCAACTATTTGTTAGATAGCTGTTAATTAATCACGATATTTAAGGAGAAAAGGTGTGTTGGGAAGCACTCTGCCGAAGGATGATGATTAGAATTTGACACAACCACCTCAACTCTGTCCATACAGTGGGGAGAACAAGCATTTGATACACTGCCGATTTTGCAGGTTTTCCCACTTACAAAGCATGTCTGTAATTTTTTCATAGGTACTCTTCAACTGTGAGTGACGGAATCTAAAACAAAAATCCAGAAAATCACATTGTATGTGTAGATGTAGTGATTGTATAAGTTAGTGAACTGTTATAAGCTGTTGTAACCAATGAAACAAAATATTAAATGTCTGTAATATGAACCGAAACTGAAGGAGGAAGTAGGAGAATAGGAAAACCTGTTCAAGCGGTTGCCGGGGATAGAAAGATTTAGTATGTCTGTTTTGTGAGAAACAGGTCACAGGTCAGAGACACACACACATAGTCGGACAGACAAGACAGAAACCAGAAAGGGGGGCAAGGGGATACTTGCAGTTATCCTATAAGGAATAAAACTGGGATTGGGCCAATGGCACACACTTTGTAAGTTAACGCCTCTATCTTTTTGGGCGTAGTAGAAGTATAAAAATGATGTTTTGAATGTTGATCCTTAGACATTGTGCGGCGACACGTGTCTCCAGAAGCTTCTGTAATAAATGGACGTATAACTACGGTAATTGCCCTGACTCCCTGTGTTTTATTCTCCTTTCCAACAAACCAACTCGGGGAAGTGTTAGACTTCAACAATTTGGGGGCTCGTCCGGGATTGGAAAAAGGGAGAAGGAATTCGACTCGGTCCAGTTGAACTACACGGGACTCACAGGTTCCAGCACCGGTGCATCATAAAAAAGGTAAGCAGAGCCTGTTATATCTAAATCTGCATATTGGCTATGAACTAAATTTTGAACCTGTGGAAAACGTATTGGGAGACTGGTTTAAATTCAGGGGGTCAGGGGAACGGTTTGTGAGTTAGAGTCTCACTATAAGTCGGGTTAGAGGCCCGTTACCGGTGTGTGAGTTAGAGTCTCACTGTAAGTCGGGTTAGAGGCCCGCTACCGGTGTGTGAGTTAGAGTCTCACTGTAAGTCGGGTTAGAGGCCCGTTAATCGTTCTAGGGTTGACTACCCTACGCCACTTCCCGACGGGGACGGTGGAGAGTTGCGAGTTAGAGTCTCGGCAACCAGTCGGGTTAGAGTCCCGAGGACTTAGGGGCACCTCGAAGTATTTATTGTGTGTAAAGGTTCATCTGGGTTAGAGTCCCGGGGAGTTTTAGAACTCCCCAAATTCTGTATCTGGGTTAGAGTCCCGGGGAGTTTTAGAACTCCCCAAATTCTGTATCTGGGTTAGAGTCCCGGGGAGTTTTAGAACTCCCCAAATTCTGTATCTGGGTTAGAGTCCCGGGGAGTTTTGGAACTCCCCAAATTCTTTATAAGAAAACTGGGTTTGAGTCCCAAAAGTGTTGGGTCAGGTACCCGTTAATCATTTGTTAATTATTCTGAGTCTGGGACTCACAGTAACGTAAGTCAAGTTGAAATGGACGGGGAGTGTGAGAGAGAAGTTGATGACGATGGGCGGTGTCCAGGCACGGGAAAGTGGAAACAATTGGGGATACAGGTGGCAAATGTAATGACAGTTGTAGGCAGGATGGACCCAACTCAGAAAGAAAAAGAGAAGAGAAGAGAGATTGCGACAAGTGGTGAGTGAGGCAGGATTAAGGATGGAGGAAAGGAGATCATTACATGTTATTTTGTGGAATAAGGAGAAGGAGTGTTCTAAAAATCGAGATAGAGTTAGAGACAAGAAGGAAACAGCCAATTTGGTCAAGAGAGGGAGATATAGAGAAAAGGAGAAGGAATGGGAAAAGCACAGAAAAGAATGGTGTAAATTAGCAGTTTGGTGTCAGGGCGTAGACCATTTGAACAAAGAGAAAAAGGGACAGAAAATTAAGGAGAAAAAGGGAGGAGAGATAGAACCCCTAGCATATGAAGATGACCTGGTGGTGCATGGTACCGTGTACCATTATATCCAGCGTTATGTTTAGAGAGTGGGATATTGTCTTTAGACACACAGAACAGCAAGCCCATAACTCAATTCACAGGAAAGCAAGATAAGAGAAAATTAAGTAGGAAGGCGGAGTCAGAGAGCGAGACAGACACAGAGGGGGAGGTGAAACCGTTCAAGGCAAGGGTAGCGAAAGAGGAGCGAGAAGGGGAGACGACTAGGAAAGAATAAACAAGAGGAGATTACTGGGGCCATAAAGAAAAGATCAGGCCGTACTAAAGGCAGGTTAGGTGAGGACTCAAGGTCAGGGTCGGACGATAGTGACACAGTGAGAAGGACCAGAACTAGGCAGAAAAAAGGGAATTCACATAGAGGACGGGTGGTACTCACGGGCAATGCAGTAGGGAGATGGACTGACTCAGACAAAGACCCCGACACAGACAGTAGTGGAGACGGGAGTGAGGGAGACGTGGACGTATACCCTCTGCCGCGTACACCCCCACCAGAACATAAACTACACCATGACACAGTAGAATCACTTCAAAAGACTCAAAATAAAATGTATACACGGTCATAAGCAGGGGAAGCTGGCGGTGCTGGGTTTCAGCTGCCTCTCTTTAGAGTGGGAGGCGGCGAACCGCGATATAAACCATTGGGGCTGGGAGACGTACAGGCACTGGTAGATAAATTACCCCCGATGGGAGGTGGACTATGGTTGTCACAATTTGATAAACTCACAGCTGGTCAAATGTTGGCACTGGGGGACTGGAGGGCAGTAGCCGCCCGAGCCGTGTCCGCCCAGGCTATGACTGAGATAGAAAAAGGGGCCGCCACTAGGCGGAGCCCTGACGACACTCCTTTCAGTCAGGTGGTCGGGCGCATAGCCACGGCCCTGAGGGAACGATTTCCCTTGCCCGCTGGGGCCCCGATGCCCAAGTTACCTTGGGAAAAAGAGCAACACCCTAGACAGTATCTAGAAGCATGTAAGGACACATGGGCCAAACACACAGGGCACCACCCGGGGAAGGGGGGTCTGCAGCAGGAGTGGTTTAGAAGGGCGGTCTTAGAGGGACTTCCAGAGAAAATAAAAGAGGCAATGATGGCAAATCCTGACTTGCCGGGTAGTGAATCACACGTATGGGAAAGACACATAGTACATAATTTACAGAGGGCAAAAGATGAGGAGACAGAGAAAGACAAACAGATACAGGGACTGCAAGAGAACCTGTTGCGCTTACAGCTGGGTGAAGCCAAAGGGAGGCTCAATGAAGGGAAAAAGAAACACAGACAGATGGCAGCCCTAGGCTCAGGAGAACCTGACACACCCGATTTATACCCTGTTCCCACATGGGCACCCCAACCTCACGGTGGCCGGGGGGCATTCACCGCGCCCTATCGACCAGGGACTCCGAGGGGAGGTTATGGTAGGGGGAGGGGGCGGGGTAGAGGCAGAGGGGCTCCAGGAGCCCAAGTCCCATACGGAGCCTGCTTTACGTGTGGTGACCCGAACCACTGGTCCAGAGGGTGCCCACAGAACACTGCAGGGGGCAGAGGATACCCAAACCAAGGGGCAGCTCCAGTTCACAACCCACACGCCGTCCCACCACCTAGCGCACCTGGACAATACCCACTCTCTTATGAGGGAGGGTGGGACCAGGTGTGACGGTCTACGGGGGGGGAGGGGACAGCGGGGGAAGGGCAGATCCTATGCTGTCCCTGAATGTCGACGGGAAGGACTTCTCCTTTCTGGTTGACACAGGTGCCACGTTTTCCACCATCACCGCCCCTCCACAGGACTACTATCCTCCAAGACAGTGGAAGTTGTGGGGTTTGAAGGAGTGGGACAGACTTTGCCAGTGACATTTCCTCTTAAAACGATACTGGGTAAACAGGCCCTCAGCCATCCGTATGTGGTGTCGACAAACACACCAGTGAACTTATTGGGGAGAGACTTGTTGATAAAACTGGGGGCTAATATCTTGTGTTCTCCAGATGGACTAACTGTCACGTTACCAGACGGGACATCGACTTCAAGTGGAGGCCGTGGATCTCCCTCCTCGAGCTGTACTTTCCTCCACCAGACCCCCCACATGTAACCCTATTTTATGATCGGTAGGGCGATGAGGTGTATAGAGAGGGGATTGGGGATGTAGTGTGTGGGGACACGTTACAGGTCGGGTCTAAATTCATACATGTAGGCCCTGCATCCTAAACACCAAGCAAAAGACCTGGGGCCCATGGTTAAAAGGGCGGTCAAATGTACTGATTGGACACTCACTCAGGCGCCAAACGTATGGTACTCACACAGCTGTAAGACGTAAAAATGGTACACCTGCATTGACCTGGCTAACGCTTTTTTCTGTCTCCCACCAGCAGAGGAACTTTGTGATATTTTTTCTTTCACACATAGGGGCGACAATGGCGGCCCCAACGGTGGCCGCCTGCATCCAAGCTACAATGACGGTCCTCACCAGACTGGCTGAGAAAGGGTTCAAGGTGTCAAAAGAAAAGCTACAGCTGGTAAGGACGCAGGTCTCCTTTCTGGGCAGAGTAATCTCGCAGAAGGGAGCGGGGCTTTCCCCAGCTCACCGCACAACCAGCCTCCACCATCCTAAACCCACTACGGTTCAGGAAATGTTATCATTCCTGGGGCTCACGGGGTACAGCCGCAATTACATCCCAAACTATTCAGGGCTCACAGAGCCACTTAGAGCGCTAGTTAAGGAGCAGGGAATGCGTAAACTTAAAGCCACTCTCAATTGGACTTGCCCGGCCGACAAGGACTTCATTTTGCTGAAACAACAACTAGCCACCGCAGCTGATCTGGCCATACCAGACTACACAACACCTTTTTTCTAGATTTTACTGAAACAGGATGAGTCATGAACGGGGTCCTGTTTCAGAAAAAGGGGGGAGAAGGCCCTGAGAGAGATGAGCTAGTGAGACATCAAAAGGGGGCTTCCCCACAAGAGAAAACAATTTGGCAACAGAGAGGAGCAACAGAGACGAGCGGGCTCTGGAGAGGGCCAGACGGTAAAGTAATACTTCCACCAGCCATGCGGGGAGATAAATTTGCAGAAGCCCACGGGTTGAGCCATGTAGGGCCAGCACAGACGTTGAGGAACCAATTATGGTAGACATGGTACGTAACTACACTAGGACATGCACCATCTGCACTCACCACAATCCAAAACCGACGATCAAACCTGAGATGGGGGCGTTCCCCATGACGACGAGACCTGGACAAGAGATAGTGATAGACTACACGTACATGGGGGAAACTGTACGGGGGTGCCGCTACATGTTAGTGTGTGTGGACATGTTCACAGGGTGGCCAGAAGCCTGGCCAGCAAGAAGGGAGGACAGTCAGACAGTGATCAAGTGTTTAGTGAACCAGTACATTCCCAGACACGGCTTCCCAGAGAAAATCAGGTCAGACAATGGGACTCACTTTAAGAACAGTGATTTACAGAAGGTAGAGAGCTTATTGGGCCTAAAACATGCTTTTGGCACTGTGTACCACCCAAAGTCCCAGGGAAAGGTAGAAAGGATGAACCAAAACTTAAAAAACAAGTTGGCTAAGATATGTGCACAGACTAAATTGAACTGGGTAGATGCACTGCCACTGGCACTCATGATGATTCAATGCTCGTTAAATCAGACCACTGGGTTCACCCCATACGAGCTGCTGACGGGGAGACAGTTTCCAGGACCAGCCGTGGGGCCTGCGGTCCCGGAAGGGGAAAAGTGGCCCAAAGACCATAAAGTGTATTTTGATGAATTGCGAGCACTCGTTTCAGAATTCACCAACAGAGTCGGAGAACGGAGGGACCTGCAACCGCTGGACCAGAACCTGCCCCAGGCGGAGTGGGTGTTGCTGAAGGTCATCAAGCGGAAGTGGTCGGAGCCAAGGTGGAAGGGTCCTCATCAGGTGGTGGAGAGAACGAGTCATGCGGTCCGCCTGAGGGACAAAGGAGAGACGTGGTACCATTGGAGCCAGTGTACACCAGCACAGGAGCCAGAGAGGTCGCTGATGGACCTCATCCAAACCGGGAAGGAGGAGCTTTCCCCAGGGTGGACTGAAGGAGGACCAAAACCAGCCGGACCGGTGCTAGGAGCGGACCCCAGGACACGGCAGGACTACGAGCGAGTGAAGGAGACAAAGGACGGCGTCAGGGGAATAGACTCTTAAGGGGAAAGAACTGAAAAATACTGTAACTAAAGGGGGTATAGGACACAGAGTGGCTCATACCACTCGTACCAAGATGACAGGGTTACAGAGAAAGGTCTGGGGAGATGATAGTAGAATGAAGTGGTATATGGGAATTGGTAGAATAATGATGTGTGTTGTGTGTTGTTACAGGTTTCCCAGGTTGGCATCGGGTCTTCATTCCCCCAGCGAAGAGGTTCGCGACACCACCTGAGGACACCTGTTTGAGGAAATTTGGGGAATTGAATTGGACTATGTCAAGGGGTCGCATACGAGCATTCTGGGATAGATAATCCGCTGGAGGAATGGATGATCTCGATGTTCGGCCAGTGGAAAGGTTTGATAATGTCTGTTCTTTTATCGCTTTCTACATTTGGTGCTATAATGGTTACTTGTGGGTGTTGTTGTATCCCATGCATAAGAGGGCTTGCCATGAGAGTGATTTCTACAGCCATTGAGAAGGCTCCAGGATCGCCATCAGGGATGCTGATGCCTCTACTGGAGCAGCATGACCCGGGAGAACTGGAGCTTGGCGAATAGGGGTGATCTCTCTGGGGAGAGATCAAAAGGGGGAATTGTAGATGTAGTGATTGTATAAGTTAGTGAACTGTTATAAGCTGTTGTAACCAATGAAACAAAATATTAAATGTCTGTAATATGAACCGAAACTGAAGGAGGAAGTAGGAGAATAGGAAAACCTGTTCAAGCGGTTGCCGGGGATAGAAAGATTTAGTATGTCTGTTTTGTGAGAAACAGGTCACAGGTCAGAGACACACACACATAGTCGGACAGACAAGACAGAAACCAGAAAGGGGGGCAAGGGGATACTTGCAGTTATCCTATAAGGAATAAAACTGGGATTGGGCCAATGGCACACACTTTGTAAGTTAACGCCTCTATCTTTTTGGGCGTAGTAGAAGTATAAAAATGATGTTTTGAATGTTGATCCTTAGACATTGTGCGGCGACACGTGTCTCCAGAAGCTTCTGTAATAAATGGACGTATAACTACGGTAATTGCCCTGACTCCCTGTGTTTTATTCTCCTTTCCAACAAACCAACTCGGGGAAGTGTTAGACTTCAACATATGATATTTAAGTAATTAATTTGCATTTTATTGCATGACATAAGTATTTAATACATCAGAAAATCAGAACATACTATTTGGTACAGAAACCTTTCTTTGCAATTACCGAGATCATACATTTCCTATAGTTCTTGACCAGGTTTGCACACACTGCAGCAGGGATTTTGTCCCACTCTTCCATACAGACCTTCTCCAGATCCTTCAGGTTTCGGGCTGTCGCTGGGCAATACGGACTTTCAGTTCCGTTGATTTTCTATTGGGTTCAGGTCTGGAGAATGGCTAGGCCACTCAGGACCTTGAGATGCTTCTTATGGAACCACTCCTTATTTGCCCTGGCTGTGTGTTTCGGGTCGTTGTCATGCTGGAAGACCCAGCCACGACCCTTCTTCAATGCTCTTATTGAGGGAAGGAGGTTGTTGGCCAATATCTTGCGATACATGGCCCCATCCATCCTCCCCTCAATACGGTGCAGTCATCCTGTCCCCTTTGCAGAAAATCCCCAAAGAATGATGTTTCCACCTCCATGCTTCACGGTTGGGATGGTGTTCTTGGGGTTGTAATAATAATAATAATAATAATACATTTATTTTGTATAGCGCCTTTAAAAGTAGCTTTCTCAAAGCGCTTTACAGACAAGCATAGCAGAAACAGTACAATTTAAATACAAGGATAAACACAGAGGAATTTAAATCAAGTAAAAGCAATCCTGAAATAAAATGTTTTAAGAAGAGATTTAAAAGTCGCTAGTGTATTTGCTTCTCTGATGTCAGCCGGGAGGGAATTCCAAAGCTTAGGAGCATAGACAGAGAAAGCGCGATCACCCCTAGTATGAAGCCGTGTCTTAGGAACGACTAAGAGACCGCTTCGTGAGGAACGCAGGTTCCGACAAGGTGTGTAAGGCATTAATAAATCAGTCAAGTACGGAGGTGCCAGGTGGTGCAAAGATTTATAAGCCAACATAAGGATTTTAAAATCAATGCGGTATCTAACAGGTAGCCAGTGCAGGTACTCCAAGACAGGGGTTATATGGTCCCTAGTCCTGGCCCCAGACAGTACTCTAGCAGCTGAAGTTTGAAGATATTGTAGTTTATCCAATGTTGATTTTGATACCCCAGCTAGAAGACCATTACAGTAATCTATGCGTGAAAAAACAAAAGAGTTTATCAACTTCTCAGCAACTGGGAAGGACAGCATAGGACGTAGTCGAGCTATATTTCTGAGATGATAAAACGATGTCTTAACTGTATTCTTCACAAATGGCTCAAATGACAAAGTGGCATCAAATATGACACCAAGATTTTTTAGTTTGCTCTTAAACTCCAAGGCACCACCATCAACAGACAGAGTAGGAGACCCAACCTTTCGCAGTTGATGAGGAGAACCAAGGAGCATAACTTCTGTTTTTGAGCCGTTTAGAGACAGAAAATTATTGGACATCCAAGTCTTTATCTCAGTAATACAGTAAGAAAGATGTACAACATTCGCTTGGTGGCCGGGTCTAGTGTGGATATAAATCTGTGTATCATCAGCATAAAAGTGGTAATTAAGGTTGAGAGATTGTAGTAGTTGACCGAGTGGATAGATATACATATTAAACAGTAGGGGGCCCAAAACCGACCCTTGCGGAACACCAGTATGGACAGAACCAGTTTTGGACCTAAAACCACCCATAAAAACAAATTGACTGCGGTCTTTAAAATAGGACGTGAACCAGTCAAGAACGGTCTCTGACAAACCAAATACATGTTCGAGACGATTGAGTAATAAAATATGGTCAATAGTGTCGAAGGCTGAACTAAGATCCAAAAGAATTAGAATGAACGTGGAGCCGGAGTCAGAAGCAATAAGTAAATCGTTAGTGACTTTCACCAACGCAGTCTCAGTGCTGTGTAATTTTCGAAAACCAGATTGATGAGGCTCAAATAATTTATTTTCAATTAAGTGTTTGTTTAATTGAAGTGCGACCACACCTTCCAAGATTTTAGTACTCATCCTTCTTCTTCCTCCAAACACGGCGAGTGGAGTTTAGACCAAAAAGCTCTATTTTTGTCTCATCAGACCACATGACCTTCTCCCATTCCTTCTCTGGATCATCCAGATGGTCATTGGCAAACTTCAGATGGGCCTGGACATGCGCTGGCTTGAGCAGGGGGACCTTGCGTGCGCTGCACGATTTTAATCCATGATGGCGTAGTGTGTTACTAATGGTTTTCTTTGAGACTGTGGTCCCAGCTGTCTTCAGGTCATTGAACAGGTCCTGCCATGTAGTTCTGGGCTGATCCTTCACCTTCCTCATGATCATTTATGCCCCACGAGGTGAGATCTTGCATGAAGCCCCAGACCAAGGGAGATTGACCGTCATCTTGAACTTCTTCCATTTTCTAATAATTGCGCCCACAGTTGTTGCCTTCTCACCAAGCTGCTTGCAAATTGTCCTGTAGCCCATCCCGGCCTTGTGCAGGTCTACAATTTTATCCCTAATGTCCTTACACAGCTCTCTGGTCTTGGCCATTGTGGAGAGGTTGGAGTTTGTTTGATTGAGTGTGTTAACAGGTGCAGTTAATACAGGTAATGAGTGGAGAACAGGAGGGCTTCTTAAAGAAAAACAGGTCTGTGGATTCTTACTGGTTGGTAGGTGATCAAATACTTATTTCATGCAATAAAATGCAAATTAATTCTTTAAAAATCATACAATGTGATTTTCTGGATTTTTGTTTAGATTTAGATTCCGTATCTTACAGTTGAAGTGTACCTATGATAAAAATGACAGACTTCTACATGCTTTGTAAGTAGGAAAACCTGCAAAATCGGCAGTGTATCAAATACTTGTTCTCCCCACTGTACATGTAAGCCATGTGATTCTGCTTGCTTTGCATCTCAGAATATTGCATCCATTGGTTGTCATTGGCTGCTGATGTCATTGACTTTAAACTGAGAAAGCAGGTGTACGATCACAGTTCATTTCTTTCATTTAAGTTTTGAAAACCCACTTGTGGTGGTCCTAATAATCACTGGTCACATTTGCGTGGGTTAAACGTATTTGTGTGTAGATGTTCACGATTGCAAACATGAATTCGCATGCCTGGGGTTTCTGCAACGTCTTGACAATGTTGGTGATTGTGGAGCAAAACATCAGACTACTGCAGATTCAGTGTAGGCTATGCGTGAAAACAGATATCTTGATTATTATATACAACAATGTCAATACCCTTTTTCATAAATTGCCATTTATTTGTCTATTTTTTTTTTAACAATTAAAAACATGAATAAAACAAATAACAGACATTTAAAAAGTAACCTACCAAACCCTGCGTACTGTTTAGTATAGTAAGCTAATATGCCAGTATTGAGACATACTACGGCGTGTTAAAATTGCGTCTCAACATTAGATCATTTTGTCACACATTAAAATCACTCCAAGTTTGTATATTTAGCTTGACACCATTAAGCATTGTGTTAAATTGACTTTTTTTATGAAAAGTTTCCTTTCATTACAAATAGCATCCATGTGGCCTTTGCCACTGGCTGTTTGAATAGCTTACAAACCAGTAGTACTACTATCTTTCTACTTGGAATAGTCATAAGAATTGAGCCCATGCTAGCGAGACTGAGATTAACTTTACACTGCCAAAGCAAACCTTGCTCGAACAAAGTTAGCTGGTTACAGCAAGCTATACGTTGACATCTGCATGGATAGTAGAACATCCGGGCACTTATGGAGTACTATCTCCAGCGTACTATGGTTTTGATCATACTAATCTTAATCTGGCATACTTTACAGTATGGATAATAATGTGATTTGAGATTCAGCCGAGGTTTGCCTTACACACACTAGCGTTGTATGGTAATGCTTGATCTGGCTTTCTAAGTGTAACTGATATCATAAACCCCTCCTACAGGGACACACACATTCAATGCTACAAGGCAGGTCAGCTAATCATTATGCAGACCACATCAACTGAACCCTGTCCTCAGGTGGGCTGGACAGCAGTCCATTTAGAAATAATGTAAGTTGGTAGCAATTCTGGTCGCACAGTTTGCGGAGCACCGCGCTTACAGTGACAGCACTCTGGGATCGTTTCCCGGCACCATCCATATGTGACATGTAAAGAGAATATGTCATGTTGTGGCAATGTTGTCAAGGTATAGTCCGATACCGCTAAAACATGTTATATGTGTGTAAAGCGGATTGTGTGGTCATTGGACCACTCTTTGGGAATACAGTACACAATGAGGTGTCCCCTTTAACTCACCTGGTAAAAACAAGGCATTTGAAAGGCCAGCACTGGGGTGTAGTATGGATGAAAGTACACCAGCGTCATTATAAGTCATTATAAGAGGGTCTGCTAGGTTATTTTTAAGTAATATGCTATTGAATATGTTTTCTCATATTTCCAAGAGCACAAGAGTCTGCATCCTTGTCTTATTCAATTGAGGTGTGTTGTTATTTTTCTTTTAATTTGCAGTTAGTAGTTTTTTTGCAGCTGCTGTGAAATGTGTATTGTTCAGGGATTACCACAAGGAAATAGGAAAACAATCTACTTGAAACAAGATCCTTTCCTGTGTGTTTCTCTGCACACACACAGACATACACACACACCACCTTATTGCCATTGAAGCTGTTTAAAATCTCATGTTTCATTACCTGCTTCGGCAGCTTTTACTGCAGTGGACATTACCGAACTACTGAACAAAATATGTCCCTCCTATTCTTTCAGCTCATCCTGATGACATCACACAGTGGAGATATTTTTTATTACAACAAGCCCTATAAGATGTATTTAGAGACAGTCTCTAAGTGGAGAAAGGATACAACGAGGCACAAAAGATGCTATATTACTGTTTTGTGATTCCATGACATTCTCGGACTTGGATACAGACAGGCGCACCGTCACATCTAAGTGCATCAGCTTGGCTGTCATTCAGCTATTAAGTGTAAATTGGCAGTTTTGTCAGTTGACCGACAGATGAGCGCTGAGAATGGAAAAACTTACTCTCCTCTCCAAGCTGAAACGGCTACTTCCCTTTAATGTATCTGTCACTCATCTCTCTGTTTTCTAGTCTGGGTTTTGCTTCTCTTCCAATTATCTTATTTTCTGTCACTTTTCTTGGTTTGGTTTGATTATAAAGCTATGATTTCACAAAAAGAACAAAAAAGCTGCTGGGAGTTTTTTGTCCGTTACTGTGTCTGCCAGCTGGACCAATGACTCTCGATCTCCTCACTTAAATCATTGGATCAGTGTCAAGAGGGAAGGAAATGGGAGCTGGAATGACAAAAAATATAAAAAAATTTAGGACAAAATCTTTTGCCTATTTGAATAACCTACACTTGAGAAAAGCAAAACCGACCCTGTGTCTAGGCTTAAGTTTTTAGTGTCTAGGATAACTTCTTTTGACAACACATCTAGGAGTGGGGTATTTGTATATCACAACGAATCGTGGGTGGGTATCCTTGGGTTACCAACTTGGTCTCAGTGCCCCGTGTTTGTGTCTGTTGGCAGCGCGGGTTGGAACCTACAGTGCCAACCATTGTGGTGGCAGTCAATGGCACCGTAAAAAACACAGAGAAACAATCTGTCTTGGCCAAGGAAAAGTAAGCATATGTTTGGATCAGGAAGGAAAAGTGCTGACAGAAGTATGGAAATAGATAGCTATCTAAATGTTATTGCTTCTGTGGTTGTTTTTGGCTGAAGCTGTTTGTCTAGGAGTGATTCATATATATATATATATATATATATATATATATATATATATATATATATATATATATATCCACACTATGAGTCAAAGGTCTGTTAAGTTATGAGTGCATTTCTGCCTGTATGAGACACAGCATAGAAAGTGAGTTAGGGGAGTGAAAAGGACAGGAAGTCCAAACATTCCTTTGTGTCTCTCAAAAAAGGTTGCAGTGGTTCTTGTCCTTATCGGTCTAAGCGCTTGATCAACCCTGATCTAGTAAACCTCTCAAAATACTGAGTTATAATACTATGTCTGGTGATTTCAGTATTCATGGTAATTGCTGAGAGGATACGGTAATTTGTGAAGGAAAAAAAAGTTGTTTGGGATGTTTGCCTTGTGCCTTGGGTTTGGGCAGCCAGGTAATAAGTATGTACATATTGACAGAACTAAACAACAACTATGTGTCCTAGCAGTTTAACTGTCTGCCCTGAGATGGGAATGTTGGTATTTTGAAACACACCAACAAATGTTAATAAAAACAAAAGACACCAGTTTTGTCTCTGTTTGACGCTGACCGTAAAATAATGAGATTGACTATCTTCTGTTGGATTCCTTTCCATGCAATGTAAAACCAGTGGAGATATTTAAGCAATAAGGAACAAGGAGTGTGGTATTTGGCCAACATATCATGGCTAAGAGCTGTTCTTATGCACAACGAATTGTAGAGTGCCTGGACAAAGCACTTAGCCGTGGTTCGAAGCACCCAGTTTATAATCAGATTAATACACTACATTTGTTACAGGTAGAAAGTTTTAGGATGTTTTTTTTATTGCCTGTCCCCATTCAATCAATGTCGGGTGTTGACCAAAGGACCCAGTAGTCCTTGGTTGCACTGACACCATTTGTCTTGCAAAGTCGAATGTGGTGTGCTTTCATACTTCGTCTTTCTCTTCTTAAGAAAAAAAGAAAGGAGAGAGAGGGGAAAAAGCGGTAATATTACCCTTCTGACCAATAGCAAGTGAAACAAAAAGATAAAACTACAAAATAAATGATCTGCACGAGCTGCAGAAATCCCCCATCGGAAACAAAACTCCCCACAATCTAAATATACACAATCCATGCAGGAATGACCATGAACCACTTTCAAGAATAATAAAAAATTAAGCTTAGGCGTTACTGTCAATTTATACAAATTAGTAGTATACAGTTACATTCATTTATACTGCAACTTTAATTTCTTTACAACAATTTCTTCTTTGCAAAATATTAAGGCTGAAGTGGAGTCCAAAGTAATCAGCATATACAGTGGATATAAAAAGTCTACACACCCCTGTTAAAATGCCAGGTTTTTGTGATGTAAAAGAATGAGACAAAGATAAATCATGTCAGAAATGTTTCCACTTTTAATGTGACCTATAATGTGAAAAATTGAATTGAAAAACCAACTGAAATCTTTGAGAGGGAAACATTTAAAATAAACAACTCACAACAATGTAAATAGGATAATGTTGGTAAAAAAATTCTCTGCAAACATTGTAGTTTTGACCCGAATGTGTCACAATGTAAATCAAAGTTACATTTGATTTACAGTGCCCAATTTTGCCAAACCTTTACCCACTTTTGCCAAACAATTTGTGCCACTTCAAGTGGAAATTCTCTAATTCCAAGAGACAACACACTGAGATCTACCCTGCTTCCATGTGAGAATTTTGCCAAGTCTGCATGAAACAACATCCAGTTTGCTCTGCAAAACAGGCAGTTAGACAAGATATATGGTTACATCTAACTAACACTGTCTTCTGTTTTGGGGGGGATTTCAAATATGATAGCAAAGATTAATTAGTTACCTCACTGTCACCACTCACCGTACCCATGTTTATTGTGAGGTATTGGCAACATACCTCAACATAAAAGTAGGGATGCACCGATACCAATACCAGTATCGGGCCGATACTGGGCTCATACATTAATTGAAACTTGATGGTTGTGTCGCCTTTGGACGCATAAGTAGAGAATATAGAACTCAGATTGGTAGAGCGGGAAGACAAAAAAATTAAAGAGCAGAGTATGAAAATATTTTTGTCTGGACATTTTATTTTGCTTTTCCAGTGTTGGAGTTAGCTGTTGTTTTGGTTCTGCGCTGCTAGCATTAGCATACACATTGAGCTCTGTGCTGTGTTGTGTCTAACGATTTTTGATCAAATTGCTTGTGTTAAATTATTGTTTTTCCTTTCCTCCTCTTGATAATTTAGAAGAGCAGAGCTTGCACTCTACTTTTGTCATTGCTGACATCTCCGTCTTCCCGCTCTACCAATCTGAGTTCTATATTCTATACTTATGCGTCCAGAGGCGACACAACCATCAAGTTTCACTTAATATTCCCATGAAGTGGTATCGGCGCATGGTATCAACATAGGTCTATGAGTAGGAGTACAAGTACATGAGCCCAGTATCGGCCCGATACATGATACTTGCATCGGTGTATCCCTATAATTTATGTTGTAACTGCTTTTTCATTCGTTTTTTACATGTACTTAAATGTTAGCATATGTCTAGTCTACTTCACATGCTGTCACATTAACTTAATAAAATTATGTGAGATCCAACAGGCTCACACATTAAAAAACATGCCTTTCTTTCATTTATGCCTTTCCTCCCATGTACTGCTGCGCTTCTTCAGAGAATGTATTTCTGAACATATTTTAATTTACCCATTCTTGGCTGAAGTGACTAGAGTTCAGATGGGAAGTGAAGCTTGCATGGATATTTGGTTGAGGGGTGGATTTAAATTGGATTCTTGGAGCTTTAGAGGATAGAGTTGAATCTTAAATGCATCTACTGGATTGAAATAAATCTAAAATTCAAGTGTCCTCTCACCCTCTTTGTCATCATCCTCCATTATTGCTTTTCTGCTCTCAATCTTGGGGAAGACCTCAATTGCATACTCTGTTTACCCCCTCCTCATCTATTCAAACCAACTGGATAGGAAAGCCAAATACCCCTCTCGTCTGAACTTCTCTGATGGTTGTGGAGTAGGAAACAAGTAGCGAGTATGCAAGGAGTCTGTATATGTATTCTCTCTCTCTCCCTTCCAGCCTATTCTCTGTTATTAGTTTTGTCCATTCCCCCCAAAGAGGAATGACACACACATCTGCACTTGGGTGGTTGCAGAGGAAAGAGGTAAAGAAATAGGAATGGAAGTGAAAGATGGCACACATTGACCTGCATTATGTGTTTTTATAACATGTGTATTCATAAGGACCAGATAAGTCACATTAGCCTTTTATTTGGTTGTCTATGCTTTAGGAATTTTATCTTTAGTATTTGATAGACATGCAAATCCCTGTTTATTCCCCAAAACCTGGCAAAACTAATATATGAAAAACAAGCAACAACGTAGCACAGGGACAAGCATATACCATTGTGCAGGCACTTTTGTCTTCACATGTTTTAGGATCACAAATGTTGGCAAAACGTTTGTACTATAGTGTAGGGTACAACTATGGTTATCACAATGATACGATTTTCAAGAGCAGTGCTTAATATACACATTTAGTGGTCCCAGATTACAAAGTGAATGCGGATCCTGTAAATCTTTGAAAGGAACGAAGTGCCAGATTGAATGAGTTATAACAGCATTGGGGTGCTGAAAAAACTGAGAAAAAGCCTCTTGCATGTGCTGATAACTAAGTACAAAACATAAATACAATGCTCAAAAAAATTAAGGGAACACTTAAATCACACTTCAGGTCTAGATGAAGGAAATATATTAAAAATCAAAAATCTTTAGAGTACATTGTGTAATTTGTTGAGAACAAAATTACATAACAACGCTCAATGGAAACCAAAATCACCAATTGATTGAAGGCTGGATTCAAACGCACACAGAAAGTCAAAGTAAACAATAGAAATCACAGGCTGTTCCAGTGAATTTCATCATGGCAACTCATAATGTGACTCAGTAGTGTGTATGGCCTCTAGGTGCCTTTATGCACTCCTGACAACGGCGGGGCATGCTCCTGATGAAATGGCGGATGGTGTCCTGGCAGATCTCTTCCCAGACCTGGATCAGGGCATGCACTGATAACATCCCAGAGTTTCTTAATTGGATCCAGATCTGAGGAACATGAGGGCCAGTCAATGGCATCAATGCCTTCGTCATCCAGCAACTGCCTACACAATCCGGCCACAGGCATTAACCACCTGGCCCAGTGCACCAACGGCTGGTCAGAACTCAGGATAGCAACGGAGAGTCGAATATTTGAATACCTGAAATGAATGTAGTATTCGAGTACTTGCGTATGTATAACATTTTGCCCCCATTTTTATTTTAACATATATATCCACTCACCTAAAGGATTATTAGGAACACCATACTAATACTGTGTTTGACCCCCTTTTGTCTACAGAACTGCCTTAATTCTACGTGGCATTGATTCAACAAGGTGCTGAAAGAATTCTTTAGAAATGTTGGCCCATATTGATAGGATAGCATCTTGCAGTTGATGGAGATTTGTGGGATGCACATCCAGGGCACGAAGCTCCCGTTCCACCACATCCCAAAGATGCTCTATTGGGTTGAGATCTGGTGACTGTGGGGGCCATTTCAGTACAGTGAACTCATTGTCATGTTCAAGAAACCAATTTGAAATTATTCAAGCTTTGTGACAGGGTGCATTATCCTGCTGGAAGTAGCCATCAGAGGATGGGTACATGGTGGTCATAAAGGGATGGACATGATCAGAAACAATGCTCAGGTAGGCCGTGGCATTTAAACAATGCCCAATTGGCACTAAGGGGCCTAAAGTGTGCCAAGAAAACATCCCCCACACCATTACACCACCAGCCTGCACGGTGGTAACAAGGCATGATTGTAGCGTTTACTATGTCACGGGTGTTCAACAGCAATGTAACGCAGGTAACTAGGTGGGAGGTTCACTTACCTGATTAGAGCACGGGCCAGTCAAGAGTTGAAACGTGGACCATTAAAATCCTTGTGTTGGACTCCAGTACTGAATAAGCACGGGCTATAAGCGGGAGCGAGTATTATTTTTGACATGTTGTCTCGTCAGGAGAGATGCGCTACCGGTTTATAACCTGCTATTTGTGGACTAATTAGCTGTTTGTGGAAAATCAATCAGTTTAAATTAAAACCACAACGAGTCATAACAACGTGTCCTCTCCTGATGCCCCATTCGGTGGGGAGATTCTTAAAGAACCGAACAGTTATAAACCGCGGCCCACTGCACTGGATTAAGTGCAGTGAAAAACAGCCACGGACTGCTTCATTAAGGAAGCTCAATCAACCCAGGATCAGTTGGCCTCTCATTTCTCTTCTGTGACTGACTCCAAGTTTATCATTAATCAAACTGCCTGTTGATCAAGGATAAAAGAGCACATACGAAGTGACAGCTCTCCAGTCAACACAAAGGGAGTTACAATGGCAGACTTGGAAAATCTTAAAAGTGTGCGATCAAGAGCACAGGCTTCTTTCACAAAAAGGGCTCATACTCTCACCAAACCGGGACTTTTGGAACCGACGGAAGTTCTCAAAGAATGGAAGATGTTCAGGGTGGACTTTTCTAAAGTCACAGATGCGGGACATGAGTATGCTGAAGCCCTGAGGGAGTCAACAGATAAAGAGGTCATAGAAACTGCAACCCAAATTGATGTAAAGACGGCAGAGTGTGAGAAAAGGTTCCTTGAGTTAAAGAAAGCCACCCAGGAAACCTTTTGGACCAGCTACGCAGAGGAGACGTTCTTCAGGCAGGCTGAAACCGCTGAGTCGGCTATCACTCAGGCAGAGGAAGAGGAAGTTAACCCTCGGACGTCAATCAAGGAATAGAGGTATTGAAAGAGAGGTCATCGAACTCGGAGAAATGCTGGTACAGTGGAAGGAGTTGCTTTCTGGTCCGAAGGCATTAGATCTCAGGACACGCCACAAGACACTAAAGAAGAGTGTCCTGGCGTTGTCTGATAAACTGGAGGACGACGAAGCAGACCGAGTAAAGGGTAGAGAAAGAAACCTGGGAGATTATGGCAGCGCGTTTGGTGATCCGAGACAAGATGCTTCTTTTCTTTCTCTCCCTGACATGTCTGCTGATCTCAAGTTGAAGCCCAAACCGTACACGGGGGCATCGAACATGAACACCCGACCCCTTTTACAGCAAAGCAGCCCAGATAGGACAAAAGGAAACCCTAATCTCCAGCCTCAAATCAGCCTTGAAAGAGCACGGCTACCCACTTTCTTTGGTGACATGAGGGACTATTATCACTGGAAGACTGAGTGGGAGGACCTAGAATAATTGGGTAACCCACAAGGTGTGGAATGTATAAAAAAGTTCCACTTATTAAATAGTCTCCACGAAAAGGTCAAGAAGGATCTCGTTCTATCTCAATCAATCAATCAATCAATCAATCAATCAAATGTATTTATAAAGCCCTTTTTACAACAGCAAGTGCTTTACAGAGACACCCGGCCTTAAACCCCAAGGAGCAAACAACAGTAGTGTTCAATTTCAGTGGCTAGGAAAAACTCCCTAAGGTCGAATTTTAGGAAGAAACCTAGAGAGGACCCAGGCTCAGAGGGGTGACCAGTCCTCTTCTGGCTGTGCCGGGTGAGATATTAAGAGTCCAATTGGAATAATAAATACATTTCTCTGGGCTAAATCCAGAGTCTATTTGAATTTAGACTAGGTCAGAAGTATGACCAGGTGGACAAGGACAGGGACAGCAACGGGCCCCCCAAACCAGGTAATCCGCAGGTGTGGACCAGGACCTCATCTCCTTCTAAAATTTAAAATTGGAGAAAACTGAGAAAAGTTAGTAGTACATCCCTCATATCCCCCAGCACAATAATATAGCAGCGTAACACCTTGGAACTGAGACGGGGGGGTCCGGTGACACTGTGGCCCTACCCGGGGGAGGCCCCGGACAGGGCCCAACAGGCAGGAAATCAATCCAACCACATTGCCAGGCATCAACCAAAGGGACACCCACCAACCTCAACCCCCCTGAATGAGGGCCGAGTATTGCTAGCGGCGTACAGCCCAATTGCACAAGTGCGCAACAGAGAGTCAACAACAAGCCAGTGACTCTTCCCCCGAAAGGCATTGTAGGGAGGGCATCCCAGTGGCGACGAGAGCCCACCTGGCAAGACAGCAAGGGTGGACAGTATCAAGCCTACTGGTCACCTTCACGCCCCCGGGCCAGGCTACACCTATCTAGCTGTGAATATGCCGACGATATGTTCAGGCTGCTGGATGACTATCCCAGCTGTACTGTCTGTGGAGCAATTTGCCTGCAAGGTCTTCAGAGAGCAAGATCTCTTAAGAAAAAGGGTCCATTTGAAGAAGCTAGGGTTGTGCTCCAAGTGTTTGCGGCCCCACCCCAAGGATGGAAAAGGCTGCACACCCAGATAGCTCTGCCCAAAAGTAGACTGTCGGAAAGGAGGGGTGTCGGACCACAATTACCTTCTGTGCCCTAAGCCACCAACTCCAAAGAAAGACAGCAGCAGTGAGGAGCAGAGTACCATAACATTTGGAAGAAAAAACATGGCCTAACCAACAAACAAGAGGAGTTTCTGGCAGATCTTACTCGAGAACAAAGAGAGAAATACAAGAATGCGTTCTCAAATAAGATATCATCAACTGTATGCGGCAAGGCTGGAGATGGACTGCAAGAACATCCAGTGGTGATGATGCTGATGGAGGTAACGACAAACTCGGGTTGCTTTGTTGGCTCCCTAATCGACCTCGCATCTGACACCAATTATATCACCAATGAAACAGCTGATCGCCTTGGACTGTGCGGTGAGAACATCAGGCTTATAGTCCATGGAGTCGGGGGGATGAAAAAGACTGTCTTGAGCAAAAGATATTCCCTGCGGCTGAAGGTGAAGACATCCAAGGGAAAAGTGGCAGAGCATAGAATTCTCTGCTATGGCCTGGAAAACATTGCGGAGGTGACTCAATCAGTCACTGCCGAGCAACTGCAGAAGTTCTTCCCGGATGTACCCAGAGACGAACTGGACCCCAGGAATGTCGTCTTGTTCCCCAGCCAATCAAGATTGTGGAAGACCTAGTTCTCTGGGACGGCCCGCTGGGAAAGAAGGTTGGGGGAACCCATCCCAATCTCATTGAGACAGTCGACCTGGCCGTGTACCGCTCTGAAACTCAGCTAGCAAGGACCATGAGATCCGCCTCAATGGCGTATAAAGAGACCATCATACCTCAAGAAGGGGAAAGACATGAGTTTGTCCGGAGCACCGCAACTGCCAACAAAGAGGTCTTCGAGTGGTTCAAGTGGGACAGTATCGGAGCAGCATGCAGTCCTCAATGTGGCGGCTGCAAGTGTGGTAGGTGCCCCCCTGGTGGAAAAGAAATGACCCTCAAGGAAGAGCGGGACCTTGAAAGGGTAAAAGAGTGCCTAACATACGTGCTGGCGGACAAACACAGCAACTCTCCCCACTGGGACGCAGTTTATCCCTGGAAGACAGACCTCACAAAACTGCCAGACAATCGGCAGGCAGTGGAGGCAACCTTCAAAAATACTGAGAAACGTCTGGAGAAGGAACCTGTGTGGAACAAATACACTAAATGGTTTCAAGAGGGTCTGCTGCAAAACTCACAAGGGAGGAAATTGACAATTGGGAAGGACCTAAATGGTACATCAGCCATTTGGTTGCACCGAACACTCACTCCTTCTCAACCCCTGTGAGAATTGTGTGGAATAGTAGCCAAGAGTTCCGAGGCATAAGTCTAAATGATCTCCTTCACAAGGGTCCCGATGTACTCAATCACATCAGAGGTGTCCTTCTGAGGTTCAGGAGTGGACTCCATGCTGCACTGGGTGACGTGAAAAAGATGTACAACTCAGTGTGGCTGAAAGATGATGAAGTTCACCTCCACCGCTTTCTCTGGAGAGACAACCTTGAGGAGTTTGCAGTCGTCAGAGTCAATATTGGTGATAAACCTGCAGGATGTATCGCCCAAGTTGCAATGAAGGAGCCAATCTTCCTCAGTTTGCTAATATGATTGGAGAACAGCGAGCTCTAACTGAGGACAGCTATGTGGAGGATATCCTGACTTCACACGATGACCTCAAGACGCTGGAATGAATCACCAAAGGGGTGGAGGAGATTTTGATAGCGGGAGGCTTCTTCCTCAAACCCCCGGTTCTGTCACGGCAAAGTGGGAGGAGTGGAGACCCCGCTGAAACAACTGTACCCAGGATCCTGGTACTGCCCAATCAAATGCATGATGGTGAGAACAAAGCACTTGGGGTCAGCTACGAACCTGAGACAGACAAGCTTCAGTTGCTGACTTCTATCAACTTCTCTAAGAAAAGAGGGAAAATGCGGACAGGAGTTAATCTGAGTATGGAGGATGTCAGGGAAGGAACACCAAATCCCCTTACGCATACTACTTAGCCAGATTGCTGCATTATACGACCTGGTTGGTCTTGCCTCACCAGCCAAGCAGAAGGGAGTGATGTTGGTACGAGAATCATTCCAGGAAGCTGGCAAGGACAATCCATCTAAAGACACATGGGATGCCCCTCTCTCACTAAAACTTTGAGAAGCCGCATTAACGCTCGTTGAAGAATTTGTGAGGCTTGGCCAGGTAAGGTTTGAGAGGAGCCTAACACCACCAGGAGCCATAGGCCCACCAACAGGGATCACGTTCTCAGATGGAAGCGAATCCTCCTATGGAGCCATACTCTACCTGCGGTGGGAAACTCGTGACAAAATTGTTATGAAGTTGGTGGAATCCAAGGCTAAACTCACCCCTCTGGACCAAATGGGAGATGTGATCAAGGCGGAACTCTGTGGCGCGGTCTTCACTACCCGCCTAAAAAGGTATTTTGAGAAGCACTGCCACATTAAAATTGACCAATGGATTCACTTTGTGGATAGCCAAACAATCCTGGCAGCCATCCAAAAAGACAGCTACAGCTTCCAGACCTTTTTCGCTAACCGAATCGGTAAGATTCAGAAAGCCGGACATGTGGAAGATTGAAGGTGGATTGAAGGCAGACGAAACTTTGCTGACACACTTACCAGAGGTGTGACTCCTGAGGAACTTAACGAAGGGTCAAGGTGGCAGCAAGGCCCTGAGTTCCTGAAACTACCCAAGACCGACTGGCCTATGAAGATGGCCAGTGAGATTACACCCTCTGCAGCTGAAGATGAGGGAAAACTTCAGCGGAAAGCCTTCTCAGCAGTGGTCACCAGGGCCCAGTTAAAAGGAAGAACTGGCCTCAGCAGGCCTGATATCAAGGCGGACCTCAAGAAGGGGGACCATAAGCACGATAGAGTCAACCAACCGACATCACCAGCTGTCCCAGGTGCAACACCAGCGGCAGACAGACAGAGAAGGTCCTGGGCAATTGGACTGGTGCGCCTTGTGGAACCTCAATGCTTCAGTTCTCTGTCCAAGCAGTGTGGTGCCATAGCCTGGACTCGATGGGCTGCAGAAACCTGGCTGAGAAAACGCCAGGCACCAGACTCCTCAAAGTGGGAGGCAGACTCATCAAGGGGGGAGGCAAACCACTCTATCCTGTCTACTGAGGAGAGAGCGCAAGCCTTCAAAGACCTGGTCCTCGCAGCCCAAGATGACAGTCAGTTCCTGGACTCAACACTAAACCTCTTGGTGGTCCACAAAGACGAGAGCACAGGAATCCTTCTCTGTGGAGGACGAATCCAGTCTTGGAAAGGAGATGGAACATCTGTACCTTTAATTCCATTTCATTCATGGCTTGCAACGCTACTGTCAAGAGAAGCTCATAACGAGAACCATGAAGGTGTTGCTGCCACGCTTCTGCGCACCAGGAGGAAAGCATGGATTGTGCAAGGTCGAAGAATAGCAAAGAAAGTTGCGAACGATTGTATTACATGTTGCAAACTGAAAGGGAAGATGTGCCAGCAGATGATGAGTGATCTGCCGCCAGAACGCTCACAGCGTGCTAACCCATTTGAGTATACCACACTTGACCTCTTTGGCCCCTTTGAAATCAAGGATGCTGTCAAGAAAAGAACAGGAAAAAAGTTTGGGGCATACTATTCTGTTGCATGGCATCAAGGGTAGTTAATGTGGACCTCGTTGATGACCAATCATCTGAGAGCTTTCTCCAAACTTACTCTCGCTTTGTGGCATTGAGAGGCCATCCCAGAAAGTTGTGGTCAGATAGGGGAACCAATTTCATTGGAGCTAAACCTGCCCTACAAGACTTACAGAGGTACTTAGTTACCTTAAGGGAAGCGTCCATAGAGGACAAAGCCGCCAAGAATGGGACAGTGTGGGCATGGAACTTTCATCTGGCTGACGCACCTCATCGCAACGGGGCTGCGGAAGCTGCAGTCAAGCTCATTAAAAGGGCTCTCACTAGCCTCGGAGGGACAACAAGCTCACTTACCTGGGGTGAACTCCAAACCCTCTTCTACCAGGCAGCTAACCTCACAAATGAAAGGCCGATTGACGCCAGGGCACAAGGAAAAGAAGACTCTATAGAGTACTTGACCCCCAATGCTCTACTTCTCGGGAGAATCAGGCAAGGAGGAGATACAGGAGGAATTGACTTATACATCCATCCCTGGCGCCGTCTCAGAGCCATCCAGATTGGTGTGGATATGTTCTGGAAGAAGTGGAGTGAACTTGCTGGACCTAACCTATTCGTTCGACCAAAGTGGCACCGGATCCAAATGAATGTAGCAGTCGGTGACATTGTTTGGATTGCTGATCAAAATGCACTGCGAGGGCAATTCCAGCTCGGACGGATCCAGGCCGTGTACTGTTGAAGTCTAACACTTCCCCGAGTTGGTTTGTTGGAAAGGATAATAAAACAGGTCAATTACCGTATTATATGTCCATTTATTACAGAAGCTTCTGGAGACACGTGTCGCCGCACAATGTCTAAGGATCAACATTCAACAGATCATTTTATACTTCTACTACGCCCAAAAGATAGAGTCGTTAAATTCACAGAACAAGTGTGCTATTGGTCCAGTTCCAATTCCATTCCTTATAAGGATAAACGCAAACATCTTCTTGTCTCCTCCTGGTTTCTGTCTGGCCTGTCAGACTATGTGTGTGTGTCTCTAACCTGTGTCCTGTTTCTCAAAAGACAGACATACTAAATCTTTCTCTCCCCGGCAACTGCTTAAACAGGGTTTCCTATTCTCCTACTTGCTCCTTCAGTTTCGGTTCATATTACAAACATTTAATATTTTGTTTCATTGGTTACAACAGCTTATAACAATTCACTAACTTATATAATCAATACATCTACATTGGTTACAACAGCTTACAACAGTTCACTAACTTATATAATCAATACATCTACAGTACCCTGACAAGAAAGGACTTGTGAGAGATGCTGACGTTAAGACGTGTGCAGGCCTCCCTGCCTCCCTAATGGTTGGGCAACTTAGGAGGAACCCTCAGCAGCTGACGTCAGTCATCCTACGGAGAGACGTGAGGAGGCTGGTTGTCTTCATCCCTGTGGAAGAACAGTGACCCCTAGATGGCGCTGCCTAAGCGCCCAGACCCCCAATTCTGAAGGCATTACCTCAGGATCTCTATCTCTCTCGCTTTCTTTCTCTCCCTAGCTGGTTGGTACGTATCTATGCTGCCTTCGGCACCACTTGCACCATTGTTCACGAACAATGAAGAGTACATACGCCATGTGACCAAACCTGGCAGAATACCAGGGGAGGTGCCTGAATAGTGACAATGGCGTCCTATTCTTCATAATCAAAATGTGACAAAAAATAAATAAAAAAATAAAAAAACTAATATGTAATGTTTGTCTGTGACCGCCTTAAATCACATGATCAGTCGGTCAAGTGGGAGGTGTAGCGTTTACTACGTCACGGGTGTTCAACAGCAATGTAACGCAGGTAACTAGGTTGGAGGTTCATTTACCTGATTAGAGCACGGGCCAGTCAAGAGTTGAAATGTGGACCAGTAAAATCTGTGTGTTGGACTACAGTACTGAATAAGCACAGGCTATAAGCGGGAGCGAGTATTAGTATTATGTTGTCTCGTCAGGAGAGATGCGCCACCAGTTTATAACCTGCTATTTGTGGACTAATTAGCTGTTTGTGGAAAATCAATCAGTTTAAATAAAAACCACAACAAGTCATAACGTGTCCTCTCCTCACCCTGTTCGGTGAGGAGATTCTTAAAGAACAGAACAATGATGGATCCATGTTCTCATTCTGTTTACGCCAAATTCTGACTCTACCATCTGAATGTCTCAACAGAAATCGAGACTCATCAGACCAGGCAACATTCTTCCAGTCTTCAACTGTCCAATTTTGGTGAGCTCGTGCAAATTGTAGCCTCTTTTTCCTATTTGTAGTGGTACCCGGTGGGGTCTTCTGCTGTTGTAGCCCAAGGTTGTGTGTGTTGTGGCTTCACAAATGCTTTGCTGCATACCTCGGTTGTAACGAGTGGTTATTTCAGTCAAAGTTGCTCTTCTATCAGCTTGAATCAGTCGGTCCATTCTCCTCTGACCTCTAGCATCAACAAGGCATTTTAACCCACAGGACTGCCGCATACTGGATGTTTTTCCCTTTTCACACAATTCTTTGTAAACCCTAGAAATGGTTGTGCGTGAAAATCCCAGTAACTGAGCAGATTGTGAAAGACACCAACAACCATGCCACGCTCAAAATTGCTTAAATCACCTTTCTTTCCCATTCTGACATTCAGTTTGGAGTTCAGGAGATTGTCTTGACCAGGACCACACCCCTAAATGCATTGAAGCAACTGCCATGTGATTGGTTGTTTAGATAATTGCATTAATGAGAAATTGAACAGGTGTTCCTAATAATCCTGTAGACCTGAATATTGTTTTTCCAAAAAATATTACAATTATATATATATATATATATATATATATATATATATATATATGTATATATATATATATATTTTTTTTTCTTTAGATATATCATCACATTTAAATAAGTATACGTGTTTATAACATGCGCTTCTTCACATGTGTATTTACAATCGTCAATCAAAGCAGTAGTAGTGTGGTGGGGTCCAGTCAGTCAGTATGACGCAAAATATACTGCATAGCCTACTGCAAGCAAGTGGATGAAAGTCAACTAATGTATTCACTGAATGAATGTAACCTCCACAAAACGCTACGTAAATTTCGGTTGAGAGTACAGAAAAGGCAGTTGAGACTGCAGAAAATGGTGGGTTAAGCAAATAGCATATAACTGGATAGCTTAGCTAACTAGCTTTTCTAGACTCCCCCAATAAACTCAATGTAATGTGTTGATAAATATTGTCTTATAGCTCTGTAGCCAAGATTTGCGTGTCAACCACACAGTTTTCTTCATAGACGCGGTCGCTCTTTTCTCACAAAAACGGTAATTGAGCCGATGTTAGATGAGAAAAACACCCACTCCTTCACGCGTCATGTAGTAGCACTCATGTTGTGTCGTAGTTCTTAAGTACATGTATTTCAGTTAACCGAACACTATTTGAATAATAACTATTCTGATAGTAAAATCTTGTCCAAAGCACATCTCTATTCAGAACCCACATCAGCTCCTCCCTTCTTGATCAAAGATGACCTAACTTGTTCCAGGCAGGCGAACTCAGCAGTGAAAACTGCCCAAAAATGTATATACTTCCTGTGGAGAATCAAGAACTTTGGCATGTCTGAAAAAAAACACTCAACAACTTCTACAGGTGCACCATTGAGAGGATCCTCTCAGGCTGCATTACTGCCTGGTACAGGAGCTGCTCCACTGCCGATTGCACGTCCCTCCAGACGGTTGCAGAGCGCGTCATCGGCTGCCATCTCCCCTCCCTGGAAGGCATCTACCATACACAATGCCTTCGGAAAGCAAGGAACATCAAAGACTACAACCTCCCAGGCTATGGTCTGTTCACACTGCTGCCGTCCAGTAGGCGCTACTGGAGCACTGGGGCTCACAAACAGTCTGACAAACAGTTCCAGTTTCACAAACAGTTTTTTTCCCTCGCAATGATATTCAGTGCATATGATAAATACATGTTGAACTTGAGGAAGTATAAGGAGAGAACAATTGTCTGTGGCCACCACCTGGAAAACCATGCCCTTTTTGGGGGTTGTCTTGCTTTTGGCTCTCCAGTTCAACTGTAGTCACTGTAATTTGCATCAAACCAGGTGACATTGATTCACAATCACTTATTCTTCCTAACTGGACAGATTGACATCCCTGAAGTATAATTAATTTGGTGTTATACTGTAATATTATGTGTTCCCTTAATTGTTTTTGAGCAATATATATCTATCTCTTTATTAAAATCTTTATCAATACTATGATTTATGTTTTAGTTCAGCCTGTTAGGCAATGGACCTAACTGGTCTAAAGATGGCCGCTACAAATCTGCTACGTCGCTTAAGATCCAAATACTTTTTGTCATACGACCCCGTTCTTTTACGATGTTCTTCTGTTCCTGTCTTGTTCTGTTTCATTATCCATTCAACACACCCTGACCCAAACACTATCCAGGCACCTCCAACCTGACATGATGCATCATACTGTAACACACACCTTGACCATGCTATAACTTTGTGTAAATACTTACTTTTTTATTGTTTAAACGTTTTTAACCAGCAGAGAACCAATTATAACTTTTTACTGACCACCTGATAAGAAGCATTCAATTCCACGAGCACAACACAACATTAGGGCCCTATAAAATCTGTTTTATATTTTGGCCAATTATTCTTTTCAAAGTATTTTTTTTTCTTTCTGTTATTCTGTTTTTTATAAAACAACTAAAATGTAATAAAAGATATTCTGAAGTATATTTTAAGTACTTTCAGAAAAGTTACTAACTAACATCCCCCTATTATCGGCCAATTCTAGCGGTTGGAGGACAAAGTCATCTCGAGCGGAAACATTAATGAGCTGGAAATTAACGGTAAGTTTTACAAGTGAATATAGTTGTACCTATGGTAACACCAATTTTCATCTTAATACATGTAAGTTAAGTTTACCTTTGAGAGTTTTAAAACATGTTATGTATGGAGGTTGTAAGTTGTAAAATTTGACTTGTGCAACGGAATATAAATCATTTTCATCCAACTTAAAGCCTTGGAAATATAGCTAACGGTTTCGGTAATGTTGCTAGCTTAGTTGTCTTAATATTTATATAACTGTAGTAGCCAAGGAATATATAAACTGCAGTAGTTAAATAATACATAACACCTAAACACCTGACTGTTGTCAAGCCTTTGTCGTGAATTGGAATCCTTTTTAGAAACCTGCCAGCATTCACAACCAGTAACCGTATCCAGCTTTTTGAAACCTATGCATCCGTTTAGTTAAATTGAGTGTTACAGCAGCTAGCTACATAGAGGAAGTTTGTATCCAAATGTTACATGAAGTGCAACAATATACCAAACTGATTGTTACAGTGTTTTATTGCAGACAACATTAAACAACTTTTTTCTTTTTTTTTTTAAACCTCTCATTGGTCATCTTTCATCTTCACTGTTACAAACCTTTATGCCAAGTAATTTAAAATATACATATATATTACACCACAGAATGGAACAAGTCATAAGAAAGTGGAATGAGGAGGACGTTGAGTGCCATGGAGGACTGTAGGGCAGGGATGGCTGTCCGCGGGCTGCCAAGGTTAATAATCTCTTGTTTTGAGGAGGTTAACCTGTCTATGTAAATTTCATCTGCTAATATTGTTTTTTCTAATTTACCAAGGTGCACTGTGTACCTAGGCAGACATTGGCGGACAGGCTGAGCGGCCGGGTGACCCATGGCAGTGGCAGTGGACCCCCGACAGTACTTACACCAGTGGATGAAAATCCTCTGGTGCAGTACTGTCGCTACTGTGCCAGCCTTGTTTTCCCTTTCACGAGACGAAGGCTGATGTCTTATGCCGATAAAATACACAGGTAGATGGGGATCTGTGTTTCAATGAAGAATGTTGTACTGACTGTCATTTGTGTTATGTGTTATGTTATGTGACGCAAAAAATAAAGTTTTATCCTGGATAGTTGATTTATATTCTATTGTAGATTTCAAAACCCAGGGGAGACAATCCCACCACTGGGGAAGAAGTGGTGGGAAATGTTCAGGAGGAGGCACAGGGACTTACGCATGAGGAGGCCAGACTCCCTGAGTGTGCCAACCATTCCACGATGGACAGCTTCTTTATAACACATGAGAAGATTCTGGAGCAGAGCGGGTTGAGGGAGAAACCCAGACAAATCTACAACTCTGATGAGTCTGGGTTTCGTAGCGACCAGAGCAGGCAGTAAGTGCTGGTTCCCCAGGGCACAAAACGTGTACCAGCAGGCCCCAGGGACCAGGAAACACATACTGTACTGGCCTGTCTGAACGCAGCTGTGGAGGATGTCCTCCCATTCATCATCTACCCAAAGTGTTTCACTGGCGGGCACTACACACTGGGAGGACACTTCCAATCTTTGTATGGAAAGTCATCAACTGGATACATTGATGGAGGCCTGTTCAGGAAGTGGTTTCAGCACTTTTTACATCATGCAGTAAAGGAGCGCCCTCTCCTTCTAGTCTTCGGTGGACACAAGAGCCACATGGACCCGGAGGTGCTTGCGGCGGCACAAAGGGAAGGAGTCATACTTCTTTGCTTTCCACCACACTGCACCCATGTACTGCTGCTGGAAGTGGCATACTTTGGCCCTTTGAAAGCTGAGTTCTCCAAGGTAACTGGGGACCTCAGCCAATTTGATAATTCTTACATTGTAAACAAATATGAATTTGCCAGAGTATTCCGCTCCCCATACCAGCGGTGCAAGGACATGCGCTTTGCAGTGGAAGGTTTTAAGAAGTGTGGCCTCTTCCCTTTTGACCCTTCAGCCATTGAAGGGTATTTTTTGATGCCGTCTCGGTCACTGCCGGGTCCCAGCAGTACCTCAACTCTAGCAACCACAGGGGGACCCTCAACTCCAGGTCCAACACCACTCCCTACCTCCCTTGCTGCCCCAATCCCCATCCCTACCCCCCTCGCTGCCCCAGTCCCCATCCCTACCCCCCTAGCTGCCCCAGTCCCCATTCCCATCCCCTTAGCTGCCCCAGTCCCCATCCCTATCCCCTAACTGCCCCAGTCCCCATCCCTACCCCCCTATCTGCCCCAGTCCCCATCCCTACCCCCCTAGCTGTCCCAGTCCCCATCCCTACCCCCCTAGCTGTCCCAGTCCCCATCCCTACCCCCCTAACTGCCCCAGTCCCCATCCCTACCCCCCTAGCTGTCCCAGTCCCCACCCCCCTAGCTGTCCCAGTCCCCATCCCTACCTCCCTCGCTGCCCCAGTCCCCATCCCTACCCCCCTAACTGCCCCAGTCCCCATCCCTACCCCCCTAGCTGTCCCAGTCCCCACCCCCCTAGCTGTCCCAGTCCCCACCCCCCCTAGCTGTCCCAGTCCCCATCCCCCTAGCTGTCCCAGTCCCCATCCCAACCCCCCTAACTGCCCCATCCCCATCCCCTTAGCTGCCCCAGTCCCCATCCCCTTAGCTGCCCCAGTCCCCATCCCTACCCCCCTAGCTGCCCCAGTCCCCATTCCCATCCCCTTAGCTGCCCCAGTCCCCATCCCTACCCCCCTAGCTGCCCCAGTCCCCATTCCCATCCCCTTAGCTGCCCCAGTCCCCATCCCTACCCCCCTAGCTGTCCCAGTCCCAGTCCCCATCCCAACCCCCTAACTGCCCCAGTCCCCATCCCTACCCCCCTAACTGCCCCAGTCCCCATTCCCATCCCCTTAGCTGCCCCAGTCCCCATTCCCATCCCCTTAGCTGCCCCAGTCCCCATCCCTACCCACCTAGCTGTCCCAGTCCCAGTCCCCATCCCTACCCCCCTAACTGCCCCAGTCCCCATTCCCATCCCCTTAGCTGCCCCAGTCCCCATTCCCATCCCCCTAGCTGTCCCAGTCCCCATCCCCCTAGCTGTCCCAGTCCCCATCCCAACCCCCCTAACTGCCCCAGTCCCCATCCCAACCCCCTAACTGCCCCAGTCCCCGTCCCCATCCCAACCCCATAACTGCCCCAGTCCCCGTCCCCATCCCAACCCCCTAACTGCCCCAGTCCCCATTCCCATCCCCTTAGCTGCCCCAGTCCCCATCCCTACCCCCCTAGCTGTCCCAGTCCCCATCCCAACCCCCCTAACTGCCCCAGTCCCCATTCCCATCCCCTTAGCTGCCCCAGTCCCCATCCCTACCCCCCTAGCTGCCCCAGTCCCCATCCCTACCCCCCTAGCTGTCCCAGTCCCCATCCCTACCCCCCTAGCTGTCCCAGTCCCCATCCCTACCCCCCTAGCTGTCCCAGTCCCCATCCCTACCCCCCTAGCTGTCCCAGTCCCCATCCCTACCCCCCTAACTGCCCCAGTCCCCATCCCTACCCCCCTAGCTGTCCCAGTCCCCACCCCCCTAGCTGTCCCAGTCCCCATCCCTACCTCCCTCGCTGCCCCAGTCCCCATCCCTACCCCCCTAACTGCCCCAGTCCCCATCCCTACCCCCCTAGCTGTCCCAGTCCCCACCCCCCTAGCTGTCCCAGTCCCCACCCCCCTAGCTGTCCCAGTCCCCATCCCAACCCCCCTAACTGCCCCAGTCCCCATCCCAACCCCCCTAACTGCCCCAGTCCCCATCCCAACCCCCCTAACTGCCCCATTCCCATCCCCATCCCCTTAGCTGCCCCAGTCCCCATCCCCTTAGCTGCCCCAGTCCCCATCCCTACCCCCCTAGCTGCCCCAGTCCCCATTCCCATCCCCTTAGCTGCCCCAGTCCCCATCCCTACCCCCCTAGCTGCCCCAGTCCCCATTCCCATCCCCTTAGCTGCCCCAGTCCCCATCCCTACCCCCCTAGCTGTCCCAGTCCCAGTCCCCATCCCAACCCCCTAACTGCCCCAGTCCCCATCCCTACCCCCCTAACTGCCCCAGTCCCCATTCCCATCCCCTTAGCTGCCCCAGTCCCCATTCCCATCCCCTTAGCTGCCCCAGTCCCCATCCCTACCCCCCTAGCTGTCCCAGTCCCAGTCCCCATCCCTACCCCCCTAACTGCCCCAGTCCCCATTCCCATCCCCTTAGCTGCCCCAGTCCCCATTCCCATCCCCCTAGCTGTCCCAGTCCCCATCCCAACCCCCCTAACTGCCCCAGTCCCCATCCCAACCCCCTAACTGCCCCAGTCCCCGTCCCCATCCCAACCCCCTAACTGCCCCAGTCCCCGTCCCCATCCCAACCCCCTAACTGCCCCAGTCCCCATTCCCATCCCCTTAGCTGCCCCAGTCCCCATCCCTACCCCCCTAGCTGTCCCAGTCCCCATCCCAACCCCCCTAACTGCCCCAGTCCCCATTCCCATCCCCTTAGCTGCCCCAGTCCCCATCCCTACCCCCCTAGCTGCCCCAGTCCCCATCCCTACCCCCCTAGCTGTCCCAGTCCCCATCCCTACCCCCCTAGCTGTCCCAGTCCCAGTCCCCATCCCTACCCCCCTAACTGCCCCAGTCCCCATCCCTACCCCCCCTAGCTGTCCCAGTCCCCATCCCAACCCCCTAACTGCCCCAGTCCCCATCCCTACCCCCCTAGCTGCCCCAGTCCCCATCCCAACCCCCCTAACTGCCCCAGTCCCCATTCCCATCCCCTTAGCTGCCCCAGTCCCCATCCCTACCCCCCTAGCTGCCCCAGTCCCCATCCCTACCCCCCTAACTGCCCCAGTCCTCATCCCTACCCCCCTAGCTGCCCCAGTCCCCATCCCTACCCCCCTAGCTGCCCCAGTCCCTTCCCTAAACATAGATGAGCGCACCCTAATAGAGAGGGGGCTGATAGCAAAGGACCTGGGGCACATTCTCACCCCCTTGAGGTATCAGCTGGACCGATACCCGGAGACTCCCTGTGGTTGCCACATGCCTCACCGTGGAGGACTACACACGCCAGTGACAGGAGAGGTGTGAGTAGAAGAGGGCTGAAGCAGAGGAGAAAGAGCGCTGTGCAGCCCTCAGAAAACATCTGCTCCTCCAGCCCTCCAGAAGTAACTTTTTTTTTTTTAAGAACTGTGGTTCAAAAAGTGGAAAGTTGTTAAGTTGCCAGTGTGTACAGTGGGACCCAGAGGTGGCTGTAGAGCTTGGTTTTCTTTGTTATTTTTGTGAAATTATTGGGATGGATGTTTAGTTGTTTTGTTTGTATGTATTTATTTGATAAAATATTTATTTATTAATCCTATGACAGTTTTTCTTCACTAACTTTTTATTTCTCTAACTTTCCAAAGTGCATTACTGCAATGCCTTTAGTCTAAGATTTAGTCTTTGCTTATCTGCATCACTATTTCTATTATTTAATGATTATGATTTGCTGTTTACTTGTATGTTTTGTAAAAGTGTTACACCTAAAAGACAAGATAAATCTGTAAAAACAACTGATAAATATTGATCAAATGATTACTCGGTACAAGAAGATATATTTCAAAACTGCTATTGGCTATGCCAATAATAGGGGGTTCTACGCTAGTAAAATAGTTAACTAGTAAACTAAAATTACATTTCATTTTTGGAGGTGGAGCTGGCAGAGCATGATCTTATTTAAAAACGTTTCAAACTCTCCTGAGTATTTTGTACAATGCTGTTTCCCATAAAGTTGGGACGCTACATAAAATGCAAATAAAAACCAAATGCAATGATGCATTTACCCTACATTTATTAGAAAATAGATTCCATTTTGAAATTGATTCCAGCAACACGTTTAAAAAAAGTTGGGACAGGGGCATGTTTACCACTGTGTTGAATCACCTCTTGTGCATTTCCCTTCCTTGTATACTTGAACTGGACTCAAAACCAAAAGCAAGCACATCAGGTTGTACAGCACCGAAACTAATTTTCATGTCATGAAAGGGGTGTTTTCTTTTATCAGAAACAGGTACCGAAGCTTAGTTACGACCTGTCTTGCTAGAAAATCTCGAGGCTTGTAACTTGTAATCCATTACTTGTAATCCATTACCCCCAACTCTGATGTAGTTTTTTTATTTAGTTATTTAATGTGTTAAAGGTTTAACCATTCAAACTATTCACCCAGCCAAGTTGCCTGCCAGGGAAAACGTCAGGAAGCAGATTTGCCAGGATGCAGTGTTCGTTTCCTTTTTTTTGGTATTATTTAACCTAGAAGGCTAAACCACCACTCTCATGCTTCTGTTCAGACTTTAATGTTGCGCAAAGAGAAGAAAACACACATTGTACTCTGGCATGCACACAACACACTCACACACACATATATAAAACATGAGAGAAACATACTCATTCTTGCAGGACATGGTCTTGCTCTGTGCAACTCAATAAAGTCATTGTCTCATGTGAAGTACTGGTAGTCAAACAGAATATCTTATCTTAAATTACTACAACAAAATACCTCCCTCCTGCAAATGCAATATCCCTGACATAAAGACCAGGCTGTCAAGATGGAACAATACTATAAAACATCTACCAGAAAACTATAATCCAGTGACTTAGAAAATACATTTCAGCCAATAATGCCAATGTTTTTTAAACATCCATACTCAGTTGTAACACAATATTACTTTTAACATTTATTTCAGATTTTTCAAATATTGTTTGCAGTGTGGGTCTGTTTTGTATTCCATACCCACACTCATGATGTTTATGGCTCTGTCTGTGTTTTTGTCTATTATTCAAATTCGATGGTGTTTCTCCTGGGGCTGGACAGTATTCGTCTGGGTCTAGCCGTGTGATCTACCACAGGCTTGGAAAGGCGGCACAAAGAGACGTGCCTGTCTCGGCAGCTGCTGTTTGCCTCCTGTCTGGTGCTTTTAGCTATTCTCCAGCCTGTTTAGCCTGATAACTGATTTCCTGGGAGATGGTTAACAGGAGTGAACCAAAGGGTTTCCCAGTTGGGTTTGTGTTCCAGACCACTCTCTGCAGCATGCTGTAATGATGCTTCGGGTTCTCTCTTGTTGAAAGAGCTTTAAAAAAGTATTAATGAGGCTACAATATAGTTCGAAGTGGACAGGTGTATACAAATAAATTGATTCCCCCGCATCCGCCAAATCATACATTGAAGTGTAATGAGTCTTGTTGACTTGTAGGGCTGGCTCACGGGGCAGTGTTCTAAGGCACTCTTGCTGTGTATTGATATTACATTAGCACTAACTGCCTCCTCACTACAAACACCTCAGTTAAACCAGTGGGAGACCAGCTTCATGCCATTAACCCCACACAAAACCTGCATTACCCATATCATCATCATCTACCGTCTAACATATTTTTCAATTGCTCTCTCCCAGACTACAAACATTACTACAAACCTTAGCTCCGTATTTTGCCCAAATTGCTAAAAGTTTGAATTTCACTGCAACTCTGCAATACAGTTGCTATTTGTTAATATTCAATGTTATTAGTATTTTCAATCACTTTGGCTATTTATGTTAACAATCATGTATTTTTTCCTCCCATCCTCACATGTTAGTATTATAAAGATTCAAATGTGACTACTCTTTGGTTGTTTGCACAAACAACCCCATTTGATTTCAAATAATCTCTGAAAAGGATTTGTTGTCAAAATACCTGATGCTGGTGAAGCTGCAGTACTGGAATTTTTGATAATGAGTATAATCAATTGACTGATCGTCCGGATTATTTGGATGGAATCTAGAGATCCTTCCTTTTCCCAAAGGTTGAAAGAAAACATTTTTGGGAATGGCATTCAATTTGTGTGTTTGTGCATGTGTGTGTCTGTGCGTCTGGCTGGGGTGCTAAGGGGATTTTGGATGCTGTGGTAAAGCTATTAGTGCTGCTATGGATTATACTCACGGGAGGGGAAGAGCCGTTTAGATACGCAAAGCATTGCACTTGTGTTTATGTATGTTTGGATGTGTTTTCAAGCGGGTGGGTCTGGGCATCGCCAATGCATGCACACAAACACACACTCAAAATCCAAGAATATCTTAGACGCTATTCTCCACTGCTTCTCTTGTTTCATTGCCCTGGGGGAGGATGCAGTAAATGAATTACCTGGTATTATGCTGACGAGTCTTATCACCTCAGAGAACTATGGTATTAACAGAGTTCAGAAGATAAAACTGGGCTGATTGCTTCAATATCGCATAACAATCTGCATCAAAGATAGCAGACATGGCAGCATGAGGAGTGCCTTTTTTTTAAAAGCTGGTAAACACAGATACACATGCCAAAGCCAAACTCTAAAAACGAATTAAATGTTGATGTTGTTGCAACATCTTGGAAAGGCATATCCAAGTGTTTTCAAGTGCCAGTGGCCACAGTGCAAAGCACAATCAAAAAGTACAAGGAGTTCCACACTGTCAGAAATCTCAAAGGGCATGGTAGGAAGCCAAAAATGACCCCTGCGCTGGCAAGAATGGCAGCCCGAGAGGGCAAGACAAATCCAAGAATCACCACCAAGGCCATCTTGATACATTTGTGCAATTCTGGTATGAACATCTCAAGGTAGACACTCCAGCGGACACTGCACAAGGCTGGTCTCTATGGATGCCGACCAAGGAGGACTTCAATTCTCCAAGACAGGCACAGAAAAGCTTGCCTAGCTTTTGCGAAATCTCACCTGGACAAAGAAGAAAGCTTTGGATCACCAATTCTGTCGTCGAAAATGTAGTTATTTGGACACAGGGACGTGGCTTTTGTTTGACAAAATAAAGGAGAAGCATTCAACCTAAGAACACCATCCCCATGATGAAGCATAATGGTGGGAATGTAATACTTTTAGTGTTTTTCAGCCAGTGGGCCAGGCAACCTTATCAAAGTAAATGGCATCATGAGAAAAGGACTACACTTGTTTATGTCATTTCCAACTGGGTGACACCTATTTGCCATAAAAAAGTTCCCTTTAAATAAATAATTGGCACTGGTATGAATAATTTTGGCCTTAACTATAGGTCAAGATTTCTTCATTCTAGTATTAAACTAGAAGAGGCTAGAACAGCAGCTGATGATGGTGAACCAGTTAATCCCCAACCCATGCCCAGAATGTCCGGAGGATGCTGTGTGTCGTACAATATAATAACAACCAAAACGGAATACTTTTGTTTCAACAAATAGGAACTATTGATTCCACTGCTGCAGACCATGAATGACCCAGTCCCTGAATCTGAACTTGTTCCAAGATGTGTGCTTGATCATCTGGATTTCGCCCCCCTCATAACTCCTGGGGTGCTGGAGACTTTTTTTACATTCCAAAAATGTACTGGAAAAGACATTCTAGGCCAAAGGGACCCAATGACCAGCTCTCAAAATAGTAAGTATCTACCTAACATTAGCAACCAAGTGTATAAGGCATTGACATTTATTTGGATTGCATATTACATACACGGGGAAATTCATTTTTTTATTTTTATGCTTAAAAAAAAACTATCGGGCATAAACTACATTTAGCATCAAAGTGTTTGTCCAACCTAGCAAGACAAATGCATAGTAGTTAGCTAACCCCTTGTATCCTTTCTTTGCAAACAAAAAACATGTGGCAAGTCCACCGTCGATATTCACGATAATGGGCCAGCTAGGGAAACTCTCTCACCATGTGTAGCTTCTGGAGGTTAAAGTTCACTCGCACCCCGATGACGTCATTGCCGAAGCACACAAGCTGTGTGAACAGCTGTAGGAAATAGTTTGCTATTGCTGGTTTGGATTGACCACAATAAACTAAATCTCTTATTGAAAAACAGTAATGTGTGATAAATATGATGAATTGTCAAGTAGCCAATATCGTTTGTATTATGTTTCAGTAATAGCCTAAGTAAACTGTTGAATGGGCATGGAAATCTTGTATTTCATTTGTAAGTTCATTCACTTTCAACCACAACTATCATTCATCGGGGTATATCGCGCATTCATCCACTGACATGATGCATTCAGTGATTAGCACCTGGGTAAAATTAGGGTACCATTAGCAGGCTGCTTGGTTACCAACGCTAAGTGGCATGGGCTGTTGGCCGATTGAGTCGGAAACAGGGTAAAAATACCAGTAAATAATCTCTCAATAGTTTTCCGTTTGAGAGTTTAGAATTCTGACAACGGATTTTGTTTATGTATGCTTTTTTCTTTGCATGGTAGAGTTTTAACTTGCATTTGTGGATGCATCGACTTACTGTGTTCACAGACAACGGTTTTGGAAACCCATGCAGTGATGTCCACTACAGAACCATCTGTCTGTTTTTAATGCATAGTCGCCTGAGGGCCTGAAGAGCACAGCCATCCAATATTGGTTATCGACCTTGTCCCTTGTGTACAGAAATTACTCCAGATTCTCGGAATCTTTTAATTAACTCTTCTGCAATTTTACGTTGAGAAACATTCTTAAATTGTTGCACTATTTGCATGTGCATTCTTTCATAGAGTAGGGAACCCCTCCCCATCCTCACTTCTGATTGACCCATCCTCTCTGGAATGATCTTTTAACACTCAGTCATGTTATTGACCTGTTGCCAATTTACCTAATTAGTTGTGTGATATTCCACCAGGTTTAATTTTTCCCGTCTTTTGATGCCTCACTCACAACTTTTTTGAAATGTGTTGCTGGCCAAATTCAAAGTGGGCATATATTTTTCAAGGTACAATCAGTTTCAACATTTGACGTTTTGTCTTCTATTGGATGCTGTGTTTTCTATTGAATATAGGGTTTAAATGATTTCCTCATCATTGTATTGTGTTTTTATTTACATTTCACGCAGCGCCCCAACCTTTTTGGGAAAAGGGTTATATATGTGATTTGAGAATTTTGTTTTACTAATTAATTATTTAGTAGCCTCGATATATATTTATTTAGTAACTAATTTCACAGATTTTTTTTTGTAAGGTCGAAATGGCAAGGCACACTGAAAAATGATAAAGAAGTCAAAGCTAAGAAAGGTTGTGGTTTTTAGGTAGTTATAGTTGGCATGCAAAGAAAGAGTTCCAAAGAAAAAGATGTAGCTCAGACTGGCCAATAAAAAGAAAAATTAAGATTTGCAAATGAATACAGACATTGGAGAGAGGAAGAACTCTGCCTAGAAGGCCAGCATCCTGGAGTTGCCTCTTCACTGTTGACATTGAGACTGGTGTTTTGCAGGTACTATTTAATGAAGCTGTCCGTTGAGGAACTTTGAGGCATCTGTTTCTTAAACTTGACGCTAATATATTTGTCCTCTAGCTCAGTTGTGCACCGACGCCTCCCACTTCTCCTTCTATTCGGGTTAGAGAAAGTTTGCGACGCTCTGTGAAGGGAACACGTTGTATGAGATCTTCAGTTTTTTGTTATTCGGTGCATTTGATGAAAAAACTTAACTTGAACTGAACTTGTTAATTTCTCGCATGGAATGGCCTTCATTTCTCAGAACAAGAATAGACAGATTAGTTTCAGAAGAAAGTTATTTGTTTCCAGACATTTTAAGCCTGTAATAAAATCCACAATAGCTGATGCTCCAGATACTCAACTAGTGTAAAGGACAGTTTAATTCTTCTGTTATCAGCACAACAGTTTTCAGCTGTGCTAATAGCAAAAGGGTTTTCTAAAGATCAACTATCCTTAATAAAATTAAGAACTTGGATTAGCAAACACAACATGCCATTAGAACACTGGAGTGATGGCAGCTGAGAATTGGCCTCTGTACACCTATGTAGATATTCCAATGAAAATCAGCTGTTTCTAACTACAATAGTCATTTATAACATTAACAATGTCTACACAGTTTTTCTGATAAATTTGATGTTAATAATGGACAAAAAATATATATTTTCTTTCTCAAACAAGGGCATTTCTAAGTATGGTAGTGTATGTCTCAGATAAAAACATATTTCACTTCATGAACAAACTGACAGCTGATTTACAACTGAAACATACGGTGTCTGGCATTAATGTAAGAAGCATGTTTTACTGTTTGCACACACCTTGTCTAACTTTTATAAAATCAGCTCTCACTGATTTCCAATCTGTCAGAATGGTACTTATTACCATCCAAAGCCCTTTTAGAAATGTACTGAAATCAATATAGGACGGAAAGCAGAAACATGTCTGCTCATAATTGCCTGACACTGATGAGGTTAAAGAATGAGATAGATGTGGAATGTTTGAAAACACGCACTCACAGCCAAACACACCTCAGACCTTCTGTATTGGCTTTGTGACAGAACTAAGACACTATTGACTAATAGGAATTCCAGTCTGCCCATATCATCAGTACACTATTCCAGTGTGTCAGCATCTTTTCTCTTGCAGAAGAGGAGCTCTTCTATGCTTTACTTCCTTGTATAGAACTTTGTTTATCTCCATTGTTAAAAGTGTGAGGGTTGGAAGGGGAAATATGAGACAGATGGTGAGCTGGTCTGATGGGCAAAGTGCCTCTACTCACAGAATTTCATCCTTTTATTTTCTGTCTCCAGGGGTTACGTATCAATAAACATATGTGGACAATTAACATAAGGGCAGTCCACTAAAAAGTAAAGCTAGTCAATTAGTCTAAACTAACCTGATTCAGCGCGTCAACAAGCTTATTATTAGAATCACGTGAGTTAGAGTATAACTGGAGTGAAAACAGGGCAGTAACTATAATTTCCAGGAAAAGTGTTGAGTTTTTACTAGAATGCTCAACTTTAGAGACAATGAATCAATCACATTGACTTTGGAAGGATAAGGGAAATTGTCCCATAAGACCTATTCAAGTTTTTCACTTATCAAATCGGTTCCATTTCAAACAAAAAAAATGAAATATCAAATGAGGCAGGTGAAAGTTTTTGTAAACCATACATCAGCCTATACCATTTGTGCTGTTAATGTTTTTAATGCTGGTCATCTTCTGAAGATTTAGGCCTAGTCCACACGGACACGGGTATTTTTATAACCAGAGTTTTTTCTCCGTTTAAAAAAAAAACCCGTCCACACATGCTCGGTTTAAAATAAATCTCCGTCCACATGAAAACACAAAAATGCGCTGTCAAGAGCATGCCACACCAGCAGGCGGCGATATAACCCAAATCGTAAAGTCACCTTGGCCAATCAGAAGCCTAGAAAAAAGTTATTACCGGTTCCGCTAGACTAACAACATGACGAACAGAGGAAAGGGAGAGTCGTATGTTTGGACTGATGGCGAAGTTGAGATTTTACTTAATGTCACACGTGAATATAAAGTTAACAAAACACATGAAAATGTGGACTGGGAGTGTTGTCATTAGCAGTGCCCTGCGTAGAATTGCATTCTGACGCCTTTGTTCCTCAATATAGTGATATAATTGAGCATGTATCTGTATACATGTTAGAAGCCCTGTTAGCAGCACAGTTGTTATAAGCACGATTTGGGCTACATCCGCCATTGCAAAGAATCGTCAACAAACCTCAACAAAGCAGTTAGCGGCGCACAATATGACGTCAAACACAGCGGATAACGGCGCACACTCTGATGTCGCAAGGCAAAAAACCCGGTTACAGACTTTCAGCTCCCTCCAAAGATTTTCTATTAGGTTCAGGTCTGGATACTGGCTAGGCCACTCCAGGACCTTAAGAAGCTTCTTATGGAGCCACTCCTTAGTTGCCCTGGCTGTGTGTTTCGGGTTGTTGTCATGCTGGAAGACCCAGCCACGACCCATCTTCAATGCTCTTACTGAGGGAAGGAGGTTGTTGGCCAAGATCTCATGATACATGGCCTCATCCATCCATCCTCCTCCTCAATACGGTGCAGTCGTCCAGTCCCCTTTGCAGTAAAGCATCCACCTCCATGCTTCATGATTGGGATGATGTTCTTGGGGTTGTACTGATCCTTCTTCTTCCTCCAAACACGGCGAGTGGAGTTTAGACCAAAAAGCTCTATTTTTGTCTCATCAGCGCATTCCTCCTCTGGATCATCCAGATAGTCACTGACAAACTTCAGACAGGCCTGGATATATGCTGGCTTGAGCAGGGGTACCTTGCGTACGCTGCAGGATTTTAATCCATGACGGCGTAGTGTGTTACTAATGGTTTTCTTTGAGACTGTGGTCCCAGCTCTCTACAGGTCATTGAGCAGGTCCTGCCATGTAGTTCTGGGCTGATCCCTCAAATTCCTCATGATCATTGATGCCCCACGAGGTGAGATCTTGCATGGAGCCCCGGACCGAGGGAGATTGACCGTCATCTTGAACTTCTTCCATTTTCTAACAATTGTGCCAACAGTTGGTGCCTTCTCATTAAGCTGCTTGTCTATTGTCCTGCAGCCCATCCCAGCCTTGTGCAGGTCTACAACTTCATCCCTGATGTCCTTACACAGCTCTCTGGTCTTGGCCATTGTGGAGAGGATGGAGTCTGTTTGATTGTTTGTGGACAGGTGTCTTTTATACAGGTAACAAGTTCAAACAGGTGCAGTTAATACAGGTAATAAGTGGAGAACAGGAGGGCTTCTTAAAGAATAGCTAACAAGTCTGTGAGAGCCAAAATTCTTACTGGTTGGTTGGTGATCAAATACCAATGTGATTTTCTGAATTTTTGTTTTAGATTCCCTCTCTTTAATTTTAAGTGTACTTATGATAAAAATTACAGACCTCTACATGCTTTGTAAGTAGGAAAACCTGAAAAATCAGCAGTGTATCAAATACTTGTTCTCCCCACTGTATGTCAATGTGTGTATTGAAGGGCAAGCGAGATCTGAAAAATTGTTATAGTCATGTTTTGTTTCATTTTGCTAAGAATGTTGTACTGATTGCACATTTTCAAACTTCAGGCATTTGCTACAGAGGGCCTGCTGATGGATAATGCAGTGCAGAGCACTTTGGAGCACCCTCCTCTTCCAAAGTGCCACCAGTCCATTTTTCCTCCCTGTCATTGATGGTGCTTCATCGGTTGTTATTCCAACAAACCTCTTCCATGACAAACCGGCATTCTCAATGGCATCACACAGCTGGTGAAATATCTCCTGAGCGGTGGTCTGGCCATGCATTGGAATTACTGTGAGCAACTCCTCCATCACTTCAAAATTGTCATCAACACCACGGACATACATTGCGAAGTGGGCAGTGTTGGTGATGTCTGTGATCTCATCAAGAGCGACTGAGTATACACTGAAACATTTGGCTTTCTCACACAGTTAGTCATAAATTTAATTTGACAGGTCAGAAATACACTCTGTCATGTTGTTGGCAGAAAGGCTGATGTTGCTTAACTGACCTTTCTTTTCCGGACGCACTATACCTGCAGCCAGTAATATGCACTTTTTGGCAAATTCACCTTCTGTGAATGGCTTTCCTGCTTTAGCAATCATCTCACTAACCATGTAGCTTGCTTCGACTGCTGCATTATTCTCTTTGGTTGCTTTCTTGAATAAATCTTGTTACCTCAGTAGACATGTTTTAAGATTGGCAACCCGGTTGGCTCTCTCATCTCCCTGGTATTTTGCATACTCCTCAGCATGTCTAGTTGTGTAATGACGTTTCAAACTGTATTCCTTGTGCACCACAACTTTCTCTGTGCAAATAAGACACGTATGTAAATGTAAATATCTTTAGTGTTCGCCGTACATTTGTTATCACCGTTAATGTGTGAAATCAATGTAAAGCTTAACGCTTTAATGCTGGTACAAATAGCTATCATAATTAGGTAGATACACCCCGAGCTAACGTTAGCTAACTGAACCTATCATTTAACATTAGGCTGTTAGCTAGGTTGCCGTCTTTTTTACCATTTGTGTTTGTAAAGTTTAATGTCCGGTGGCATTTTCATCCCTTTTTATAAGCCATTACTGTATATGCGTCACGTTAGCAGAGATTTAGAAAATGATGTGTTTATCAGTTGTAGCTTCAGGATGGTAGGTAACACTGCACCTTTTTAACTTCACTAGCAACATTAACTTCACTAGCAACGTTAAAGGAGAATACGGCCGATAGTAGAACCTCGGATTCAGGAGGAACAGTGTGGTTTTCGTCCGGGCCGTGGAACACTGGACCAGCTCTATACCCTCTACGGGGTGTTGGAGGGTTCATGGGAGTTTTCCCAACCAATCCACATGTGTTTTGTGGATTTGGAGAAGGCATTCGACTGTGTCCCTCGCGGCATCTTGTGGAGGGTGCTTGGGGAATATGGGGTCCTGGGTCCTTTGCTAAGGGCTGTCAGGTCCCTGTACAACCGAAGCAGGAGCTTGGTCCGCATTGCCGGCAGTAAGTCAGACTTGTTCCCAGTGCATGTTGGACTCCGGCAGGGCTGCCCTTTGTCACCGGTTCTGTTCGTAATTTTTATGGACAGAATTTCTAGGCGCAGCCAGGGGCCGGAGGGTGTCAGGTTTGGGGACCACACAATTTCGTCTCTGCTCTTTGCAGATGATGTTGTCGTGTTGGCCCCTTCTAACCAGGACCTTCAGCATGCGCTGGGACGGTTTGCAGCCGAGTGTGAAGCGGTGGGGATGAAAATCAGTACCTCCAAATCCGAGGCCATGGTCCTCAGTCGGAAAAGGGTGGCTTGCCCACTTCAGGTTGGTGGAGAGTGCCTGCCTCAAGTGGAGGAGTTTAAGTATCTAGGGGTCTTGTTCACGAGTGAGGGAAGGATGGAACAGGAGATTGACAGACGGATCGGTGCAGCTTCTGCAGTAATGCAGTCGATGTATCGGTCTGTCGTGGTGAAGAAGTCAATCTACGTTCCTACTCTCACCTATGGTCATGAGCTTTGGGTCATGACCAAAAGGACAAGATCCCGGATACAGGCGGCCGAAATGAGCTTTCTCCGCAGGGTGGCCGGGCGATCCCTTAGAGATAGGGTGAGAAGCTCGGTCACCCGGGAGGAGCTCAGAGTAGAGCCGCTGCTCCTCCACATCGAGAGGGGTCAGCTGAGGTGGCTTGGGCATCTTTTTCGGATGCCTCCGGAACGTCTTCCTGGGAAGGTGTTCCGGTCCCGTCCCACCGGGAGGAGACCCCGGGGAAGACCTAGGACACGCTGGAGGGACTGTCTCCCGGCTGGCCTGGGAACGCCTCGGTGTCCCCCCGGAAGAGCTAGAGGAAGTGTCTGGGGAGAGGGAAGTCTGGGCATCCCTGCTTAGACTGCTGCCCCCGCGACCCGGCCCCGGATAAGCGGAAGAAGATGGTATGGTACGGCAACGTTAAATGATAGCTAAAATGTATGTGTAGTTTCCCATGTTACCAGTATAATGTTCTGTAACGTTTCGTTATAGCATTCATAACGGTAAACATCTTTTTCTTGTGTTTGCTGTCTGTTAACAGGGACTAAGGAACAAACTTAGGCTGTCACTGAGGATGGGAAAGCCAAAGACAAGCAGGGAGACAGAAGCCAAGATGTTAAATAGATTATTTGCTATATTTGAGATTGACATTCTAATAATAAATGCATTCAATTAACTGGTTTGTCTGTGTCTTAAATTTTTTGGGTGTGTATATTATATAAACTGTTGTTCAATGTGTATTTTTCCATCAAATTGTGACCCGCACATAGGAAACTTGTAGCTGAATAATTATATTAAGATTGTACCTGTTTTAATAACTTGTTAGGTATGCAAGTTCTAAAAAGACATTAACGAAACATATATCTTTATTATAACCTTTATTCAAACATGACTATAAGCTGTACACAAGTATATTCAACATGAAGGGGCGATGAGACTCAGCTGCCGATGATGGGGATGGTTCCAGACTGCAGACAGAAGGAGAAAGCTTTAGCTTAGTCCAATTATCCAACCTGTTCTGGTAAGATTACAATTGTATAAAGTATATTTACACATGCTGTAACATAATGGTACTTCATGTAATTTCTTCATTATGGTCTTAACTAAAAACTGCTGACCAATGGTGTTATTATGACTTTTCATATGTTGGTTGCAGCTTGAGCGTTTACAGTACTATTTAACCTTTCTCACTAGCTGTTTACTGCTTATCATACTGCCTGTGGCAACCTTTATTAGCAGGTAGTGTTCACCTTGTTGTAGTTGTTATTCAATCAAAATTCAATCAAAATTTATTTAAAAAGCGCTTTTTACAACAGCAGTTGTCACAAAGTGCTTTACAGAGACACCCGGCCTTAAACCCCAAGGAGCAAACAACAGTAGTGTTGAATTTCAGTGGCTAGGAAAAACTCCCTAAGAAGGTCGAATTTTAGGAAGAAACCTAGAGAGGACCCAGGCTCAGAGGGGTGACCAGTCCTCTTCTGGCTGTGCCGGGTGAGATATTAAGAGTCCAATTGGAATATTAAATAAATTTCTCTTGGCTAAATCCAGAGTATATTTGATTTTAGACTAGGTCAGAAGTATGACCAGGTGGACAAGGACAGGAACAGCAACGGTCCCCCCAAACCAGGTAATCCGCAGGTGTGGACCAGGACCTCATCTCCTTCTAAAATTTAAAATTGGAGAAAACTGAGAAAAGTTAGTAGTACATCCCTCATGTCCCCCAGCACAATAATATAGCAGCGTAACACCTTGGAAACTGAGACGGGGGGGGTCCGGTGACACTGTGGCCCTACCCGGGGGAGGCCCCGGACAGGGCCCAACAGGCAGGAAATCAATCCAACCACATTGCCAGGCATCAACCAAAGGGACACCCACCAACCGCAACCCCCCTGAATGAGGGCCGAGTATTGCTAGTAGCGTACAGCCCAACTGCACAAGTGCGCAATAGAGAGTCAACAACAAGCCATTGACTCTTCCCCCGAAGGGCATTGGAGGGAGGGCATCCCAGTGGCGACGAGAGCCCACCTGGCAAGACAGCAAGGGTGGACAGTATCAAGCCTACTGGTCACCTTCACGCCCCCGGGCCAGGCTACACCTAATTATAAACCGTGCTGTAGAGATGAGTTTTTAGTAGACACTTGAAAGTTTGCACTGAGTTTGCATTTCTAACCTTAATTGGCAGATCATTCCACAGGAGTGGAGCTCTATGAGAAAAGGCCCTGCCGCCAATTATTTGTTTAGAAATTCTAGGTACAATTAAAAGGCCTGCGTCTTGCGATCTAAGGTTACGTGTAGGTATATATGGCTGGATCATTTCAGCAAGGTAAGTAGGAGCAAGTCCATGTATTGATTTATAGGCTAAGAGTAAAACCTTAAAATCAGCCCTAACCCTAACAGGCAGCCAATGTAAGGATGCCAGGACAGGAGTAATGTGTTCAAATTTTTTTGTTCTAGTTAGGATTCTAGCAGCTGTGTGCAGCACTAATTGAAGTTTATTTATTAATTTGTCTGGATAACCAGAGATAAGAGCATTGCAGTAATCTAATCTAGAAGTAACGAAAGCATGGATTAATTTTTCTGCATCAGTTTTTGATAGGAAGTTTCTAATTTTTGCGATGTTTCGAAGATGAAAATAAGCAACTCTTGAGACATATTTTATATGTTCTTCAAAGGAGAGGTCAGGGTCAAGGGTAACGCCAAGGTTTTTTACAGTTTTTTGGGATACGACCATGCAGCCGTCGAGGTTCACAGTGAGATCTGCTAACAACGCACTTTGTTTTTTGGGTCCTAAAAGGAGCATTTCTGTTTTATTTGAGTTTAAGAGCAAGAAATTCTCTGTCATCCACTTCCTAATATCTGAAACGCATGCTTCCAAAATAGCTAATTTAGGGGCTTCTCCATGCTTCATTGAAATATATAACTGTGTGTCATCAGCATAACAGTGAAAGTTAATATTGTGATTTCGGATTACATCGCCCAGAGGGAGCATGTATAGTGAGAAAAGTAATGGGCCCAGAACCGAGCCTTGAGGAACTCCAAAGCATACCTTTGACTTGTCAGAGGATATGCCATCCACACTAACGAACTGATATCTTTCAGATAAATAAGATTTAAACCAGGCTAGAACATGTCCACGTAGCCCAATATTGGTTTCCAGTCTCTCTAAGAGAAGGGAGTGATCAATAGTGTCAAAAGCAGCACTAAGATCAAGAAGCAACAGGACGGATGCGGAACCTTTGTCTGAGGCCATTAGAAGGTCATTTGTTACCTTCACGAGTGCAGTCTCAGTACTATGATGGGATCTAAAACCAGACTGGAATATTTCATAAATGTTTTTTGTCTTTAGGAAGGCATTCAGTTGTTGGGAAACACATTTTTCTAAGATTTTTGAGAGGAACGGGAGGTTCGATATTGGCCTATAATTGTTTAATATGTCGGGATCTAGATTAGATTTTTTTTAGAAGAGGCTTAATTTCCGCAATTTTTAGTGAGTTTGGTACGCATCCGGAGGAAAGTGAGCAATTTATTATGTTAAGCATTGGCTGACCTAGCACAGGAAATAACTCCTTAAGTAATTTTGTAGGAATCGGGTCTAGCTGAGAGTTTGTGGGTTTAGAACTCATTACAAATTTTGTAAATGTGTCGAGCGATACGGTATCAAAAAACTCAAGTGTCCCCATTGACACCTGATCAGGGAGGCTCCGGAAATTTTCCGGACAACCGAGATTTTTAGGACCACAACTATTTAGGGATTCAGTTATTTGTTTTCTAATGATGACGATCTTTTCATCAAAGTAGTTCATGTATTCATTACAACTAAAGTGAAGACCCACTTCACATGCTAAGCTTTGCTTTTTTGTTAACTTTGCAACTGTATCAAAGAGAAATTTTGGATTGTTTTTGTTCGCCTCAATCAGGTTGGAGAAATAAGCTGATCGAGCAGACGTGAGTGATTTTCGGTATTGTACTGTACTGTCTATCCAGGCTAGTCTAAATACTTCCAACTTGGTGGAGCGCCACTTTCGCTCCAATTTTCTGGAGGCTTGCTTAAGTGCTCTAGTATTGTCGGTGTACCAAGGAGCAAGTTTCTTGTTGCGTATTTCTTTAGTTTTTAGTGGTGCAACTATGTCTAATGTATTTCGCAGTATTGAGTTTAGATCCTCGATTTGATCGTTTACAGATTTATTTACTCTGTCATTTAAGAGCGAACTAGTAAGAATATCAAGGAATTTATTTGTAATCCGAGAATTTATAGTACGGCTTTTGAAACTCATTGTTTGGGGGGCAAGTGAATTTCTTGTTTTAACGGTAAATGTAATAAGACAGTGATCCGATAATCCAGGATTTTGGGGGTAAATTATTAGATCTACAATATCTATTTCTCGTGACAGGACTAAATCTAAGGTATGATTGTGGCAATGTGTTGGACCTGAGACATGTTGGATGAAACCCATTGAGTCGATTATGGCTTGAAAGGCTTTTTGAAGAGGATCATGGGGGTTTTCCATATGGATATTGAAGTCGCCAAAAATTAGAATACTATCTGCCATGACTACAAGGTTAGACAAGAATTCTGGAAACTCATTGAGGAACAATGTGTATGGCCCGGGGGGCCTATAAATAGTAGCTATGTAAAATGATTTTTCGGCCTGGTTAACTTTCATGAGTAAAACTTCGAAAGAATGAAACTCTGTGATATGTTTGAGAGTAAGTTTATATTTTCTGTCATAAATATTAGCGACACCCCCTACTTTTCGGGATGCACGAGGGATATGATCACTAGTATAGCCAGGAGGAGAGGCCTCATTTAAGGCAGTGAATTCTTTAGGCTTTAGCCACGTTTCACATAAACCAATAGCATCTAGTTTATGATCAGAGATTAATTCATTTACCGCAACTGCCTTTGGAGCAAGAGATCTAATATTTAGGAGTCCCATTTTGAGATGCGAAGTGATACAATTATTTTTATTTTTGACCGAGGTGGAGGAAGGCTTTATCTTAATAAGGTTGTTTTTGTTAGCACTACCTTGTTTAACTTTTCTCAGCCTGGAACGAGTCACAGTGGCAATAGGTAAAGCTGTACTAACTACTCTGGCTATGCTATTGACAGACTCCACTATGCTAGCAGGCTGGCTAACAGCCTGCAGCCTGACCTGCACCCTATCTCATGTTAAAGCTATAGGAGTGAGACTCCTGTCAATGTTCCTAGACAAAAGAAGAGCACCACTCCAGCTAGGATGGAGTCCGTCGCTCCTCAGCAGATCAGGCCTGGCCCTATTTCTGGGAGAGTCCCAAAAAGAAGGCCAGTTATCTACAAACTCTACCTCCTGCGACGGGCAGAACTCCGTTTTCAGCCAGCGATTGAGTTGCGCAAGTCTGCTGTAGAGCTCGTCACCACCCCTAGCTGGGAGGGGGCCAGAGACAATTACTCGATGCCGACACATCTTTCTAGCTAATTTACACGCTGATGCTATGTTCTGCTTCGTAACCTCTGACTGTTTCATCCTAACATCGTTGGTGCCAACGTGGATAACAATATCTCTGTACTCTCTATACTTGCCAGTTTTAGACTTCGCTAGCACCAACCCCAGATTTGCGGCTACGTCGGTGGCTCTGCCCCCCGGTAAACAATGTACGATCGCCGGCTGATTCTTTAGTCTAATACTGCGTGTGATGGAATCGCCAATGACTAAAGTTTTCAGTTTTTCAAGTCCACCGGTAGAACATGCCTGCCGACCATTCCCCTCCGAAGACGGCTCGGGCCTTGACTCCGACTCCAGTGGGGAAAACCTGTTCAAAGTCTCAGTTGGTTTTAGCAACGATTCAGGTTTAACTGGTCGACGGCATTTCTTCCCAGTGACCAAGAGAAAGTTATTGCCCGGCTGCAGGAGCTGTGCCGGGGGGCTAACAAAACTATCGTTTCTACCTGGTGGCACTGCCGCAGATTTTTCTATTTCTACACTAGCATAATCCTTGCCTGGCATTTGCGTCAGAAGCCGAGCCTCTAACTCTGCTATCTTTAACTTAAGACGAACATTCTCCTCCGTGTTGTTGCTACAACAATTACAGTGAAAAGGCATTGTATTGATACTTAGCCTCGGGTGTTCAGGGGTGAGTAGTTCTGTTAATTATGTCCAAAAAGAGTCCCGGTGTAGAAAAGTTGGGTAAGAGGTCAACAGATAAATATTGCGTTGGTAAAACTCTAAAATAGAATTTTGACCAATTAGTTTATATCGAGTAAATTCGAAAAAGTTTGGCAGGTAGCCAGGTAGGTAACAGCAGGCAGGGTACAGCACGTCAACAATCCCACAATGCAGTTCGTCTCAATTCCAAAGACATGTTGTGCACCTAATTTTTCTGAAAGCTAGAAGCTACTGTACAATGAGCTAATGTTACATACATGCAGTAAACTACAAGCTAATGTAAACGGAAAGCTACTGAAAGCTTAATGTAATTAAGATTAATTAATGCAATTCTCCTTACCGGTAAGTGTTATAAAAACTACAAACATTAACTCCCACAAGTTTTTACTTTATTGACATGAGATTAATAACAGAAAACGACTATTGCTTATATTATAGCTTATCAGTGTCGGTAACATAACCTACCTTCGCACGTTGCGGGCAAAGTTGTCGACAGAGTATTCTCCTCCTGCAAGCAGACTGACGCTGATTCACCTTCTCCATCGCAACAAAAAATTTAACAGCACCGTTTACAGTTACAACTCGATTTTATCCAGAGATTTGAAATGTAGCGCGGAAGAGAAGGTGAAACATTTTCAATGACGCAAGAACGCAATGACATGCACTTGCTAGCCTGTTCCATTGTATGTGTTCTCTGAATGCTCAGGAGGAGCCTGGCCTAGCCTCTGAAGAACCTGACTTGGAAGGACTAGTCCTACCAAGGAAGGATCCTTGACATTGAGAAACGGCTGCCCGGCTAATGTCCTGCCCCCGAGAGCCATATACCCAACCGTGATTGGTAGGTTCGTTCAGCTCCGCACACAACACTGTAAAGTGCCATACATATCAAACTTGTGGGCCGCACTAACATTAAACTTTCATATAAAGGCGGGAGCCACAAACTATCGTCCCACGGGCCGCGAGATTGAGACCCCTGGTCTAGACGGTAGCTAGCTACACTAGAGGTACAGTACACTATTTATTCTAAGTTTTGCAGTTAGACAATTTTGGTGTTTCATAGGATTTGAGTGCGAAGTATTTTAATTTTAAATGGCACGTTTTACCAGCTGACAGTTACAGTTATGAGAGAATGTGATGGAATTATATTTTTCAATGGTTTATGAATACATTTTATTCAGGAGAACGGAGGAGCTGTTGGCAGGCTACTCCTTGAAGGGCAGGATGCAGAATCCTGTTGCACGTAAGTAAATGCGCATATGTAGAGATGTGCATATGTAGAGATCCATCCATCATTTTCCGCTTATCCGGGGCCGGGTAGCGGGGGCAGCAGTCTAAGCAGGGATGCCCAGACTTCCCTCTCCCCAGACACTTCCTCCAGCTCTTCCGGGGGGACACCGAGGCGTTCCCAGGCCAGCCGGGAGACATAGTCCCTCCAGCGTGTCCTAGCGTTCCGGAGGCATCCGAAACAGATGCCCAAGCCACCTCAGCTGACCCCTCTCGATGTGGAGGAGCAGTGGCTCTACTCTGAGCTCCTCCCGGGTGACCGAGCTTCTCACCCTATCTCTAAGGGATCGCCCAGCCACCCTGCGGAGAAAGCTCATTTCGGCTGCCTGTATCCGGGATCTTGTCCTTTCGGTCATGACCCAAAGCTCATGACCATATGTGAGAGTAGGAACGTAGATTGACCGGTAAATCGAGAGCTTCGCCTTGCGGCTCAGCTCTTTCTTCACCACGACAGACCGATACATCAACCGCTTTACTGCAGAGGCTGCACCGATCCGTCTGTCAATCTCCCGTTCCATCCTTCCCTCACTCGTGAACAAGACCCCTAGATACTTAAACTCCTCCACTTGAGGCAGGCACTATCCACCAACCTGAAATGGGCAAGCCACCCTTTTCCGACTGAGGACCATGGCCTCGGATTTGGAGGTACTGATTTTCATCCCCACCGCTTAACACTCTGCTGTCCTGGCGTCCTTACATTGGCTGCCTGTTAGGGTTAGGGCTGATTTTAAGGTTTTACTCTTAACCTATAAATCAATACATGGACTTGCTCCTACTTACCTTGCTGAAATGATCCAGCCATACATACCTACATGTAACCTTAGATCGCAAGATGCAGGCCTTTTAATTCTACCTAGAATTTCTAAACAAATAGTTGGCGGCAGGGCCTTTTCTCATAGAGCTCCACTCCTGTGGAATGATCTGCCAATTAAGGTTAGAAATGCAAACTCAGTGCAAACTTTCAAGTGTCTACTAAAAACTCATCTCTACAGCACGGTTTATAATTAGGTGTAGCCTGGCCCGGGGGCGTGAAGGTGACCAGTAGGCTTGATACTGTCCACCCTTGCTGTCTTGCCAGGTGGGCTCTCGTCGCCACTAGGATGCCCTCCCTACAATGCCTTTCGGGGGAAGAGTCACTGGCTTGTTGTTGACTCTCTGTTGCGCACTTGTGCAATTGGGCTGTACGCTGCTAGCAATACTCGGCCCTCATTCAGGGGGGTTGCGGTTGGTGGGAGTCCCTTTGGTTGATTCCTGGCAATGTGGTTGGATTGATTTCCTGCCTGTTGGGCCCTGTCCGGGGACAGTGTCACCGGACCCCCCCGTCTCAGTTCCAAGGTGTTACGCTGCTATATTATTGTGCTGGGGGATATGAGGGATGTACTACTAACTTTTTTCTCAGTTTCCTCCAGTTTTACATTTTAGAAGGAGATGAGGTCCTGGTCCACACCTGCGGATTACCTGGTTTGGGTCGCCCGTTGCTGTCCCTGTCCTTGTCCACCTGGTCATACTACTGCCCTAGTCTAAATTCAAATAGACTCTGGATTTAGCACAGAGAGATTTATTTATCATTCCAATTGGACTCTTAATATCTCACCCGGCACAGCCAGAAGAGGACTGGTCACCCCTCTGAGCCTGGGTCCTCTCTAGGTTTCTTCCTGAAATTCGACCTTAGGGAGTTTTTCCTAGCCACTGAAATTCAACACTACTGTTGTTTGCTCCTTGGGGTTTAAGGCCGGGTGTCTCTGTAAAGCACTTTGTAACAACTGCTGTTGTAAAAAGGGCTTTATAAATACATTTGATTGATTGATTGGTAGCAATTGCAAAGGTTTTATGACTATTCTAAGTAATAATTTAGTAGATACGCCTTACTGGCTAATAAGCTGTTAAAACGACAGTTTTAACCATACAGTTCATAGATGCTATTTGTTGTGGAATTAAACATAATAAGAAACATTAGTCAGTTTAACACAATGCTTAATGGTGTCTAGCGAAATATTCAAACAGAGTGTGATGTTAATGCGTGACAAAATTATCTAATGTCGACACGTTTTACCAACACACAGCATCTCACCAGGGAGACCCAGGGTCAAATCCAGTGAGGGCACGGACATTCATCCCTTTTAACTGTGTGCCGGCTCCTTTTCTTGTATTTATTTTCCTTGTGAAGTTTATTTCCTTGTGAAATTAGCAGGCTATATATTGGTGTAACCTAGTAGTTTCACAAGGAAATCAAGTGATTTGATGGATGAATGGCAAGAATACAATTATTTTGTTTTTGCGTAATGACACTGCTGTATCTAGTAATCTAGTTCACTGGTCAGACTGCCTAGACTAATGCCTAGCACCAATTGAGATGGTGAGGCTCATTTGGTTGGATTAAATATAATTATTAATTAGTCAGTCAATTTTTTCAGTACTACTGAGAAAGTTACACAGTTATTAAACAGATGAATTGCTTTGAAATTTTTTCTCTTTGCTGTTTCTTTATACAGCGTTATGATTCATCCTTTTTCTGTAAAAATGTTTGTTCTACCAACAGCAAAACAGTGATACCCAAACACCTACAGCCAATCAAAGTGATATCCTAACACCAGTGCCAACGCAATTTAGGATTTCTTCACTAAAAAAGTTGAGTGCCAGTGGAATGTCAATTAAAAATGTTTGGTGGATGCTGCTACTTCCCAGCCAATTGCCTTGTGGGAGGTGGTCTTTCCTCTTTGGCTTATTTTGTAAATGAGCATTTTTCCTTGGATGTTATATGTTGCATAAGTATGCCATAGGGAGCAAAGTTCGCTTACTGTAAGAAACTATAATGGCAGCTAGAGACCAGGAAAACAACTTGTCAATTCCTCCCTTGTCTATTACAGCATACAATATGAAAACGGCAAAGAAGCAAAAGAAGACATAGACCAACTCTCTAAAGCTAGCTACCAGGAACCCTAAGCTAAAAATTAAAAATAAAAACCTTACAATAACCTGGTTGCATAAGTGTGCACTCATGTTAAATTGAAGTCATTACATACCTGCCAACATTTAAAGTGACTCTGATTAATCACAAATAAAGTTCAGCTGTTCTTGTAGGAATTTCCTTACATTTTCTTAGTTGCATCTCAGAGCAAAAGCCATGGTCCGCAGATAGCTTCCAAAGCATCAGAGAGATCTCATTGATGAAAGATATCAGTCAGGAGAAGGGTACAAAATAATTCCCAAAGCATTAGATATACCATGGAACACAGTGAAGACCGTCATCATCAAGTGGAGAAAATATGGCACAACAAAGACATCCCTCCAAAATTGATGAAAAGATGAGAAGATAAATGGTCAGGGAGGCTTCCAAGAGGCCTACAGCAACATTAAATGAACTGCAGGATTTTCTAACAAGTACTGGCTGTGTGCTACATGTGACAACAGTTCTCCCTTATTCTTCATATGAATGGGCTATGGGGGTAGGGTGGCAAGACAGAGGCCAGACCTGAATCCAATTGATCATCTGTGGGGTGATCTGAAGAGGGTTGTGCACAGGAGATGTGTAGCGCTTTTGCTAAGAAGAGTGGGCAAATACTGCCACGTCAAGATGTGCCATGCTAATAGACTCCTACCCAAAAAGACTGAATGCTGTAATACAATCAAAAAGTGCATCAACAAAGTATTAGTTTAAGGGTTTGCACACTTATGCAACCAGGTTATTGTGAGTTTTTCTTTTTTCAGTTTGTTTTTCAATTGAATTGCTCACATTATAGGTCACATTGAAGGTGGAAAACGTTCTGACACGATTTATCTTTGTCTCATTCTTTTACATCACAAGAACCTGGCATTTTAACATGGATGTGTATACTTTTTATATCCATTGTACGTTAATTTAAAAAAGCTTTTAAACAATACATTTGTTTTACTACAGTTGCTATCTAGCTAAAACATTGCTACCATGCAACCAAAAATAGGAGCACAGAAATGGAAGGAAAATCTAAAAGAGAACGTCAAAATATGTGTAGCAGTTAAGTAATGGCTGATTGTGACTGAGTAGGTTATGAACTGAAACAACATATTAAATGACCTGTGCTGAAAACAAAGTGATTTGAATGAGGCCTAGTTATGAATTAAAATACTAAACAATAAAATGTTTATGACCTGTTTTTTGGACAGTAATATCATTACTATGTATTTATTTTTTGGCTTGTGGTTTGGGTCCTAAATGTTAAATTCTGTCCTGGGACCTTAGATTCCTGTCGGCGTCCCTGCTGTGGTGGATGCTACTGTTTCCGGCTGGTTGATGTAGGTTCCTATGGCAAGTGATGGTGGAACCCTGGGCAACTCTATCTTTGGACAGGCTCTCCTAAAAGGCACCCTGGGACTACCAGAGGAGGCACTACTTGTTGCCAACACCTGTCGCCATGTGTTGGTGGCAGGCAGGTGAAGCCTTTCCGCTAAAGCCATACATGATGAGGCCGTGGTCGGACGGGCAGTTACTAAGACCACTCTGCATCTTCAGCTACTGTCTGTCTCCACCCAGCATGGTGGTGGAGTGCCTCCAGGTGGAGGATATACAGATGGGTGCTTGCGTTGAAGCCAGATAATGTGGATGCTTGTGTGAAGGGCAACTGTGTGTCCTCCACAACTACATCAAGAAGACATCCCTGGGCTTAGCGGCACAGGCAGAACTGGACCCTGCGAACTGCAGGATGACAGATATGGCTCGTGCAGGTGCAAATAACCCTGGGAGAGGCAAGTGAGGGAGAAGCAGACCCAGTACTTCTCTGCAGCTGGAGCTGTTCAGTGGCAGAATGTGGTTCAGTGATCCATAGCCATAACAAAGTCTCTGTTGAGAGCCATCCACATTCAGTAAAATATAAATGTAATATTCATGTCTGCTGTTTGGTTTATTAAACATGATACACACATATCTGTTCCACCTACAAGAGCTTTAGGCTTCTATACTGCATATTAATATATAGGGAATTTCAAATAATTTCCATAAATGAATAACACTTCAAATTGGATTATGCCAATATAATTTATTAAAGCTTGTTATCCAAAACCTGAGAAAGTGCAGAAGGAAGTTACAGTATGTTAACACTTGAAAGTCAAAAACTTAAAAAGGAAGTAAAAACTGAGTCTGGTTTACAAATAACACTGCGTCATGTGTTGCAAGAACAGTGCTCACATACATTGTGTGGATATATTGAAAATGTTTGATGTGTGTTTGTGCTCATCTATCACTCACATGCAAATGTCAGGAGGATGTGATGACTCTGAAAGACAACAGAGGGAAGGAGAGAGAAAATGTAAGTAAGGTTTAAAAATGCAAATGCCTGTGTGAATATTTGGTATATGGTCTCTGTGTGTCTGTTCATCACTCACATTCAAACTCATTATAAAATACCTTAGGGAGACAAACTCTGAAAGACATAACAGAGAGAGGTTGTAATATGTTTCAATGCAAGAAGTGGCTTATGAATTGGGTACGAAACGTGAATGTTGTGTATGTGTGTAACACCTACATGAACTCAGTCTTAAAAACATTTTAACATGAGGATGGAACCCCTGGGATGACTGAAACGAGAGAGAACATCAATCATGTCTGTAAGTGAAAAAGAACATGCACACACTCAGGGGATTAAAAAAAATGTAAAAACAAACATTTTAGTATTAATGGCATTCCATCTTGAAAACTCACAATTGAACTCTGCCTCAAAAATTATTTTCTGTATTTTAATCTTTGCTGCTGCACTTTGATGTGGGGTTAGCCTCTTAAGAGTAGGCACAGTGCTCATAGCAAAGAGGTTGTCTTCATCTTCAGGCAGTGTAACTTGTGCATCAATCAATCAAATGTATATATAAAGCAATTGTTAACAACAGCAGCTTTTACAGAGACACCCGGCCTTAAACCAAGGAGCAAACAACAAGAGTGTTGAATTTCAGTGGCTAGGAAAAACTCTCTAAGAAGAAACCTAGAGAGAATCCAGGCTCAGAGGGGTAACCAGTCCTCTTCTGGCTGTGCCGGCTGGCAACTGGCCGCAACATCAGATTAAACTGCAGCAATGAGCCTGGACATGGTGTAGGTGGGAACATGAGACTAGTGACTCCTCATTTTAGCAGGGGGCCCAGGGAAGATCTATGGGGTACAGGGATGGGCTCAGGGTTTCAAACATCAGGGGTCTCTTCCTCCACTAAGGTGAGCTCAACGGTGTCTACCTCACTCTCTCCCTGGTCAATTTACTGTGATATGACTACGATATGACTATCACCACGGTTGTTGTAGGCTTCCCACCATCCCACTCCTGTGCCTGTCCTTCTCGTTCTTTTTTTCTTTTATATAGCGGTCCAATAAAGACCTCCACTTCTTCCTAACTTCTTCCTCTGTCAAAATTGAAATTACAGGTCTATTATTACGTTGTTACAAACGATAGCAACAGATATCATTGTGTTTCTCTGCTTGCTTGTCTCCATACAGCTAGCTAGCAGAGAAATATGATTTCTGTTGCTATCGTTCACTTACATTCATGTATAGCCTTGTGACGTAGAAGTCCACCCCTGGCTGTGGACAGCATTGGATATAGTTACACACACCCACACACACACAGACACAAACATTCCCTTAACACAGACAACATTTTTCCTTTGAATATGCTGTTAGCTGCTAAATTAGTTCTGTGGGTCGACACACAGGTTTGTAATGTAATGAAAGATTTGTTTTTGAAGGTTTGTGAAGGTGCCATGTTGTCTTGTGTCTCAACTCAATGGCACATCCTAATCTCACACCAAAGGGCCTAGTTGCTTCCTGAAAGGAACGGACATACACGGTGGGGGCCAAGGTAAACCCCATCCACTCAGACAAACCAGGTGTGAAGATGGACCAATCAACAAAGTAGAAATTTGACTTTCGTTGGATTAACTGCACTGATGTTTGTCTTTTAATGTGTGTCCCATAAAGGGATGAACTCTCCCAGTAAACAATTACCGTCTTTCAACGTTGAAATATGGTTGAAAATAAGTCGGTCCGCCTTGGACTGGTTTTCGACGTGATTTCAACAAAGTAGTTTGGCTGGACTGTTTGACTACATCTTTCAACGTTGAAATATGGTTGAAAATAAGTCGGTTTTTCAACTAAGTAGACTGTTTGACTCTTTTCAGTTGATCATACATGTTATACATGCTAAAACAATGGAGAAAAAAGTTACCAAATCATGTTCATTATTATCTTAAATAAATGTAAAGAGTTTTATATATTCCGTCAAAAGTTTATGAAATAAAGTATATGAAAAAAAATTCATTGAAACTGCGATTAATATCATATAGAAATAATTACCCCACCCCACCTGGTGGCGCACCATTAAAACATTTTCTTGCCACCTGCCATAAAACCAAAGAAGAAGAAGCACGCGAATGTGGCGCGCTCTGTATTACCCCCCCCCCAACCATCAAGCCAACTGCCAGCAGCTGTGTAAAGTAAGTAAGCAAGCTATGCCAAAATAATTCGATATGATAGCAAAATAAGTGTAACATTATAAACTTTTACCTTATTTCATCCAAACCTGACTTTTTTTTTTATAGTAAACGTAACGTTACTGTAGACATTCGGCTAACTTTACAAGTGCACACCGATGGGCAGTTAACGTTAGTGTTAAATTCCCAAAATGCCTTTAAGGTTTAACTGTTTGTGATTATTTTGTAACTTATGTTACATCGAGGTAGATATCCAGATGAATTAATTTCAGCTTTGATTAGGCGTTGCAGTACGGCTAAGTGAGTTTTGTGGGTTTTGTGAATCCAGTGGGTTTTTCTTCATACTAGCATGCACGAAAGTTAGCTAGCTAACGTTAGATGGTGAAGGTCAAGATTGAGAATTGGACGTCACGCGTTTAACATTGCGAAGGCGCCGCCATTCTTCATAGTTGTCAATTCTCCTACCTCACTTATGAACATATTAACAACATTATTCAATGAGCTTCAACTGTTTTTTTTTGTTTAGGATCTAACCGTTCTCACACACCTCAGCGTGGAGTTTGTAATCCATCACATTTTGGGAGCAGAAAAGGTTGGGCATCCTCATCCAGTGAGTCAATGATCAGTTGCATTCTTCATAGTTGTCAATTCTCCTACCTCACTTATTAACATTATAGCAGGAGAAAAAAGTATTTAAATGAGCTTCAACAGTTTTTTTTTAATAATTTTTCTTCAGGATCTAAGCGTTCTCGCACACCTCAGCGTGGAGTTCCAAATCCAGCACAGTCCGGGAGCAGAAAAGGTCGGGCATCCTCATCCAGTGAGTCCATGATCAGTTGTATTCTTCATAGTTGTCAATTCTCCTACCTCACTTATTGGCCATATTGCAAGAGCACCTGTCTTTAAAAACAATTTCAAATAGTTTCAATGTTGTTGTTTTTTTCTCTCTTCAGGATTTAGTCGTTCTCGCACACCTCAGCGTGGAGTTCCAAATCCAGCACAGTCCGGGAGCAGAAAAGGTCAGGCATCCTCATCCAGTGAGTCCATGATCAGTTGCATTCTTCATAGTTGTCAATTCTCCTACCTCACTTATTGGCCATATTGCAAGAGCAGCTGTCTTTAAAAACGATTTCAGTAAGCTTCAATGTTGTTGTTTTTTGTAATTATGCAGTTACATTTTTACTCATTGCCTGCTCTGTTTACCGCCCTCTTAGCACTTAGAAAAGCAAAAATATAGAAAGAGATGATTCATTAGGAATAATGCAAGCATAAAGGAATATTTGTAGAATGTAGGCATGGACCTATATATATGATTTTCTGCATGTTTTCTCAGGCTTTTCACCAACAATCTAATGGCTGGTTTCAACATGAAGGGGCAGGGTCGCAGTGAGAAAAAAGTCTTCCAGGATACAGTTTTTTACTCTTTGGTAAAAGGTAACTGCATTTTTCATGTTTATACAGGTGCTTCTCAAATTAGAATATTGAAAAAAGTCAATTCATTTTAGGAACTTAACAGGTGAGACCAATGTATTAGACTCATTACATGCAAAGTGAGACATTTCAAGCCTTTATTTGTTATACATTTGATTATGGCTTACAGCTTATGAAACCCACAAATCCAAAATCTTGCAAATTCAGAATATTACATCAAATCGATAAAGGAATTTTAAATACAGAAATGTTGGCTCTCTGAAAAGTATAATCATGCATACTCTGTACTTGTTTTTTTTTAACAGAATTTATTTGTATTTTTTAGAACAAAACTGTGTGGTCCAATAAATGCAGTGCCAAATTTAATACCATCTATATTAGAGCACTGGGCATTTCAAATATTTTTGAAATCATGCTTATTTTCTAAACAAGTATTTATTTCCAGAATTTATTTGTATTTTTTAGAACAAAACTGTGTGGTCCAATAAATGCAGTGCCAAATTTAATACCATCTATATTAGAGCACTGGGCATTTCAAATATTTTTGAAATCATGCTTATTTTCTAAACAAGTATTTATTTCCAGTTTAATTTTCTGATTTCCCATGGGCCCCCCCTCACTGGTTCTTTGTCCTCCATTTATAAAATCCTGGAATTGCCCTGCTGAGTACATATGCATGATTATACTTTTCAGAGGGCCAACATTTCTGTATTTACAATCTTTTTTTTTTTATTGATTTTGTAATCTAATTTTCTGAGATTTTGAAATTGAGATTTTGAAATTGGCTTGTAAGCCATAATCATCAAAATTATAACAAAGCCTTGAAATATCTCACTTTGCATGTAATGAGTCTATATAATATACTAGTTTCACCTGTTAAGTTGAATTCCTAAAATAAACTTACACAACATAATTTATTGAGAAGTATTTCTTTTGGGAAGGTATGCAAATCCATGCAATTGTTAATTGATAAAATGTAAATACAATGTGTAGTAGGAGTCTTAATGATGTAAGATGTGGTTTATTTATGCACCATTGATTTATTTTTTTCTTTCTTTGCAGCTGCAGTAATGAAGTGGAGTAAAACTGCCACGGAACTTGAAATTAGGGCTGCTATGGCTGAGACACTGAAACATGCTCCCGGGAGAGCTGGAGGTGGAGGTCGTCGCAAAGTCTGAACATTGTGTATTGTACATTCTTAGAGTTGTTTTTGTTTTTAACTCTTGGAATGTGTTGCTTACTGGACCGTTTATTGCACTGACGCTGTAAAATCTGTTAGTTATGCACTAATTAAAATGTGTTTAATAAATAAAGTTATTCTAAGCTAACCCTTTAAAGCATTGTTTCATTCATATGTTAATATAAAATGTTATTTGAATGTGTAGACTTGAGAATTGACAATTGTCAATAGGCATTGAGTAAACGTTAAAGATCGACCTGTTTTCAACGTTGAAAAGTTGGACATATTCGACGTCTTTTCAATTTTCATTTTCAACCCTCAGTGGACCGTCATTAGACGTTGAAGGTTTACGTCTATTCAACGTCTAATAGACGTCTTTTTGCTAGCTGGGCTCCAATAGGTTTCAATGCTGTAGGTGTTATGTATCGTTTTTTACAGGTAAATGTTTACTGGTTGAAGAATTCTGCATTACCAAGGGTCTTGCTTTGGATGGTGCTAATTTAATATATGTAAATGTCTAAATGCTGCTTTCTTTGTTTTCATTGTTTTAGCCAAGGCGAGATTATCCTATTATAAATGCATTGAGGGAGTTTTGAATCTGTCTGTCTGGGTGGGAAAAATAGGGAAGCTTGACTTAGTTCTTGGAGTATATCTTTAACAGAAGCTATAGCACACCTTTGTGCTACAGGGTTTTAAATACGAATTGTATACTTAGTAGACTTGTAGACTACTTGGGAGGACATTGAATTGTGTTGGTATGTAACTATGTTTTGTATTGTAACTTTATTACTTGATTGGAATCAATTGTATTACTTTGGAATAAAGATTACCACGGCATTCCTCGGTCATCTTCATACCCGTGCTCGTAGGGCATCTGATAATTACACACATATGAGTAAGTCTAAGTGACCAGACTTGGTGTCCCTGAGTCCTGGATTTCAAAGCAGTCTGGTTAGGCCCAGGAACATATGACATTGACTTGTCATCCCTGTGTCGTGGGTTCTGTCACATTCTGTGTAGCCCCAGGAACACATGCTATTTTACTGTAGGGTGTTAAACGACCTACATCAAATGGGCGCTTATGATAACGGATGTAGGCATAGACACATATGTAAATCAAATGACCAGACTGATCATCCCTGAGTTCCAGGTTGCTACAACATCCTTGTTCTCTGTACTTGACTGAGCACTGAAGATAACGTAGGCAGTGAAACACATGATTTTTAAATGTTTGGCTTGTGACGAAAGATTAGCTACGTTCTCTAAGAACTTCCAGCATATGACTGCGTACATTCACAAAAAATAGGCAGTCAGATTATTAGATATTAAATTATCACGTAGGTCATGGATTATCCTGCACTAATTCTTCAACCTGTCTATTCAGTAACATTCAAAGGAGTTAACTTCATCCCCTATACTACAGGTTAGCTTAGCATTCCAGCATTATTCATATATTCCTTCACATGAATTTTTTAAATCTATGTACAGGCAAGTGGTCACAGTTGTCTCTTATACAGTTGTGCTCATAAGTTTGCATACCCTGGCAGAAATTTTGGCAATGAATTTTATTTAAGGATAGTGATCATATGAAGCCATTTAATATCACAGTTGTTTGGCTCCTTTGTAAATCATAATTAGAAATCACCCAAATGACCCTGATCAAAAGTTTACATACAAACTTGAATGCTTGGTCTTGTTACAGACACAATTAAAGGTGAATTTCCCACACCTGTGGCTTTTTAAATTACAGTTAGTGTTGGTGTATAAATAATCAATGAGCTTATTAGCCCTCACATGGATGTACTGTGCAGGCTTGATACGGAGCCATAGGGAGTAGAAAATAACTGTCAAATGACCTGTGTGAGAAGGTAATGGAACTTAATAAAGATGGAAAAATATATAAAAAGATATTCAAAGCCTTGCAAATGCCAGTCAGTACTGTTCAATCACTTATTAAGAGGTGGAAAATTCGGGGATCTCTTGAGACCAAGCCAAGGTCAGGTAGACCATGAAATATTTCAGCCAAAACTGCCAGAAGAATTGTTCGGGATACAAAGAAAAACCCACAGGTAACCTCAGGAGAAATATAGGCTTCTCTGGAAAAATATGGTGTGGTTGTTTCAAGGAGCACAATACGACGATACTTGAACAAAAATGAGCTGCATGGTCAAGTAGCCAGAAAGAAGCCTACAATGTGCCTGACAACAGCTTGACATGCCTCACAGCTTCTGGCACACTGTAATTGGGAGTGACGAGACCAAAATAGAGCTTTATGGTCCCAACCATAAGCACTATGTTTGGAGAGGGGTCAACAAGGCCTATAGTGAACAGAATACCATCCCACTGTGAAGCATGGTGGTGGCTCACTGATGTTTTGTGAGCTCTAGAGGCACGGGAATCTTGTAAAAATTGATTGCAAGATGAATGCAGCATGTTATCAGAACATACTGGCAGGCAATTTGCATTCTTCTGCATGAAAGCTGTGCATGGGACACTCTTGGACTTTCCAGCACGTCAATGACCCTAAGCATAAGGCTAAGTTGACCCTCCAGTGGTTAAAGCCAGTGGCGTTTTTATAATTAAAAAATTGGTGGGGCACAAACTATTTAAAAATATAGGATACATACCAGTAAAGCTACAAAACAACCTCTTGCTACTGATGTGTTTATTTAACACATCAACAAACAGCGTGGCTCCACAAAACACTTTTAACGACAGAGCGGCTTGCTTCTACCAGGTGTTGTAGTTCACATACTGGAGAGAGAGAGAGAGAGACCTTCTTGTGTAATTGCTCTCCTCTCTGACTCACATGTAGAATTACCACTGTCACATTTACAAACCTAAATTAGGAATGCAATCAAGCTCAGAACCTACAGGGCCATACGTGAACAGCAATGAGCTCAACACCAATGAAGGCCGCAAAGCGGAAAGACAACGTTTTAGGGATACAGATCCATTCTAACCTTAATAGATAAGCATGGACACACTGACACTCGTCACCATATATATCAATCGATCCAGCACAAAAATATGACCAATAAACTGACCAGCACCACAAAGGCAGGATGATAAAAAATGCTTTCACTCACCAAGGCTGAGAAATGTGGCACGGCAGTTCTTCCTCTGAGCAAACATTTCGATTACTTTGGGAATGAAGTCATGTAGCTGCTGAATCAGCTGGCTTTCGATGGACAACATGGCCAATGCGTTGAGTCGCGGCTGTCCCATGGTATTGCGAGTGAAGGTTTTTACCCTCTTCAAGGTGGAAAAAAGTTCCTCTCTGACTCGGATGTCTCGGATGCAGAGTGATGGTCTCAGAAAAGCCTCCTCTAGGTTGTTCTCATGGATGGATCTTAACAGAGACAGGGCCGTCTTACCAGTGTGAAGCTCAGTGTGGCGGTAGAGTGGTCAGCTCAGACTTAAACTTTTCCTCTTTTCCTAGAGGTCGTAGTTTCACCGCACAGTCAAGCTCAGATGTAGGGAATGACAGGACAAATTGTGGAAAGAGTGAGCTGTCAACCAGCTTGGCAACGATCAGCTGGTCACTTTGTGAAAACCTCTGCTCTACCAGGGAGATGACTGTGTCGCATGCCTTCTTCATCACCGGCGCTGTGTTGGTTACTCGTCGGCCTGGCTCGTCTGTTCCATTGTGAACGGTGGCAGCCCATTCATCAGTTTGCCCACACAGTTTAATACATGTTATGATCCGAATAATCAGACTAATGTTGGCACCAGACAGACAGACAGCCAATCAGGTCTGAAATAAGAAATTACGCTGTAGTGGGGCTACCGGCTGTCAGCCCCACTTGGCTTCAAATTTGTGTGATCTACATTGGTCATGTAATGATTGCACACAGACTAGATGGATGGAGGGATGGATCCAAGTGCAGAGCGCAGGACCCCTTTATTAGGGAGAAAAAAAAGCAGAGTAATAGGAACAGGCTGTAGCGAAGTCAAGGGGCAGGCATACGGTCGGTAACAGGTGAAGCACGTAGGTAGGAGGCTGAAGCACAAGTGGGGAAATCCAGAGGGGCAGTCAGTAGGCAGGCGAAGGTCAGGATTCCAAACAGACTTATTTCAGTACTAGGCTCAGACAATGGAACGCTCATTGTAAACACAAACAATACCTCACAAGGACTGACAGCAAACACAGAACTCAAATAGGGGGTAAATGAGACACCGGTGCAAACGATAATGGGAAATGGATTGGCTACATTCGAAACAACGAAAGAATACAGGGCACATTCAAGACCTCACAGGTCACACTAACATTCTGAGCATGCATATTCATATTTTCACACGTGTTTCGAATTTTTGCAATGTTTCGAAGATGAAAATAAGCAACTCTTGAGACATATTTTATATGTTCTTCAAAGGAGAGGTCAGGGTCAAGGGATACGACCATGCAGCCGTCGAGGTTCACAGTGAGATCTGCTAACAATGCTCTTTGTTTTTTGGGTCTTAAAACGAGCATTTCTGTTTTCCTTGAGTTTAAGAGCAAGGAGTTCTCTGTCATCCACTTCCTAATATCTGAAACGCATGCTTCCAAAGAAGCTAATTTAGGGGCTTCTCCATGCTTCAATTAAATATATAACGGTGTGTCATCAGCATAACAATGAAAGTTTACGTTGTGATTCCGGATTACATCGCCCAGAGTGATTTTCGGTATTGTAGTGTACTGTCTATCCAGGCTAGTCTAAATACTTCCAACTTGGAGCGCCACTTTCGCTCCAATTTTCTGGAGGCTTGAGTGGTCTAGTATTGTCTGTGTACCAGGGAGCAAGTTTCTTGTTGCGTATTTCTTTAGTTTTTACTGTGTCAAATCTATTTCGCAGTATTGAGTTTTGATCCTCGATTTGATCGTTTACAGATTTATTTACTCTGTCATTAATGAGCGAACTTGTAAGAATATCAAGGAATTTATTTGTAGTCCGAGAATTTATAGTACGTCTTTTGAAACTCATTGTTTGCGGAGCAAGTGGATTTCTTGTTTTAACGATAATGCAGGATTATGGGGGTAAATTATTAGATCTACAATATCTATTTCTTGTGACAGGACTAAATCTAAAATGTGATTGTGGCAATGTGTTGGACCTGAGACATGTTGGATGAAACCCATTGAGTCAATTATGGCTTCAAAGGCTTTTTGAAGAGGATCATTGGAGTTTCCATATGAATATTGAAATCGCCAAAAATTAGAATACTATCTGCCATTACTACAAGGCTAGACAAGGATTCTGGAAACTCATTGAGGAACATTGTGTATGGCCCAGGGGGCCTATAAATAGTAGCTATGTAAAACGATTAATCGGCCTGGTTAACTTTCATGAGTAAAACTTCAAAAGAATGAAATTCAGTGATATGTTTGAGAGTACATTTATGTTTACTGTCATAAATATTAGCAACACCCCCTCCTTTTCAGGATGCAAGAGGGATATGATCACTAGTATAACCAGGAGGAGAGGCCTCATTTAAGGCAGTGAATTCATTAGGCTTTAGCCACGTTTCACATAAACCAATAAAATCTAGTTTATGATCAGAGATTAATTAATTTACTGCAACTGCCTTTGGAGCAAGGGATCTCTAAGATTTAGGAGTCCCATTTTGAGATGCGAAGTGATACAGTCATTTTTATTTAGGACCGAGGTGGAGGAAGGCTTTATCTTAATAAGGTTGTTTTTGTTAGCACTACCTTGTTTAACTTTTCTCAGCCTGGAACGAGTCACAGTGGCAATAGGTAAAGCTGTACTAACTACTCTGGCTATGCTATTGACAGACTCCACTATGCTAGCAGGCTGGCTAACAGCCTGCAGCCTGACCTGCACCCTATCTCATGTTAAGGCTATAGGAGTGAGACTCCTGTCAATGTTCCTAGATAAAAGAAGAGCACCACTCCAGCTAGGATGGATTCCGTCACTCCTCAGCAGATCAGGCCTGGCCCTATTTCTGGGAGAGTCCCAAAAAGAAAGCCAGTTATCTACAAACTCTACATCCTGTGATGGGCAGAACTCTGTTTTCAGCCAGCGATTGTGTTGCGCAAGTCACACAATCGCAGAGCTCGTCACCACCCCTAGCTGGGAGGCAATTACTTGAAGCCGACACATCTTTCTAGCTAGTTTACACGCTGATGCTATGTTCTGCTTCGTAACCTCTGACTGTTTCATCCTAACGTCATTGGTGCCAACATGAATAACAATATCTCTGTACTCTCTATACTTGCCAGTTTTAGACTTCGCTAGCACCAACCCCAGATTTGCGGCTACGTCGGTGGCTCTGCCCCCCGATAAACAGTGTACGATCGCCAGCTGATTCTTTAGTATTATACTGCGTGTAATGGAATCGCCGATGACTAAAGTTTTTAGTTTTTCAAGGCCACCGGTAGAACATGCCTGCCGATCATTCCCCACCGAAGACGGCTTAGGCCTTGACTCCGACTCCAGTGGGGAAAACCTGTTGAAAGTTTCAGTTGGTTATAGTAACGATTCAGGTTTAACTGGTCGACTGCATTTCTTCCAAGTGACCAAGAGAAAGTTATTGCCCGGCTGCAGGAGCTGTGCCGGGGGGCTAACAAAACTATTGTTTCTACCTGGTGGCCCTGACGCAGTTTTTTATATTTCTACACTAGCATAATCCTTGCCTGACATTTGCGTCAGAAGCTGAGCCTCTAACTCCGCTATCTTTAACTGAAGACGATAGTTCTCCTCCGTGTTGTTGCTACAACAATTACAGTGATAAGGCATTGTAATGATACTTAGCCTTGGGTGTTCAGGGGTGAGTAGTTCCGTTAATTATGTCCAAATAGAGTCCCGGTGTAGTAAAGTTGGGTAAGAGGTCAACAGATAAAAAAATATTGCGTTGGTAAAACTCTTAAAATAGAATTTTGACCAATTAGTTAATATAGAGTAAATTCGAAAAAGTTTGGCAGGTAGCCAGGTAGGTAACAGCAGGCACGTCAACAATCCGTAAACTCAAACAATCCCACAATGCAGTTCGAAAGGGTATGCTCGTACCAAATGATTTTTATACACACTTTCTCTTTAACACCTATTCACAAGGCTGCTAAGACCAACTTTTACTAAGGAATGGGGAGAAGTCTTAAGCTAATAGAAGAGGCGGTGGCAAGGGTGTAGGGGCTAATTAGACCCAACTTTGTCCCCTTCAAGCAAGTCTACACCAACGCAGTGTCCTCTAGAAAGTAGCTATCGAAGTGGAAACTCCTAAGTTGATCTGTTATTTATGAGCTTGTGAAATTACACACAAAATAATAGATAGGTATGCCTAATGATGATATGTGCAATTGTTTACATCTGATTTTGAGACAAAAAATGTAATGTCCTAGATGTTAAATTGGAGGGATTTGTAAATAAGAATTTGTTGCTTGATTTATAAAGTAACAGTTGTTTAGGTCTAGAGTGTTTCCTGATGTGTCCTTTAACACGGAAGATGACTCTGTGGAAGTCACAATGTGGGACTCGCACTTCAAGCAAGAGTGTAGGGGATTGGGCTCGGTTTGAGATTCATGTAGTTAGTCTGAATCACTGCTTTAATTCTTTGTTAATATTAGTAATATCTTCTAATTTAAATCGTCTATATACCTTATATAATGTATTCTGAAATGTTCCTTAAATTAATAAATTAAGTTAATTAAATAATTTTCCCTTTCACTTCACAGACCCATTCTTGTGGTTACTTGCATATTCTGATTCATTTCTCAGTCCTTGGAGTTAGATTACATTGTTAATGTAATGACCAGTACCATTCCGCTCATAACATTTCTATGTTCTGTTATTGTTTTTCTGTTTCTTTGTTCAGTTTAGTCTTGTTAGTGTATTGCTTTCACCTGTATCTAGTTTGCCTCCTTATTGTCGCTATTTACGTTTCTCCTGCCCTAGTGTTCCTGGTCTGTCATTGTTGCTTTTGCGTGAAGTTCTATTTTGATGTTCCTGGATGTTCCTTGAGTTACTAGAATTAAACAACTTTTATTTCTGAACCTCTGCGCCTGTGTCCTGCTGCTACCTCCTACTCAAACCTGACAGTTAATTACTTTGCAGTCTTACACTGGGTAAATATACCACACACACTGGTGTTGCTTGTTGACGCCAGGCCGTGGTGCAAGCTGCACTTACACACCCAAACAATTACGATGCGGTATATGCGCATGTGAACCCGATCCTTGTGTAGATTACTCTCACAGCTGACGACTGAGTAAGATAACCACATATACAAAACATAAAATGAAAATGAAAAAAACTATTTATCATAAAGGCCAAGCATGGGCCCCCACCCACTTCGGGTCCTGGTGCAGCCGCACCCACTGCACCCCCAATAGCTACGCCAGTGACTACACACCACACACTTTTGCCTTGCAGAATCTTCTGTGCTGACTGTTAAAACCTGCAACACAAGTGATTCTGTGGCTACTTCTGTAATGCAGGTAGTGCTGTCTTCCTTTATTGTGGGCACCTGGTTGCCTAGCGATTAGAGCATCTCCAAATGGAGAGAGGGCCTCAGTGACTGGAATGATTATCACTATCACATAGGCAAGTGCAGAATACTTGACAAAGAAATGTATGGCGGGATAGAGGAACCGACCATAGATGTCATGCTTATAACTTCCATTGATACCGGGAGGCATTTGATGAATAACATATTTCATGTATTCAGATAGAAGCCATTAGCTATAGTCATTAGCCAAAAGGTATACATTCATGGGTAAATTAACCTTTTTAATTACATTATTCAATAGGATTTAATACGTCATCAAGAGTGCTTCATTTAATTATTTTTAACTTCAAGACTACAGGAAACAGGTTGAGTGTAATTTTAAGCTGCACTATGATTGCTGTAGTCTTTTGACTTGAAAAAACAAAAAGCTGTGACTCGTGGGGCAGCATGTGATTGATTGCTAAATCAGCAGCCCTTGTATACCGATATCTTAGGCTTCCATTTTGGTGGCAGTGTGAGATGTAAGAGGTCAGTCTAGCATTCCAAAATAACTTTCACCTCAACAAAATAATTTAAAAAGGTCTTGTGATAAACAGAATATCTGCACAATTAAAAGACGAGTCAGTCTACAGGGAAGAGGTCATGCGCCTGGCAGCATGGTGTGCTGACAACAACATGGCCCTCAACGCAAAGAAAACCAAGGATCTCACTATGGATTACAAGAAGTTTAAAGGCTACACCACGCCCCAGTTCTCATCGATGGTACTGGGATGGAGCGTGTGTCCAGGTTCAAGGACCTCTGCTGGACCCTCAACACCTCAGCCCTGGTCAAAAAAGGTACTGCCTGTCCACCAAGATCCTTGTGAACTTTTACCGCTGTACAATCAAGAGCATTCTGATAAGCTGAGCCACAGTGTGGTTTAGCAGCTGCACCATAGCCAACCGGAAGACCCTGCAACGGGTGGTGAAAACCGCCCAGCACATCACTGGTGCCCAGCTTCCTGCTATCGCAGACCTCCAGCAGAAGCGGTGTCTACACAGGGCCCGCAGGATCATCAGGGACCCTTCACACCCATGCTACAAACTGTTTGCCCTCCTTAACATCAGGCAGGCGGTACAGGTCCCGCACCCAGGAGCAGTTTCTTCCCATCTACCGCAACACGGTTTAACTGTGTGACCCATTAATTACCATATCCCCACCGCCTGTCAGGGACCTTATTGCACTACTCCCTTGTACTACTGTGACACTGCCTTACTATGCCTGATAATGGAAGTTTTCAGTTGTTAAGGATACGTGTCTATCTCAAGATCCTCACCGCAAATATTTCCGTTTGCCTCTTTGCACATTTAGAATTGCCATTGTGCTTGCATTCTTACAGTTGTTACAGTACACAATGACAACTAGTTCAGCATTGTAAACTTAATTTTAGTATGAAAATGAATGCATTTGGCCTAAAGCTTGCTAGGGGTTCATATGACAAGCATAGTTGGTTTATGCGTAGCTGCACTCCCCTGCTAGAACCTCCAAAGAAACTGAACATTGACTAGTCAAGCACCAAGACTTCAAACACATCCATATTAGACACTGCGCATTGAGCAAGAGGGACATATATAAACTTCTAGTCTGGTTCTACACTCTGACAGCGGGTACAGGTCTTTAAACACATAATATTACTGCAAATATTGGCCTAAAGCTTGCTTGGGGTTCATAGGACAAGCATTGTTGGAATTAGCGTAGCTGCACTCCCTTGCTAGAACCTCCAAAGAAACAGAATGCCAAACATTGATTAGTCAAGCTCCAAGACTTCAAACACATCCATATTACGCAGTGCACATTGAGCCGGAGGGACATATATACATTTCTGGACTGGTTCTACACTATGATGACTAGTTCAGGATTGTAAACACATAATTTTAGTATGGCGGAATAAGGTTAACCCTTCTAATGCTGCTGAGTGGACCAGTAAGAAAATGTATGCAAAGAGAGAATCTATGACCTCCGTGATAATTTAATATGTAATAATCTGACTCCATATTGTTTGTAAACATTCGTATAGTGGTCAAATAATATAGAACCTGTATCAAATTGAGGGAGAAGTTTGCTCACGTTTATTGGAAAATTGCAGCACAGATGTCATTCGGTGAACATTCTTCTTCTCACTGTAATGTTGGTTGCCAGCTAGCCTATACATTAAGGGCGTTTCTACATAGCAAAGATCAGGTTTCCAAGACAGGAACCTCCATGCCGTATGGCCATCATAAAAATTCCTATGGTCATTAGAGCACAACCTACAGAGAGATAATCTAAATAGAGATGTTTCTGTTGTTCTCATTATTTAGACACATTCACTTCCAGTGAAACGTACATTCACATTGTAATTGTTAATGCTCAGATTCCACACTCCCTATCAAACATTTAAAGAAAAACATTACGTTTGATAAAACATTACAAGTACAATTCAATTCCTAATGAAAAGAAAAGGCCCATACGCATATTTTTACAAATGACTAAGACGAAGCAACAAAATGAGTATCTGACCAATCAGGTCTTATTGTTCCTCAAATGAAAATGAATTTAAACAAGACAATTGACACACCACACTCCGACACATAACTCAATGCATGACAGTCATCAATCCTGTCCCCACCTCAGATTATAAGGGTCAAGAAACATTATGACATCAACAGGTTATTATCAATGTTAACGGTGTTCAGTAGAAAATCTGACGAAAAACATGACTCCATGATTAAAAAATGTCCCCCAAAGTCCATTGAACAATCAAAACCCCCCTTGTCCGAATCATGATCCATGTGACAATATCATACAAAAGACTTACGCATATCCTGTTGCACCTGTGAAATATTCTACCTTTAAAATAGGAAAGACATCAACCTTTAATAGGGACCACCTATAATAGGGAACAATTCACTGTCCAAACAAACCATGATAGCCATCATAATGTAGATCATTAAGCATCATCACAAATATGTTGAAGACCAATACTGGGATTGTCATCGTACAGAGTTTTCCACCTGTCTTGTGAGAAACAAACCTTCATACATATGAAATCACCATATCAGTTAATTTAGGAAAATCTTAGATTGTAAGGAAAGAAGTTTGTTTTCAATCAAGTGTCCTTCAGTTCTTGTCTTCAGTTTTCTTTGTCTTGTATCAGTGATGAAAGTTCCAATATCAGTTATTGCAGTCAGTGTGATGTGGACCCAGCAAATTGCCTGGTTGTCCTAACAAGGCAGTGAAGGTGTATAATGGAACAGTGAGTTTCCAACACTTCACTTAATCAAGATTAACACCACAACAGTGTCTTCCACTGTGTTGGGACCATGTGACCTTTCCAGTCAACTGGCCCGTGGTTCTCTGACCTGTAGTATGTGGAGTCCTTTAGGACTCAGGTGGATTCTCCTCATCTCGCTGTCAACGATACATCTATAAATGGAGTGTGAAGCCAAGTGATCTGACCCTGGCATCGTTCTGCCATGTGAGTGGTCGGGAAGATTTGAAACAGATTCAACCAATGTGGTTGTAGAGGTCCTTCTTGAACATGTTGCTGGTACTCACACTCAGTTGTCTGTGTCCAGTCAGAGACGTGACGTATCATCAGAAAAGGCGTTGTGATGTCCTGATCTGTTGAACGTATAACTACAAAACAATGATTAGTGTGATTCAACAGTTCATCAGACTTTCATCCACTGGGTATTGTTCTGTCAACTCCCAACAATGAAGACAACAGATCAGTCCTGAAAACTTGTGAATCTCAGAAGTTCCATAATAAGAGTGAAGTGTACACCCTATTCAGACAAGTTTCCATAAAAGTCTATGTCAAAGTTCCTTTTCCATCCAGAACTGGCTTGGTTGTTGTTTGACTCCTTGTGCTATATTATTGCCCAATAGCAACCAGCAGTGGAATAAGATTGTCAGACTTGACTTTGCTTAGCCAAATCAGAAATGGTTAGATCTATTCTATTTAACCATTAAAATGTTAGACCTTACATCAAACAAAACTATCTCCAAATAAACCAATTGAAAACATAATGGAAATGGAAAATGTTAAACATAACAGACGCCAATGCTCTGTTATAACTATGCAAACAGGAAAAACTATTTTTTCACAAAACTCCTTATAAATACCAATTTGATTTGCCTTGAGCCCTAAGCTCAACTCTTTCCAATCATAATCAATTATCATATCATACATCCCCCCTGCTTTCACTTCATTAAGTCAATGGAAAGTGACGCCATGAGTGAATGCAGAACAATAACAAATACGGCTACAAGAGGCGCCATCCTGAACATGCACTGGCCATCTTTTCAGGACGGTCATGAAAAATAGAGAATTGGTAGTAGGGATGGATCTATAATCCATTCGATAAGGAGTTGCATCCTGTATATTCATCAAAACAAAGGGAACAAGTTAAAAAACATGAACATTCACTAACAAGGACATCAATGTGCAACACGGTCGCTTGTGCGAAAGGAATTATAAACCATATAACCTATTAACTAATTTTACAACACAGCTAAACAGCTCTCAAATTTAACTTTATCACAGTACCATCACACAGGTCTGTGAAATTGGAGATTATGCATTTACAATATCCTGTAGTTTCTTGGTACATGCCTAATTAAATTGTTTGTCCCCCAGGGGATAAGCTGCGCAACTAAATTGTAGGAGTTAAAAAACCCCAGTCCATGTGCAGTAGTTTACCTGTGGCAACCACCAGGGCAATTGTATTAACATAGCTACAGCACACAAATTTAGCATTTTTACAGGCAACGGCCAAACTTCCTCATGGCAAACACAAAGTGTCTTAATTAGCCTCCTACATTTTAGGGAATTCACAAAGTTAGATTCATTTTTATTCCAAATAGTGGTGGTCAGCCAAAACCTAAATCGCAACTTTTATGCTTTTTCTTTGTTTTATCATCAACAATGGGGGATGACTTTCGGTCTCAAAATCATACATTTCAACATTAAAGCTAATGAGATGAAAATATTTAGCTTTCACTTCATGTTTGTTTATCTGAAAACTGAATATGCCACAAATGAGACCAGACTGAACACTCAAATTTTAACCATCAGTAATAGGCTACCCTGATTTAATGTGAGAGGTTGTTTGGGGTAGCTCCACCCATTTATGGTGGGCCATTAAAAGGCCAAATGTTTGTTTATGGTCCTCAGACTATCCTATCAATATAGCCAACATCCTTTGTTAACTGAAGATATTTTTCATCTAATATTTTTGCAGTTTGTAAAAATGTGCTTATCATTATCTATACAACAAATCAACATTAGGGTGGAAATTAGGAAACTCTTAAGAATGGCAATCCAGACAGAAAACAGATGTATGACGTCACTAAAATCAAGGTACAATAAGTAATCCAAAGGAAACTCAATGTAGGCCTTAAACACTGTTACATCAATACCCTATTTGTTCATTAGTCAATTTAACAGTTTAGAATTTAAACTCCATTAATGAGTATCAGGGGTTGGTTTTAAAACAAGTATTATCCCAGTTATCATTGGTAAATACAAATAAGTGAAACTATATTATTTAACCAAACTCAAATCAGCATTTTAAAAAATAGGTCATTTAATTTTGTGGGGAATAAACTTGTGTTGAAGTCTAACACTTCCCCGAGTTGGTTTGTTGGAAAGGAGAATAAAACACCAGGAGTCAGGTCAATTACCGTATCGTATATTCCGTTTATTACAAAAGCTTTTGGAGACAAGTGTCGCCGCACAATGTCTAAGGATCAACAGTCAAAACATCATTTTTATACTTCTACTCCGCCCAAAAAGATAGAGGCGTTAACTTACAAAGCAAGTGTGTCCTTGGCCCAATCCCAGTTCTATTCCTTATAGGATAACTGCAAGTGCCCCCCTTGTGGTGTCTGTGTTGTTTGTCCGACTATGTGTGTGCGTCTCTGACCTGTGACCTGTTTCTCACAAAACAGACATACTAAATCTTTCTCTCCCAGGCAACCTCTTGAACAGGGTCCCTGAGCTTACAACAGCTCACTAACTTATACAATCAATACATCTACATTGGTTACAACAGCTTACAACAGTTCACTAACTCATACAATCAATACATCTACACTTGCTTTGGCTGTTTTACCCTTTTTTTAAGGCTATGACTATATTGGATTCAAATTCAGTCCTCATGGGACACCGTTTGTCTCCTTAACGTTCAAGTCTATCACCATGTGGATTCTTCATTCTACCACTTATACAATATATAAGGAGAGCGAAACCACAATACGTTAACCTTTTGTTAGACAATCATGAGACTATTTTACCAGATTAGAAAATCATTGTACCAAATTCTAATTCATCACTAGGTTTTAGACGTACCCACTAGTGCTAGCAAACAGCTCAGCAGTCGAGTACCACGTGGTGGGCCTTGGTTAAGGCCTACCTACATTGTCCTGACACCCCCCTTGAGGCATTACGGTTTTAAACATTATCATCAACGCAATAAATACGTTTGACTCAAAATTACATAAGTACACATGACAAAGCACAACAAAACAGGTTATTTCTTGAATACCCATTAAAACATGTTCAAGCATGACAGAAAAACAGGCTATTTTCGAATGCCCATTAAAATATGCTATATAACATTCAAGTGCTTCTCAAACTACATATAATATTTCATTAAATAAGCATGGCTGTTACCACGGAAGGTGATCAGGTACAATACATTTTAGGAAATAAACATTTAAGAACTCTAAATCAATGATTATGAAAGCTCAAGTCAGTTCCTAGTATCGTCCATGATTCCAGGATCCCATAAGAGAGACTCCATCTTGAGACTACTGTCGGTAGGCCAGGTGGTCAAACGGAATGAATCTTCATCCATTATGATTGTCTCCTTTCCCGCCTTTCGACTGTTGTCCTTTCTCTGCCATCTTAACTTTCCTTTGTCTTTTCTCTTTGTATGTACCACACGCTCCATCTGTCCATATACAACTTCCACAGAATCCATCTTGTTTAACCGGAAAACGTTCTTTTTCTTTCTGTCCATTTCGAGTCCAGGCATCGTTTTTAATTATCCTTTTTGTTCTTGATGGTATCCTATTCATGCCATGCTATTTACACAATGTAATTCGTGGCCCAGTCAGGGAGTAACTAGGTCTTCTCTCCAATTTATCCAACCCTAGAGATATTGTACACGATTGCAATTCGTGGCCTAGTCAGGGAGTAACTAGGTCTCCTATCACTACCTGTGCTCTTGAATTACTCGAATTGTTCGTTAAATGGTGTGGATTTTAGACTCACCAACTTTTCTGAATTTTTGGTAGAATCTACATCTCCAACCATACGGCTCACAGCTATTTTGAAAGTTCTTTATATGGCGTAGTTTTACGACTCACTGTTCAGTTTTTCTCAGCAACCAGTAACCAGGAAAATCTACTTCTTCCTTGCAATTGCAAATCAAGCCCCTAAGCTCTCCAGCCGAAGTTCAGTAGAATCGTTAAAACTTGTCCATCCGGTCACGGCACCAAACTGTTAGAAATCGGCGGTTTCTTATAGTGGTCAAATAATGTATAACCCGTATTAAATCGAGGGAGAAGTTTGCTCACGTTTATTGGAAAATTGCAGCACAGAAAAAAGTGTACAAGCAATAGGGATAACCGCACCCTGGAGAGGATTGTGAAACAAAACCCATTCAAAAATGTGGGGGAGATTCACAAAGAGTGGACTACAGCTGGAGTCAGTGCTTCAAGAACCACCACGCACAGACGTATGCAAGACATGGGTTTCAGATGTCGCATTCCTTGTGTTAAGCCACTCTTGAACAAGACACAGCGTCAGAAGCGTCTCGCCTGGGCTAAAGACAAAAAGGACTGGACTACTGCTGAGTGGTCCAAAGTTATGTTCTCTGATGAAAGTAAATTTAGCATTTCCTTTGGAAATCAAGGTCCCAGAGTCTGGAGGAAGAGAGGAGAGGCACAGAATCGACGTTGCTTGAAGTCCAGTGTAAAGTTTCCACAGTCAGGGATGGTTTGGGGTGCCATGTCATCTGCTGGTGTTGGTCCACTGTGTTTTCTGAGGTCCAAGGTCAACGCAGCCGTCTACCAGGAAGTTTTAGAGCATTTAATGCATCCTGCTGCTGACCAGCTTTATGGAGATGCAGATTTCATATTCCAACAGGACTTGGCAACTGCACACAGTACCAAAGCTACCAGTACCTGGTTTAAGGACCATGGTATCCCTGTTCTTAATTGGCCAGTAAACACGCCTGACCTTAACCCTATAGAAAATCTATGGGGTATTGTGAAGAGGAAGATGCGATACGCCAGACCCAAAAATGCAGAAGAGCTGAAGGCCACTATCAGAGCAACCTGGGCTCTCATAACACCTGAGCAGTGCCACAGACTGATCGACTCCATGCCACGCCGCATTGCTGCAGTAATTCAGGCAAAATGAGCCCCAACTAAGTATTGAGTGCTGTACATGCTCATACTTTTCATGTTCATACTTTTCAGTTGGCCAACATTTCTAAAAATCTTTTTTTTGTATTGATCTTAAGTAATATTTTAATTTTCAGAGATACTGAATTTGGGATTTTCATTAGTTGTCAGTTATAATCATCACAATTAAAAGAAATAAACATTTGAAATATATCAGTCTGTGTGTAATGAATGAATATAATATACAAGTTTCACTTTTTGAATGGAATTACTGAAAGAAATCAACTTTTTGATGATATTCTAATTTTATGACCAGCACCTGTATTGTGCAATACGATGAGGTCAACTACAAAAGAGGTATTATGTTTATAGCTACCATTTGTCATTTTGGCATTTAGTTTTTGCATGGTGTCCTGTGGATTTTGAGCAGATGGATTAATTAGCTGTTTTACTTTTCCAATCAGACAATTCATTTTGTGTTGGCATAATCTGTTGTAGACTCAAGATCCATTTTATTACGTGTCCTGGCTTTTTGCTAAATGTGCATTGCAGTATATTTTTGACTTATTATTCTGCCTGATTTCAACTTGATTTCACCACAGTCAGCCACTGAGGCTGAACTGATGCTACATGTTTACTTTCTTGCTTGGTCAATTTCAGTCGATTTTCAATTGACATAACCCACCCAACCAGTGAATCGAACATGTTTGCTGGAGGATAATTTATTTTAAGTGCCTGTTACACATTCGTAAAAGAATATCGTTATCCTGAGTAGGATTTTCTATCCCACTATACTCTCAAAAGTTTAACCATGCAGTCTCTGCAAATTCTTCAAATGGTTCTTTGCCCTGCATTAGACACATTATTTTTCCCATGCCGTAGATGTATGTCTGCGCAGTGCTATTAGACTACTTTATAGATGTCCAAAAATGTCTCCATCAGTCTCTAAGTGGTTTAAGTTTTCCATAATGTTATCATTTTGCAATTCCTCTTTCACTCTTGGTAACAAGAGCCAATTTTTGCTTGTCATAGTCGAATCCATCCACCATAAATTGTAAGTGTTGTAACTCATCTTGTCTTAAGGACTGGATCGTTTGCAACACATTGATTTGCACTTGGTCATACTCCATTAATGCCCAATTCTTCCGAAACAGAATTTTATAGAACTCCAGAGTTTAACTCAGTGGCGTAAATTTTTTTAATAAATAGACTCTGATCTATTCATCTATAATTGATATATAATTCCTATCGCGCATTATGAGATGATGTGTAGCCCGCTAGCATGTACATCAAAATTATCCACATGTACATTCAAAACTCTGTACTTTCTGTCACGGATAGGGCTGGGGAATGGGCTAAGCCCCGAATGTATTCTGACCCAGCGACACCTCTGGTTTAACTCAATCCAATATGTACCAGTTCACTTCGCTGTGTTTGCAAGCTAAATCCAAGCCACGGCCTATAAGTCTTGCAAGCGTATTGCTCACCTGTGTTTCCCATGCTTCTAAGTAAGAAAACATATTGTGATTCTCCCTTCCTACACTGTCCTTGTTTAACTCAGATATAACAGTGGTCGTTCAATCCTTGAGAAATGAATAACTAAGCAAAAAAACATACAATACTATGTGTGCCTAAATGAGGATGCAAGCAAACATTTCCCTGAGCAAACTAAACAGTCGTTGTACTCACCAGGACTGCAGAAGAACTGAGAATCCAAAATATCAGGAAACAAAAATGTCTACCCAGCAGAAAATTCTAAACCTGAAATAAAATCTGTCTTGCCACTCCCAGCATACAACATTGTTATTTAGACGTGTCTCAACGTTGGTGTTCACCAAATGTGGTATGGAGGAACAAAGCTGGATCGTGAGATCTTGGCCAACAACTTCCTTCCCTCAGTAAGAGCATTGAAGATGTGTCATGGCTGGGTCTTCCAGCATGACAACGACCCGAAACACACAACCAGGGCAACTAAGTAGTGGCTCTGTAGGACGTATAATCAATGGCAAAGTTAAGAGGCGTAACTTCTTGAGGCGTCAGGGTTGTGTTGTCTTTATTAAATCCACAGCTGCCACAGAAGACAGCCGTTTTTCCAGCGCGGAGTATGCTGTTTACATAGTAAGTACAAGTTATTTTATTTGAAAGAGTTTATTTGAATTGTGTTGCAATTATAAACGCTAACAAACGTCAACAATTAAATGATGGTGCAATCCAAGCGCTTTTATCTGTCTGTTTTATATTGTCTGTTTTATATCTCTGGTTTAGGTTGAATGGAATTAAACCCAGCCTTGTCTTGGGGTTTTAACACCTGCGGTGATCATGGCTGTAAACATAGCTGTAGTGTCTGCTTTCATAAAGATTGTCATACACAACCGCGTAACACAAAGCAGTGCCCGGACTGTAAGCAGATATGTTATTCAGACTTTTGTTATGTCCATCATAAAGGCTTGAAGTTCCACAAAGTTGCGGGTCGTTGGGTTGGCAGGTATGACCAGAAGATATACAGTGTCGATTGCGGCTGTCATTACAACATTAGTATTACCAACTATAAAGCACACAAGTGTACGGCTAACATGTGTCACCATTGTATCAAGGATCTGACAGTTTCATCAGGTTTCGATGGTTACATCTTGATGTAGTATCTTGCTAACAATGGTATTGGTACAATATGTATTGCTAATGGTAGCAAGCTCATGATTTTTACAGACAGCACATTCAGAGATACATTGATAGTCATTGCTTCCTACCTATGAAGCTGTCGGCCACGTGCTATGGGTTTTAAGGATTGGAAAAAAGGCTACTTTCCTTTAACATCAAGGAGAATGAGAACTATGTTGGCCCCCTTCCGGAACCACATTACTACGGTGTGAATACCATGATGGTGAAGTTTTTGTCTATTCTGAACAATCCTCTTTTACCACTGGCGGTTTTAACAGCTAATTAGCCATTTTGGAATGGCATTGAGTATCTATCAATACAGTTGACCATAACTGACTTTTGTCAAGTGAAAAGACGAGAGAATCCTGTAGTCGGCAAAGTGTTCATCCATCCTGAACAAATCCTAATATCCACCAGAACTGTTTTTTTTAGGCTTCCTATTACGTAGCTATATAAGGTTAGAACCTGCAATGTTTTTGTCTGTCCTGAACCTCAGGCATAATGTGTTTAGACTGTTATGGGAGTTGAAAGCGGGACCCGTTGTTCTGTAGCCTGCATCTCTCATCACTACGCTATTTAACAAGGAGGAGTCAATCAGTCAGGGACAGACGGATGGACTCACTCACTCAGTAAAAGACATTCACTCTTCTAGGCTGGCTCCGCTTATGTGGTCCGGCAAAAATGGAACACAAAAGAAAACAAGCATTCAGAGCTGAAGAAATCAATGTTCTTCTTGATGTGGTAGAGGCACCAGCTCCTATCTTTCATGTTGAGGGAGGTGCTATTTCACAAGAACAGTAAAGTGCCAGTTAAGATTGGTTAAGATGGACTAACAAGTGGTCCGGAGCACTTGTTAATTATCTAGCGATGTTACGTGCCACTTTAGTAACGATGCTTTCAGGAAACACACTGCTATAATAACGAGGCACATAAGTGTATCTTACGATTATCTTAGTGCTTTGGGAAACCGGGCCTAAAGCAGTAGCCTATGGAGGTACATTTGTGGAAAATCCACACTACAGATAAATGTCCACAATATCATACATTTAGTTATACTCCAGTTTGCTCAGAGTTTCACACCTCTCCAGGTGAGCTCAGGAACGTGGGGCTGATGGCCCACACCTGGTGTTTCAGATCTTTAGAGAAGCAAATGTTACCCAGGACACTGATTAACATCACCAAGGGTCTGTTGGAGACTTGGTGGGGCCAGATCATCAGAAAAGCAAATGTTATGCAGGACCCCCGAAGGGTTATGCGCTGCATTTTCATAATAAGCATTTGCATTACTTCAGTAGCATTAAAACTGTACATTCGTACTGTTAGGGGTTGTCAGACTACTTTAAAATGTTAGTTGATTCAGGTGTTTGAAGTAGGTGTGAAGTCTTTAAAAGTATTTCCAAGGGACCCTCCAGTCATTTTATTTATAATGTTAAACAACAAGTACCTGACAGAGTTTGGTGGGACACGTTGCTCACAGGTCCGAAAACAAGGTCTTGGAGCTAGAAGAGACAAGGACAGGGATGAGTAACATTGAAAGTATAACAGGACTACAGGACTCTTGTTTTGTGTTATACTCATTCAACCTACTTCCAAGAGTGTTACTTTCTTCCATTTGACTTGAAGTTGTAGGTTGGACCTCCACTCCTGGCCTCCAACTCACTGTTGGGACACAAATAGAAGATATGAAAATAGCGGTCAAGCTGTGTCATGGTCCAGGTGCCATGCTCTGGTTTCCAAGCAGCCCTGGATTGTGGCACGTGTATGTTCACTGTGCGCACCTGTGTTCTGCTAGGTTAATCACCATGTCCATTTAAGTTAATTCCTTTCAAATGCTGGCCTGGCCTGTGATCTGGTCTGGTCTGGCCTGTGATCTGGTCTGGCCTGGAACTTGGATCAGGATGGCTAGTGACTTAAAGAATAAACATCAAAATGAGTATAATGTTACTTCATATCTGACCCTGTTGACCCTTCTGTGTCACTTACCACCACTGATGCTATTCTGGTGGTTTGTCTTTGCTCTCACAACCAATGGAGGAGTGGCTTTAAGAGGAGCCTCCTTGCCTTTGCTTTTTTAGTGGAGAGGTTGAGATGTGTTGGAAGCAAGATGATCTTCCTCCTCCTGAGGCTGTTGAGGAGGATGATGACCGGTGTCATTTTGATTTATATATGAAAGAACAACAAATTAGTTGAAAAGGCTTTTTTACCAGATTACTTTAGTCAAGATATTTTACTAGTGTAATTGTCTATTTGGATATATTATACTCACTTTATACTTTCCTACACCAGGCTAAAGTAATAAAATAAAAAACTAATATTTTCTCACTTGATATGTTATTGACCTCTTTGGCATTCTTGCTCCTAGTCAGTGAGGTCTGATGTCACACGACTTTTCCCACCGCTCTGCAATCTTGTGAAAACATTCTGTAACAGATGACAAAGACCATGCACAGGTTAATGAAGGTAAAAATTATTGTGTAGTATTACAAATACATACATTCGAAAAAGAAATACCGCTGTACACAGAATATTACCTGTTTCAAAGAGTACTCTTGCTGGGTGTTGCTTCCATCCTTTGGCTGGTTGTGGGGAGATCTGAACAATCTCTTTAAAATGTGTGCTTTGTCAGCATAAGAGAGGGCCACCATGCAAGACCATCGGAATACCACTACTTTGCCTCTGTTCCTCAACACAGTGGGAGAGTAACTGTACATTTGGGTAAATGTAAAGTCTTGTTAGCAAGATTAAAACCAGCACTATTTCGGCTACACTAAATCCGCAATTGCACAAAATCTCCTCATGTAAACCAAAGAGAACGACGCACACTCTGACGTCAAACCAGCGATAAAAGGCATAAGTTACAAGCCGAAATAAGAGTTTTCCCTATATACACTGAAAACTGAGTTTCTGAATATCTTCACCTTGAAACAAGTTTTTCAAAAGGTCCGTTTTCAGTTAACTAAAATAGTGTGCGTTTGAATGAAAGGCCAAAACGCATAGAAAGCCTGATTAAAAGAAAATACCTGTGTACTTAGTTAGCTAACTAGGTACACTGCACACATTGTTGTAGTTTACATTATTAGATAAAAACACAATTTGCTTACCTACGCATATAACTAAGTTAGCTAACTTAAATTTTGTGTGCTCAACTTATGTTCTATGAAAATTATTTTGTAGCAAAAATATATTGTCGCCGGATGAGGTCTGTATTGGACTTAGGTCAGGAAATAAATGGCTACGGAAAATACTGTATTGTACAGAGTACAGAGTAAACGCATAGAATCGCCCATCACAGACCCATTTCCTGGCCACACATTTCTTTTGATCGTTCACATGTACAGACGACCTCCCCTTGACGCTCTAAACCGCTTTCGATCTTCCGATCTTATGCCGACATCGGCAAGACCTATGTGTGCTATCTGGGTATTTGTTTCTTAGTTGATGTAAAATCATATTTCATGAAATAAATTTAGCAGCGTTTCCATTAGCTAATGATACATAGGCCTACTTGCACTCATTATTGGCATTTAAATATATACATTGAATCTTTTTGTCTTCAATGGAATGTATGTAATATAGTAGAATGTAATTAACCGACACTGAATCGTAGGAGCTTAAGGTCTAGGTATTGTTTGTTTGTTTACATTGGACAACAAAATAATGAGTAAACGACTCCTTTTTTCGTTTCTTAGTTTATTCAGAAAAAACAAAAAAGCTAACTTTTTAGTTTTGACCACAGCCACCAAACGAATGTACTCACGGCACCAACCCATCCAGTACCTCCTCAATCAGTCTCGCCTGAATCGGAGCATCCGAGGCCAGCTCATAAGACACGCCGAGACCCGGACTCATAGACGCTCAAGCACACACAACGCGAGCGTCACACACAAAAGCGCACAGGCACACCGGAGCATTGGACGGATCCATGTCAAATGTGCCGTCCCAGTAGCTCAACGGACCCAACTCACACCCCAGACTCAACCACACTGAGCACAGAGTGAGCCAACGTGCCTGTGGCCATGTCACGCAAGTAACATCGGACAAACGGCGACGGTGTCCCCCAAGACACGACAGCACAAATGTCCTCCACCCCCACGCCCATAAACAGAGCGGCCTAGTGGGCCCAAAACCCTCTAGGCATGGGAGTGTCACGTGACTTGTAGGCAAGATCAATCGCCTCACACAACCAGTGAGACAGACACTGTTTCGACAACAGCTGGCCCACCTTGGGGCCACCGTGACACACAAAGAGCTGGGGCGCGGTCCACAACGCGGCCGTGCGCTGCACATACTGTGCCAAAGTGCAGACCGGACACAAACAATGCAACGTTTCCTCCCTCGCATCCGCATGGGGAGGAGGAGAAAACGCCCACAACACCATCTTCATGGAACAAAACGACGCCTTGATCACCTTGGGCAAAAAAAACAGGTTAGGGAACAACACAGCCCTGCTACCATTGATGGCGAAACAGCCAGGCTGCGTCGACAGCGACCTCTTAGCAGAGGTCAGAGCCAACAAAAGCGCAGTTTTAAGGGACAGCATCTTCAATGGTATCTGATCAATCGGTTCGAACGGCGCGTCTCCAGAACCAAAGCCAAAGGCGCCATTCGTCGTCTCGGGGACCTCCTGTGACAGCAAGTCCGCGCCCACGTTGAGCTCTCCGGGAATGTGAAGGGCCCTCAGAGACCTGAGGTGCACGTGCGCCCATTCCCAAATCTGCACCGCCAACAGGTGGAGGGGCAGAGACATGACTCCTCCCTGCCTGTTCACATAAGCAAACGCTGTGTGGTTGTCTGACCATACCAACACGTCCTGACCCCACAGGGCCGAAGGGGACCACACTCCTCTGACCGACCGCGACTGGCACGTCCTGCCCCAGTCTGACAGGGACGCGTCCGTAAACACCAGGCCCCGAACCGACACTCTGCCCTTGGGAACCCCCCTCAGCAAAGTGTGCGGGTCCCTCCAGAACGCCAGGTCCGACTCCAGAGAGTTCGGGACCCTGACCAACCGCCGCCGGTGACGCACCGGATCCAGACGGAGGCGGGCGAACCAGCGTTGAAGGCTTCTCATGTGCAGCAGGCCAACCGGAACCACCGCGTGAGCCGACGACATCAAGCCTAGGAGAGATATGATCGCGTACACGGACACCGTGCGTAATGGTCGGACGTGTGCCAAGGCCCGCAGAGTGGCCTCTGGCCGAACCTCGGACACACGCGCCCTCATAGCGACTGTGGACAGCTGGAGCCCCTGAAATACCACCAGTTGACAGGGCTGAGGAGCACTCTTCTTCCAGTTCACCGCAAACCCCAGGCGTGTGAGCTGAGCCACCAACCGGAATGTGTGAACCTGTGCCTGTTGCGTCGAGTGCGCCAGAACCAACAGGTCGTCCAGGTAGGCCAGAACCCTGACCCCCTGACACCACTTGATAAAAGTGCGGGGGGCCAACGCGTACCTGAACGGAATCCTTGTGTATTCGTACGCCTGGCCCAGAAAGGTGAACCGCTGGAACTTCCTGTGGCGCGGCAGAACAGGCACTTGGAAGTAGGCATCCTTCAGGTCGATGGTGACGCAAAAAATCCCCGGGGTGCACACACTCCAGGAGATGTTTCGTCGTGAGCATGCGAAACGGCGTCTTTGACCAGAATCGGCCTCATGCCTCCCGTCTTCTTGGGCACCAGGAAGTAAGGGGAGTACAGCCCCTTCTCCCTCTGCCCCAGTGGAACCAGGGACAGCGCCTCATTTTTCAGAAGGTCTGTAATTTCCACCTGCAGGGCTGCGACCTTCAAAGGAGACACCATAATGTTCTCTATGACCCCTGAGAACGGGGGAGGCGGGCAGTGGAACTGCAGCGCGTACCCCTTCCTCAGCGTTCTGTCTACCCATCCCGGCAGAGCGCACAGCCGACGCCAGTCTGAGTAGAACAGAGAGAGCAGGCGAGCACACAGCTGGGGAGCAGTGGCCAGCCACTGATTGTACACATCCTCTGCCCCGACCGCCGCGGGGTGGGGGCTGTCCACCCGAAAGGGAGAGGAGGACGCATGCGCCACCTGGGCCAAGCCGCCCATCTCCCCCTCAGTTACAGACGTAACCAAGGAGACAGAGGCTCCAGCAGGTGGCGCAGCCGAGCCCGGCCGACCTGACACCTCAGTGGGGCAAGCAGAGAACCCTGAGTCTCCCAACAGGAACATACCCAGACCCCCATCCCTGCCAGCCACCACAGAGGCGGCAGGAAGGGGAGCCACAGACTCATGGAGTCGGAGACCGCCATCCTCAGTCAGGACAGGGAGACCGCTCACTAACTTTACCCAGGCCAGTAACAGCCATCTGCACTAAACCTCACTCACAGGTGAATAAGGTGAAAAACTGAAACAGAGGAGCTCCCCACCAAACGCACACAGGGTGGGGAAGCATCCGAGGGACACGCCCCCACAAAGAGTCAGGTGCGACGCTTCTTGAACGGTGGGACGTGAGGTTCCCTCACCTCACGCTGTGCGGGCGTGCCACGTCCGGCTCAGACGCGCCCGTCGACCTGGCACGGCGATGCTGCATCCGGCGACGCAGTCGACCCTCAGGCCACCGCGAACCTTCAGGAGGAGCAGAGGACGCCGCAGAGGAGAAAAGTACTGGTAAGAGGGGACCCAGGCGGAGCCGCTCCTCCCTGTCCCTCTTGTGGCGCGCCAGGGCCTCCGTGTCGTTTGCTCATTATTTTGTTGTCCCAAGTAAACGACCAAAAGAATGAATGAACGATACCTGGACCAACTCACTAGATATGTAGAAATTGAACGTAAGAAGCCTCACTGCTGCTTACCTGAGATGCTCGTAGGTACAAGTTCATAGGTAGGTGTCCCAAGACTCCCCTTTTGTTGGAAAGAAAAGCTGATCAATATTGGTTGTAGCCTATCCTTAAAAAACGTCTGACCAATGGAGAATCATCATCCACACTTCCCACTAAAGCCCGCCCACAGTTGTAGGTGCAAACGTGCAAATATAGAACTAGTGTTTCAATAAAAAAATTAAATATCAAAAGCTAAAAAAGCACCTCAAGCAAAGGGGGCAGTCTAGACAAAATGAAGGATGGTTGATAGTAACATTTAGTTTTGTTTTCAAAATATTTTTTGAGAATTAAATGCATTAAGTGTTGCACTTATCCGATACCAGATAAGCGGATGAAGATGAGTGTTGCACTCTATTACAAAATATGTGATTGCAAATGTTCTTTTTTTTTACTTTGAAGCCTCATTATTGCTTTCAGAACAATTGTTTTTGATTGAAAAGGAAAAACTTTTGCTCTCGACAAAAAGTGTACCTTCATGGTAGCCTATTGACTCAATTCAAGTCCCATCATAAATAAAGCCATCAAAATAATTTGATTGTGCAGCAACCGATACAGATCATTTGTCAAATAATGAGAATTAAACACACAAAAAAATGATTCCACGACTTTCAACATTTGCATGTTCCGAATTGAAAAACTCCACAGTCAGTCCCATGACACCATCTCTTTCCTAGTAGTTTTTATGACAGAAATTAGAGCAATCGAACAGAAGCAAGTTTTTACTTTTGTGCAGCGCAATCAATAGAAGGTGCAACAATTAATTTATTAAACAGCTGCACAATACCTAATGATGTCGTGTGTGTGTTGTCGAAGTGTCATCCGTATTAACGTGTAATAAAAAAAATGTCTCTATTGATGGACTGTGTTAATTAAAGACGTTATTCTAAGGCACTGTTCAGATGTTAAGTGACTTGGTGAGTCATATCAGGAGCTTCCCTAGGCCGAGTAAATGCCCGATCAACTCCTCATAGTACAGTGAGAGGTTCCACACTTCAATTTAAATTGTCCCATAGGGATGGCTAATGGCCTAACCACTGCAGTCAACACCATGGACATGGCTGGCCCAGAGCTATGCAGAACAATAAAGACATGAAGAGGGGGAAATGACTTTGCAATGGACTGATTCACTCCATGCAGTTAAATAATATTCTGAAGACAAATGTTGTAACTTGGAATTATGGCAATGTTGGCAAATGAGCGTTGCTGTGGGCAGAGGCTTAACCCAGAGGCTTAACCCTAATACAGTAAAGGAGAAAATGTCATTGTCGTGTGTGCATTAGGCATTTTGGCCGGTGTGGTTCATTTTAATTTATTGTTAAAATGCAAGAGGGTCATTCTATGGGCCACATGAATGTAACTGTAATGTCACCATGATGTCAATCCAGCTGTTATCTTTTTTTTTTATATAGGCCTACATACAGTATGTCATATGGACACATATCTAATGTTTGCTCTATAGCTGTTTTGTAGTCTATCGCCATTTTGCACTAAAACCTTTTGTTTAACGCCCCACTTCTAAACATTCAGCATACAGGTGCTAGTCATATAATTAGAATATCTTAAAAAAGTTGATTTATTTCAGTAAATCCATTCAAAAGTGGATCATTTTATAATTTATACATTGTGAAAAGGTTCAATATTGAAGACACCTGGTGCCACACTCTAATCAGCAAATTAACCCAAAACACCTGCAAAGGCCTTTAAATGGTCTCTCAGTCTAGTTCTATAGGCAACACAATCATGGGGAAGACTGCTGACTTGACAGCTGTCCAAAAGACGACCATTGACACCTTGCACAAGGAGGGCAAGACACAAAAGGTCATAGCTAAAGAGGCTGGCTGTTCACAGAGCTCTGTGTCCAAAAAGGTGTACAAGCAATAGGGATAACCGCACCCTGTAGAGGATTGTGAAACAAAACCCATTCAAAAATGTGGGGGAGATTCACAAAGAGTGGACTGCAGCTGGAGTCAGTGCTTCAAGAACCACCACGCACAGACGTATGCAAGACATGGATTTCAGCTGTCGCATTCCTTGTGTCAGGCCACTCTTGAACAAGATACAGCGTCAGAAGCGTCTCGCCTGGGCTAAAGACAAAAAGGACTGGACTGCTGCTGAGTTATGTTCCCTGATGAAAGTAAATGTTGCATTTCCTTTGGAAATCAAGGTCCCAGAGTCTGGAGGAAGAGAGGAGAGGCACAGAATCCATGTTGCTTGAAGTCCTGTGTAAAGTTTCCACAGTCAGTGATGGTTTGGGGTGCCATGTCATCTGCTGGTGTTGGTCCACTGTGTATTCTGGGGTCCAAGGTCAATGCAGCTGTCTACCAGGAAGTTTTAGAGTACTTCATGCTGCTGACCAACTTTATGACTTGGCACCTGCACACAGTGGCAAAGCTACCAGTACCTGGTTTAAGGACCATGGTATCCCTGTTCTTAATTGGCCAGCAAACTCGCCTGACCATAACGCTATAGAAAATCTACGGGGTATTGTGAAGAGGAAGATGCAATACGCCAGACCCAACAATGCATAAGAGCTGAAGGCCACTATCAGAGCAACCTGGGCTCTCATAACACCTGAGCAGTGCTACAGACTGATCGACTCCATGCCACGCCGCATTGCTGCAGTAATTCAGGTAAAAGGAGCCCCAACTAAGTATTGAGTGCTGTACATGCTCATACTTTTCATGTTCATAATTTTCAGTTGGCCAACATTTCTAAAAATGTTTTTTTTTATTGGTCTTAACTAATATTAAAATTTTCAGAGTTACTGAATTTGGGATTTTCATTAGTTGTTATAATCATCACAATTTAAAAAAAATAAACATTTGGAATATATCAGTCTGTGTGCAATGAATGAATATAATATACAAGTTTCACATTTGAATGGAATTACTGACATAAATCAACTTTTTGATGATATTCTAATTATATGACTAGCACCTGTATACTTGTCTGTGCTAGTGTTCAGGCCAACCAAGGAAATAAAAATAATTATCTAATAATTATCTACCACTGCTGAGTAGGCTAACTGTGGAGGAAACACTACATATGGATTAATGTGTTGGAGTTGCGATGGAACAACAGACTGAAAGACAGATGGATTTATAGATTGGTAGACCTACAAAGGAATGGAATGACAAACCATCACCCCTCCCGGTGGGTCTTAAAAACGCAGTAAGTGTGGACATTTATATTTGATATGTACTGTACCGTGTGTGCAGGGCCGTAGCTGGCGCGGGTAAAGGTGGATATGATTCACATGGCCCATGGCTTGGGGGGGACCCACTGATCATAACAACGTCAATGTTGTTTATAAGTGAGGGGGCCCAGGCATACATCTTTTCTTGCGTGTGTGTGTCTAAGTTTATAGGTATTAATAAAACTTTACCATACATTATTAAATTTTTAGTCATACACCGCAATGAAAACACTATTTGACCAATTAATGAAATAAAACAGCCTACAAATAAAACTAAATACACTTATTTATTTCTTTTAAAACAAGTAATCTAAATACATTTATATGGCTGTCTCATCATGTTGCTTTGAGCATGATTGGTTAATCTGGCTGTCATCCAGGAAACTGGCCAATGAAATCTGTGCGCGCCTCTGATCAGTCATGTTTGAAAATAAGTCTGTTTGAGTGGTTGTGCTGCTGCTAGGATACTTGGTACACTGGTAATGGCTGTTAACTGGATTATTTTACACCTGCCTGCTAACTTCTTATTTTGTGCGAATTGTGGGATGTCAATGGTCTATCCGTATCTAGCTTGTATCTAGCTAACTGCCCAGGCTAGCCTAGCTTGGAAAAAACGCTGCTAGCTAATGAAAAGTTACTGATATACTTTTCTAAAGTCGGTCACTCTGCCAGTAATAACTCTGTTTGCATTTTTTTTCAAATACTTTTATCCTTACACTGTCTGTAAATAAAGAGGTTGCTACTAGCTGCCCCATTCACCTATCTTAGCTAGGCTATCTAGCTAACAGAAATATCTAGTCAATCATTTCAAGGACTTTAACTAGCCAGCTAAGCTAGTTTAATATTTTGTTGCAGTACATGCATGTTCTAAACACATATTTTGTAATTTTGAAATGTAGCTGTAGTTTTGATTTCCTCTGCTCCATGGATATTATATATTATTGAATGTTGGATATGGAAAATAAGCCAAAATATGGTGGTTAATAGTCAGTGGGTATCATAGTTTAATTTTCTTTCTGTGGGACCATGCCCCAAGATTACTGTACCCATTGTAATAATTATAGCCCAACCTTGTACTAAAATTGCCACTGCCTATCCCACATGTGTTAGCTTGATATGGGCAGATATAACCTATTTCATATTAAAAGTGAACTTCCACAAACAATTTGTATACTGTTAGACAATTTAGGCTAATCCTTTTCTTGATTGATTAATATTCTATTAAATTAATGAATACCAAGCAATACACCTAATTTGGAGATAATCAAAATGTTTGTAAAGTTCCATGTACATGTACACATATATTTTCACTAATACTTCTTATTCTAATTCCAGAGGCATGCTCAACAAGGCAAGGTGATGAATGTCCAGAGGGAAAAGTAAAAAAAAAACAAAGAGGACAAATGTGATTTGTGAATCAGCCATTTGAAAGAAACATTTAAAAATAAATTAAGATGTTTCCTAGGTGTTAATTTTAATATAAATCATACTGTTCGCCCCTTTTTATCTGATCAGACCAACAGATTGAATAATTCTGCTCTTATCATAGAAACCATCTTAGTCACTCATCTGGCGCCTATAACTTTACGCAGAGCTGTCTTCTGCACCCATGGCAAACATCCTATGGAAACACATAACTTGCATGGTATTTGTTGCAAATGTTGGTACAGACAATTTAAATAGTTTTCTTAAGCTTGTTTAAAGGAAAAATAAAATCCTACTTTTTAAGGACTTGTCAGGGAATCTTCGTGTGACCAGATGCACCAAGGATGGATCCAGCTGATTACTGGCAATTTGGAGGACAATTGTTCTTTATCTTCTACGTTGCACTGTCACTTCTGGTACAGATTAATTGACCTTTTGTGCTATGTTTTGATTTTATTTGTAATAAAGTTTCAACACTTTAATTCAATTTATTTTGTATTTCTTCAGTATGTTTTCAGTTGAGGATATTTCACAGTAAAAGGTTGTATTTAATGAGAATTTGAAAAAACTTTTACTTTTAACCAGTACAATAATTTTAATATTCAGTGTTGTATTTTTAAGGTTTGTATTGTAATTCTACAAAACCTTAATTAATCCATTTTGTATAGTATTTTACAGACTTTATTTTGCCTTCCAAAATTAGTTTACGATCTTGGGCATGTGTTAACACTTTATTGAATGTGTTTGATCATAATAATTTAGGAAAAACCTGTAAAACACAGAGGATATAAAATGTCTACACACCCCTGTTAAAATGCCAGGTTCTTGTGATGTAAAAGTATGAGACAAAGAAATCATGTCAGAACTTTTTCCACCTTTAATGTGACCTATGTGAACAATTCAATTGAAAAACAAACTGAAATTTTTGAGGGAAAAAAAAACCCCTCAATAACCTGGTTGCATAAGTGTGCACACCCTTAAACTAATACTTTGTTGAAGCACCTTTTGATTTTATTACAGCACTCAGTCTTTTTGGGTAGGAGTCTATTGGCATGACATATCTTGACGTGGCAATATTTGCCCACTCTTCTTTGCAAAAGCGCTCCACATCTGTCAGATTGCAAGGATATCTCCTGTGCACAGCCCTTTTCAGATCACCCCACAGATGTTCAATTGGATTCAGGCCTGGGCTCTGGCTGGGCCATTACAAAACGTTAATCTTCTTCTGGTGAAGGCATGCGTTTGTGGATTTGGATGTGTGCTTTGGGTCGTTGTCGTGCTGAAAGGTGAACTTCAGCTTTCTAACGGACGCCTGAAGGTTTCATGCCAAAATTGCCTGGTATTTGGAACTGTTCATAATTCCCTTCCCCCTGACCAAGGCCCTGGTTCCAGATGAAGAAAATGTGTCTTGTGTGAAAAAGTTCAACCTTGGTTTCATCAGACCATAACACATTTTCCTACATGCTTTTGGGAGTCTTGATGTTTGTTTTTGCAAAATTCAGCCAGGCTTGGATGTTTTTCGTTGTAAGAAAAGGCTTCCGTCTTGCCACCCTACCCCATATCCCATTCATTTGAAGAATACAGGAGATTGTTGTCACATGCTGCACACAGCCAGTACTTGCCAGAAATTCTTGCAGTACCTTTAATGTTGCTGTAGGCCTCTTGGAAGACTCCCTGTCCAGTTTTCTTCTTGTCTTTCATTAATTTTGGAGGGACGTCCAGTTCTTGGTAATGTCTCGGCTGTGCCATATTTTCCCTACATGATTATGAGTCTTTACTGTGTTCCATGTTATATCTAATGCTATGGAAATTATTTTGTACCCTTCTCCTGACTGATATCTTTCAACAATGAGATCCCTCTGATGCTTTAGAAGCTCTCTGTGGACCATGTTTTTTGCTCTGAGATGCAACTAAGAAAATGTCAGGAAAATCCTACAACAACAGCTGAACATTATTTGTGATTAATCAGAGTCACTTTAAATGATGGTAGGTGTGTAATGACTTCTATTTAACATGAGTTTGAATGTGATTGGTTAATTCTGAACACAGCCATATCCCCAGTTATAAGAGGGTGTGCAAATGTATTTTTCCTTTTTCCCCCTCAAAGATTTCAGTTTTAGGACCCAAGAAAAAAAGAGCATTGTTAGCAAATCTCACTGTGAACATCGACGGCTGCATGGTCGTATCCCAAAAAACTGTAAAAAAACCTTGGCATTACCCTTGACCCTGACCTCTCCTTTGAAGAACGTATAAAATATGTCTCAAGAGTTGCTTATTTTCATCTTCGAAACTTTCTATCAAAAACTGATGCAGAAAAATGTATCCATGCTTTCGTTACTTCTAGACTAGATTACTGCAATGCTCTTCTCTCTGGTTATCCAGACAAATTAATAAATAAACTTCTATTAGTGCTGCACACGGCTGCTAGAATCCTAACTAGAACAAAATAATTTTAACACATTACTCCTGTCCTAGCGTCCTTACACTGGCTGCCTGTTAGGGTTAGGGCTGATTTTAAGGTTTTACTCTTAACCTATAAATCAATACATGGACTTGCTCCTACTTACCTTGCTGAAATGATCCAGCCATACAAACCTACACGTAACCTACAATCGCAAGATGCAGGCCTTTTAATTGTATCTAGAATTTCTAAACAAACAGCTGGCGGCAGGGCCTTTTCTCATAGAGCTCCACTCCTGTGGAATGATCTGCCAATTAAGGTTAGAAATTCAAACTCAGTGCAAACTTTCAAGTGTCTACTAAAAACTCATCTCTACAGAACGGTCTATAATTAGGTGTAGCCTGGCCCTGGGGCGTGAAGGTGACCAGTAGGCTTGATATTGTCCACCCTTGCTGTCTTGCCAGGTGGGCTCTCGTCACCACTGGGATGCCCTCCCTCCAATGCCTTTCGGGGAAAGAGTCACTGGCTTGTTGTTGACTCTCTGTTGCGCACTTGTGCAATTGGGCTGTACGCTGCTGGCAATACTCTGCCCTCATTCAGGGGGGTTGCGGTTGGTGGGTGTCCCTTTGGTTGATGCCTGGCAATGTGGGTGGATTGATTTCCTGCCTGTTGGGCCCTGTCCGGGGCCTCCCCCGGGTAGGGCCACAATGTCGCCGGACCCCACGTCTCAGTTCCAAGGTGTTACGCTGCTATATTATTGTGCTGGGGATATGAGGAATGCACTACTAACTTTTCTCAGTCTCCTCCAGTTTTACATTTTAGGAGGAGATGAGGTCCTGGTCCATACCTGCGGATTACCTGGTTTGGGGGGCCCGTTGCTGCCCCTGTCCTTGTCCATCTGGTCATACTTTTGACCTAGTCTAGAATCAAATAGACTCTGGATTTATCCCAGAGAAATGTATTTATTATTCCAATTGGACTCTTAATATCTCACCTGGCACAGCCAGAAGAGGACTGGTCACCCCTCTGAGGTCCTCTCTAGGTTTCTTCCTAAAATTCGGCCTTTTTAGGGAGTTTTTCCTAGCCACTGAAATCCAACACTACTCTTGTTTGCTCCTTGGGGTTTAAGGCCGGGTGTCTCCGTAAAGCACTTTGTGACAACTGCTGCTTGTTTTTCAATTGAATTGTTTACATTATAGGTCACATAAAAAATTGAAAATGTTCTGACCTGAATTATCTTTGTCTCATTCTTCAAAAATCTGGCATTTTCGCAGGGGTGTGTAGACTTTTTATATCCTCTTTTGTAGAGTCTTTCTCTACTGAACTTTTAGTGCCATCACTTTATTGAAGGAGTTTGGTTGTAATAATTTACAAACAAGATTCCAAAACAGTTGGGACACTGTATAATTGTGAATAAAAACAGAATGCAATGATGTGGAAGTTTCAAATTTCAATATTTTATTCAGAATACAACATAGATGACATATGAAATGTTTAAACTGAGAAAATGTATCACTTTAAGGGAAAAATAAGTTGATTTTAAATTTCATGGCATCAACACATCTCAAAAATTTGGGACAAGGCCATGTTTACCACTGTGTGGCATCCCCTCTTCTTTTTAGAACAGACTGAATACATCTGGGGACTGAGGAGACAAGTTGCTCATGTTTATGAATAGGAATGCTGTCCCATTCTTGTCTAATACAGGCTTCTAGTTGCTCAACTGTCTTAGGTCTTCTTTGTCGCACCTTCCTCTTTATGATGCGCCAAATGTTTTCTATGGGTGAAAGATCTGGACTGCAGGCTGGCCATTTCAGTACCCGGATCCTTCTTCTATGCAGCCATGACATTGTAATTGATCAGAATGTGGTCTGGCATTGTCATGTTGGAAAATGCAAGGTCTTCCCAGAAAGAGACGACGTCTGGATGGGAGCATATGTTGTTCTAGAACTTGAATATAACTGTCAGCATTGATGGTGCCTTTCCAGATGTGTAGGCTGCCCATGCCACACACACTCATGCAACCCCATACCATCAGAGATGCAGGCTTCTGAACTGAGCGCTGATAACAACTTGGGTTGTCCTTGTCTTCTTTAGTCCGGGTGACATGGCGTACCAGTTTTCCAAACTGAACTTCAAATTTTGATTTGTCTGACCACAGGACACTTTGCCACTTTGCCACTTTGCCACAGTCCATTTTAAATTATCCTTGGCCCAGAGAAAACGCCTGTGCTTCGGGATCCTATTTAGATACAGCTTATTTTTTGACCTATAGAGTTTTAGCCGGCAACGGTGAATGGCACGGTGGATTGTGTTCACCAACAATGTTTTCTGGAAGTATTCCTGAGCCCATGTTGTGATTTCCATTACAGTATCATTCCTGTATGTGATGCAGTGCCGTCTGAGGGCCCGAAGATCACAGGTATCCAGTATGGTTTTCCAGCTTTGACCCTTACGCACAGAGATTGTTCCAGATTCTCTGAATCTTTGGATGATATTATGCACTGTAGATGATGATAACTTCAAACTCTATGCAATTTTTCTCTGAGAAACTCCTTTCTGATATTGCTCCACTATTTTTTGCAGCAGCATTGGGGGAATTGGTGATCCTCTGCCCATCTTGACTTCTGAGAGACCCTGCCACTCTGAGAGGCTCTTTTTATACCCAATCATGTTGCCAATTGACATAATAAGTTGCAAATTGGTCCTCCAGCTGTTCCTTATATGTACATTTAACTTTTCCAGCCTCTTATTGCTACCTGTCCCAACTTTTTTGGAATGTGGAGCTCTCATGAAAACATTACAAAATGTCTCACTTTCAACATTCTATATGTTATCTTTTTATTATTGTGAATTAAATATAAGTTTATGAGATTTGTAAATTATTCCATTGCTTTTTTACTCACAATTTGTACAGTGTCCCAACTTTTTTGGAATCGGGTTTGTATATATGTAAAATATTTAAATATAAAAAATATAAAAGACAGTATTTCCCTGCAAAACACTTAAGGAAAATGTATTTGTTTTGCAATTTTTTTGAATTAGGATATTTTACTTAAATGTTATGGTATTTATTTGGCAGCTGCAGCTGCTAGTCATTTGACCGTTTTTTAATGATTGTTTTTGATAATGTATGTAGATATTCCGTAGAAAATCTGTCGTTTCCAGATACAATAGTCATTTAAAACATAAAAAATTTCTACACTTGTAACAAGGACGCGCATGGAGGACGCGCGCCACCCCTCCCGAAGTGGTGTTCGGCGCACGTCATCGCCGGCCTTCTAGCTACGCCGCTCCTCCTCCCACGGCACTGTCATGTTTTGTTATTGCACACACCTGGTGTCCCTTCCCTCATTAGATCGCATATATAAGTTCCTGTGTTTCTGGGTGTCTTTGTGTGGTATTGTTCTATTTCATTTGACTGTATCGGAGTGTACTTGTGCACGCTTTTATGCGCTGTTGTTTTGAGTGCCATTTTTCACGTTGTGGATAATACAAGAAACGTTCATCACCTCCCTGCATTTGGCTCGCCTTTTTTAAACACACTCCACACACACCCATCGTGACAACACTGTATTTCTGATCTATAGTGGAGGCAGAGCTGGAGGCTAATGGGGAAGCACCGTCAATCTCCATGGCAGAAGTCACTGTGGTAGTCAAACAACTCCACAGTGGCAAAGTTACGGGGATTGACAAGATCCATCCAGAAATGTTGAAAGCTTTGGGTGTGGAGGGGATGTCTTGGATGACACGCCTCTTCAACATTGCATGGGAGTCCGGGAAAGTGCCTAAGGAGTGACGGACCAGGGTGGTGGTTCCCCTGTTCAAAAACGGGGACCAGAGGGTGTGTGCCAATTACAGGGGAAAGTCTACTCAAAGGTACTGGAAAGGAGGGTTTGGCAGATAGTCGAACCTCAGATTGAAGAGGAACAATGCGGATTCCATCCTGGTCGCTGAAACAACCGACCAGCGCTTTACTCTTGCAAGGATCCTGGAGGGGGCCTGGGAATATGCCCATCCTGTCTACATGTGTTTTGTGGATCTGGAGAAGGCGTATGACCGGGTCCCCCGGGAGATACTGTGGGAGGTGCTGCAGGAGTATGGGGTGAGGAGGTCCCTTCTGAGGGCTATCCAATCCCTGTACGTCCAAAGTGAGAGCTGTGTTTGGGTTCTCGGTAGTAAGTCGTACTCGTTCCAGGTGGGGGTTGGCCTCCGCCAGGGCTGTGCTTAGTCACCAATCCTGTTTGTAACTTTCATGGACAGGATATCGAGGCGTAGTCGGGGTGGGGAGGGGTTGCAGGTCGGTGGCCTGGGGATCTCATCGCTGCTTTTTGCAGATGATGTGGTCCTGATGGCATCATAAGTCTGTGATCTTCAGCACTCACTGGACCGGTTCACAGCCGAGTGCAAAGCGGTTGGGATGAGGATTAGCACCTTTAAATCTGAGGCCATGGATCTCTGCAGGAAACCGATGGAGTGCCTCCTCCGGGTAAGGAATGAGGCGTTACCCCAAGTAAAGTAGTATCTCAAGTATCTCAGGGTCTTGTTCGCGAGTGAGGGGACAATGGAGCGGGAGATTGGCTGGAGAATCGGAGCAGCGGGGGCGGTATTGCATTCGCTTTACCGCACTGTTGTGACGAAAAGAGAGCTGAGCCGGAAGGCAAAGCTCTCGATATACCGGCCAATTTTCATTCCTACCCTCACCTATGTTCATGAAGGCTGGGTCATGACCGAAAGAACAAGATCGCGAGTACAAGCGGCTGAAATGGGTTTTCTCAGAAGGGTGGGTGGCTTCTCCCTTAGGAATAGGGTGAGAAGCTCAGCCATCTGTGAGGAACTCTGAGTAGTGCCGCTGCTCCTTTGCATCAAAATGAGCCAGTTGAGGTGGTTCGGGCATCTGGAAAGGATGCCCCCAGGAAATCTCCCTAGGGAGGTGTCCCAGGCATGTGCAGCTGGGAGGAGACCTCGGGGTAGGCCCAGGACTAGGTGGAGAGATTATATTTCGACACTGGCCTGGGAACGCCTCGGGATCCCCCAGTCAGAGCTGAAAAATGTGGCTCGGGAAAGGGAAGTTTGGGGTCCCCTGCTGGAGCTGCTGCCCCCGTGACCCAATACCGAATAAGCGGATGAAGATGAGATGAGATGATGAGATGTGTTTCTGTACATTAAAAAACAATGACATTTGTAAGTGACTCCAAACTTTTGAACGTTAGTGTACATGGGCACATTCATTTACAAAATCTCTATCTTTTTGAAAACCCACCAAGTTAACCATTCGCTAACCCATAATCCCAAATTTACTGTTTTGCTTGAATGTAACCACTAATTTAGAAATCCTTAAAAGATCACATTTTATTATTTTTACAATCAATGCAGATTTTCTGGTACTCAAATGTTTGTAAAGCGCAAATGTACACTGATGAACAAAATGGAAAAAGACTGCAGGCCTATTATTGTGACCAGTGTGTACCTAGACATCACCATGGTTACATATTCCATTTATTTTAATCATAGTTAATCACATGACCAGTTGCTCCTCTCTTTCTAAGTCTCTTTTCTTCTCCCTCTGCAGCTACAATCTCTACAATTTACATTAAGAAGCAGTGAGGTACAGAAAATTCAGTCAGATGTGTAGAAGAGAAGATGTGGAAGAGAAGATGTGGTATGTGAGTGAACACCACCTGTGGCGTCTCCCATGGCAACAGACGCCACTGAAGGCCATTGCTCTCCTGCCGTGCGTGCCAATCAAAAGCCCCCAGTAGGGGGACACATCGATCACTGTCCCTCACTTCCTCTATCCCTCCAGCCTTCTCTATACACTCTTCTTCGTCTTTCATATTCCTTTTCCTTCCTCTTTCTTCCTAAACTGCATTTTACAGGAAGAAGAGCTTGACAGAAGGATCATCTGTGAAGGCTCATGTGTTTATGTTGTGTCTGATTCATATCAGATTTCTACATCATTAGAAGAGTAAACAATCTAACACACCCAGCCAAACATACTGCGGCTCCCACAATCTTCTTGCCTTAGTATTCATAGGAACGGGTAATGGAAAATGCAATAAAAGAAAATAGTTTCGCAACCCCGAAATTTGAACAAGAGACCCTAGGGATCAGTTAAGTTGACCATATATTACAGGCATCAGGTGTGTTAAGTTGGTGTGTGTGTGTGAAGTAGCATAGTGAATATTGGGGAGGTGCCATTCATCATTTTAACCACCTCATCAGGCTCCAGGACACTATCAGATTCTGCTTGCTGGAAACTGCAAGTAGCTTACACTTATAAATACATGTGTTTGTATGTGTATGTATATACAGTATGTATGGATATATTTATTTATATACACCGGTATGATATCACATCACATTTTACTGCTTTAATTCCGTTGGTTAAAATACGCAATAAGACATATCGGTTAGCTACAGTATATTGGCCATACACCACACCCCCTCGGTGCCTTATTGCTTAGATTTAAACCACTGGCCGAAAGTTTTAGAGCACCTCTATTTTTCCAGTTTTTATTGAAATTCACAGAGTGTAATGCCTTAATGAAGTCTGAAATTAAAGCATGAACAAACAATTGGAGACAAAAATATATTGTAGAATCATATTGTTTAACAAATTTAATGTAAATGTTTTTCTCATCAAAGTATCAACCTTTTGCTGACGTAGCAGCTAGATACATTTGTGGCAGTCTTTCTACTACTCATTCGGACTTGGAAAACTTGTCACAAAAATGTCACATTCGTACAATGCTAATGGCAAGGCAACAGGACATGCATATATCAAGCGGTTTGCATCTTGCATTATAGCCTTTGTAGCTCTGCTACTGAAGTCTTCTGAAGATGGTAGTAGCTCACATATCCATGGAGAATGTTCCTCACCAGTCTATTGGTGGTGTATTTGTTTTTCCTGATTATGGTGCACATTTTTGGTCATCTGCTGTACAGGTCTTCCAATACCTTTGTGTTTGCTGAGCTCAGCAGTGCTCCAAATCATGTCCCAATAATGCCTTCCATGAGTTTCATTTACACTTCTTTTGTCCTTATGTTGAAAGACAGCAATAGCAGACTTAAAAGTTTAGCATAAATCGTAGGTTACATGAGTACACAACACATTTGAATATAACTGGATGTAAGCATGCTTAGTCAATATATAATAAAACTAAAATACAGTGAGGGAAAAATTTTTTTTTATCCCCTGCTGATTTTGTATGTTTGCCCACTGACAAAAAAATTATCAGTCTATAATTTTAATGGTAGGTTTATTTGAACAGTGAGAGACAGAATAACAACAAATAAATTCAGAAAAATGGATGTCAAATGTAATAAATTGATTTGCATTTTAATGAGGGAAATAACAATTTGATCCCCTCTCAATCAGAACGATTTCTGGCTCCCAGGTGTCTTTTATACAGGTAACGAGCAAAGATAAGGAGCACACTCTTAAAGTGAGTGCTCCTAATCTCAGTTTGTTACTTGTATATAAGACACCTGTCCACAGAAGCAATCAAACTCTCCACCATGACCAAGTCAGGGACAAGATTGTAGACCTACACAAGGCTGGAATGGGCTACAAGACCATCGCCAAGCAGCTTGGTGAGAAGGTGACAACAGTTGGTGCGATTATTTGCAAATGGTAAAAACACAAAACAAGTGTCAATCTCCCTCGGTCCATGCAAGATCTCACCTCCTTCCCAGGGGATCAAATTATTTTTTCCCTCACTGTATATTGGATTACAACCACCTAGACCTTTAGGTTTCAAATTAAAGCCAAGCAGTTAGATGGTTTACCAAACTCACTCTGCTGGCAAATACAAATACAGATTGTATGTAATTTAGTAATATAATAATATAGTTATGTAATAAGTAGCATTGTGGCTAATTCTAACATGTTGGTCTAGGAGTAGAGTTAGCAGCAATGGTTTTAGAAGTTCAAAACCATGACCCCAATACATTTCAATTCTTAAAACTGGGTCTTTGGATTTAACAGAAGGTTGTGGGATATTAGCAAGTTTTCCTGCATTTCCTTCTCAGAAAAGCCCTCAGATTCAAGCTTGGGGAGAAATGTACAATCATCTCCAAGTGTGATTTACGAAATTGTTGCACCTTTTAGAAATAAGCGTAGATGTCATCACAGATTGATAAATCATATAAAGCCGTGGACACCAAAACCTGTCCTTACATATGTAGAAATGTGGGTGTGGTGATCATCAACATATGAATTGAGACAAATTATTGCCTAAAACCCCTAATAAACCATTTGTCATTTTCCATTAAAAAATCAGTGCAGTCACGGAATATTGTTCTGTGTCTCTGCCCTTTAGATGACCACATTCTTCCATTATAAGGTTAACTGCTCAACCCACAACTACTGGTTTAATTATACTCTTACTAGTCAATATAAGACCTGTTAGCTAATCAAGCTAACCACCGAAAATATAATGGCCATTTTTCATCTCCATGTATGTTGATATAGGCCTGAATGACTTGGGTAAAGCATGGGAAAGCAGGTTTTTTTGTCTAGCACATTAGAAATACATAAAGGAAATTCAAACCTTACAAATGCATGAACAACAGAAATAAGAGATAAAAATGCAGCATAAATTGAAAGAAATGAATCATACATGTATAAGGGAGTGATACATTACTTAACATTTTGGTTTATTTGAATGTGCTTTATTCCTTATCATCTCATTTTATAGTGCCTGAAATAAAACAGTTTACGGTTAAATTGCGACTGTTTCTAATGGATTTCCGAAATATGCATCCATGAATGCGTTTTGGGTCAGGATAGGCAAACTCCATTTGATGAAAAAGTTAGTTATCATCGCCTTTATTGATAGTTATTGTCACGTTTGAAGATATGGAGACGGAGGCATGCGCAGAAGCTTGAGGGTTTCCCCCTTTTATTAAACAAAATAAAGAAAACTAAACGGAGTGCCGGGCTCTACAATAAGTCCCAAAGTTCAATGGGTCCATGGTTCTGGAGCACAGGAGCACAGGAGGTGTCCATACATACATACATACATACATACATACATACACACACACACACACACACACACACACACACACACACACACACACACACACACACACACACACACGCAATGACCAACGATGACAAGGAGAAAAGGGCTGAACTAAATACACTGAGAAACGAGGAGAACAGAAACAGGTGGGGGCTAAACACAGGTGAACTGAATATACCGATTAACAGAAACAAGAACAGGAAAGACCATACAAGGGGCCATGACAGTTATTGTATAAATTTCTTTCACAAATGAAAGAAAAAAGTATGTTGTTTTGCCGTGAATTAAAAAAATATGTTCTTATGCCATGAAATTAAATTGCTTTGTCATACTTGCTAGCAATTTTTTATTCTCAGTAAGTTAATAGATACTGCTGTTAATACGGAGAGTGGCAAACGCCAAACATAGAAATGATTGTTGTTTTTTGTGATAATGATGGTCTTCTTGTGAATCAAGTGTTATCACATATTTTTTTTTAGATTAAGTTGAATGAATGAGGGCCAATGTGTATGATACCCTCAGATACACTTTTATTTTGGTTGTCCCATATTTGGAATGTTTTCTCACCCATTACCAGCACCTAGAATGACTTTAATGGTACTGTGGAAAACAACTCTACTTAAACCGGGGGCTCCTAAACACTTTCCATCATTGCTCCTGATTTTAAAATTGATACATTTCCAATTTGACTTTCATCTATTTGTTAATACAGGTGGAGAGATATATATTATATTGCTAGGATTATGATGAGGCCCCTTCAATGTGGCCCTCCTTTTTCAATTTTACAGAGTTAAAACAGTAGAAAACTTAGGAGATAAGTGAAATATCTATCCTGGCATCTCAAGATCTCTCAGGCATACGACTGGATAGAGGAAAGAGCCTAAAGCTGTTATCAGTGTCAGTACAAGTTGTGTCAGTCAGAATTGATTGTCCCTGTTAGAACATAGTTACATAAATATTCCCCAAGGTCTAAATGATACAATACCAGCTAAGATTGACGAAAGCTGTTATTAGTTGTTTCAGCGGGAGTCATTCTCATTATACGTTTCAATTGCTACTGAGATCTGCTTAATTTTGATTGGCAATAACTCCATTTACCTAGATTAACTTAATTCCCAATGAAACTGATTTAACTCTTACTGACACTGACTCAGTTCCTGTTCAATCGCTTTCCTACAGACGCTAACCCAAATTCAAATGTGAATGACATCCACTCAACTCCTACTGATAATGACTCACATTTTTGCCAGATCTATTCAACACCTACCTACAATAACTTAACTCTGGCTGCCTCAACTCATACTGACAGTGACTGAAATCTTAATTAGACAAACTAAACTCCTACAGACATTGATTCAGCTCATTCTGAGGAAAACTCAACTCCTACTGACAATGCAATTCTTAGTGAGATTGGGAGAGTCCTATTCTTTTTTACATCAGTCTGCCAGACCTCTGTGTGTAAGTATATTTGTGTGTGTGGGTGTACGGGTGGGTAGATTCATGTGTGCTTGCATTCATGTGGTGGAGTTGTGAAACAAGGGATGACTTTGAGGGTGCAGTTGTGTGTTTGTGTGTGTGTTTATAAAGAGGGTTTAGAAAATAGAGACAGAAAGATAATAATTTCAGTACATGCTATGTTGACAAGTCCTGATAACGCTCTGTGTCCTCAATCCTCTGCTCCCTCTTTCCGGACACATACACATAGACATACACACACACTCTTATCTGTATGGTGGTACTCAACAGTTGGACATTGTATGATGGCAAAAGAGTGGCTTCCTCTACTGTGTTTGTGTGTGTGTGTGTTGCCAGGTCAAAGAGAAGGGAAGTTAAATTTAGGACGAATAGAAGGGTGAGGTAATAGCAGATACATATGGTGTTTCCTTTCTCTTACTGGATGAACACAATGTGTGCAAAAGAGTGAGAGAGAAATATAGGTAGGGGGAGAGAGCCTGTTGCTATAGTAACCTCAGTTGCCGTGGTCATCATCATGAAGCAGCTTCTGTGCTTTCAGTAACATTCGGTGAGTGTGTTTATGTGCGATGTGTAGAACTAGTCTGCGTCTTCACCCAATCCTCTTCTGGCAGGAGACGAGGACATCCCCCCATCACTGTGCCAACTGAGGGAGAGCGGGAACGAGAGGGAGAGAAAAAGACAGACTGCAAGCCCACAATGCACTGCATGGTGCGGTGCTTGTGTCGTGCAGATTTATCAGTTCCTGTTGGGAGAGTCAACTGTAGGGAGAGAGAGACCCAGACACAGATCAGGTAGGCTCAGCTGTTCTATGTTTGTCTTTTCAACTGAGTAGTCACAGTTCTATATTATTGTTTCCCTACTGAATCATAACTCTCAGCGAGGGGAGTTCTTGTGTATTAATAAAACTAAAGCATATACGGTAGCATGAATATGTGATGTACTGTGAAGGCTGGAAGTTCCCTGCCTGTTGCTGCTGCTACCGCACCGCTCTAGCTGGATTCATGACATCATCTGGTAGATGTGGAAAATAATAAGGTTTGAATATTTCATTAAATATACCTTGTTGGTAGTTTGAAATAATTATCCTCATAAGCTTGTTGCCAAGGCATTAAGAGTCTCACTGTTCCTTTAGTCCAGTATATTCTGCTAGTCAGTGCCCTATGTCATAGGGCTTTGCTTAAACTCAAGGACTGTTGTTAAAGTGGATGGGTTGAATTTGCCACTTTGGTTGCATAGAGTCAAATATGATATTAAGAAATGATTATAACATGCAGTATCTGTTTATGTTTAATCTAAGTTGTATACAATTATAACACTTTTTGACAAAATTATATATTTTGTCACTGTTGTGGTTATTGTTGTGGTTAGCATAAGAAATTAGAACAAATATGTTGCACAAACCCACAGTTGCTATGACAGCATAATCTAGAAGACCTTTTTTTGTCAGTTGGCTGATGCTTATGAAAACATGACCCCTCCTATACTGGTCATTTTGTATTTAGCCCATTGCATGGGTCCCATGGTGAAAGAAAATAAAACAGTACATTCCAACAAATTCAAACTCTTATACATTTCGTATCGTGAATGAATGATTGTACAATATCTTTCAATAGGAACTGCGCCCCCATTCCATTTTTTGTATGTGACTTGTACTGGAGCTGTCTAGCTGTCATTTTTAAAAGAAATACATAGCCTAGCCTATCACCTGCCAATACAAAGGGACTCAAAATTAGGTATTTGACATTGCTTTACACACGCATATACAGTTTAAAGTGAGGGAAGCAGTTATTTCTATTGCTATAATGGTTGCGTTGAAGTGTTCACTCCAAATCAACTGAAAACAATCTCATAACACATTGTATGCAGCATCACACAATGAGAAAAAATATACCTCTGTTCCCCTGACGTATGCATAGGATTGTATATACTTAGCCTACCTTATAGGCTAGACAAAGAAAGAAAGAGACAGACCGATAACATGGCCTCTTACTTCAAACAACAGGTGTTTCTATTTAAAACGAAGAGAGTTGCCATCTCTTTGTTTAGTTAGTTATCTAAAGTAACTTTTGCTTTAGATAACCTTTGCCATTTGCTTTAGATAACTTTTGCCACTGGAGTACATCTATGGTAACTGTGGAATTTCTAACAAGCTATCTACAAATCGTGAATAAATTGAAATTTTTCAAAGACTTTTGTAGATTATCTATTGAGAAGGTATGGTTTAAGCTTCGGTAGTAATACTATGCAAGTCAAGATATGAGAACATGATGCGTCTCGAGAATAGCAGAAGACTGTCTGATAGTCATGGCTAACTAGGTAATGTTACAGTACATACAGCTAATTCACACAGATCAGACCCTGTAAAGCTTACTCGCTTTTTTAGCAAACTACATTAAGCTGATAATTATACACTGTAGATTACTGTCATTACAGAAGTAACCTTTTGATCTTTGGATCAGTGATGTTTTCCATACACAAAAACATTCAGTGTCTTTAAGTGTTGTTGTGCACAGAAGCAGATGTAACTTTTTGTCCGTATTAAATGTGGCAAAAATGAAGTTCGGCTTAATTATTTAATCCTTTGCCTATTTTGTATCCAAAAGATGAAAATAAAAACAATAATAATTAAAGCTGCAAGCAGCATTTATCTGGGTTCAAGCTGTTAAGGCCTTTAAGCACCCAAACATCAAAAGACATTACGTTTTATTTAGCAAGCATTTAACCACTGAAATAATAAATGGAAAAGTCCATTCACAGCCAATACAGGCATTGTAGCATTGGAAGCGTTTTTCAAAGCTTTTTGACAGTTATAGTTGCACCTATTGTCTGATCTCCACAAAACTCTGCATGCTTCTTCACTATGTTATGACACCTATGCTCATATTTTTGTGAAGTTTGGGGTTTTTCTATGGGATTTATTGGCTTTTGAGTGTATTTTGTCCAGCCATTTGAATAAATTATCCTGTTACAGCCAGGCAAATGGAAAAATCGACTATTGATCGATTATTGATCTAGAGAGTCCACAGAATCATCGTAGACCGAATTGGTTCCGAAAGGCCGAAAGTCCATGTACTAGTTCGCGAAAGTAGGTTTTTAACATATTCGCAAATATTAAATGAACAGTTTGATTGACAGTAGTGGTTCTAGAGGCAAAGTTTTTCAGCATGAGGAGATCTATCAAGTGATATGCATTGTTTGACGAAATTTGTAACAACACGTGATTAGAGAGCCCTAAAACTCGTTAGCGCCAACTAGTGGCCGATTTCTTTCAAAATTCTTACAGACCTCTAGGACCTTGTGCCAAACATGCCCACCAAGTTTCGTTCTGATCAGAGTATGTCAACCTGGTTTAATAGGTGCTCAAATCTCATTGGCCAATGGCGGCCATGTTTTTTGAGATACGCCAATATCCTCTTAGGCATACATGGCCCCTTGGGCAAAGACACTGCATACCAAATTTCAAGTAATTTGGACAAACGGTCAGGTGTCTATACATTTTTCGTATTATTTTTCATATTATAGCACCACCATGTGGCCAATCGACGCAGTTTTTTTTACTGTGACCTCAGACTGACTTCTAACACATGTATACCAAGGTTGGTGAAGTTTACTTAACTACTTCTTGAGTTATAGCCTTTTTAGTAAAATAGGCTCCTCCCACAACTTTAATTTTGCGCCCCCTAGCGACCATGAATCGAAATTTAAACTTCAGACTCCATAGAACATTTCTACACTGGTTTGGTTCCGATCGGGCGAAAATCCAGGGACTAGTTCGCAAAAGTAGGTTTTTGACAAAATTCAAAATGGCGGAAAATCTATCATGGCGGAAATGAAATCGGAGATATACGTTTTGTTCGTCTTGAGCCAAGGATTACAGGGATATAAGACACTTGAGTCTACGACATACGGTCTAGGAGTCATATTTTGATAACCTCTTCTCGATTTTTGTACTACCATATACCAAAGTTTCAAAGCTCCAGCTCTTACGGTTTGGGCTGCACGGTGCGTTTTACGGCAGAAGAATAATAATAAAAATCTGTACAATAACATTAGTGTTTCAGCACTTCGTGCTTGAACCCCTAATAATATTATATATATATATATACACTCACCTAAAGGATTATTAGGAGCACCTGTTCAATTTCTTATTAATGCAATTATCTAATCAACCAATCCTATGGCAGTTGCTTCAATGCATTTAGGGGTGTGGTCCTGGTCAAGACAATCTCCTGAACTCCAAACTGAATGTCAGAATGGGAAAAAAGGTGATTTAAGCAATTTTGAGCGTGGCATGGTTGTTGGTGCTAGACGGGCCGGTCTGAGTATTTCACAATCTGCTCAGTTACTGGGATTTTCACGCACAACCATTTCTAGGGTTTACAAAGAATGGTGTGAAAAGGGAAAAACATCCAGTATGCGGCAGTCCTGTGGGCGAAAATGCCTTGTTGATGCTAGAGGTCAGAGGAGAATGGGCCCACTGATTCAAGCTGATAGAAGAGCAACTTTGACTGAAATAACCACTCGTTACAACCAAGGTATACAGCAAAGCATTTGTGAAGCCACAACATGCACAAGCTTGAGGCAGATGGGCTACAACAGCAGAAGACCCCACCGGGTGCCACTCATCTCCACTACAAATAGGAAAAAGAGGCTACAATTTGCACAAGCTCACCAAAATTGGACAGTTGAAGACTGGAAGAATGTTGCCTGGTCTGATGAGTCTCGATTTCTGTTGAGACATTCAGATGGTAGAGTCAGAATTTGGCGTAAACAGAATGAGAACATGGATCCATCATGCCTTGTTACCACTGTGCAGGCTGCTGGTGGTGGTGTAATGGTTTGGGGGATGTTTTCTTGGCACACTTTAGGCCCCTTAGTGCCAATTGGGCATTGTTTAAATGCCACGGCCTACCTGAGCATTGTTTCTGACCATGTCCATCCCTTTATGACCACCATGTACCCATCCTCTGATGGCTACTTCCAGCAGGATAATGCACCATGTCACAAAGCTTGAATCATTTCAAATTGGTTTCTTGAACATGACAATGAGTTCACTGTACTGAAATGGCCCCCACAGTCACCAGATGTTTAGCTCCAACTGGTGATTTTTAAGAACTGTATTTGTAAGTGTACCAGATGAGAGTGAATTTCCACTGATGCCTTAGCTGTGCTTTAGGTTGATAGCATGAATTACTTACTGCAAAACTAAACATCCATGTGTTCTAGAGTATCTCTTGATTTCAATGAAGTTACTTATGAGTTTGTTGCTCCAACCATTTGATTATGGCGATTGTCTCTGTGACCAGACAACCTCAACTGACGACTCCGGACAGATTCAGCTATATCTAAGATTCTGTGTGTCTGAGCGGAAAATGGTGATGACCAGCGCGTTCCATCGTCATTTGTCTGACGATTCTTACAGACGTATTAGCTGAACACTGTAAAAGATAAATGGTGTGGCTAGCACAAACATAAAGGAATCAATCGACAATGACATGACCAAATTCAATCACGGATCAAATCATATGGATTGAAGCATGTCGTGGCCAATCTTTACCACACGCTGTCACTGTGTATGGTCTCATTGCCAAGTTACACTTTTCATTTTCAAATATTGTAATTAGTTCCTTATAAAAGGTTCCATATTTATCACATTATATTGAAGGCAGTGCTATGTCGCAGCTTTTGTATTTTTAGACAAATAGCCAGCTGAAAATGATGAACGATATGTCAAGGTATATGAACGACGGAGTCTCTCTGTATTCTTGAACATATTTCTTTATATCTGCTATTGCCTAGGGCCAAAGAAATGTAGTCACTTTCATTACGACAGTAACACAAGACTAGTTAAAGAGAGAGATTAGGAAAAGGGTCAGCAGAGTGGTAGCTGAAATCATCAGGTATAGTCTTGATCTGCAACACAACCAGGAGGACTTTGGACTCCTGGTTGTGTTGACTCCTAAGTTTAAACAGGACAGGAGACAGGGAAAATTTTGAAAGTGCATTCCTTAGATCTACAAGGATCTACAAGGAACAGACCCTACTCCTCTGGCACAATAATATAGAATCGCAAGACTTTGGGGCTGAGACAGTGGGTTCCAGTGACACTGTGGCCCTATCCGGGGGAGGCCCCAGACAGGAACTCAATCCACCCAGATGGCCAAGCATCAACCAAAGGGACACCAATCAACTACAAACACCCTGAAATGCTCCTGTTGAGACGACGGATGGCGTCCTGTGGGATCTCCTCTCAGACCTGGATCAGGGCATCAGTGAGCTCTTGGACAGTCTGTGGCGCCATTGAGGAATCCAGAGCCCACTGCACCAGTGTAAGGTCTGACGATGGGTCTGAGGATTTCATCTCGCTACCTAACGGCAGTCAGGGTACAGTTGGCTAGCAGATGGAGGACTGTGTGACCCTCCAAGTATATGCCTCCCCAGACCATCACTGACCCACCGCCAAACTGGTCATGCTGGATGATGTTGCAGGCAGCATAACCTTCACCGTGGCATCCCCCGACTCTTTCACATCTGTCATGTGCTCAGTGTGAACCTGCTTTCATCTGTGAAGAGAACACGGCTCCAGTGGCGGACCTGCCAATTCTGGAGTAATCTGGCAAATACCAATCGAGCTGCAAGGTGCTAGGCTGTGACTACAGGTCCCACTAGAGGACGTCGGGCCCTCATACTACCCTCATGGAGTCTCTTTCTGACATATCGGTCAGAAACATGCACACCAGTAGCATGCTGGAATAAATTTTTTAGGGCTCTGGCAGTGCTCTTCTTTTTCCTCCTTACACAAAGGAACAGATACCGGTCCTTCTGCTGGATCGATGCCCTTCTATGGCCCTGTCCAGCTCTCCTCTTGTAACGGCCCGTCTCCTGGTATCTTCTCCATGCTCTTGAGATGGTACTGGGAGACACAGCAAACCTTTCTTGCGACGGCACGTATGGATGTGCCCTATTGGAGGAGACAGACTACCTGTCCAACCTGAATGGGCTGCAGGTACCACCTCATGCTACCAGTAGTGACAAGGACATAATAAAAACGCAAAGCTAGAGAAGGATCAGTCAGGAAGGATAAGGACATTGGAATTAGGATTGTACAGTCACTGAAAGCCCAATTAAAGTGAAATCTGGAATGTATTATTGACAGTATGCAAGATATTTATTACTCAATTGATTATTTTATCAGAGTTTAGAAGAATATTCTGCATAATTAACATATTTTTTATGGTTCTTTTGTTACACTGCAATCATAATGCAAGAACTATACTTCCGTTTCTTATTTTGCCAGTAGTTTCAGCTACAGTATATAATTTAGTGGTCAGTGGAAGTAGCTTAGTTATAGCCATGACATAAACATAATTTAAAAAAAGCACTGGTCATGAGTTAATAATCAATGTAAAGTGAATGATGAAAATGTAGGCTAATGGCATGATTATTTCTCTCTATCTTTCAAACTAATATGTAATTTATATGTGACCCGTTTGAATATTTTAAATGTCTATGGCAACTGATTAATGTTTTATTTATTCCTTTTGGTTTTACAAATTGGGAAGTCTTAAATAATTTAAACCACCACTTGCTGCCTCGAGACAACAGTTGTTAAAAAACTGGCTGTTTGCAGTCTTTTAGATTGTGCCAACTGTCAAAGATACAAAAGCATATATTATAGGTTTAATCTCTCATGAGATGTGAATTACCGGTACTTCTTCAGCGGTAAATGCTGAAGAAGTAGGTACCTATAGTAGTAGGTACTTATAGCCTTGGACACAAGCAGGTAGAAATGTTTTGCTATGTAGGTTACTTTCTCATGATAATCAGTTATCCAGACTAACTAGCAGGCTTGTGTTTAGTGTTGGCCATCGGCTTCCTTAAAAATGCTACAGTTTTTCTTCGTTGTCATTGCTAGCCATTGCTGCAGTGACATCCTGCAGTTACTTTCTTGTCACCCTGCCATATCATTGGTTTTGTCTGTACATTATAGTATATGACAGGAATTAAAATCTGCGAGGATTTGCAGTAGAGTCATTAACTACGGCTTATATTTTGTGTATTTGAACTGGAAATAATGTTATACTCTGAGAAAGTGAAGAATTACTGACCACGTGTGCATGTCGAACGATGTGTGAGCTGTGAAAACCAAAATACTCTTCGGCTCTTGTAGCTCACCACCCCAGCTGTGATAGCTGGTAAGTCAGCTAATAAAACACTCAGGGGCAAATATGGTAGTTCAATTTACTGAGTCTTTCCGTCATTTCCCTGTAAAATTTACTGCGAGACAGTATGTTTTGTTTTTATAACTATGTCAAAATGTATAGAACAATAGTACACCAACTAAGCCAATGCAAAAAAAAAATTCCACTACAATATCACCTCAACAAAGTCAGTGGAAACTATAATTGGCTTGATGGATAACATATGTAATGATTCTGATTAACAAAGCATGTGTTGTGAAAAATGATTTGCCTCCTTCCTTTGATAATTGGATTCAATGAGAGTAGATACACCCAGGATTGATTACTGCCAGCCCTGTTCAATCTAAACATGACATACATCAAACCTCACCAACAATGTGAAGGTCTTAACAAACAGCACACAATCAGAAGAATCTATGGAAGAGATGAGAAAAATGTTGTTAAGATATAGTGTATCAGTCTGAAAAGGATTACAAAGCCATTTCTTAGGCTCTGGGACTCCAGCGAAATACAGTGACACGCTTTATCTCCAAATGGAGAAAATCTGGAACTGTGTTGAATCTTCTCAGGAATGGACTGCCTACCAAAATTCCTACCAAAAAAAACCTGATGGCATCATCTAAGGAACTGCAGACGTTTCTAGCCTCAGCTAAGGTCACTATTCATTATTCGACAACAAGAAAGAGACTGGGCAAAAGTTGAACTCATGGGAGAATTGCAAGGTGAGAACCAGTTCTAACTAAGAGAAACATTAGTGCTTGTTTCATATTTGCAAATACACATTCTTGACACCCAAGCCGTTTGGCATAATGTTCTGTGGACAGATGAGTCAAAAGTGGATTTTTTTGGAATGCATGGGTCCCTTTATGTAACAAAATATTTCACAATAAGAACATCATCCCAACAGTCAAACATGGTGGTGGTAGTGTGATGGTGTGGGGATGCTTTGCTGCTGGAAGACTCCATCATTGAAGAAACCATGAACTCTGCTCTCTACCAGAACATTCTGAAAGAGAATGTCCGGTTGTCACTACGCTGAAGCATAATTGGGTTCTGCATTAAGACAGTGATCCTACACACATGATTAAATCCACTTCAAAATGGTTCAAAAGTAAAATAAAATTAAGGTTTTTGGAGTGGCCTAGTCAAAATCTTCACTTGAACCCCATCGAGATGCTGTGGCAGGACTGCAAACGAGCAGTTCAGACCTTAAACAATAACCATCCAATTTTGTTGAATTACACAAATTCTACAAAGAAAAGTGGGCCAAGTTTCCTCCATAATGATGTGAAAGACTGATATCCAATTATAACAATAATCTGGTTGCAATTGTTGCTGATAAAAGGTGTCTCAAGCAGTTATTAAGTTTAAGGGGACTTCTGCACAGGGGCCATTTGGTGCTGTATAACTTTTCCTTAAATAAATAAAATTATAATTTCAACATTGGATTGTGTTTACTTGGGTTCTCTCCATCTTATTACATTTTGTATGAATATCTGACTCCACTAAGTTTGACAAATAATGTAATAATAAAGGAAATCAGAAAGGGAGCAAATAGTCCAGCTTTGCACAAGCCCTCCCCCTGCCCTCAGCAAATTTTATAAACCTCAGTAGAGTGACTGAGTAACGCTAGCAAGCTAACTAATATTGGGAGAAAGAAATTGAGAGTTTAACTTCCAGATCTCAATCCACGGATCCGCAGATGCAGCACTCTGTGCTGATTTGCGTAAATATTAATGAAAAGGTAATCGCTATAATCGTCCGGTTTCAATGCATATTGTATGTAGCCACCTTTGTGAAGCGTTCCGTGTATTGTTTGGGTTGCTATGGGGACCACAGCCTGCAGGAAGAAAACTTGTCACCAGGCAAAGACATTGACCATGCATTTTAGAAAGACTGGTATGTAAATAATATAGGGATTACAAGGGTGTATATCGCTATATATGATGTATTGAACCGTAATATTATATTATTATAAATATGATATTAAAAAAAAAATTCTGTCAACATAGTATGAGGACGTTTTGGGGTTTTTGGGGAAAAGTTGGTAAAAACTCTGATTTTATAAATAATAGAAGGCCAAACTGCACTACCAATCTCGTGCTGCTGGTGGCCGTTTGGCGTCATCACATAGAAAATTAGTGGTGACCCAGAAGTCTGTTTTTATGTGTTATTATTTTAGATGAGGGTGTTGTGAATACCAGGTTATGCAATTCTCCATGGTATCTGTTACAGAAATGAATCTAGGACCCAAAATGTCCAAGTAGTGAAATCAGGTGGGGAGCAGCTGAAAATCGTATCATATTGATATGCAACCCAACCAGGAGGACTTTGGACAGGGGCAGCAATTAACAGATCTTTTGAGCCTGGTACTCAGGAGATCTGGGCCAAGACCTCATGTCCTCCTAAGTTTAAATGGAGCAGGAGTAAGTTCATCACATTACATAATTGGATCAAATCCATATCCGGGAGATTGCTGATATTTGGAATGTTCCTACGCCAATTGGCATTTGAGTTTGTAATTAAAATAAAACTGCCATTTTGAAAGCTACACCCTCCTCCTTCCATGACTTTTCCTAAATTGGTGTATATTACATTGTTCCATTCTAATTCTAAACTCACAAAAAGAAAGTTATCTATAGAGTATTTACCCCTTTTTTTTTACCCCGTTTTCCGACTTCATCTGCCAAAAGCACACGCCACATAGGGTTAGTACCCAGACAGCCGCTAATGGTGCCTAGGCGCTAATCAACCCTCACTGAATGCATGACAATGGATGGATGTGCAATACTGCCAGATGAATGATCAGAGCCATGGGTGAATTGAATTAACTTACAAATGAAATAAAAGATTACCATGACCATTCAGAAGATTTATTTGGCTACTATTGAAACATAATACAAACGATATAGACTACTTGACAATTAGACATCAACTCAATTGCCCCACTGGAACTCCCGGGAAAGTACTGCAAAGAAGCCCTGTCTTTGTAGCCTATTCACTGGGAGAAATTGGCCGCGTCTTTTTTGAATAACTCCTCTGTTTTTTGTTACTTATTCATGTCACCTATGAACAAACTATTCATTGGCGTTGAAATCAACTTGATAGCCCCACTAGAACCCCTGGGAGAGACCTCCAAAGACACGCCGTTCAAGTAACCTATTCATTTGGAGAAATGGAGAAATGGACTCCTGGTTTTTTCAATAACTTATTCTTCACCTATAGACAATTAATGTCACCTGTTAGATTCTGTAAATTTTTCACACCTATAGACTGGCTGTGTCATTTTCATTTCATACATTTGTAGGGCCTAATAAACAAATGAAAATAATATAATGAAATCTCGCTGTCACTGGTGTTACCTCTGTTACAGATGCACGTTATCTGTTCACTTTATTCAGCTCATCTAAAAACTGTCTTCATCCAGCCAGATGAGTTGACATGCCATTCTTTTAATTATATATTATAATTAATTACTTATCTGACAGATGAATTGCCACATCAGCGATGCCATGTTATACATTTTGCTCCTTGAGTTCCATCCATCATATAGGCCAATATGATCCAGCTTCAGACCCGCAGACCACCCAATAGCATCCAAATGCACCAATGATCACTCAGATTTGCTTTCGTTTGATCTTACACATATTTTCTTAGGTACTGTTACATTCTGGACTTCCATTTTTTATAAAATTGTTTCGCTAGCGTGTCTCGTTGCTTGATCCACAAAATTTGAGTCGTTACAGATATTTTTCAGCCTCACCTCTTTTTGATACTTCAAATGCATCACTTCCAGTGTGCTGGAAAAATGTTCCACCAGTGCCCGATCCGATTACTTTTTCATCCACGATCCAGATTAATAGATTAACAATGTGTTAATACAATGAATTTATGCACTTCAGCTTTAAAGGATCACCTCATCCTGGAGAAATGTCTAATTTGTCCTCTTTCTGAAATGCTACAATTTTGTTTAGACAGTACTTCCTGCTTTTGCCAAGCCCTCCCCCTGCCCATAGCTGATGTTCTAAACCTAATTTCAGTAGAATGCAGCTAGCTAGCTAACTAACTAACTTTGCATTACAAAACAAAATAGCTTGTCATTATGAAAGACACATTTTTGGGAATGATCTCACATGGTCATACTGACAAACAGGTTTGAACAAGTGATATCCTGGTGAAACGCATTCAAATATTGATTAACGAATGCATTTACTAATAACATTTATCAGGACCAAGATGGCTAGAGTACCATAATTTCCCGTTTATAAACCTTGGTTTCTACACAGATTTTGAAAACATTTTCAACCACAGCAGTTATTACATGGGTGTGGCCAATACACAAGTTTACATTTTTAAAGCAGAAGATGGAATACAGCGTTTGCAACCACAAGGTGATGGAAAAATATTACAAACATCGAAAGACATCTGAAAGAGCATCATCCCAAATTCCCAATATACAGGCTATACACAGGTAAAATCAGTGGTGTGGTGACTGGAGAAGTGAATACTCTAACATATTTGAGTCTTCTGTTACCTTTGATATTTCCATTAATGTCAATGAAACTACTCGGACAATGACTACCCTTCTGATTAACAGTCAACGCTGTTACAACTGATTTCATCGGACAAATACATCCATGCGTTTGTGTTTTAGAGTAGTACATTTCACCTCACAGAATCAGTGAATGTTTTTGCATTAATTCTTGCCCTTTATCTGCTGCAGATTGTGTTTTTCTACCAATTTGAGACTAGAATCATCCAATTTTTATGCAGTGTAGGTAGAATAAGACTATGTATGTTTGTGTATATGGCATTCAGTGATATGTTTACTGTAGGTTAATGGGGCAATACTTTTCATCTTTTTGACAATAATTAGAAAAATCAATATTCAAATAATTAAAATGTGACTTACACTTTCAGATATTATGATAGACTAAATCAAAAAAGGGGGCCAAAATTGTATTGAACCCTGAATCCAAACATTTTCCCACACGGATTTGAAAGAACAGCCATGCCTCTTCAAATGTGCTTCTCTCTGTATTGCTAGCGCTTGACATTGGCACATTAGAGCTGAGAGAATATTTTTTCATAGGGCACCTTCAGGGAGGTTTCCTACTGAGATGTCATTGCAAATCGTCCATTGTTCATGGGGGAGGGGGTTGCGGACACTGCGATTGCCACATTTTGAGACATTGCTGTGGACTTAAGATTGTCAGGCCTCAGGAGCCCCTTAACGGCCTGGGGCACCAAGCTGTTGCCAGCATTACCTGTTCACAAGCTACACGTTTGGTACTGTGGATCTGAATCTACAACGTGCGTGTGTTCTGCAGCACAATAAGCATGTTTTGGAAATGATATGAAAATGACCTGCATATCCTAACTCTGCGTTTCACGTGTGCTTATTGAACCATAGGGGGTGTACCGAATGATTCGATAACATACTGTGTACCGTTGCATCCCTATAAAATGCATAGCTACTCTATTTAGATATTGCTTTGTTAACTGCAAGTTTACAACAACATTGGAGCCTAACCGTGCTTATAGTGATTTGTTTGTTTGGATTAGATTGAAAGTTATTCTGGCTCATTACTAGACAGGAATTTTCAAGTATTGCCATAGATAAAACAGTCAAAACTGTAACCTGGCACCTTAGAAACCTAATGTATGTTTTATTCTTTGTAAGTAACACTAGTGTATATTTGTCCTTGTGGTTGTTGGCTTAGTCTTGATAAAATGTTTACAGTGCTTATCTGGAGGGTATTCTATCAACACCACTAATGAAATCTGCACTTAATTGAAAAAGCCCAGTTAGAATAAACATCAACTTTCACTTAAGGCTCAAAACATTCCATGAACACGAAGTAGCCATGTCTTGTCAACGTTAACTCAAACCAGGCTTGAACAAGTTTGCATTGTACATGCACACAGAGTACACAAGCAGCACAGAAAAAGCGATCATCGAAAATAATATACTATGTCTCAAAAATAAAGCAAAAACTAGAGCAATGATCTTCTCAACAGCGGAACAAACCCTGCTCATGGGACTTCATGAAGAGTTTAAAGGAGTCACCACCAAAAAGGGCAAAACTGCCACAATTAACAAAGCGAGGGAGATAGATTAAATGCATATATTATACTAGCCTACTTATTGTTTAATTTTTATTTTTCATTAAATTAACATTCAGAACAGGTGATAAGTAAGACTGGCTATATTATCATCAGGCTAGATGATATCAGATGATACAAATTATGTTGTAGGCTAACTTACATGCATTTACTGTTAATTTGCCTAATTTGGTGAGGCTTGAAGCCTTTCTGATCTAGTGACCTTTGACGTTTGGCCTGACATGATTTTCTTAACTTGCTTATCTTTATTAATCTAGTTCTTTGGAACTAAATTCAACACGTCAATTCATGCTTGGTTACACTGAGAGAAAAGTCTGAACTTATGTTTCCGAACACGGACATGACGCGAGAAGACACAGAACGGGATTGTGTTTCAGCCTGTTGAATTACCTTGGTCACTGAGCAAGGACTCCTATAAGCCACCACTGTGGAACGGAACTCTCACTTGAATTAGCCAGACATATCGAAATAAGCATGGATTTTCCGTTATCTGCCTTGCTGGAAAACCCCCCTGCATTCTGTTTCCTTATATTTTCAAAAATATTCCACTTTTGGCCAATGCTTTAAAGCAGACACCAGTATGTTTGAAATGAAGACTCAGATGGTAACTAAAGAATTGTTTTGTATTTGTCTAAGTTTGTTTTCTGTATTACATAAGTGCATTATTCATGCCATGTATTGTTATTACGTGTTAACTTTTTTTCAGAATTTTCTTCAGATACAAAATTAGTTAAATATGGTGTATCTGCACTACAGATACAATACAAGTGCTGGTCATATAATTAGAATATCATCAAAAAGTTGATTTATTTCAGTAATTCCATTCGAAAAGTGAAACTTGTATAATGTATACATTCATTCCACACAGACTGATATATTTCAAGTGTTTATTTCTTTTAATTTTGATAATTATAACTGACAACTAATGAAAACCCCAAATTCAGCATCTCAGAATTGTGAAAAGGTTCAATATTGAAGACACCTGGTGCCACACTCTAATCAACTAATTAACTCAAAACACCTGCAAAGGCCTTTAAATTGTAATTTGGACTGGTAAAAAGCCCAAAACCACAATTCATCTCACAGATGCCTGAACTACCACAAGCTAATGCTAGAGCACGACATCAGACATCGTGGATAGTAGCTGGTTACAGGATAATAAATATACACACTGTATTTGTTGAGGTGTCAAGACAAATGATTAGTAACATGTTTGTTGCAAATGGTCACAATTCAGCAATATTTTCTAACTGCAAAAGCTGTGTTTTAAGTGAACAAGTGAGTTAGAAACCCACCAAAACTCTGCTTAAAAGGGCTCTGTCACTTGATGCTCAGGCCCAGGTTTTGCTTTAATTTCAAATTGCCTGGAATCTTACATTTACATTTTAGTCATTTTGTAGACACTCATATCCAGAGTGACAGTAAGTGCTGATTTTTTATAAGCTAGGTACTGTCCCAAAGGGGTGGGACATCCAAGAGTCCAGTGGTAACTGAACGAAAAGCCCGGGTAAGGATGTACGTAGGGTTTGAACATTGCTTGAAGGTAGGGAGGAGAAAGCTCCTCTTGTTGGTCCATAGGCAAAAAACATAGCTTTCAGTTTAACCTTCAGCTGGAAGGTTGAACACCAGATGGGCCACTGCAGGGGCTTGGTTTGTGGGAGTTTCATTAATCTACACATGAGACAAGTGGCTAGACGAGTACCTGTGCTGCTTCCTGAGTGAGTTAAAGTTGTCCTCATGTGTAGATTAATGAAACTCCCATGGTCACGAATGTTGTAGAATGTGAGTTCCTGAACTTATGTTAGCAAAGAATGGTTGTGTGGTTGAGGCACTCTGGGAAGAGGTATGCATGGTATGTTCCAAACTCCCCTATAGTCCAAGGCTCTATCGATAGAATCTATGATAGTCATATGGAGAGTTCCTAGCAGGAGGTGTGGACAGGGTGTGTGGGGCCTATCAGTAACGGCCACCACATATGATCTATTGTCCGTTGTTCAGCGTTAGTCTGCACATATGCACTGTGTGAAGTTTCTCATGCCCATTTCCTCTCACCTTCCTAGAGGGAGAAGAACCTGAGATGAACAAATCAGAGAGTGTGGAAAGTAAGATGCTATGGTTCACAATGTTAAAGGCTGTGGATAGATCAAGGATGAGAACAGAGGAGAGTTAGCTTGGGCAGTGAGAATGGCTTCTGTTAGAGAAAGGAGAGCCATCTCAGTGGGGTGGCCAGGTTTGAATCCTGATTGGTTAGGGTCGAGGAAGTTGTTCTGAAAGAGGCTAAGAAGAGAGTTGGGTGAAGACAAAGTTCTCAAGAGTTTTTGACATCAGAGGGGTCAAGTTTTGTTTTTTTTGAGAGGAGCCATCTTACTGTTTGCTGGAAAACAGCAAGACCTCTGCGAGGTGTTGGTGAGGAAAGTGAGGAATTGGAGAATGTCTTCTGAAATGGTTTGGAGAATGGAGGAGGGGATAGGTTCAAGAGGGCATGATGTTGGTCAGCCAGACATCGCTGGCTGCAGGATATCATCTGGTAAAAGCTTGGATGAAGTAAGGAATGCAGGGCCAAGTTTGGCATGTGAGTGAACAGCTGGCTCACAGTCAATCAATCAGTCAATCAATCAAATGTATTTAATAAAGCTTGTGGGTGACAGTGTATGAGTGGAGGACAGAAAAATAATTAATGAGTCACGAAGTGGTCGGACGACTGGAGCAGTGGAGAGGTTAGATTTGTTGACAGACGGCATTTAGTAAAGATTATATTGATTGCATTGCCTGATTTGTGAGTAGGAGCTGGCCGGGAAAGGGTGAGGTCAAAAGAGGAAAAGAAAAATAATAGAAAAATGACTCAATCGCAAGTTTTGGAAGGTTGAAGTCACCAGATAATGTGAGTGGTGAGTCATCTAGGAATGAACTAATCGGCATGTCAAGCTCATTGAGGAAGGCACCAAGAGCGCCTGGTGGACAAGAGATTACCACATTGTTAAGCATGAATGGAAAGGTCACACTTAGAGCACGGAATTCCAAAGAGGAAATGGTTAGGTGAGCAAGAGAGAAGAATCTCCTATTTGAAAAAACAAGTTGTCCTGTGTCAACACCGCGGCGAACAGATGCTCTTTGACTATGGAAAAAAACAGTCAGATTAAGAGAGCAGCCAGAGTACCAGTATATTCTTGGGAAATCCATGTTTCTGCAGGAGGCAGGAAGTCAAGAGCATGGAGGGCAACATAGACTTAGATTAATTTGGCCTTGTTGACAGCAGATCGACAGTTCCAAACACTAGAAATAATGAAGAAACATATTGCTCCATATGAAAAGAAAAAATCCCCATGGAACAACAGATTATGACATTACAACTGTTCGGGTATCTTTCTCTTTTACCTTCCTCAAATAACTCAGGAAGACAACTCTGCAGAACAACTTTGTTTCGAGGACAGTCTTAACTTTGCGGAACAACTCAGGAGTACTGTTGGCAGAACTATCTTTATTTTGACAGCAGCCTTAACTTTGCACCGGGGACTGTACTATGAAGGGAGATTAACCTACTCAAATTTAACTTAGGGTTATCAAGGAAAGTCAGGGTTGAGAAACTCTGATTGCCTAAATCTGTGTTAAATGGCATTATGACGATGATTAAGATGTTTGTTAGTTGATTCAGTGTTAACATAAATGGAGTTTGTGCTTGTTCACTTAAAAGGGGTGAGTTTTTGCATAATGACTCGTGCTCCATATTTTTCCTTGGAGGAATGCACATTTATAATGTCAGGATATGAGGAATTTAAAGAAAATCTAACACTGTGACGGCCAACAAAACTAGGGAGGCTTATTGCCAGCGCATTGTCAACAGAGTATATTTGGAAAAGCAGTGTTCTTATGATATGTTCTGTATTTTGTAAGGACACATATAATATAATATCTAAATATGTGAATAATATGGATAATTCAATTATAGCCTACACATGGGCTAAATTTATGAACTGACCCGTTAACTACTCTTAATCCCAAGGCTGTAGGGCAGCCTGTATGAATGTAATGCTATTGTGTTAAGAATAACAATCCAGATGCATTCTAACAATCCAGATGCAAAGCGCCCCAGTGGAAAGTGCACCTGGCAACAAGTCAGGATGAAATATAAAAATATTCTGTCAACTGGTGTGAATTAATTGTTTTCATCGTTAATACACAGTACAGATTTGATACTTTATCTAAGAGCATCATAAACGTAAGACATTAATGTTAGTTGAATATGCACATGAGTGCCATTGTGGGTCGCTGGGTGAATGTTTGGCTAATTAGCTTTCCAGGTAACTTAGCTATGATAGATAACGTTAGTGATTATTGATGGATTAGCATGTGCACATTGGCCCGTTTTCACCAAAAACTTTTGTGTATGCTCCGTGTAATTACTTACTCTTTAGCAAACTATTAATTATTTCCACAATTACAGTTCCAGCAAAACATGACTTGTTGATTTAAAAACTATCACAAACGACAGTAAGATAGTCTACGTAACACTCATATTACATTCTAGTTTTCCATCCATCCATCATCCATCCATCCATCCATCATCCTCCGCTTATCCGGGGCCGGGTCGCGGGGGCAGCAGTCTATGCAGAGATGCCCAGACTTCCCTCTCCCCAGACACTTCCTCCAGCTCGTCCGGGGGGACACCGAGGCGTTCCCAGGCCAGCCGGGAGACATAGTCCCTCCAGCGTGTCCTAGCGTTCCGGAGGCATCCGAAACAGATGCCCAAGCCACCTCAGCTGACCCCTCTCGATGTGGAGGAGCAGCAGCTCTACTCTGAGCTCCTCCCGGGTGACCGAGCTTCTCACATCTCCAAGGGATCGCCCAGCCACCCTGCAGAGAAAGCCGCCTGTATCCAGGATCTTGTCCTTTCGGTCATGACCCAAAGCTCATGACCATAGGTGAGAGTAGGAACGTAGATTGACCGGCCAACAGACCGATACATCGACCGCATTACTGCAGAAGCTGCACCGATCCGTCTGTCAATCTCCCGTTCCATCCGTCCCTCACTCGTGAACAAGACACCAAGATTCTTAAACTCCTCCACTTGAGGCAGGCACTCTCCACCAACCTGAAGTGGGCAAGCCACCCTTTTCCGACTGAGGACCATGGCCTCGGATTTGGAGGTACTGATTCTCATCCCCACCGCTTCACACTCGGCTACAAACCGTCCCAGTGCATGCTGAAGGTCCTGGTTTGAAGGGGCTAACATGACAACATCATCCGCAAAAAGCAGAGACGAAATCATGTGGTCCCCAAACCTGACACCCTCCAGCCCCTGGCTGCGCCTAGAAATTCTGTCCATAAAAATTACGAACAAAACCGGCGACAAAGGGCAGCCCTGCCGGAGTCCAACATGCACTGGGAACAAGTCTGATTTACTGCCGGCAATGCGGACCAAGCTCCTGCTTCGGTCGTACAGGGACCTGACAGCCCTTAGCAAAGGACCCAGGACCCCATATTCCCGAAGCACTCTCCACAGGATGCCGCGAGGGACACAGTCGAATGCCTTCTCCAAATCCACAAAACACATTGGTTGGATTGGTTGGGCAAACTCCCATGAACCCTCCAACACGCCGTAGAGTGTATAGAGCTGGTCCAGTGTTCCACGGCCCGGACGAAAACCACACTGTTCCTCCTGAATCCGAGGTTCTACTATCAGCTGTATTCTCCTCTCCAGTACCCTGGCATAGACATTCCCAGGGAGGCTGAGAAGTGTGATCCCCCTATAGTTGGAACACACACTCCGGTCCCCCTTCTTAAAAAGAGGGACCACCACCCCGGTCTGCCATCCCAGAGGCACTGTCCCCAACCGCCACACAATGTTGCACAGGCGTGTCAACCAAGACAGCCCCACAACATCCAGAGACTTGAGGTACTCAGGACGGATCTCATCCACCCCAGGGTGGGGCCCCGGCTGCACCATACCGGGCGACGTCACTAGTTTTCCACTTTTTTAAAACATTTGAAAGTAGTAGGCTAATCAAATACAGAGACAGTACAATGTTTGACATTGATTGAACCTACCAACAACAGTCGACCGGCATCAGCACTTGGACAAACCACAAGCAGAACTGCAGTAAACTGTAAAACTAGAACCTGTAGTAATAGTACTGGCAATTTGTTAAGATTAGTTATGAATATGTTTACATTAGCTAATGATATTTTTTGGACGGCGGTGCATGGTTGCCTGTCGTAGTATAGCGCATTTTTATTTTATATATAGATTATATATCAATATATTGGGGGGGGGGCATTTTGAGCAAATATGAATATTGGGGCGATGTCCCCCCCAATATATATTGTAATTACCTTGGTATACAGTCAATTGCAAAAATCACACATTTTTGTTTGTGTTCTACCTATATGCAGAACACATTTTTCTTTTTAGGCTCAGCCTAAAAATATTAAAGTCAGACAATGTATTTTTATATTGTGAATTACCTGTGATTGCGTGAAAAGCCTCTAAGATCTTTAGAATGCTTTAATGGCCAGGAAACACAACATATGGATCCAACAGTTTAGTGAGAGCAAGTACTACGTTGTGAACTGCACGACATACAGAATAATTACTCAAATTTTCAGCATCACAGATTGAATAGACAAAGTGCCCGCTGGCAGAATATCACAAAGCAAGGCTGTTCAACATTGAGGACATTAGGCCTACTTTTGCGAGCAGCATTGGAGACGTCTGGCCTGAAAAGCCAGCAAAGATTCTGAATTCAAAGCACATTATCTCACTGCTTAGTGAGCCTCTCGCAATCCGTGCGCCAATATCGATTGGTTCTTCCAAATTGAGTGGCCATTTTTACTGACTAGATTGTGGGTCAGGGCAGTGCTTATATAGGGTAACATCAAGTTAACCACAAAGACAACCTGCTCAGGCACTTTAGAGATGCAACGTAAATTGCCATGACAGCATACGGGTAAAATGTATTCACCTTTTGTAGTACGGGTTAATCAGGAAGTTACACCTGTTGTCACAAAGTTACTCCTGAAGTTACCTGGATAAGCCAATTAGCTCACTTCATAGTACACCGCTCTGGGCAGAATTGTCTTTGTTTCAGCGACAGTCTTAACTCTGGAGAAAAACTGTGCAGAACTGCCTTTGTTTCGGCTACAGTCTTGATGCAGGCAACAACACTGCCGCTGGACAAAATGTTGCTTTAGGAAAAGAACAACCTTAAAGGCTCACACCAATTGAAAGCAGCAACGGGTGTGTCAAACCCCAACCCTACTAGCTTTGCATTAAATGAACACAGGAAACATTATCAAAAACAAAACAGCTGCTACACAACTTGACAAATTAAATGGCCTACAGTATTGAGAGCAAAAACAAACTACTTGATTGCTTCTAACTAGCAAGACAATGCCATCAAAGCATCAAAAATAAAAAGGTATTTCACTTCTGATTACAGTAGATCAGCCAAAGTCCAATGCAGTACACTGACCAGCAGACTAAGTTTGCTATCAATACCAAGTAGGGAGGGCCAAACCACACCCCTAATAACCTGGCAGTGAATTAACACAGCATACACTACCAAAAACAATGCAACTGCTACACAACTTTACAATAATTGGCCTATTGAGAGCAAAAACTTCAACTTGATTGCTTCTAACAAAGCATCATAAAGAAAAAAGGGGCTATGCCAAAAAAAGGGGGTTTACATTAACAAAAAGTTTATATTGTTTAAACATTTAAAAGTTAATTTATCCTAATATGGCAATGACAAAGGGTGTACATGTACATTAAAAAAAATGTACATGTACAATCAGCAATGGCTGAAATGTGACATGGTTATTCATTGTTGTAAATTGTGAATATGGGTAAGTTCATTTTGCATGTTCTTGTGCCCACATTGTTGTTAACTTAAATCTTCATCCTCCCAAGGAACCGAGTAATGAAACAACCTGGATTATGAAGAGGATTGTGCTACATCCATATATAGTAGATAGAATGCTACAAAGGATTTCTGTGATAGGTCCGTTACATGTGTGGGACCGGGAAAACAATAGCCAGTTTGGAGTTAACAAATCCAGAAGCTCATTTGTGATTTTGCAATAAAAAATGCTGCAAGCGTGACAGATTGATGAACTTAGTTTAACAAGTTTTCGTGTTAGTTTACGCATTCAATTCAGATTTAGCTAGATCTGTTTGCATTGAAGTTAGGCTAATGATGCTAACTTCAGGGAGAGATGTAAAGATGGCTTATCATTAGATATACCATGGCCCTTTAGACACATGCCCAGGCAAGGGGAATTTTACCCCAAAATGATTTTAGGTCAGACTATCTCTCTAATAGGCTATTTGATGGGAAAAATGTTTGCAGTGATTACAGCTGTGAATCTGGTGATATCCCGCAACCCATTTTTTGCTATATTTGACCGAACTCTTCAAGCTCTCTCAAGTTCGTCGGGGAACTTAATGGAACATTAACCTTTAAGTCATACCTTACAGTACATGTTTCATTTGATTTAAGTAAAGATGCTTAATATAATGCTTTTGAATTCAGGTGAAAAAGTTCAGTAAAATTTACAGGACACATTTCTGGAGTGCAAATGTAAATTTCCTCCAAAGGATATTCAAAACCCTTGAAATATGTGTGTACCCATGTCCTGATTAGTGTTTTGTTACATTTTTGTCCGTTAGCTCTTTCATTCTTGGCTAAGCATTTGCTTTGCATATCATTTCCTAACAGACGGAATTTATAAAAACTGCTGAACTTATTCAGAAATTATGTGAAACTTCAAATAACTTCAAGTACAAATCTTGGCTTACAATTGGTCGGTAATTGGCAACACTTGCATAGAGACAAACTGATATTTCAGTTTTATATTTTTAATATATATTTTAATTTCACAATAATAAATAAAAATGAATGTTTCTGATCAGTGTCACAATTTAAGATTTTCTTGTTGGCCTTTGTTTACGTTTCCTCCATGTGTAACGTTGATTTGTTTTCTGGTCTTGTTTTTTGTTTTATTACGTATTTGTTTTTTTAAAATTAAATGTCCTCCATTCGCCCTGCACATATGTCGTCTTTGAGAATCTTTGAGTCACTCACTCAGCAAAATGCAGGGCTGGATAATGTACCAGGCAAATGGGATCTGGGCCCATGGGCCTCTGACCGTTAAGGGCCTCGGGCTACAAGGCACCCAGAGGTCCCTAAGGGTCTGATGCCCCTGGGACAATCTACTGTGAAATTAAAATGTAGATAGACCGATAGTGCTTGAACATGTGGAGCTTTCAGCTCATCAAGTGCTCCCTGACTAGCAGGGCTCCACCGCAACCCATAACAGGGCCCCTAGGTTCCACATCAATCCATACCAGGGCCCCTTGGATCCACCTCAACACTTACTGGGACTACTCCTCAAACCATACTAGGCTCCCTCCGAAACCTATACCTCAATATAGCCTCTAACCACCAGCCTGTGTTAGATATTAGATCATTTTAATATTACAGGGTTAATATTATATATAGTCTATTTATATTCAGTATTTCCTTAATAATAATATATGTATTGATTATTGTTATTGGAGTTTAGAGTTATTTTGTAGGTGTTTGTAGTTGCTATGATTGTTCTCAGCTTTGGATAAAACAAACCATTTGCTAATTGACTTAATGTAAATGTATTTTATTTATATTTTAGTTCATAACTTGATGTAAAAGCACATTATATAATTTTCACAACATATAGGCTATATCAAATCTTCAGATTATTATGATTTTAAATTGTAAATTAAATTGATTTTAATTTGTACATTTCCTAATACCAGGAAAAATGTGAAGGATTTATGTTCGGGAGAATATTGTAGGCCACTGTTATATCTTAAGAAGAAATAAAAGCAAGCAAGAGAGGTGAAATTACAGAAAAGTAATAACCAGTAATTTCAAAATGTATCCGAAACCTAAGACAAGGAAGGTTTTACATGGAGGGGAAGGGGACTTTGTGTGTGCAAACATAGCCTGCATTTGGGGTGGGGGAGGCTTTATGGAATGTAGATCCATCCTTGGCAAAATGTGAAAAGTTCATTGGGATATAGACTTTCTATAGGTACACAATTATAATCTAATATGTAAGTGCACACTTTTTACAAGTTTTGTTGAAGATACTAAATAAATACTAAATTGGCGCACAATTTAGGAAAACCGCCCTAGTGGGGGTCAGAAACTAGAGAGGAGCCAGACTCTATAATTTATTTATTATTCCAATTGGACTCTTAATATCTCACCCGGCACAGCCAGAAGAGGACTGGTTACCCCTCTGAGCCTGGGTCCTCTCTAGGTTTCTTCCTAAAATTCGACCTTCTTAGGGAGTTTTTCCTAGCCACTGAAATTCAACACTACGGTTGTTTGCTCCTTGGGGTTTAAGGCCGGGTGTCTCTGTAAAGCACTTTGTGACAACTGCTGTTGTAAAAAGCACTTTATAAATACATTTTGATTGATTGATTGATTGATTGACTCTTAAGGGTGGCCAGTGCTCTTCCAGCCGTGCAGGGGGAAGAACCTACATTACCTTTTCAGACCACATCAATATTGTTTCATGTTCAGATGAACAGAGGATCAATAAATTCTGGTTGGCTGTGTCCAGAGTATTTAGCCAGCATCCAGATCAGTCCCAAAAGCAGGTGGACAAGGATAAAGACAAGCAGATGGGCTGTTGGTAGGGGATCTGCAACATATCCAGATTGGCTTTGGACAGGAACAGCCAGAAGCCGCAAGGCCAGGTTGACCTAAGGTCTCCTAAGATTCAACAGGACACCAGAGACATTAGAGGGAGCATTCCTCCCATGCTCCCTCTAATGTGCTTATCATCAGATTTGTATGGTCCTTCTAGATGCCTTAAAATGAGAGCAAGGTTGTCAGGATGTGTACCATACTATATAAGCACACATTAATGACGGTTTCATTTTAACTAGCTAAATCCTGTGGAACACTTAGTAATTACATTGTATTATGCAGACAAGCATACATAATCTGTAGTGTGCAAGAGGGTTAATCTTCTGACTTCAAGGATTCCCAAGCATTATATGCAATGTTTACTATAGTGTAGGATGACAGATTAACTACAATATACATTACAATATAATTACACATTGAAATATAATTTCACTGTAAAAAGGACCACTGAAAACATTTGGTTTCATAATGAGTTCTTAGTCAAACAACAATGTATTATGTAATTTATTTATATATTCTTCCTTGATTTTCAAACATGAAAAGTGAATAAATACGCACACATTAATGTTTATTCGATTCAGTTCTTCAATAAAAAACCCTCTCAAACGCAGTTAGCTGGCATTGTTTTCATTTCATTGAAATTTCCATTCAGTAGGTAATGTTGTTACCAGCTGTAGATGTTGGTGGAATATTCTTCACTTTCCTGACAGTTCTGGCCCTGGATAGCATTGATGGAACATGATAAATGAGATCTCCTTGTCAATTTTTTTCTTCTCATTCCTCTCCTGTTTTCCACTCCTCCAAGATATATTCTTCATCAATCAATATTTAGACTACAAACCATTTGCATTTCTTAATGGCCTGGCATGCAGTGACCACATGTGTTCAACGCACTACAGCCTCAACGAGACACCATCAGAGAACACTAGAGCTCATCCAGTGTTCTGTGCCCTATTTGAGCACGCTCTATAATAGGCTTTTGATTTCTCACTCTGTCTAACTGTCTGACAGAGGAGTGGTCAGATCCACCTCATTCACATTCATCCTTTTAGTTTTTTCGCTTCTGACTACTCTTCTTACTCCATTAAACATGTTTTAACACTTTCATCTATTTAATTTGAGGGTATTTACATCCATTAATTAACGTCTATGAATTACAGCCCTTTTTATACACATTCCCCCCTATTTTAGGGGACCAAAGTAATTGGACAAATGAACATAATCTTAAAGGTGCACTGTGTAGAATCCTGTCTCTAACATTCACAAGACTGAATTTAAAACGAAGACATGACTTGTCTCCCCCTATCCTTCCCTTACTGAGCGAGACCAGTATAGTATTAGCTAGTCCAAGGTGGTTTGGGTGGGGGGATATTAAATAACTTGCATTCAATAACTGCCTGAAATCTGCAACCCTTAGAAATGACCAGATGCTGTTTTTTCTTTTTCTGGTGATGCAATTCCAGACCTGTACCACAGCTTTCTCCACTTACTGCAGCTGTTTGTTTTTCGGGGCATTAAATGCATGCTCAATTGAATTCAGGTCAGGTGACTGACTTGGGTGAAAACTCCTTGGTTGCTTTAGCATTATGTTTGGGTTCATTGTCCTTCTGCAAGGTTAAGTGGTGTCCAATGAGTCCTTTGGTTGGGTGTTACCTGAGAAGATGTTTCTGTACACTTAAGAATTCATCCAGCTGCTGCTGCTAGCAGGTACATCATGAATGAAGATATGTTCCAGTTGCAGCCATACATTCCCAAAACGTAATTTCACAGATCATTTAGAATACCGTTTTTTTTCTTCTTTACACATGCCTCTTATCATCATTCTGGTACGTGTGTACAATATTTGTTGCATCTGAATACAGTACCTTTTTCCAGAGCTATGCAGGGTATTTTTGTTATTTTTGCAGTCCAGCTTCTGTAGTTTTGCTGGCAAAGTCACCTGTAGATGGCAGTGGCTGACATATCCATGCCATCCTCCTGGAGAGTGTTCCTGAACTGCAATGCAAGGTCTAGAATCAAAACTATACATTGGCAGCTTTCATTTGCATACATTAATGATGCAAACATACACATCTGCCTAGTAATGAACAGCTGTGAAGACAACTGTCCAGATACTTTTGGTGCCCATGAACAGGGATACCGTGTAAAGGGTTAAATTAAATCTGACAGCCCATCTTCATTGTATCATTTCAAAAGTGCTAGAGTACAGATTCAAAGTAACAAAATATATTTCTGGATGGGAGCATATGTTATTCTAGAACTTGGATATAACTGTCAGCATTGATAGTGCCTTTCCAGATGTGTAGGCTGCCCATGCCACACACACTCATGCAACTCCATACCATCAGAAATGCAGGCTTCTGAACTGAGCACTGATAACAACTTGGGTTGTCCTTGTCCTCTTTAGTCCGGATGACATGGCGTCCCACTTTTCCAAAATGAATTTCAAATTTTGATTAGTCTGACCACAGAACACTTTTCCACTTTGCCACAGTCCATTTGAAATGATCCTTGGCCCAGAGAAGACACCTGCGCTTTTGGATCATGTTTAGATACGGCTTATTTCTTGACCTATAGAGTTTTAGCCGGCAACGGTGGATTGTGTTCACCGACAATGTTTTCTGGAAGTATTCCTGAGCCCATGTTGTGATTTCCATTACAGTATCATTCTTGTATGTGATGCAGTGCCGTCTGAGGGCCCGAAGATCACGGGCATCCAGTATGGTTTTCCAGCCTTGTCCCTTACGCACAGAGATTGTTCCAGATTCTCTGAATCTTTGGATGATATTATGCACTATAGATGATCATCTGCCCATCTTGACTTCTGAGAGACACTGCCACTCTGAGAGGCTCTTTTTATACCCAGTCATGTTGCCAATTGACATAATAAGTTGCAAATTGGTCCTCCAGCTGTTCCTTATCTATACATTTAACTTTTCCGGCCTCTTATTGCTACCTGTCCCAACTTTTTTGGAATGGGTATCTCTCATGATATCCAAAATGAGCCAATATTTGGCATGACATTACAAAATGTATCACTTTCAACATTCGATATGTTATCTATATTCTATTGTGAATTAAATATAAGTTTATGAGATTTGTAAATTATTCCATTCCTTTTTTACTCACAATTTGTACAATGTCCCAACTTTTTTGGAATCGGGTTTGCACATTTACCATAATTTGTAATAAATTGTAAAAGCAAGTAAAGAAACAACTGCTTAGAGTCAGTCATCTTAATTTAATAAGGAAATACAACTGCCATTGTGTCACAATATAATGATTAATCTTTATTAAATACACCAAAGTTTAGATTTTAGTCACTGTCAAGCAGCATACAGCACCTTTTTCAGTTTCAATATAATGAACCACTTTGTATTCCAAGTTTATATTTAAAAAAAGACTCATTAACAAGCATACATTTTTACACAGTATCAAGAATGCCATTCCTCTCAGTAAAAGTACTAAAAAGTAACGACTAGATAACATAAACACATGACAGGAAATAAGAAAAAACATAGAAATACACTCACCTATAGGATTATTAGGAACACCATACTAATACTGTGTTTGACCCCCTTTCGCCTTCAGAACTGCCTTAATTATACGTGGCATTGATTCAAAAAGGTGCTGAAAGCATTCTTTAGAAATGTTGGCCCATATTTATAGGATAGCATCTTGCAGTTGATGGAGATTTGTGGGATGCTCTATTGGGTTGAGATCTGGTGACTGTGGGGGCCATTTCAGTACAGTGAACTCATTGTCATGTTCAAGAAACCAATTTGAAATGACTCGAGCTTTGTGACATGGTGCATTATCCTGCTGGAAGTAACCATCAGAGGATGGGTACATGGTGGTCATAAAGGGATGGACATGGTCAGAAACAATGCTCAGGTAGGCCGTGGCATTTAAACGATGCCCAATTGGCACTAAGGGGCCTAAAGTGTGCCAAGAAAACATCCCCCACACCATTACACCACCACCAGCAGCCTGCACATCCATCATGCCTTGTGGTAACAAGGCATGATGGATCCATGTTCTCATTCTGTTTACGCCAAATTCTGACTCTACCATCTGAATGTCTCAACAGAAATCGAGACTCATCAGACCAGGCAACATTCTTCCAGTCTTCAACTGTCCAATTTTGGTGAGCTCGTGCAAATTGTAGCCTCTTTTTCCTATTTGTAGTGGAGATGAGTGGTACCCGTTGGGGTCTTCTGCTGTTGTAGCCCATCCGCCTCAAGGTTGTACGTTTTGTGGCTACACAAATGCTTTTCTGCATACCTCAGTTATAACGAGTGGTTATTTCAGTCAAAGTTGCTCTTCTATCAGCTTGAATCAGTGGGCCCATTCTCCTCTGACCTCTGGCATTAACAAGGCATTTTCGCCCACAGGACTGCTGCATACTGGATGTTTTTCCCTTTTCACACCATTCTTTGTAAACCCTAGAAATGGTTGTGCGTGAAAATCCCAGTAACTGAGCAGATTGTGAAATACTCAGACCGGCCCGTCTGGCACCAACAACCATGCCACGCTCAAAATTGCTTAAATCACCTTTCTTTCCCATTCTGACATTCAGTTTGGAGTTAAGGAGATTGTCTTGACCAGGACCACACCCCTAAATGCATTGAAGCAACTGCCATGTGATTGGTTGATTAGATAATTGCATTAATGAGAAATTGAACAGGTGTTCCTAATAATCCTTTAGGTGAGTGTATATCAGTTGGGTGTAAATGCTAAATGCATATTACCGACTATAATTTTGTTATTTATATAAATATATTCACATGTATTGAAGACATGTTAAAACATATTTGAAAACAGCCAAAAATGAAATATGTATGAAATATATGGCCATACATTAGTAATACATATATTAGTATATGTTTAAAAAATATATAGGCACATATTAAAAATATGTTTTAGAAATATATGTCAATATATAATACTTGTGGGTACAGAATGCCTTGTGGGTACAGAATGAAAAATATAATTATCTGTTCCAAAAAAAGCGATAACTCTGTAAAATGTGGCCAAGGAGGAAGGCCTGCTTTGCCGATTGGCTGGAAAGCCCACCTAGCAGAAGGCAATTGGCTGGAACAGGATTGCTGGAACAGAATTGGCTGGAAGGTAGCAGCACACTCCAAAAATTATAAATTGACATTCCACTGGCACAACTGTCTGTGTTGCTAAATGACTCTCTAAGAGCCTTATCCACTGGCCTTATTAGCTTACACAAAATATTTATAGGGGACAAAACATTAGTTTTTTACTGAAAAAAATCCTGCATAACAATTCAATGCCTCAATAGATTACCGGAGCCACAACTCAATGTCAGTGTTTCTCTATGTCTGTCCTATGGAATTTCTGGGCTTTTTTCCTAGTGATTCCAAAATCTGCTCACAATCAGTGTTTGCTTCAATCAGCTGTGCAGTGCCAAAACAACAAACTAAATGTTTACCCCATGAACACAGTTTGGGAAATGCAAATTAATGTTGTCATGAAAAAATTTAATTTACCATAAAGTAGCATAATGAGAAGTGACGTTGAGGGCAAGGGGTTTGCTGGGTATTACCTTGGGGACTTTAATCTTCCTAACATCATGGTTCTGATTGAGCGTCAAACATTTTATTACATGTGAGATTTCATCCGCAGAGAGAAACTTGCGCTGATTAGGTGAAATGATAACCACTCACTCCTTGCAGCCTCACACGGATGCACCTATTAAATACTCACCCACTGTTGTACAGACACACAAAGAATGACCAATACACACAAACAAAATTAAATAAATACTTCCCAGTCTCCACCTTCTACCCCCCACAAGAGACCAGCTGGCCTTTTTTGGGCACAAGACCGAGGTGTGCCAGGTCCAAAATCCAAACTCCACAGAATAGGCCATACCAAGGCCTCCTGAGAGGAAGATAAATATTTATAGAAGCTTTAGCTAGACACTCACACTCACACCGGCATAATGATCCATCACATGAGCTTCGGAGGCTAGAGCATCTCACAGCCAGTTAACACATTCCAGACATGCACACACATCATATAATGTGTTGGAGTTCCACTTTCAAACTATTTCTTAGTCTCAAGGTTTATACCTGTGTTAAATGTCTAGCTTCTAGCTTTTCTCATATGCTGACCATGAAACAGTAACAGGTTGAGTCATCCCTGAGTCACTGAAATCTCTTCTTTTAACTAAAATATATAATTAGTTTGCGGCTAGCTGTTATTTGGTCATCATTATACACATGAAAAACACCCATTTATAGCAGGAGTGCGACTACATTAGAGTCAGGTCTGCTTTACATGTTTGGACAGTACAGTGCAGTGCAATATAACATTATAGTACATACAGATAATAAACAAAATAACAATAGAACACAACACAAAATACTACAATACAGTACAGTAAATCTGTACAGATGTGTATATTCCTCCCTTTTGAATAAAATGAGACCATAGAAAAATATTCTGAATGTTAAAAGTATCTTTTGTGAAGAACATTTGTTACCGAGATGACAAACGTCAAATACTAAATAAGCTCATTTGTTTTAGTTGTTTCTGATAAAATAATCAGTTTCATTAACCCATGGGTTCTGTTCATGAGATTTGCACACAATAGATGATTAGTGATTCTGTCAGTGCACAGTAACTTTGAAACCCCTTTAAAACTAAAAACATGGGACTCCTCTTTATAAATTAGCCAATATAAGGACAACTGAATACAGCATGCACTTGGAATTTATCTCTTCTGTTTTACAACTTAGAATTTTCAAGCAAAAATATGTAAAAAAAACGGCACGTTTTAATATATTCGGTAATATAGATAAGATGTGCCATGCTAATAGACTCCTACCCAAAAAGACTGAGTGCTGTAATAAAATCAAAAGGTGCTTCAACAAAGTATTAGTTTAAGGGTGTGCACACTTACGCAACCAGGTCATTTTGAGTATTTTTTTTTTCCCCCATCAAAGATTTCAGTTTGTTTTTCAATTGAATTTTTATCATTATAGGTCACATTAAAGTTGGAAAAAGTTCTGACATCACAAGAACCTTGCATTTTTAGACTTAGAACTTGCATTCAGCTACCATGATGTGGATAACGTTACACAAAGAAACACAATTTAGTTAACATTACGTGTCAGTTGATAAAAGTTACAAGGAATTATTACATTATAACATTCTAACTTGTTGATACACTAAGAAACACAATTTAGACAAGTTAGCTAACAATGTTACCATACCTGTTCAACTGTTGATATGCAAAGAAGCACAAAACATCCGAACTTGAGGACAAATGAAGAAACAAAAATAGTAAGCAACAAAACTTGTGGACACACGAAGAAACAAAGGTTACTGTTGGTATTTCATCTCAGGCCAACACTGTTTATTTCAAGCTCAGTTTCTATAGCTTGTTTTCCCGCCAATGGTTTAGAACTTGCGTTCAGCTACCAGTGACTTTGACTAAAGAATTTGAATATTAATATAATATAGCAAAGTCCTTGTTTAATACAAAACAGTCATTACGTTCTTACTCAGTAACCTAACACTTAACGCTAGTTATTTATAATAGCGCAGGACAGAACTCACCATAGCTAGGTGATGTCCAAAAAAACCTTGATCTTCGTTTGGTTTCGGAGTTCATAAAATTGTAGTAAAACAATGTCATAATCCACATGTTGTATTGTCCAATTCAGAGCATATAGCTTATACCTTACACACTTTGTACAATAATTATTCCTGTTCGTGAGAATAAAAGGGGTACAAGAATAAAAGGGGTAAAATAGCATATCTGCTGGAAGAAAATGGCAACACAAGCAGATACAGGAAATCACAGCGCATGCTGTCACGTCCTGGCTATGCCCCTAGCCATCTCTGCACTGGGCTAGGGCCATAGTCAGGACAGGACAGAAGGTGGCACCTCTAGTCACCTCCGATCCTTTTGGTCTCCCCTATTGGAGGCAGATGTAGATGTTTGCCTCCAATTGGGGACCCTATTTATGTTTTCTGTGTGGCCACACCCAGTGTGGTTCATTTTGGTTTTGTCTTTGTATTGGGTACCCCATGTCACTGGTTGCTGCTTTTGTTTTATGTTGTGTGTGTTGCCGTTATATGAAAGTTCATGCTACCGTTGCATGTATTCGTTTTGCTGCTTAAATCAGCCCTTTTCTTTTGTTGTGTTTTGTTTGTGCTCTGTGTTTGTTAGATTAAAAGGGGCAACAACGACTACCTCTGCCTGCGCCTGGTTCCTTGTACCCGCAACCCATGACACATGCCCTCTCTTCGCCGGCTAACCACCAGCGTAACATAGTCGAGCCGCTGGTGGAAAGCCACCTGAGTTGCAAATTAGCTTATGCAAATTGAGATCAGGAGAAAAGCAGCAAAACACTGGCGGGCCGCCATCGATTGCTCACTGGGTTGGTAACCTAGTGCACATTACAGCAATAAAGTACACAACGGAAATACTTTGAAAACATGATGATTACCACGTGCTTAGTCACACCTTGAATACTCAAACTCGACTTGAGTATTTATTTCTGTCCCAGCAAGTGAAACACTTCTTACACTGAGCTCTGCCTGGCTGGGGAAAAAGTACCAATCAAGCTAGACAGCTAGCTGCAGTAGTAGTTGACTTACCATACTGTAGCTTGCTAACGCTAGTTGGCTTGCTCTCTCCGGCAAGCTTATTTAACTTCTTTACAAAAAGTTAAATCTGACATATTCAGATTCAAGCGAATATTCTGACATATCCGCTAAAATCACTTTGGTAGTTACCATCGAATAACATTAACTCTGTAGACTTCTTGTCCAGAAATGATGACACGGTGCTCCAGAAATGATGTCGGCTTAACGAACTAAGCAGATGTTAAGTAGTCATACAGTTGTGTTAACTAGCTGCAGTAGCTAGTTAGCCAGCTCCGTTACTGTAACAGAAAACCTGCTCTACCTGCAGTTGCTACCAAGGCTGTGTAGGCTACATGACTAAATAAGAACATTTCTAAATTGGAAAATTGCTAGATTAGAAAAACCGAAAGTACCTTGCTGTAGTTTGAAAGGTTAACATCAATGGAGTACATTAGAAAAAACTATGTTAGCGACTGAAACCAACCCCTGCCAATTGCTACAGTATTGGGCCAACCAGAGTAGAAGAGTACTTGTGAAAATTCACCGACACGACTAAATCAGAATTATCTTAAACTGGAGTAAAAAACATAAATATAGTTAAACATCAGAAATACTACAGCCATCTTAATGTAATTGCTGAGGTAAACTATTTAGGAGTACTAGTCTACAGCGAAGACATGGCGGGACCCTAGAGCTGCAGCACTTCCGTGCCTGCACGTGTATGCCTTCCATCTGGTATTGTGAGAGATTACATGGCATTTGAATTGAGCAATTGTGTGTATTTGAGTATTATTGTTTCCGAACTGTGGTGGTATGTAATGACATCTTAAAATACATTGTAGCAACGAAAATAGGAGTTTAACTTTTCCAGTTGTAGTTACGTAAGATCGTTACCAAACTGGTACATATGTTTTTACATTGTCAGTACGTCATTTAATTATGTTTCTGCGACAACCTGAGCAGGTGAGGTGTTAATGCTATTACCTTCGGACAACGTTGCTATGAAGTTGTAAGAAGGTAATGTCTCCACATTATTAATCCACGACATCACAGTTGGTCATGGTTACGTAACGTGTTTGTAGAAATTATAAGTTACCAAACAAACACAACCAGAAAATCAGTGTCACCAAGAACAAAAAAAAAATCCAGAGGGAAAAATGTACAGCTCTTTTATGTGGGAGGAAGATGCAGAAGATTGGCCCAACCTGGAAGGGCACGTCACATGAACACTCCCGCAGAAACTCCACAGCATACAATTCCAAAATGTAGAAGGCAAAACAGACATCACTGTGCCATTTTCTTTTTAATAATCAATGATGCAAATGAGGCTAGCAAGATCAATGATCAATTATGCAAATGAAGCATCAAGTTCCTGCTCCTCCTTATTTACTTTGGTGGGCTTGGAATGCAAAGAGACATACACTGAATGTAGGCTAATGTCTTAATATAAAGAACAACAGCAAAGCTATTTGTTTTATTTTATGGTTGTAGCTAGGGCTGTCATGATTATGACATTTTAGTTGACCGCACAAATAATTAACAACTTCATTGATTATATTGTTATATAATTGATTATATATGTTATTCCATTATTATAGTGTAGACTAACAAGTTTCAGTAAATTATCTGAGTCTATAACAGTCAGCGGTGCCTGTCAAATGCTCTTCTGCACGCATCGGCTGCCCGGGCCGCCAAGGAGTCAAACACCCAATCACCCCTCCAGGTCTAACCCCATTCTGGAGGGACTGCCTGCTGGTTCCGTTTTTGGTGGATCATTTCTGTCATGGGTTGCGGGAGTAAGGAACCAGGCGCAGGTGGAACGCGGTCGGTTTTGGCTTTAATAAAAACAAATAGCATGCACGACCAAACAACAAAAGAAAAGGGCTGACTTAAGCAGCAAAACGACAGTACACAATGGTTCTAACGAAACTTACATGTAACGGCAACGCACGCACGCACGCACGCACGCACGCACGCACGCACGCACGCACGCACGCACGCACGCACGCACGCACGCACGCACGCACGCACGCACGCACGCACGCACGCACGCACGCACGCACGCACGCACGCACGCACGCACGCCATCAAACACAACAATGATCCACGAATGCGGGGAGCAGAGGAAAAACATTTAAACACTTACAAACGATATGATAGGGACCTGGTGTGCATGATTAAAGACGTGACACAAAACAAGTCTGGGATGTGTTCATGAGTGACGGAAACTGAGGGTGCACGGAACGGTGGTGCTGGTGTGGCTAGATATCCTATGGAAATGGAAATAATTTGCTTGGTGTTTGTTGAGACGTTTCTAACATGAGCCTAAAATCCCATAATCAGATTGGAAACATGATATTGAAATCCAAATATTTTGCAAGAAGATCATTGTAAAATTAACTGCGATCTGGCTCAAACAATTGTGATCAGGCAGGTATGTAATTCGACCAGAGTTGGGTAGTAACTGATACAAAAATACAGTAAATGTAATCCCTTATGTAACCGTGGTTAGTTAAACCCCAGGTTATTTCTAATTCGTTCTAATAAGAATTTAGCTGCAGATGTGTTTTTGTTATAAATGTCTCCCTAATTTAAAATGATCAATGTATTATTTTCCATGAGAAGAAAGCACCAAAAGTAGTTTCTCCTAAACTTAAGTTAAATTATAACTTGTATATGTGTTACTGTACCTTTAATTGAACAGGCAGTTGTTAGGTGTTTTTTCCAGAGTGCAAAAACCGGTAGTAGTGTTCATTTTACCTGGGTACCAATCTCTGCGCATTCCCCTCGACTGATGCGTGGTGTGTGTGGATGAGAAAAGTAGGTCAGAAGTCAGAAAACTGACTGATAAGTTCAACACGGATGTAGGAGAGGCGATTGATGAGCTGCGATTTCAAGTAGGATGCGGTAGAACTGGTTAGAGTTGTAAACAATTGATTTCCCGGTGAGTAATGATCGCTATGCTACATTAGCATGCTAACTCGCTAGCAAAGTATTACACGCTGTTTAAAACGTAAAGCTGAGCCTTGTACTCTCACTAAAACCAGTCGGGATAAGATTTAATGTCTGAAGCCTGTGTTTATGTGCTTTATGAGTCTTATGTTGTTATTCAAATTATTACTGTGTGTGAAATGCTTGATAACTGCTTGGTGCAGGCTAATTAGGTATTGAGCTAGTGTTAGGCCAGCAGAAATGTCATGCAGCTAAACTTGAGTGTGTTTAATTCTTTGGGTGATGTAAAATTAATCTAAATAGGTTACAGTATAAACTGTATATTAAGGAAACACTTTTTTGAAAAGTTTGTGAATTAACGTTATGTTTACTGTGAGTAATGATGCTTATTAAGAATTCATGTAAAACGAAGTATAAAGCAGTACATTTATTTAAGTATATCCAAAAGGACCATATGTGGATTAGATTAATAATTATCTTGCCTGGCTGTCTAGGCTGGTTTTTTTCAATTGGGTCCTCAGTCCTTGGTTCCTCCACCATCTTCTGCTGTCATCCATCTGCATCTCCATCCTGGTTGCTACTCACCTTTGGAAAAGGGATCATCCACGTCTACATCTCCATATCTTTACCATTGCAATACTCACCATGGACATTCGCTGTGGAAGAGGGTGGTAGGACTTTGAGCTCACTCATATTTTCCCTCACTCTTTTATTTTTTTAAATTTCATTTTATTCATTTGAACTTTCGGGACAATTTCTTATTTCATGCCTGAGATCTCAGAGGCTTTTTTTAAATTTAATTTTGGTCCAAAATATAAAAATCAACAAAGGTACTTAAAATAACTGTGGATTGTGAATCCAACTTTGAGTTGATGATATAGATACTGAAGTATTATAGTGGGGTATTCACTTTAATTTACTTACCTTGTTGAGATACTGCATTGTGAAGGATTTATGATTTACTCAGCTCAATATACTTCCCATAAAATTGTCTGTCTGTTGTTGTGTGTGTTATTTGGGGTAGATATCACAGTTCTAAATCAACAATTAGGCAGGTGAAGCTCAGCAGTCTCCTCATCGAATCTAGAATTAAAGTCAACCCTCATTTTCCTATTTGATATTTAGCACCAGTCTTCAGGTGACAGGTGCAGGTAGGGGTTACACTTACGTTACACATTTTATATTGTAATCAGTTTACAGATACTTAAAAAAAACAAAAATATTACTTTTGAATTACTACAATTAAAATATAATAGGTGCATGAAATAATTATGACATGTTGCATGTTTGATTTTTCATGGAATGTTTTAAAAACATTCAAAATGAAAGTGTGTGTGTGTGATCAACATGCACACAAAGATGGACGCGCACAACCAGATTAGTGACTGATGAAGCTCAAGTTTATTTTAATCAGATTTTGGTTGGTTGGATGGCTGGTAAAAATACAGTAGGCTTATATCCACGATAATATTAGCCGACACACATAAAATGTGATTTAGCTATCTACTCAATGTGTCTTTCTCAGAACAATAATAGGCGATAGGCCCACCTTGTGTTATATATTTTTCTATTTTCAAGGCTTATTTTCAAATGCAACGAACAACACAGCCAGGAAGAGTTGCACTGAACAACTCAGACAGGAATTGTTTAGAAGATTAGGCAACTATTTGTCAGGTAGCTGTAACATACTTTTGGTGGTTGTGGAGTAAAACATCAGACTACTGCAGATTTAGTGTAAGCACGAAAAGCTATGGATATCTTGATTTTCTATACAACATTGTCAATACCCTGTTCTTGAAATTGCCAGTTAATGTTTTGAAGTAATTAAAAACATGAATAAAACACAAATAACAGAATAGGCTAACATATCCTTTGATTTTGGGTTATGTTCAGATAAAAAGTCAGATTCTGGAAGTTCGAGGGTTATTGGATACATTTGAATGACTAAATATCTGACAGACCTTTAGCGTGTAATGTTGAAATGTAGGCCAATCGTATTGAAATGGTAAACCATGGTTTCGAAACCCTTTCCCAATGCACTGTACATAACAGATAAGGTAAAATTCTAATTCTGTTTTTGGCCAGCTATGTAAACTCTAACATTGATTGATCCTGCAAAATGTGTTCACTTGGTTATAGGCTATTCCTATGTTTTCTAATGACTCTTAATATGAAAGTAATCTAAAAGTAATTCACAGTAATCGGTTTATGTTACTGAATTTGAGTAATTAAAAAGTTACAATACTGATTACAAATGTTGACAGGTAACGTGTAACAGTAATAGATTACATTTAACCTACCCAACCCTGATTGCGACAGCCCTATTTGTAGCCTATATGCTCAGTTCGCAAAGATTGTGAGGACTACATTCTGCTGGCTAATTTACATAAAACATATTTATTGGATCATAGCGTTTGTGTTTTATTGCTTGTTGAAATGTAGGCTATACAATCACCTAAAGGATTATTAGGAACACCTGTTAAATTTCTCATTAATGCAATTATCTAATCAACCAATCACATGGCAGTTGCTTCAATGCATTTAGGGGTGTGGTCCTGGTCAAGACAATCTCATGAACTCCAAACTGAATGTCAGAATGGGAAAGAAAGGTGATTTAAGCAATTTTGAGCGTGGCATGGTTGTTGGTGCCAGACGGGCCGGTCTGAGTATTTCACAATCTGCTCAGTTACTGGGATTTTCACGCACAACCATTTCTAGGGTTTACAAAGAATGGTGTGAAAAGGGAAAAACATCCAGTATGCAGCAGTCCTGTGGGCGAAAATGCCTTGTTGATGCTAGAGGTCAGAGGAGAATGGGCCGACTGATTCAAGCTGATAGAAGAGCAACTTTGACTGAAATAACCACTCGTTACAACCGAGGTATGCAGCAAAGCATTTGTGAAGCCACAACATGCACAAGCTTGAGGCGGAGGGGCTACAACAGCAGAAGACCCCACTGGGTACCACACATCTCCACTACAAATAGGAAAAAGAGGCTACAATTTGCACGAGCTCACCAAAATTGGACAGTTGAAGACTGAAAGAATGTTGCCTGGTCTGATGAGTCTCGATTTCTGTTGAGACATTCAGATGGTAGAGTCAGAATTTGGCGTAAACAGAATGAGAACATGGATCCATCATGCCTTGTTACCACTGTGCAGGCTGCTGGTGGTGGTGTAATGATGTGGGGGATGTTTTCTTGGCACACTTTAGGCCCCTTAGTGCCAATTGGGCATCGTTTAAATGCCACGGCCTACCTGAGCATTGTTTCTGACCATGTCCATCCCTTTATGACCACCATGTACCCATCCTCTGATGGCTACTTCCAGCAGGATAATGCACCATGTCACAAAGCTCGAATAATTTCAAATTGGTTTCTTGAACATGACAATGAGTTCACTGTACTGAAATGGCCCCCACAGTCACCAGATCTCAACCCAATAGAGCATTTTTGGGATGTAGTGGAACGGGAGCTTCGTGCCCTGGATGTGCATCCCACAAATCTCAATCAACTGCAAGATGCTATCCTATCAATATGGGCCAACATTTCTAAAGAATGCTTTCAGCACCTTTTTGAATCAATGCCACGTATAATTAAGGCAGTTCTGAAGGCGAAAGGGGGTCAAACACAGTATTAGTATGGTGTTCCTAATAATCCTTTAGGTGAGTGTATATTAAATGGCTATATAAAACATGTCTGGTAGCTTTTCAACATGGCTGTATTATTAACGGCCATAATGGCCATCCCAAAAAAATATCTAGCATAAACTCTGCTTCCACCATGGGAAGGTTGGTCCCATTCTATAAGTTCTTTTTTTCAACCCTAATTGTGCACACCTGATTCTAATAATGAGTGAATGAAATGCTAAGTCAGGTTAGTCACAACTGGGGTTAGAGAGAACTCCAGGACCAAGATTGAGCAGCCCTGATCTAGAGTGATTGTCATTCAATTCTCCATGAGGTACTTACGGGACGTCTTCTTTCACTATGCCATTGGCTCTTAGTACATGGAGGAATATCACCTCAGTGTGAAGAGGATCTTTCTACCAAAGACGGAGAGGCACGAGACAAACAGAGGCCATACAAAAGTATTGAAATCCACTTCAAATTTAGCTCAGCTGCATTCTGTTTCCATTCATAATCCTTGTTTCCAAAGAAATTGTCTGTAGAGCTCCTAGATAGGATTGCATTGAGTCATACCAAGGGGTACCAACAAATACCTGCAACATTGAAGGTCCCCAAGTACACAGTGGCCTCCGTCATTAAAAATGGAAGAAGTGTAGAACTGCCTGGCAAAAATTTGCAATCGGGGAAGAAGGGCATTGTTCAGGAAGGTGACCAAGAACTCAATGGTTACTCTGACAGAGCTTAGGAGTTCCGGTTTGGAGATGTGGGAATCTTTTGTCAATCTTAATGAGGAGATTCAACCACAGCTCAAACCACTCGGGGTCACACCAACCCAAAAGTTCAGGGGAGGTACATCTGAAGATGGCTCATTATTTTGGAGAGTTCAGTCTTTTTTATTTTCACTAAATTCAATCCAGCTTTAGTACAACCCCGTTTCCAACAAAATTGGGATGCTGCGTAAAATGAATAAAAACAGAATGCAATGATGTGCAAATCATTTAAACCCTATATTCAATAGAAAATTGTACAAAGCCAACATATCAAATACTGAAAGTGAGACATTTTATTGTTTAAAATGACCCAAAGCTCATGACCATAGGTGAGAGTAGGAACGTAGATTGACCGGTAAATCGAGAGCTTCGCCTTGCGACTCAGCTCTTTCTTCACCACGACAGACCGATACATCGACTGCATTACTGCAGAAGCTGCACCAATCTGTCTGTCAATCTCCTGTTCCATCCTTCCCTCACTCGTGAACAAGACCCCTAGATATTTAAACTCCTCCACTTGAGACAGGCACTCTCCACCAACCTGATGTGGGCAAGCCACCCTTTTCCGACTGAGGACCATGGCCTCGGATTTGTAGATACTGATTTTCATCCCCACCGCTTCACACTCGGCTGCAAACCGTCCCAGTGCATGCTGAAGGTCCTGGTTTGAAGGGGCCAACACGACAACATCATCCGCAAAGAGCAAAGACGAAATTGTGTGGTCCCCAAACCTGACACCCTCCGGCCCCTGGCTGCGCCTAGAAATTCTGTCCATAAAATTTACGAACAGAACCGGCGACAAAGGGCAGCCCTGCCGGAGTCCAACATGCACTGGAAACAAGTCTGACTTACTGCCGGCAATGCGGACCAAGCTCCTGCTTCGGTCGTACAGGGACCTGACAGCCCTTAGCAAAGGACCCAGGACCCCATATTCCCGAAGCACCCTCCACAGGATGCTGTGAGGGACACAGTCGAATGCCTCCTCCAAATCAACAAAACACATGTGGATTGGTTGGGCAAACTCCCATGAACCCTCCAGCACCCCGTAGAGGGTATAGAGCTGGTCCAGTGTTCCACGGCCCGGACGAAAACCACACTGTTCCTCCTGAATCCGATGTTCTACTGTCGGCCGTATTCTCCTCTCCAGTACCCTGGCATAGACTTTTCCGACGTTTATGCCAATCGATTGAAAAGGGGATTAAGCAAGGTAATCAATGAGACTGAATCAGATCTTATGGCAAAGGCATATTTGTAATAAAATAAGATGTTTTAGACATAGATTATAGATTGTGTACATCACAGACTCCTCTTTTTACAACAGGACAAGTATGAGCATGTACAGCACTCAATACTTAGTTGGGGCTCCTTTTGCCTGAATTACTGCAGCAATGCGGCGTGGCATGGAGTCGATCAGTCTGTGGCACTGCTCAGGTGTTATGAGAGCCCAGGTTGCTCTGATAGTGGCCTTCAGCTCTTCTACATTGTTGGGTCTGGCGTATCGCATCTTCCTCTTCACAATACCCCATAGATTTTCTATAGGGTTAAGGTCAGGCGAGTTTGCTGGCCAATTAAGAACAGGGATACCATGGTCCTTAAACCAGGTACTGGTAGCTTTGGCACTGTGTGCAGGGGCCAAGTCCTGTTGGAAAATGAAATCTGCATCTACATAAAGTTGGTCAGCAGCAGGAAGTATGAAGTGCTCTAAAACTTTCTGGTAGACGGCTGCGTTGACCTTGGACCTCAGAAAACACAGTGGACCAACACCAGCAGATGACATGACACCCCAAACCATCACTGACTGTGGAAACTTTACACTGGACTTCAAGCAACGTGGATTATGTGCCTCTACTCTCTTCCTCCAGACTCTGGGACCTTGATTTCCAAAGGAAATGCAAAATGTACTTTCATCAGAGAACATAACTCAGCAGCAGTCCAGTCCTTTTTGTCTTTAGCCCAGGCGAGACGCTTCTGACGCTGTGTCTTGTTCAAGAGTGGCTTGACACAAGGAATGCGACAGCTGAAACCCATGTCTTGCATACGTCTGTGCGTGATGGTTCTTGAAGCACTGACTCCAGCTGCAGTCCACTCTTTGTGAATCTCCCCCACATTTTTGAATGGGTTTTGTTTCACAATCCTCTCCAGGGTGCGGTTATCCCTATTGCTTGTACACATTTTTCTATCACATCTTTTCTTTCCCTTCGCCTCTCTATTAATGTGCTTGGACACAGAGCTCTGTGAACAGCCAGCCTCTTTAGCAATGACCTTTTGTGTCTTGCCCTCCTTGTACAAGGTGTCAATGGTCGTCTTTTGGACAGCTGTCAACTCAGCAGTCTTCCCCATGATTGTGTAGCCTACAGAACTAGACTGAGAGACCATTTAAAGGCCTTTGCAGGTGTTTTGAGTTAATTAGCTGATTAGAGTGTGGCACCAGTTGTCTTCAATATGGAACAATATTCAAATTTTCTGAGATACTGAATTTGGGGTTTTCATTAGTTGTCAGTTATAATCATCAAAATTAAAAGAAATATATCAGTCTGTGTGGAATGAATATATAAATTATACAAGTTCCACTTTTGGAATGGAATTACTGAAATAAATCAACTTTTTGATGATATTCTAATTTCATGACCAGCACCTGTACATCTATTTTTGATAGAGAAGTCACAATATCACAACTACCTTGTTTCTTAGAATCAAAGAGCAAATAATCATTTTCCAATGCAGCCAGGTTAAGGTTGAATATCTCCAAATGTTACATTTTTGTTTACATGACATTACAAAGGATGACTTCATGGCTTGACCATTTTGAACATGAATTGATGGTCTGGACCCATCTGCTGTAAATAAGCTGGAGTGCTTCCAGGGAGTGGTAGTTCTTCATTTTACATGTTACAAATAAATATTGTACTGGGTATTTCATTAAATTACACTGCTGAAAGACAGGTAGCTGTTTACGTTCTGGTCCAGGATTCCTCAAAGTTTCAGTTTACATGAAGGTTAATACATACAGGTCCAAGGCACTAAACTCATTGAGTGCAACATTTTAATATTGTTTTAACATCAATTTTACATTTATCATTTTGGAATTTTAGGACCTATGTAGCTTTCCTGAAAACAATAATGAAAAATAATTTTATATATTGTATCCAAAATACGTGAAATATGTATTTTATTGTTTGGAGAAAACATGTACTCTCATTGTTCATTTTCCACAGCGTATGGGTATGGATGAAACTTCATGAAATATTAAACAAAAGGTGTATACGAAAAAGTTTCTACTAACCCTTACCCTGATATTTCTAGACCTCTTAATTTGATTGGGCAGGGGTTTGTAGAACCTGCATGAACAGATCGATTGAGTTACTTGCCGGGCCAGCTCAGGAAACATACACAACTCTGGTACTATCCAATTGAAATTGTGTTTACTTGTAAGGAACAGGGTTGCCAGATTTCATTGACAGTATACCGCAAATGCCCGCAGAAAATGCCTGTAGACTCCACAAAAGAAACGCCCAAACATAACGTAAAAATTATCTGTAAATCAACCTGCCCAAGGCCATTTTTGCCTGCACACTGTCATTACAAATACCGCAATTGTGCGGGAAACTTCCCCATCTGGCAACGCTGGTGAGGGGAATAACTGGCGATGCCAGTCATTTTAGCTAGTTAACTAGACTTGCTACATTACCACAAACATAATGAGTCAGGAAACACATAATGACATGACCAAATTCAATCACACACGCGTGATGATCATACGGCTTAATATGTAGGTCTTCACTTTTTAAATTACTGTAAGATTTAAATATATAAACAAGGCCTTTGTACTGACAATAAGGCACATTTTGTCAAATTAACTGTTATATGCAGCCCACAGCCCAGTGTCAAAGAAAACACCCACTCACACTTGCTAGCTTGTGTTAACATGAAGTCAAATTACAATAAAGCTCAAGCTTTAATTGACCAACATGTCCTGACTACTGCACAAATAAATAAATATTGAGGAAAAATAGAAATGGAGCAATACTACTGTGCAAACATGTCCAATGAACTGAAAGTCTACGTCAGTGTCCACCTTCTATCGCAAAATAGAATCATGATGTCACATACCTGTCCAGTCTGGTGTATACAGTGTTGACAAGAGTCAGGGGATATTCACCCTCTATACAATCACATTCCAAATCATTACAAAGGTAATGTGCTGTCACCTGAAAAGTGAAGTGTTTCTGATTAGCCTTAAATAAATCAACTGTTCCTGTAGGATTTCCTGTAAGATGATAAGCAGTGGCGTAGCGTGATGACGCTGGGCTGTGGTGCAACCTGTCCTTTTAGCCCCCCAAGAAAATGACATTGCGGTTTATATGAATGTAGCGCCAATCCTGGCGTAGAAGGGACCCCCAGCCATTACATATATTTAATCTATTCCAGAACTAGAACATCTGATTTCACTTGTAGACATTTAGTATTCCATGAAAAAGGTATCACAAAAATACACATAATTTTACTCTTTGTAACATAACATTTTTTTTATGAAAAGGAGGGTGAACACAAGGAGGGTGAACACTTATGGACTGTAGTATACAGTATATAGTAAAATCCTATAATGTTATTTGGTCATTTAAAAGTGCATTATACAAGCTTGTGCCACCAATCAGCAGTTTGATGTCTACTGTAACGAAATGGCAATCCAGCAGTAACTTACTCCTAGCTTTTCTTGACTATCTAGCTAACTGGCTAAATGAGGTATCTAATGTTACCTTACCTGTCCAGTAGAATCACCACCGTTCATCAATGTTCCAACTTCATCTGTTGCCATCTAATACGACCCCGTTTTTTGGGACGCTGTGTAAAATGCAAATAAAACGTGAATGCAATGATGTGCAAGTCATTAATTCCTATATTTCACTGAAAATAGTACAGACAACATGTCAAATGTTGAAACTGAGAAATATTATTGTTTTGGGAAAAATACATGCCCATTTTGAATTTGATGCCAGCCACATGTTTCAGAAAGGTTGGTACAGGCCATGTTTACTACTGTGTTGCATCACCTTTTAACAATAGTTAAGGAACTGAGGAGACCAATTGCTGTAGTCAAGTGAAATGTACTCCCATTCTTGCTAAAAATAAGATTTCGACATTGTCTTGCTGATATAAGCAAGGCCTTCCCTGAAAAAGACATTGTCTGGATGGCAGCATATGTTGCTCCAAAACCTGTGTATATTGTTCAGCATTAATGGTGCCTTCACAGATGTTCCTGTCATCTATGCCAGGTGCCCTATTGCACCCCCATATCATCACGGATGCCGGCTTTTAAACTGTGCGCTGATAACAAGCCGGATGGTCCCATCCTCTTTAGTCCGGAGGACGCGGTTGTCCATGATTCCAATAAAAGTTTTTTTTGGGGGATTCGTCAGAACACAGGACCGTTTTCTACTTCACCACAGTTCAATTTAAATGGCCGGCAGCGTTTCTGGATCTGGTTTATATATGGTTTCTGCATTGAATGGTAGGGTTTCAACTGTTCCTGAACCCATGCAGTGATGGCAACTACAGAATTGTCTGTTTTTAATGCAGTGCCGCCTGAGGTCATGGCCATCCAATAGGGATTTTCCACCTTGTCCCTTCTGTACAGAGATTTCTCCCGATTCTCAGAATCTTTAATTATTTTATGTCCTGTAGATGATGAGATCCCCAAGTTCTTTAAAATGTTATGTTGAGGAACGTTATTCTTAAATTGTTGCACTATTTGCCTTTCACAGAGTGGTGAACCCCTCCCAATCTACACTTCTGAAGGCTCATCCTTCCTGGGATGCTCTTTTTATATCCAATCATGTTACTGACCTGTTGCCAACCTAATAAGTTAAGATGCTCCTCCAGGTTTTTTTGCAATTGCACCAGCCTTTTTTTTTTTATGTGTTGCTGGAATCAAATTCAAAGTGGTCATGTATTTTTTTAAGAAACACGAACACTTAAAACACTACTCATATGGCAACAAATGAACAATCTTGATGTAGTTTGACATTTGGTATCTATGTATGAAGATCTTCAAGTGTTGTATAAATAAGTCCAGTATGTAAAAAAACTACATGGGGTCACAATTGGTCAGGAAAAAACATCTAACATTGGCTTAATGTTTGTACACGTGCAGTTTCTTTTACCCTACATACCATATTGCATTATTTTCATGCTTACTAAATGCTGAAACCTACTAAATGCTGTTTGCAGCTTTAATTGAAGTTGCAAATGTAAAGACAATTGCTTAGTTACAGTAACATATGTTCCAAGGGTCTTCAAAGTTTCCTTTTATCATTATTTGGTCCCCTTATTCGCTGCTTGCAGCTATATTTATTATTATTCTTCTCCAGGGCCATTTTCAGAGGTCCATAGCTCGGTCCTCTCTGGTTCAAAATGCTCCAAACTTTGCCTGATTGTAGACGGCCATGGTCCGAAGGAACTTGACCATCATGGTACCCATACTCCTCATGGTGGCGCTGTAGCACTCAGTCGAAAATGGAAAAAGCGAAGCTCAGATCTCATGAACCGAATGTTGTAGAGACACGCAACCAAGTTCCAGATATACCCCATCTCATGTTGACCAAAACAGTCTCTGGGCTCTTTCAAATTCGCCCCTTGGATTTTCCTTCATTTTTAATTTAGTGAAAAACACGTTAACGACATCTCCTCCGAGACCGCTGAACGGATTTGCATGCCGTTTGGTGTGAAGGACCTTTGAACCGTTATCTTTAAATGTTATATAAGGAAAGTTGATATCTCAAATAGTACGGCCAAAATCAGCAAATTAAATTGAGCTGGGCGGGTCTATGACTTTAGACGTCCATTAATCCCAAATGGAATATCAAACAGCTTTGAAACTAAACATACTGGTACATGTGTCACTCAAGAATGGACAGAAAAAGTCCCATACAGATATACCTCTTGGGCTCTATAAACATCACCGATGTTTCTCACGTTTTGCCGTTAATATAAACACACTTAAACAACATCTCCTCCGAAACAACTAAACAGATTTGGTTGACAATTGGTGTAAAGGACCACTGGACCATTGTCTTTAAAAGTTATATAAGAAAAGTTGATGTCTCAAACAATATGGCCTCCATTTTGACTTCTGTGAAAAACTTGTTAACAACATCTCCTCCGAGACTGCTGAATGGATTTGCATGCTGTTTGATGTGAAGGTCCTTTGAACCGTTTTCTTTAAAAGTTATATAAGGGAAGTTGATATCTCAAACAATATGGCCTCCATTTTGACTTCTGTGAAAAACTTGTTAACAACATCTCCTCCGAGACTGCTGAATGGATTTGCATGCCGTTTGGTGTGAAGGTCCTTTGAACCGTTTTCTTTAAAAGTTATGTTAGGGAAGTTGATATCTCAAACAATAGGGCCGAAATCAGCCAATGAAATGACTTTAGACGTCCATTAACCCCAAAAAGAACACCAAACAGCTACGAAACAAAACATACTCATAAATGTGTCTGCTAGGAATGGACAGGAAAACTCCCATACAGAAATACCGCTTGGGGGCTATAAACGTAACCGATGTTTCTCACGATTTTGCTGTTGATTAAAACACACTTAAATTACATTTCCTCTGTAACAGCTGAATGGATTTGGATGACAATTGGTGTAAAGGACGACTGGACCATTGTCTTTAAAAGTTATACATCCCTGTTCTTCGATGTTCTGACCCTGGTTTGATTCCCCTTTGAGATGTTCCAAGTATTGTATTTCAGAAATGTATAGCCACTATGTACTTTTCAGCCTTCACACAACAATATATATCCCCTCTGTAATACCATGATTCTCATATGTTTAGGAGACTTTCTGGTTTCAAGGTCTTTTTGTTTTGTTTTGATTTCCTCTCCTTCGATTGGACATCCTGACTACTAGCGGCATTGAGCATTTTTAAGTAGCAAAACATTTCTCTAGTGAGAGCATGCAGTAATATGCTTCCTGTGCCCCGCTTGGCCCCCTGAAACACTGCTCGCAGCTTTAATTTTACTTGTTCTTTGTCTGATACTCACTTTGCTTCCATATTTTTTAGTTTCTTATTAATTATGGAATCTCCTCCGCTGGGGGAGGCCTGCGTCCACCATAATTTCTTCAGAAATAACTGAGGGGCATTTGGAGTGCTCTGTGTACCTGCACCCAAAGCCTGTCATTGGCCCTCACCTCACACAACCTTCTATGTTGTACTTCAAACTATGGCAGTGGGGGTGGTGTCAGTCATGACACTGCCAGAGACTAATTGTTATTTCCTTTGGAAGCCCTGAACCGTACGGTGAGTTCATACATCTGTTGTAACGAGACTCACTTACAGATGCAGCTGCATGAAAATAAGATTGTTATTATTTCAAGATAAACCAATTCTCTGATTCATTGATATGCAAATCACTTCATGCATCTTTATTTTCAGAAAATGGATGGTTGTATTCCTTAAATTTTTTTTATCATGTAACATCTATCTTAAAGGATGCAAAAAAATGCATTTGAAATGGGCCTGCCATATCTGATGATTATGAGCTATATCAGGCTGATTTTCTGCCATTGAAAGATCCACAACTGATTCCTAATTAATTGATTCATTTATTATTTGGATATTCGTTTTTTAATTTTACCCTGAACCGGAAGGGTTATAAGGGTTGTATAACACATGACGGTAAAATGAACTCCAGGATTTTACATGCAAACAATCTTGCCCCCGGGGGATGTAGCCTAGAGGTTACTCTGACCATATAGTATCTAGAACATTATAAAAAATATCAACATTAGACTTTAGTAGAAAATGAATAAAGTGGAAGGTTAACCAAAGCCATAGTAACCTATAACTGTTGGAGCCGTATTGCAGCGATAATTAAAACATGCCATTTGAGCATTAATGCCATTTTAATTAATGAGAATTTTGCAAGGATAGTTAAGAATGCGCCACTTAACTTGGGTCTGGCCTATACATGTCAGTTGGATTATGAATTGTAATGAAGTGCTGCACTGTTCATCACTGTTCATTATTGATTTGACAACTGTTCAATTTAATCTTGGCAATTTAATCTTGTACCTAGCTCAAACCTATATTTATGCAAGGAATACAGTTAAAAATGGTTTATCGGGTTTCCTCCTATTTGAGTTTTTACAGTCAATGCATTTCGGAATGAAAACTCACTATTTCCAACCTATTGAAAATGACTGTCTACGTGTTTCCAATGTTAAATGTATTTCACCTGTATGGTGTCAGTATTTACGATAGGTTGTGTTGATGTAGGCTGTGTTTTTAAATGAGAAAACAAATTAGTTTTGCATACTTTTTAAAGTTTTTAAAAGTTAGTTTCTCATTATAATGAGATAAAGTTAAAAATGTGGCACCCAAAAAAAGTAATCACCTTACAGTTCAGGGCTTCCGTAATTATCAGATATTTTAACATGGAAAATGCTGCGTAAGGCACTTTTAAGCAAAAATGCCATTTGTATTGTGTGTGACACTGGATGGTTTGTCAGTGAAAATTGTAACGGTAATGTTTCATATTGGACCCTCCACCTCGCATTCCTCATTCTGTCTTACCTCTGTGTTATTATCTCCTTGTAACACTGTGTTGAAGAGGATAAAAACGCACTGCCCAACCGCTGCACGGAGAAACGTCAATAGGCATGTATTTTTAAAGGCATTGTTTAAAACTGGAATATTATCTGGGGGTGCACTCAAACTCAGTGAGCTGAGAACATTTCAGTTGGTGTACACCTTCCAAAAAAATTCTCTCTATCTTTTTCCCCAACACCTGTTTCAATCAATATTTCTTTTCTTTCACACTTACTGGCTTTTGCTGTTTCCCTGGTGAATATATCTTTTGCCACATTCTTCTTTTTAACTTTTACTCTTTCTTATTTCATTATTGAAAACCTTTACCCTTCTCTTTCTTCATTAAATTGTGCTGTAGGGCGGCCTTCCTGATTTTTGGGACGGCTCTGTGCAGTCCACAAGTGAAAGGTGAGGAAGACAACTTAGCCTTTTCAGGAGAAGATGTATTTGTGCATGTGAGCTGGAAGTGTGTACTACCTATGATTGTTCTGCTGCAGTTGAATGATTCCAGACAGAATGCTCTGTGTGTGACAGGAGTGTAGAAGAATCACAGACCTCTGGAGGCTTTACCTCAGCCATCAACCTGAACAAACACACACACGCACACATACAGGCTGCTGAACACCACAAGGTAAAGCTGCTTTTGTTTGTTCTCACTGCAGAATCTAGCATGGTTGTAATTTTTTATATGTATACGATACTGAGAGTGTGTGGAGGAGTGCAGGTTTCCACCAATACCACCATCTGTTGGAAATGTATTGCCATCCTTTATAGACAGAGGAGAAGAGGGGGTCGCCAGAAGTAGCTGGTGAACAGTATTATGTGCAATGTTATAAATTTCACAAACAGATACTAAATCCCAAATTAACCCCTCCTGACTCCACTCGAGCCTTGGTCCTCCATTTGTGCATCTATGCAGGTCTCCGTCATTTGCACAAGTATGCCACTTCCTCAGGAAGTAAAAATGATCCAGGGTGTAGGGGATCATTAGACCCTCCAGTGGCCCCTTTGAGAGATTGTGAAATAATGCGGTCTCCACAGGCAAAGTGTCATTCCATAAGGCATAACATTATTTTGGAAATAATAGACAGGTCTGCCTAATGTGACGTGTATTTGTTTACATCTGACACGTAGACTTGACAGGTAGAAAAAATGTAATTCCTCCTAAATGAAATGCTAAATTGTTAATGATTTCTTATTAGATGATAGGAAGGATTTGTACATTTGAATTTATGGCTGGTTTTATTAATTATAAGTTGACCATGAATTGCATCATTCAAGTCATAAGACTGTCCCAAAGTTAATGTGTTCATTGAACCTCTGGTCATTCTATGGAACTCAACCTCAAAGTTTTATCAGAACAGGTGGATAGGGGCCAGTTTGAGATTCACATGGTGTGTTTTCATGTCGTTTGAATACATACATTCATAAGTCAGAACATAAATATGATTTATGTTTACCCATTTTACAATACTCAGTAAGCTAACTGGGTGATGGAAACTTGAAAGTCACCTGTGACCGACTTTCATCCGCCATGTTCAAAGTCAATGTTTGTCTTGATTGTTCGAAATTACACACAATGCTGGTGAGCTGTAGAAATCAACATAAAATGGGCAAACATACTTATTACCCAAAACTTTATTCATACAAATAATTGTGTGCTGTGTTATTTTGAAAATCATTTTTAAACATATAGGAGTTCTGGAGCCTAAGCATTACCAGAACTAAAGAGGTCCTAATCTTGATCCCGTATGCAACTGATCTGTACAATGCGACTCACAAATATGGAACGCTATTCACAAATATGTATTGCCCCTCACAAATATGTGGAGCAACTCACAAATACTGTGGGTATTTGATACACTGCCGATTTTGCAGGTTTTCCTACTTACAATGCATTTAGAGGTCTGTAATTTCTATCATAGGTACCATTTTATCATAGGTTCAATTGTGAGAGATGCAATCTAAAACAAAAATCCAGAAAATCACATTGTATGATTTCTTTAATAATTAATTTGCATTTTATTGCATGACATAAGTATTTGATCACCTACCAACCAGTAAGAATTCCGGCTCTCACAGACCTGTTAGTTTTTCTTTAAGAAGCCCTCCTGTTCTCCACTCATTACCTGTATTAACTGCACCTGTTTGAACTTGAGCTGTGAAAGGACATCAGGGATAAAGTTGTAGACCTGCACAAGGCTGGGATGGGCAAGCAGCTTGGTGAGTAGGCAACAACTATTAGAAAATAGAAGAAGATGACAGTCAATCTCCCTCGGTCTGGGGCTCAATGCAAGATGTCACCTCGTGGGGCATTAATGATCATAAGGAAGGTGAGGGATCAGCCCAGAACTACACGGCAGGACCTGGTCAATGACCTGAAGAGAGCTGAGACCACAGTCTCAAAGAAAACCATTAGTAGCACACTACGCCGTCATGGATTAAAATCCAGCAGCGCACGCAAGGTCCCCCTGCTCAAGCCAGCGCATGTCCAGGCCCGTCTGAAGTTTGCCAATGACCATCTGGATGATCCAGAGGAGGAATGGGAGAAGGTCATGTGGTCTGATGAGACAAAAATAGAGCTTTTTGGTCTTAGCTCCACTCGCTGTGTTTGGAGGAAGAAGAAGGATGAGTACAACCCCAAGAACACCATCCCAACCCGTGAAGCATGGAGGTGGAAACATCATTCTTTGGGGATGCTTTTCTGCAAAGGGGACAGAACGACTGCACCATATTGAGGGGAGGATGGATGGGGCCATGTATCGTGAGATCTTGGCCAACAACCTCCTTCCCTCAGTAAGTGCATTGAAGATAGGTCGTGGTTGGGTTTTCCAGCATGTCAACGACCTGAAACACACAGCCAGGGCAACTAAGGAGTGGCTCCGTAAGAAGCATCTCAAGGTCCTGGAGTGGCCTAGCCGGTCTCCAGACCTGAACCCAATAGAAAATCTTTGGAGGGAGCTGAAAGTCCGTATTTCCCAGTGATAGCCCTGAAACCTGATGGTTTGGAGGAGTGGGCCAAAATCCTTGCTGCAGTGTATGCAAACCTGGTCAAGAACTACAGTAAATGTATGATATCTGTAATTGCAAACAAAGGTTTCTGTTCCAAATATTAAGTTCTGCTTTTCTGATGTATATCAAATACTTATGTCATGCAATAAAATGCTAATTAATTACTTAAAAATCATACATTGTGATTTTCAGGATTTTTGATTCCGTCACTCACAGTTGAAGAATACCTATGATAACAATTACAGACTTCTACATGGTTTGTAAGTGGGAAAACCTGCAAAATCGGCAGTGTATCAAATACTTGTTCCCCCAACTGAATGTAAGGCCTCTCACAAATGTAATGTAAATCACAAATGCAGGTGACAAATGCTGTAACATTCACAAAAAAATGATTCAACAAAAAACGTGTATTTTTACATGTATTTGCTTATCATCCTTTGTTTTTGTTTACAATTTTTCATTTGTTTTTGGATTTTGATATATTTTTGTGAAACTTCATATTTCTTGACCGTGATTTTTATTTGACAATTGCATTACGTATTTCTGAATCGCTGTCATTGGCATCTCAAAAAGGGCACCCCCGCAAATATATATATTTTTTACAATATATAAAATAAATACCTACATTTATAAATAGCCAAACTGTTTAATTCACACCATCAAGTATTTGTTTTATATACTATGTGACTGTGAATCTGACCAATAATTTAGCTGAGCTTCATTCCTTTCTTACCACTTTCCAGTGTATTACAATGACAAACAGTACGCAATGCCAAGTGTATTTTAGCCTTCATTAACTGTGACACTCATCAATTGAGTTATCAATTAAGCAACAGTCAATGAGCTTCCATGACAGGGAACTAGCCAAAACACTGCACACACATGTTCCAGACCAAAACCTTCAGCATGTTTGCACTGCAACCATCAAAAAGACCAGAAATATTTACTACAAATCATAAGGAGTCCCAATCGGGTCACTAAACCACAGTGCAAATGTAACTAATAACACATCCAAAGCAACATTTCAGAGAAGGGAAACCCATTGCCTTCTGGGCCTTAACCTAGATCCAATGTAAGACACCTGTAATAATGCAAAATAGACTCACCAGTGACGTTCCTTGCTTGAAAAGAGAAGATACAAAAATATCTTTCATCCGGGCAATATTGTCAATGCATTTTCTGTCGAAGTCCACTAAGCCATGAATGAGTAAATTTTCAATTGATAGCACTGTAATTCCAATTACCTCCATAGCCCCATTGTGTTAATGTCTTAATCCTTTTCAAGGTTTGGGGTTAAATGCCTTCCAGGGTTAAACGCCCCCCCCCCCCTGTAATTCTCCACCAAACCTCCAAATGACGACACCTTTCATTTCCACACATTCCTTGGTTGCCACTATTCTTGTATATCTAGAAAATGTTGTTGAATCATCTCAACTGACCAAGTAATTACCCAACAACGATGTTGACATAAGTTGATCTTATTTTTTTATCATTTTAGATATTTATCATTTTAGTTAGACCACTAAACTGATTTTTGGTATGTCAATAGGAAGGCCTTAAGCAAAGTAATACACTTGTTCAGAGAATTTTTTTGTATATTCTTTTAGAGCAATCCTATTTTTGTGGTAATCATGTTTGGTGCTAAACGCACCCTCTCTTTTGGGGCAAATTGCCAAAAAGGGATTTTATCCGTAGGAATATATTGGTAAAATATAACAAAAAATATAACAAAAGGTCAAGATATAGCCTATAAGTAGTTTTTAGTTCAATAGCTAGTTCACTGAGCATATATTAACATCTAATAAAATGCCTATCAAATGGCACTGATATTGAATTCAAACTGATGCTCAATATTATTGATTTAATGTTTTTAACGTAATACTTTTGCCAGTTATCAAAACATATTTAAACATAGTCATCAAAAGTTATTTGTACTGACCCATAATACAGTTGTGCTGATAAGTTTGCATACCCTGGCAGAAATTGTGAAATATTGGCAATAATTCTTGAAAATATCATGCAAAAAAACTGTCTTTTATTTAAGGACAGTGATCATATGAAGCCATATATTATCACAGTTGTTTGGCTCCTTTTTTAATCATACTGATAATAGAAATCACCCAAATGGCCCTGATCAAAAGTTTACATACCCTTGAATGTTTGGCCTTGTTACAGACACACAAGGTGACACACACAGGTGAAAATTGAAATTAAAGGAGAATTTCCAACACATGTGGCTTTTTAAATTGCAGTAAGTGTCTGTGTATAAATTGTCAATGAGTTTCTTAGCTCTCATGTGGATGCACTGAGTAGGCTAGATCCTGAGCCATGGGGAGCAGGAAAGAACTGTCAAAAGCCTGTGCAACAAGGTAATGGATCTTTATAAAGATAGAAAAGGATATAAAAAGATATCCAAAGGCTTGCAAATTCTAGTCAGTACTGTTAAATGACTTATTAAGAAGTGGAAGATTCAGGGATCTCTTGATACCAAGCCAAGGTCAGGTAGACCAAGAAAGATTTCAGCCAAAACTGCCAGAAGAATTGTTCGGGAAACAAAGAAAAACCCACAGGTAACCTCAGGAGAAATACAGGCTGCTGTGGAAAAAAAACGGTGTGGTTGTTTCAAGGAGCACAATATGACGATACTTGAACAAAAATGGTCAAGTTGCCAGAAAGAAGCCTTCACTTAGCCAATGCCACAAAAAAGCCCGGTTACGATATGCCTGACACCACCTTGACACGCCTCACAGCTTCTGGCACACTCTAATTTGGAGTGACTAGACCAAAATAGAGCTTTATGGTCCCAACCATAAGCGCTATGTTTGGAGAGGGGTCAACAAGGCCTATAAGTGAACAGAATACCATCCCCACTGTGTGCGGTTCATGCAAGAGGATCAAAGACTTTGCATGACCTGGAGGCATTTTGCCAAGACGAATGGGCAGATATACCACCTGCAAGAATTCAGGGACTCATTGACAACTATTAAAAAGACTGCATGCTGTCATTGATGCTAAAGGCGGCAATACACAGTATTAAGAATGAATGGTATGAAGAATTTTGAACAGGGGACAGTGAATGTTTTTCTTTGTTGCCATTTTTTTTTTTTATGATTGTACCATTCTGTTATTACCTACAGATGAATGTGAATCCCATAAGAAATAAAAGACGTGTTTTGCCTGCTCACTCATGTTTTCTTTACAAATGGTACATACACTCACCTAAAGGATTATTAGGAACACCTGTTCAATTTCTCATTAATGCAATTATCTAATCAACCAATCACATGGCAGTTGCTTCAATACATTTAGGGGTGTGGTCCTGGTCAAGACAATCTCCTGAACTCCAAACTGAATGTCAGAATGGAAAAGAAAGGTGATTTAAGCAATTTTGAGCGTGGCATGGTTGTTGGTGCCAGACGGGCTGGTCTGAGTATTTCACAATCTGCTCAGTTACTGGGATTTTCACGCACAACCATTTCTAGGGTTTACAAAGAATGGTGTGAAAAGGGAAAAACATCCAGTATGCAGCAGTCCTGTGGGCGAAAATGCCTTGTTGATGCTAGAGGTCAGAGGAGAATGGGCCGACTGATTCAAGCTGATAGAAGAGCAACTTTGACTGAAATAACCACTCATTACAACCGAGGTATGCAGCAAAGCATTTGTGAAGCCACAACATGCACAAGCTTGAGGCGGATGGGCTACAACAGCAGAAGACCCCACTGGGTACCACACATCTCCACTACAAATACGAAAAAGAGGCTACAATTTGCACGAGCTCACCAATATTGGACAGTTGAAGACAGGAAGAATGTTGCCTGGTCTGATGATTTTCGATTTCTGTTGAGACATTCAGATGGTAGAGTCAGAATTTGGCGTAAACAGAATGAGAACATGGATCCATCATGCCTTGTTACCACTGTGCAGGCTGCTGGTGGTGGTGTAATGGTGTGGGGGATGTTTTCTTGGCACACTTTAGGCCCCCCCCCCACGGCCTACCTGAGCATTGTTTCTGACCATGTCCATCCCTTTATGACCACCATGTACCCATCCTCTGATGGCTACTTCCAGCAGGATAATGCACCATGTCACAAAGCTCAAATCATTTCAAATTGGTTTCTTGAACATAACAATGAGTTCACTGTACTGAAATGGCCCCCACAGTCACCAGATCTCAACCCAATAGAGCATCTTTGGGATGTGGTGGAACAGGAGCTTTGTGCCCTGGATGTGCATCCCACAAATCTCCATCAACTGCAAGATGCTATCCTATCAATATGGGCCAACATTTCTAAAGAATGCTTTCAGCACCTTGTTGAATCAATGCCAAGTAGAATTAAGGCAGTTCTGAAGGCGAAAGGGGGTCAAACCCAGTATTACTATGGTGTTCCTAATAATCCTTTAGGTGGGTGTATATTACCAATTCTCCAAGGGTATGCAAACATTTGAGCTCAACTGCATGTGGAGTCCTTCAGGACTCAGGTGTACTCTCCTCATCTCGCTGTCGATGATTCATCAAGAAATTTAGTGGGAAGCCAAATTATCTGACCCTGGCATCCTTCTGCCATGTGAGCTGTCTGGAAGATTTGAAACAGATTCGACCAGTGTGGTTGTAGTAATTCTTCTTGAACAGGTTGCTGGTACTCTGTTGTCTGTGTCCAGTCGGTAATGTGATATATCATCAGAAAAGAGGTTTGTGATGTCCTGTTGATGATCTGTTGAATGTATAACTGCAAAACAATGGTTAGTGTGGTTCAACAGTCCATCGGTCTTTCATCCACTGGGTATTGTTCCGTCTACTTCCAACAATGAAGACAATAGATCAATTCTGAAAGCTTGTGGATCTCAGAAGTTCCATTGTTAGAGTGAAGCTTAAACCCCATTAAGACAAGTTTCCATAAAAGTCTATGTCAAATTTCCTTTTCAATCCAGAACTAGCTTGGTTGGTGTTTGATTCCTTGTGCTATATTCATGCCCAATAGCAACTAGCAGTGGAATAAGATTGTCAGACTTGACTTTGTTTAGCCAAATCAAAAATGTTTAGATCTATTCTATTCAACCATTAAAATGTTAGACCTTACATCAAACAAAATAATTTCAAAATAAACGTTATAACTATGCAAACAGGAAAAAACAGATTTTTTCATTTACCAATTTGGTTTGCTTTGAACTCAATGTTCAGCTCTTTCCAATCATAATCAATTATCATATCATACATTCCCCCCTGTATTCACTTCACTAAGTCAATAGAAAGTGACATCATGAGTGAAAACAGAACAATGACAAATATGGCCACAGGAGGTGCCATCCTGAACCCGCGCTGGCCATCATGTCAAGACAGACATGAAAAACAGAGAATTGGTAATAGGGATGGATCCAGAATCCATACGATAAGGAGTTGCATACAGCATATTCATAACAAAACAAAGTGGAAATGCTAAAAAACACAAATATTCACAAACACAATCAAAGACATCAATGTGCAACACGGTCGCTTGTGCGAAGGAATTATAAACCATATAACCTATTGACAAATGTGTCTTACATAGCTAAACAGCTGTCAAATTCGACTCAGTACCTTCCCACAGGTCTGTGAAATTGGCTATCATTCTTTTATAAATCTCCTGTAGTGTCTTGGCACATGCCTTACTAAATCAGTTTGTCCTCTAGGGGATAAGCTGCTCAACTAAATTGTAGGAGAGAAAAACTCCAGCCCAAGTTCCAGTGGTTTACCAACTGCCACCACTAGGGCAACCACCAGGGCGATTGTATTAGCATATCCACAGCAACCAAATTTAGCATGTTCACAGGCAATAGCCAAATTACCTCATAACAAACAATGTTTTGATTTACCTTGTACATTTTAGGGAAATGTTCAAAAATTTCTATTCCAAATTGTGGTGGTCGGCCAAATCCAAAATCCCAACTTTAATGCATATTTTGAACACATCTGTGGTTCTATTGACATTAAGATTGGGGATCAACATCGGGGATGCCTTTAGGTCCCTACCCTCACTGCAGTTGATTTCAAAACCGTACATTTCAATGTTAAAGCTATTGAGAGTTGAATCTATTTAGCTTTCACTTAAAGTTTGATTATCCCAAAACTGAATATGCTTGTGTTGGTGAAATGACAGAAGGTGACACAAGTCTGAGCACTCAAATTGAACCCTTAGTAAAAGGTTACTCTGATTTAATGGGAAAGGTTGGGGTCATCCTAGGCGGTCTGCCCCCCTTCCTGGAGCCCCTGACTTTACCCACTTATGGTGAGCCATTAAAAAGGTAAAATGCATTGTTTAATGTATATGAAATTTAAGTTTCCACACATTACAATTTGATATGGTCATCAGACTGTCTGTAGCAAGATATGTTATTCTTTCAACTTTGTTGTAATCTTTCATTAACTGAAGGTTCAGATTTATTGTCCTACTCATCTAATATTATTGCATTTTCTGAAAAAGCTTGTCAAATCTACACAGAAACTAAACATTAGGGTGGAAAATTAGAAAATGCTTAAGAATGGCGATGTTGACAGAAAACAGATGTATATGATGTCACCAAAAGCAAGGTAGAATAATGAGTAATTCAGTTTAGACCTTAAACCCTTACATCAATCTACTCTATTTGTTCATTTGTCAATTAACCAATTTAGAATATAAACTCCATTAATGAGTATCAGGAATCAGTTTTATAAAAACTAGCAATATCTCATTTATCATTGGTGAACACAAACAGAAACTATATTATTTAACCAAAAACTCAGTTCAGCATTTAAAATATCAAAAATTTTATTTAAGGGAATACACTCGCTGGGACTGTTTTTCCCTCTTTTGTAGGCTATGACTATATTAGATTCAAATTCAGTCCTCATGGGTCACAGCGTGTCTTTCTTAACAAATACTTGAACCATGTGGATTCTTAATTCTACCATGAGAGAAAACCCAACCCTAGTCTCTTTTACCAGATTAGAAAATCATCATTGTACATATTCCTAATTTATCACTCGGTTTAGATTTCCCTACGTGTACTAGCTAACAGCTAAGCATGTGGCAGCCAATTACCATGCGGTGGGCCTGGTAAAGGCCTAACCACATTGTCGTGGTGACCCCCCCCCCCCCCCCCCCCCCCCCCCCAGGCACTAATCAACCCTCACTGAATGCATGACGTCAATGGATGAATGCGTGATATTCACAGATGAATGATCAGACTTTGGTTGAATTTTAATGAACTTACAAATTAAATATAAGATTGCCATGACCATTCAAAAACCTAATTAGGCTATTATGGAAACATAATACAAACGATATAGGCTTATCACGGAACCGTTTTTCAATAGGAGATTCAGCTTATTGTGTAGGCTAATTCATCAAATGTAAATCTAAATAGTAAATCTACAAATGTAAATACCAAGGATATTGTTTACCAGTCACCAATTACCAATTCAACAAAGGTATTACAAATTCCATCCATCCATCTTCTTCCGCTTATCCGGGGCCGGGTCGCGGGGGCAGCAGTCTAAGCAGAGATGCCCAGACTTGCCTCTCCCTAGACACTTCCTCCAGCTCTTCCGGGGGGACACCAAGGCATTCCCAGGCCAGCCGGGAGACATAGTCCCTCCAGCATGTCCTAGGTCTTCCCTGGGGTCTCCTTCCGGTGGGACGGGACCTGAACACCTTCCCAGGAAGGCGCTCAGGAGGCATCCGGAACTGATACCCAAGCCACCTCAGCTGACCCCTCTCGATGTGGAGGAGCAGCGGCTCTACTCTGAGCTCCTCCCGGGTGACCAAGCTTTTCACCCTATCTCTAAGGGATCGCCCAGCCACCCTGCGCAGAAAGCTCATTTCGGCCGCCTGTATCCGGGGTTTCTTGTCCTTTCGGTCATGACCCAAAGCTCATGACCATACGTGAGAGTAGGAACGTAGATTGACTGGTAAATCGAGAGCTTCGCCTTGCGGACCAGCTCTTTCTTCACCACGACAGACCGATACATCGACCACATTACTCCTGAAGCTGCACAGATCCGTCTGTCAATCTTCCATTCCATCCTTCCCTCACTCGTGAACAAGACCCCTAGATACTTAAACTCCTCCACTTGAGGCAGGCACTCTCCAACAACCTGATGTGGGCAAGCCACCCTTTTACCATGGCCTCGGATTTGGAGGTACTAATGTTCATCCCCACCGCTTCACACTCTGCTGCAAACCGTCCCAGTGCAGTGTATTACAAATTACTTTTTTTATTTTATTTTTTATTTCATATCCTCTTTGAATTTTCTCTACTTATTTTACTGAAGATTAATATTCTACAAATGTATTAGGCTAAATAATTATTCACAAAACCAAAAAAACTTGTTTCGGACCTCATCTTTTTCTAATAACTCCTTGGTTTTTCGATAACTTATTCATGTCACCTATAGACAAATCTTATATGCCTGTAATCTAGGAGACTATAGCTATGCATTGCCATTGAAATCAACTCAATAGCCCCGCTACAATCCCCTGAGGAGACCTGCAAATATGCGCCGTTCATATCGCCTATTCTCTGCTTATAATACTGAAGATTAAGATTCTACAAATGCATTAGGCTACATAATTCACTAAACAAAATAACAAATATGTTATTTTTTTAGACTTCTATATACAGGTGCTGGTCATAAAATATGAATCTCATCAAAAAGTTGATTTATTTCAGTAATTCCATTCAAAAAGTGAAACTACAATTCATTGATGATTATATCTGAAAACTAATGAAAATCCCAAATTCAGTATCTCAGAAAATTTGAATATTACTTAAGACAAACACAAAAAAAATTGCATTGCATTGCATTGCATTGCATCATTGCATTGCATTGCATTGCATTGCATCATCTTCCGCTTATCCGGGGCCGGGTCGCGGGGGCAGCAGTCTAAGCAGGGATGCCCAGACTTCCCTCTCCCCAGACACTTCCTCCAGCTCTTCCGGGGGGACACCGAGGCGTTCCCAGGCCAGCCGGGAGACATAGTCCCTCCAGCGTGTCCTAGGTCTTCCCCGGGGTCTCTTCCCGGTGGGACGGGACCGGAACACCTTCCCAGGAAGGCGTTCCGGAGGCATCCGAAACAGATGCCCAAGCCACCTCAGCTGACCCCTCTCGATGTGGAGGAGCAGCGGCTCTACTCTGAGCTCCTCCCGGGTGACCGAGCTTCTCACCCTATCTCTAAGGGATCGCCCAGCCACCCTGCGGAGAAAGCTCATTTCGGCCGCCTGTATCCGGGATCTTGTCCTTTCGGTCATGACCCAAAGCTCATGACCATAGGTGAGAGTAGGAACGTAGATTGACCGGTAAATCGAGAGCTTCGCCTTGCGGCTCAGCTCTTTCTTCACCACGACAGACCGATACATCGACCGCATTACTGCAGAAGCTGCACCGATCCGTCTGTCAATCTCCCGTTCCATCCTTCCCTCACTCGTGAACAGGACCCCTAGATACTTAAACTCCTCCACTTGAGGCAGGCACTCTCCACCAACCTGAAGTGGGCAAGCCACCCTTTTCCGACTGAGGACCATGGCCTCGGATTTGGAGGTACTGATTTTCATCCCCACCGCTTCACACTCGGCTGCAAACCGTCCAAGTGCATCCTGAAGGTCCTGGCTTGAAGGGGCCAACACGACAACATCATCCGCAAAGAGCAGAGACGAAATCGTGTGGTCCCCAAACCTGACACCCTCCGGCCCCTGGCTGCGCCTAGAAATTCTGTCCATAAAAATTACGAACAGAACCGGTGACAAAGGGCAGCCCTGCCGGAGTCCAACATGCACAGGTAACAAGTCTGACTTACTGCCGGCAATGCGGACCAAGCTCCTGCTTCGGTCGTACAGGGACCTGACAGCCCTTAGCAAAGGACCCAGGACCCCATATTCCCGAAGCACTCTCCACAGGATGCCGCGAGGGACACAGTCGAATGCCTTCTCCAAATCCACAAAACACATGTGGACTGGTTGGGCAAACTCCCATGAACCCTCCATCACCCTGTAGAGGGTATAGAGCTGGTCCAGTGTTCCACGGCCTGGACGAAAACCACACTGTTCCTCCTGAATCCGAGGTTCTACTATCGGCCGTATTCTCTTCTCCAGAACCCTGGCATAGACTTTCCCGGGGAGGCTGAGAAGTGTGATCCCCCTATAGTTGGAACACACCCTCCGGTCCCCCTTCTTATAAAGAGGGACCACCACCCCGGTCTGCCATCCCAGAGGCACTGTCCCCGACTGCCACGCGATGTTGCAGAGGCGTGTCAGCCAAGACAGCCCCACAACATCCAGAGACTTGAGGTACTCAGGGCGGATCTCATCCACCCCCGGTGCCTTGCCACCGAGGAGTTTCTTAACCACCTCGGTGACTTCAGCCCGGGTGATGGACGAGTCCACCTCTGAGCCCTCATCCTCTGCTTCCTCAATGGAAGACGTGACGGCGGGATTGAGGAGATCCTCGAAGTACTCCTTCCACCGCCCGACGACATCCCCAGTTGAGGTCAACAGCTGCCCACCTCTACTGTAAACAGCGTTGGTAGGGCACTGTTTCCCTCTCCTGAGGCGCCGGATGGTTTGCCAGAATCTCTTCGAGGCCAGCCGATAGTCCTTCTCCATGGCCTCACCGAACTCCTCCCAGGCCCGAGTTTTTGCCTCCACAACCACCCGGGCTGCAGTCCGCTTGGCCTGTCGGTACCCGTCAGCTGCCTCTGGAGTCCCACAAGCCAACCAGGCCTGATAGGACTCCTTCTTCAGCTTGACAGCATCCCTTACTTCCGGTGTCCACCACCGGGTTCGGGGATTGCCGCCTCGACAGGCACCGGAGACCTTACGGCCACAGCTCCGAGCGGCCGCTTCAACAATGGCGGTGGAGAACATGGTCCACTCGGACTCAATATCTCCAACCTCCCTCGGGATCCAGTCAAAGCTCTGCCGGAGGTGGGAGTTAAAGATCTCTCTGACAGGAGACTCGGCCAGCCGTTCCCAGCAGACCCTTACAGTACGCTTGGGCCTGCCGAGTCTGTCCAGCTTCCTCCCCCGCCATCGGATCCAACTCACAACCAGGTGGTGATCAGTTGACAGCTCCGCCCCTCTCTTCACCCGAGTGTCCAAGACATATGGCCGCAGGTCAGATGAAACGACAACAAAGTCGATCATCGACCTGCGGCCTAGGGTGTCCTGGTGCCACGTGCACTGATGGACACCCTTATGCTTGAACATGGTGTTCGTTATGGACAAACTGTGACTAGCACAGAAGTCCAATAACTGAACACTGCTCGGGTTCAGATCAGGGGGGCCGTTCCTCCCAATCACGCACCTCCAGGTGTCACTGTCGTTGCCCACGTGGGCGTTGAAGTCCCCCAGTAGAACGATAGAGTCCCCAGTCGGAGCACTTTCCAGCACCCCTCCCAGAGACTCCAAGAAGGTCGGGTACTCTGCACTGCCGTTCGGCCCGTAGGCACAAACAACAGTGAGAGACCTATCCCCGACCCGTAGGCGCAGGGAAACGACCCTCTCGTTCACCGGGGTAAACTCCAACACATGGCGGCAGAGCTGGGGAGCTATAAGCAAACCCACACCAGCCCGCCGCCTCTCACCATGGGCAACTCCAGAGTGGTGAAGAGTCCATCCTCTCTCAAGGAGTGTGGTTCCAGAGCCCAAGCCGTGCGTAGAGGTGATCCCGACTACCTCTAGTCGGAACCTCTCAACCTCACGCACCATCTCAGGCTCCTTCCCCGCCAGCGAGGTGACATTCCACGTCCCTAGAGCTAGTTTCCGTGTCCGGGGATCGGGTTGTCTAGGCCCCCGCCTTCGACTGCCGCCCGATCCTCTCTGCACCGGCCCCTTATGGTCCCTCCTGTGGGTGGTGAGCCCACGGGAGGGCGGCCCCATGTCGCTCGTTCGGGCTTGGCCCGGCCGGGCCCCATGGGGAAAGGCCCGGCCACCAGGCGCTCGCGAACGTGCCCCAACCCCGGGCCTGGCTCCAGGGTGGGGCCCCGGCTGCGCCATGCCGGGCGACGTCACAGGACACACAATTTTCTTCTTCATACACAAAAAATATTTTTAGAAATGTTGGCCAACTGAAAAGTATGAACATGAAAAGTATGAGAATGTACAGCACTCAATGCTTAGTTAGGGCTCCTTTTGCCTGAATTACTGCAGCAATGTGGCGTGGCATGGAGTCGATCATTCTGTGGCACTGCTCAGGTGTTATGAGAGCCCAGGTTGCTCTGATAGTGGCCTTCAGAATCTTCTGCATTGTTGGGTCTGGCGTATCGCATCTTCCTCTTCACAATACCCCATAGATTTTCTATAGGGTTATGGTCAGGCGAGTTTGCTGGCCAATTAAGAACAGGGATACCATGGTCCTTAAACCAGCTACTGGTAGCTTTGGCACTGTGTGCAGGTGCCAAGTCCTGTTGGAAAATGAAATCTGCATCTCCATAAAGTTGGTCAGCAGCAGGAAGCATGAAGTACTCTAAAACTTCCTGGTAGACGGCTGCATTGAGCTTGGACCTCAGAAAACACAGTGGACCAACACCAGCAGGTGACATGGCACCCCAAACCATCACTGACTGTGGAAACTTTACACTGGACTTCAAGCAACGTGGATTCTGTGCCTCTCCTCTCTTCCTCCAGACTCTGGGATCTTGATTTCCAAAGGAAATGCAAAATTTACTTTCATCAGAGAACATAACTTTGGACCACTCAGCAGCAGTCCAGTGTCTTGTTCAAGAGTGGCTTGACACAAGGAATGCGACAGCTGAAACCCATGTCTTGCACATGTCTGTGCGTGGTGGTTCTTGAAGCACTGACTTCAGCTTTTGTGAATCTCCCCCACGTTTTTGAATGGGTTTTGTTTCACAATCCTCTCCAGGGTGCGGTTATCCCTATTGCTTTTACACTTTTTTCTACCTCATCTTTTCCTTCCCTTCGCCTCTCTATTAATGTGCTTGGACACAGAGCTCTGTGAACAGCCAGCCTCTTTAGTTATGACCTTTTGTGTCTTGCCCTCCTTGTGCAAGGTGTCAATGGTCGTCTTTTGGACAGCTGTCAAGTCAGCAGTCTTCCTCATGATTGTGTTGCCTACAAAGCTAGACTGAGAGACCATTTAAAGGCCTTTACAGGTGTTTTGGGTCAATTAGCTGATTAGCGTGTGGCACCAGGTGTCTTTAATATTGAACCTTTTCACAATATTTAAATTTTCTGAGATACTAAATTTGGGGTTTTCATTATTTGTCAGTTATAATCAAAATCAAATCAGAATGAACTGAAATAAACACTTGAAATATATCAGTCTGTATGGAATGAATGTATACATTATACAAATTTCACTTTTTTAATGGAATTACTGAAATAAATCAACTTTTTTATGATATTCTAATTTAATGACCAGCACCTGTAGTTTGATGATGACCCAGTAGATGAGCTGAGGCTCTGGCTGGGTGGTGATGCTGTGGAGGAGAATGTCCATGCTAATAGGGACAATTCGTATGCTAATGACACAAAACGCCGTTCGGCTTTGGCTGATACTGGGGGTCTGAAAGGCCTGGCGGTTTTAGTGTTAAAACATGCTATATACCATCAAAGTGTTTAAACTACATGTAATATTCAATTAAATAAACCTGGCTATTGACAAGGAAAGTGATTCAGTTTCCTTGATAAGTTCCAGCTTCATTTAATGTTTAGGTATGATAAAAAAAAAAAAACTCTTAATAAATGATTATGAAAGCTCACATCAGTTCCTTGTATTGTCCATGATTCCGGGGTCCCATAACAGAGACTCCATCTGGTAACTGCTGTCGTTCGGCCAGGTGGACAAAAAATGCATCTTTGTCCATTTTGACTGTATCCTTTGTCTCCTTTCCCATCTTTCAACTGTTGTCCTCTCTGGGCCTTCTTGACTTTCCTTTGTTCCAACTTCATCTGTACCCATTCATTGATAATGATTCTTTTCATTCTTGATGGTCTTCATCACTGCCGCACCATCGTAGGTTTGCTCGATCAATTTATCTGTATAACCTAATGGCTCGATGGTGGCTTTTATAGCATAAGCAAGACCATAACTGTTTTGTCCCTAACGTCACTGATTCTCCAAAACCTCTCTTTCACTGTCGTACCAGTCATGTAGCGTAGCACAGCTACCATCTGCGGTTTGCAGGACCCGTACGTTGTCTCATTTGTTAAACAGCAATGACACCTGCTTGGCAACCTCCTCCTGGTGTACACTGAAGACACCCTTTGAAAGTTTATTTTGAATAGTGGCTGAGGTGCCTTTGAAGTTGGGCTGTGAATCGTAATGTCTTCCAAGCAAGCCTAATCTAACAGCATTTTTAACATGCGAACCATTGCTTTCGTATTTGACCAGTCATTCAGAAAGATGTTTCAAATCCTTGAGTCCTGTTTTAGAGCAGGCAAGGAAAAGGAGGCAAGGAAAGCAGCAGAGGAAAGCAGGCAAGGAAAGCAGAAGAGGGATTATTTTGCTACACTGGCAGTTATTCCTGATTTTCTCTGGAACCGCTCTCGATTGAAGGCACAGTTTTTTACCTTTCCAGACTGAATGGTATTGAAATCCTCTTGTTGGTGTGGTCCTAAACATTTTTGTTCAAATGGCAAGGTAGAAAATTTCACTTTTAATAAATTGTCAACCTGATTCATTTTGTCTTGCTGTTTGGAGCTGCCTCGCTATTAGTAATGACTAACATACCAACAAAACTGACAGTTGGCTAGCTGGGTAGCAACGCTGATACTGTGTAAACGACATTTACTAAATGTCTTGATGACTTGATCATGCCCTTACAGCTTATTATTGAAAGCACAATGAACATTCTCACAATATATTCATCTGCTCACTTGATTAAACAAACACTGAGGGGCCGGCTCCATGCTCACCAAACAAACACTGAGGGGCCGGCTCCATGCTCACCAAACAAACACTGCTAGAAGCAGGCTACTGACCTTTGGCAACAGGTATAGGAAGATATTTGGTATGTATCGGGACAGTGCTACTGTTGTCATATGTAATAAACACGCAACAATGTTAGTTACGAAAAATATATACAGCTCTGGAAAAAATTAAGAGACACATTTTTCTTTCCTTTCCAAAAAAGTTGAAAAGGAAAGTTTTGAGTGAGGAACAGAAGCGTTAAATTTGCAGTGGTCTCTTCATTTTAACCCTTCTGTTCCTCACTCAAAATCTTCCTTTTCAACTTTTTTTGGAAAGAGCTGTATATATATATAACTTGTTACACTAAATTATTGATCATGTTGTGCACTGCTCCACAGCAACATGTGGTGGGGCCCGGCCCCTAATGTAGAGACGCCCCTGCTTGCTGTATAGATTTCTGACTTGCCACTAGAAATCTATCTCCACACGTCTGCTTCTCAAAGTAGACACTCCAATGCAGAAGTGTCAAACCGGTTCCATGGAGGGCCAAGTGTCTGTGGGTTTTCGCTTTCACCATGTACTTGATTAATTAAAGCCCTACTTTAATCAGCACAATAGTTTACAGCGGCGCTAATATAATCGCAGGGTTTTCTAATGATAAATTAGCCTTTTAAAACCAGAAAAGGAACCAGGCAAGTCTAGTTCAGCTGGCCCACAATTAAAAGTAATAAACGTGGTTGCCTTCACAGGATTCAAACACAGATCTCTCACGTCAGTGGCTGTGTCTTTAACTACTTCACCACAGCGCTATATGTTTGATTAGTGTCGGTATAGAATCTTGACATTAGATCATTTTGTCACACCGAGTTTGAATATTTCGCTTGACACCATTTCGCATTGTGAGACTGAATATGAACTTTGCACAGCTTTGTTTTTCTTTCTTTCGTGAATGACATTGATTCAATAACTATCAATGTACTTTAGGTGATGATAACTGACTGTTTTGTCAAGTGAAAAGACAAGAGAATCATGGAAAGCCCTACTCTTTTACTGCCCAAGGAGGTTTGATCTAGCCTGTATTATCCAGAAATCATGTACGGATGCATACTACGAAAATCAACCAGACATTGTCGCTAACAGTTTTATTTTAGGCTTACTATAGCGTAGCTATGGAAGGTTGTAGCCAGCAAAGTTTTTGTCTGTCCTGACCCAAAAAGCATGCATGGACGCGTACTTTGAAGATCCACCAGAAATAGTTGCAATCTAACCATGAACAGTTTTAGTTTAGGCAAACTATAACGCAGCTACTGAAGGTGGCAGCCAACCAGTCAGTGGCATTCTATAAGTTCTCTGGACAGAAGGTTATAGCCATCAGCCATGTACATCTCCACAGACTGTACATTTTTCAAAGTTGATGGACTTTTCCATTCAAAGACTTTTCTGCGTTATCCCAACAACTAAATATTGATAAGCGTTGGCAGGATAGAGTAAAGCAACGGTTGGACCCCATACTATGTGTAAAACTATAGATTTTGTGGTGTTTCTCATTTGATAGTTTGTAGTGCTTCCCCTTTATGCTTGGTTGCAGTCTAGACCATTCAATATTGAGTGTAGAGTGCATAGTTTGTCATTTACATGCCTTATTAGCACATGCGATGGTAGCCACGTTTTGGAAATCTCTGTTGTGCCCACATTGATCGGGGAACATAAAAGGAAGGCAGTTGTGGAAGGTGGAACATGGGCCTTATAAATTGTGCTGTTCTAGTCTAGGACCCTTTGGTAATACAATGTATTTTTCTATCACTTGTCATGGTATTGGACTTGTGTGCCTGGAATCTGTGTGGTGAAGTCAAGGTTCATCTAAGGGAGTACATCTGATGCCATGCAGCTAAAAATAGCCAGTGAAGCTGCATGGCCAGATTTATGAGCTTGGCAATTTAACACAATATCCCAAACCTCTAATATGATCTGGTCATACAATACAAGCTAGATGTGTAAACAGACAATTATTTTCTTAATGTAAATAATGACAGCATTAGAAATTATAATGGTGTCCAAGGCAGTATCCTGGATAATGTTTATTGATAATATTTCAATTCTGTGTTATTTTTTCTTGTATCTTGTTAGCTATACTCACCAACACAGGATAAACTTCTAACGTTCACTATTGCTGCACCTCTGCTAATGTCCACACTTGTAGTGGTCTTCTGCCCTTTTAATGCCCATCCATGAAAATGACCTATGGTCTGAAATTGACAGTAACGTCGAAAAAGTAAGCTAACTAGGCATATAGCTTATCCAGGGCCAATCTGAAAAGGGGCATCAAGATGGGTAGAAATGACCACAAACTGCAGATCAAGGAACACTTCCACAAAAACTCTGAACCCCTACGCAAGTAGCTTGGCATCCCAAGCCATCACTGACTACCGGCCAAAGAACCCTACCCCCACAGACAGCGACGTCTCCTTCACCGATTAGTTAAACATGTTCTACGCACGCTTTGACAGGGACAACAAAGAGCCAGCCATTAAAGCTGAACTCCCTCTTGATGTCCCCCCCTCTGCCTGTCCCCCGCAGAAGTCTGCACTGGTTGAATGCATGCAAGGCTGCTGGTCCCAATGGCGTCCCCGGGCATGTGCTCAGAGCATGTGCTAGGCAGCTGGCTGAGGTCTTTACCGACATCTTTAACATCTCACTGGCCCAGGCTCAAGAAATGCTTTGAAAGACTTGCTCTGGCCCACCTTATGTCCCGCCTCCCCCGAAAACTGGATCCCTACCAGTTTGCCTACAGGTTGAACAGGTCTACAGAAGACGCCATCCCCATGGCTCTACACTCTGCCCTGACACACCTGGACAAAACCAACACCTGAATGCTATTCAAAGACTTCAGCTCAGCATTCAACACGGCCATCCCCTCTAGGCTGGTCAACACACTCGACCTGGGGATCAGCCCTTCTCTCTGCAACTGGACTTTGGACTTCCTAACCAACAGACCCCAGTCTGTCAGGTTAGACAACCTCACCTCCTCCACCCTGTTTCTGAACACTGGTGTTCCACAATGCTGTGTGGCTGAGCCTTCTCCTGTACTCCCTCTTCACCAACGACTACGTTCCTGTACAGAGTTCCAAAATCATTGTCAAGTTCGCCAACACCACGATGGTAGGCCTGATTAGTGGCTTGAATATAATACCCTGATATCATTCACATTTTTGACGGAATCACAGTATTTAAAGGTATTTATTTTTTGTATGAAGGATTGCAAGAAATGTATTCTAAGTAGTTTTAATTACAAACCCGATTCCAAAAAAGTTGGGACACTGTACAAATTGTGAGTAAAAAAGGAATGGAATAATTAATAAATCTCAAACTTATATTTAATTCACAATAGAATATAGATAACATATTGAATGTTGAAAGTGAGACATTTTGCAATGTCATGCCAAATATTAGCTCATTTTGGATTTCATGAGAGCTACACATTCCAAAAAAGTTGGGACAGGTAGCAATAATAGGCCGGAAAAATTTACAGATAAGGAACAGCTGGAGGACCAATTTGCAACTTATTATGTCAATTGGCAACATGATTGGGTATAAAAAGAGCCTCTCAGAGTGGCAGTGTCTCTCAGAAGTGAAGATGGGCAGATGATCACCAATTCCCCCAATGCTGCGGCGAAAAATAGTGGAGCAATATCAGAAAGGAGTTTCTCAGAGAAAAATTGCAAAGAGTTTGAAGTTATCATCATCTACAGTGCATAATATCATCCAAAGATTCAGAGAATCACAATCTCTGTGCGTAAAGGGTCAATGCCGGAAAACCATACTGGATGCCCGTGATATTCGGGCCTTCAGACGGCACTGCATCACATACAGGAATGACACTGTAATGGAAATCACAACATGGGCTCAGGAATACTTCCAGAAAACATTGTTGGTGAACACAATCCACTGTGCCATTCGCCGTTGCAGGCTAAAACTCCATAGGTCAAAAAAAAGCTGGTGAAAACCGCACGGCACATCACTGGTGCCCAGCTTCCTGCGATCGCAGACCTCCAGAGGATGTTATGTTTTCCACAGGGTACATGGGATAATCCAGGACCCTTCAAACCCATGCCCCCAACTGTTTACACTCCTTCCATCAGGTAGCTGGTACAGGTCTCTTCGGTCCCGGACCAGTAGGCTCAGGAATAGTTTCTTCCCATCTGCTATAACCCTGCTGAACTCTGTGACCCAGTAAACTCTGACCCATCACTTACCATACCCTCCCGCCTCTCTGGGACCTCGTTGCACTACTCCCTTGTACTACTCTGACACTGCCTTGCTATGCCTGATAATGGATAGTGTCTACATCAGGATCCTCACTGCTGCTATCCCTGCATTTCTTTGCACATTTAGAATTGCCATTGTGTCTGCATTCCTCAGGAACATAAATGCTGCTATCTCTGCATCTCTGGTGCACATGCTACATTAATACATCACTCCATTTTCCTCGTTTGCAATGCCATTTTGAAATTGCCATTTGTACCCGAACAACTATTTTCCCAGTTGTAACACATTATACCTTACACTTGTAAAATGTCTCCCCTCCCCTAGTTGCCTTATTGCACATTTAGTATTGCTTATCTACACGTTCCACTGGTAATATACATATACTTGTAAATCTTCGCTGCATTTTGTTGTACTGTATTGTACTGTTCAGTTGCTATAAAGTTGAAGTAAAACAAAATAATGTTGTTAGTGCACTGCTAGCTTGTTAATGGCAATGACTAGCATAGATAGATATGTAACACTTAATTTCAACACAAAAGCACAAGGATCTCGGGAATGATTGCGCTGGTCAATGTTAGCTACGGGTTAGAAATTACGTAGAGAAGTTATTTTAGGGAACTGTAATCTTACATTAGGTATGTTATGTTGCTAATTAGCATGTACATGTTTGTAGGGGTAATTTAAGCAAATATGCTGACATTTGTCACCTTGTCCTGACGAGATTCAAACTGTTATCAAAAAGGGCAAAGTGGCGCAGATCTACACAAAAAACTATTCTAAAATCCCTTATGCGAAAAATGAATGGGGAAAATGCGAAATTTACCGAAAACTAGCCAGTATAGCATATTGCCGCTAGGTTTTATGGGGATTATGACATGTGGACTATTTCGGTCTATGGCCACTGCCAGACAGGTTAAAACAATTTAGTGGACTTAATGCAGGCTTTTTGCCTTTTGGACACATTTCTATCTGATATCCTAATTATCTGACTAAATTAATATCTGATTATCCCTCATCCCTGGCATATTTTGGTTTGAATTTAGATACAGGTCAGATTGGGTATTGATTTTACAACAAATCAGATGGATATATTGGGTATCGGATAAAAATGTCAAGGATATAGTTTGGCTGGAATATAGTACATTTCGTGATCCCATGAAGACCTCAACCTTAGGACACTTTCTTGGTGGACAGTGAAGCACATTCAAGTAGTTCTAAAACGTTTATTCTTGTGATTCTCAATGGAGAGTTTGGTGAGTTTTGTAGTAAAATCTATAAAACAAAGAAACCAGTTTAATAGTTAATTGGCCATTCGTGAATGACATTGATACAGTTAAACTGAATTTTGGTACTAGTTAATTTCAAGTATCAGGTATGAAATAGGATTTACAAACTATAATAGAATTGTTAAGCACTGACGGAATAAAATAAGCCAATACTAAAGTTAAAATACAAAAAAAAGTAATTTCCACAGTGAACAGGGTGGATTTGGTGAGTGTAGTCTGGCCCTTCTGGCTTCTTGATGTTACTGACTGCAGGATAAAGAAAGTGTTCCAGTTGTCAGTGATGCTGGGGTGTCAGTAGTCAGCCTAGGTTTAAGGGGTCGACTGTGGGTCCCTCTCAGCTGTGCGGCGCCTTTTTCCGCCTTCACGGTCAGATGCTCCTTTCAGGTAACGCGTAACACACCTACAGGGGTTCCCAGAATAATTTCAAGTAAAAATATGTTTGAAATTAGTGCATACATTTAATGAATTGGACTTAAATGTAACACTTAGTTTAGCGCAAGGTATTATATACTTCCTGCGTTTTCACCCATATGCTGCCAGGGCAAATTTGCTGCTGGGGGTGTAAAGCTTAGTACTTGACGAGCTGGGGGAACAAACATAACAGCTTTAATTTCACTGCAGAGATTGCATATTCAGTAATAAAACAATAATTGAAATGTGCAAAGCTAATGGAATGTACAACACACCTCGACACCTTTCATCCAGAAAGTAAAGTGCCCTAATGAAAAACAGATTATGGATAAAAGGATTCCTCATCTTAAATAGAAGCAATAGTTTCCAAGACAAAAATCATCAAATAACATCACTTACATGTACTCAAACTTTTGGCTCTGTGAAGTGGAGTCTGGATTATTGGGGAGAAACCTGGCTCTGAGAAAGAGGGAACAGATTATGCACCATAAACAGAAAGCCATTCCATGTTGATGTTCATTAACATGAGGATTTACTTGGTCAAATTCAGGAATAACAAAAAGTAGAGCATTGTTTGCAGCTGCAATGTCCTGTTTGTCCCTCTCAACTCCTTTCAATATTATTTTCCTTTTGGCCCAGTAACTAGACATTGTGACTAACAATGCATTTACCTTTAAAGCCAAAAACGATTGTCCAATAGTAGGTATCTTGGGTGAAGATAACCGGTTATGCTCTGGTCAAGGTAGCTGCAAGAAAACGTGAACAAAACCGGATTGTTAACGTTAGGAATATACAGTAGCTATGCTGTGGGGGGGAACATTATCAGCCACATGTGGAACAGTGAAATTGTTACAAATAAAATGTATTAATTGAGTGTAGTGATTCATGTGAACACAGAATTGTCCTCAAACATAAAAAGTACAGCAATTCAGAGAATTTGAAATCACAATCGCCTTAAATCCAGTACAGTTGCAACACAGCACAAAACGTGCTAGGCACAGTGTGTACTGTTTCAAAGGCAAAACAGCATATGCTAGCCACTCTAGCTACTGGACTAGCAGCATACTTGTTCAGACAAACAAAATCATTTAAACAACCTATATACATCGTTATTTTTGTAAGAAAACACCAAAAGTTAAACTAGTTACATTTCTACATGTACTAGCATCATTGCGTAAACAAGCCTACTTTAGCTTGACTATAGTTAGGCAAGAACAAAGATGACTACAGATTTTAAATGTATAAACTAAATGTAAACATAATATTGCGTTACACAAAAAGGAAACATGTACTTACTTAAACAATGGTAGTCGATGACTTTGCTAGCTAGCAAACTGCAGGCTGTAGTAACGAACTGATGCTAATGTGTGTCCAAACCAACATGGCCGGTCGATTTTGAGAGTAGACTTGTATTTCAAAGCGGCTTGCCGCCAGACGGACGCGGTCCATTAGACCGAGGCAACCGCCAGAGAAAATGAAGTGGTCATCTCGTAAGAAATGGGAGTGACGTATTCGGCGGCAAACGTTTCATCCCCGCCAGCCGGACGCACCTATAGCCGACCGCAAAAAGAAGGCGCGCGGATATTTTATGCTATCTGGGCTAGTATCTACTAACTTCCTAGGAATAATCATAAGAATTTAGCAATTACAAGCGAGACTGAACTATTCCATGCTAGAAACAGTTGCAACTGTATAAACGTATACAGTTTACGGTTTTAGCCAGCAAAGTTTTCATTAATATGTAATAAATTACAATGCGTACTTCGCTTCGCCTGCGAGGAGACCTATAGTTCACAAGTCCGCTTCTCTAACCACTACGCTATTTAACAAGGGGTACTCAGTCAGTCAGTCAGTCACTCAGTAAGAGACATTCGCTCTTCTTAGCCGGCTCCGCTTAACAATTATCCTGATTTACCTAACCCAATTATGGAATTTCTCCACGTTTTCATAATCATATTTTCCATCTCCCATCCCTAATGTTGGCTTTGCATATAAAATGAGACAGAATTTATATTCTTTGAAGGCAGATCAAAAAAATGAAGTATTTAAGTAATTCCTACGGAAGAGGATTAGTGCCAAGCAATAATAAAAATAATAAAACCATCTCGACATTAAAGTCATTATAATGCGAGATTAAACTTACATTTCGAGAAATAAAGTCGAAATACAATATTGAGAATAAACTCATTAAATATCGAGAATAAAGTTGTTGTGTTTCGAGAAAAAACTCGTTATATTTCGAGAAAAAAGTCGAAATACAATCTTGAGAATAAACTCATTAAATATCGAAAATAACATTTGAAATTAAATGTAGAGAATAACGCATTCGATCAGTGTGCATTGCATAGCCTACTGATAGAGGACATGGCAGAGTTGGATCAATTAGTCAAGCTATAGTATAGACTTTCTTTCAGTAACAAAGAAATACTATCAACTATTAGCTAATTATGACAGAATTATAATTAGCATACGAATTTAAAAGAGAATTTGCAAGCGGCTAGGTCTTTTTAGAAGAAAAAGTCTGTCCAATTTGCGCGATGGACTCGCTTTTGTCCAACATGAATTGACAACCAGTGGACAAATGCAAGGTTATAGCTGGCTTCACCTATATTCATCGAGGTTTCGTGGTTTCCCAGGATACCATAAAACGGATTATTAAACGTTATTCTCGATATTGAATGAGTTTATTCTCAAGATTATATTTCGACTTTTTTCTCAAAATTTAACGCGTTTAATCTCGCATTATAATGACTTTAATCTCGAGATGGTTTTATTTTTTTATTATTGCTTGGCACTAATCCTCTTCCGTAAATTCCAGAGCGTTTGCCTTTGGTAAAAAAAAAAAAAAAAGTATGTGCATCATGCAGATAGTTCACCTCAATGTGCTGTGTAGGCCTACCGAGTAGAAGACACGGTCAGTAAAATGTTAGCTGATGAAAAACATAGTTTTTTAGTATTCGGGAACGCATGCACAGGAAGTGGTAATCCTGGCACTGATTTCTTGACAGCAGAAATCATCCTAGTTAACGTCCTCTTTTAGCCTGTCTCCCTCCCTCTACCCCTTTCTCCGCCAATCTGTGTTGTAAGCGTCCGCGGTGAAAGGTAAACTCCCCAGCCTGCTGAGTAAATTATGTGTGACATGTTTAGCTGTACTTCCTTATATGGGTAGTGGTGTCACAGTACAGTAAGCTTCTGCCAGGAGAGCAGTGGAAGGGGGTGGTCGCACAAGGGCAGGGGGAGAAAGAGATCGAAAAGGCCATGAGAGGGACTGAACAGGAGGTGGGAGGGAGAGAGGGAGGGAGGGAAAGACGTGCTGGAAAGCGAGCATGAGGATTTCACTTTCCATTCTCCGTTCGGCAGCAGTCAGATGAGCCCATGCTGAGGTACAGTGAGTGAATGTTTTCTGAGTGAGTGTGTGTATACGGTATTAGCCAGAGATCTAGACTCCAGACAGTACATGTGAGAGCTTGGGACTAGAAGCTTCCGTCTGCAAAAAGATAATTATGAGACAGTTGGCATTGATTTCAGTGGTGTCTTCAATTTGAATTCTGTAATTTAAAATTGGTAACATGAATTGGGGGTAGAATACATTGGACAGAACAAAGCTGTGTCTGTAAATTCACTTCCAATTTATTTTACTGCTTAAACTTTGACTTTGTTTGTGTATGTGTTGCTGGACGTGTGAACTTGCTCTGTTATTCAGACAGATTCCTTGCTAATGTGCAGTCGTTTATAGCGGGACAGTGTAGAGTGGAAAAGAGCTGAGGCAACTACTGATTGGAGTGGATGTCGTTTGCGTATTTTGTTCTGTAGAGTAGTTAATATCCAACACACAGTAGACATTCACCCCTGGAGCCTGCTACCTTCACAAGAGTATTCACACCCTGCTCGACTTGTGTTATTTACACTGGAGTAGAACACAAGCAAACACAGACATGATCTCAGACATGGACATAGCCACACTCGCACAACACAGCCTTGCACACTCACTCTCCCTTGCGTAATGATATGACTCCTGGTGTTGCCCTCAGGAAATGATTTAACTCCCGTGTAACCCACGCTGTCTACAGGCTGACAAACCAAGCGTGATGGAGGTTGTGTTTTCTGAGTATTTTTTAGGGCAATGGTTGAGGGATTGAATGAGAAGGGATGTAACAAACTGAAAAATAGGGTGGGTGTCTACTTCAACCTGTTGTGTTCTTCTGTTACCAAAAAACATTAAAAAAGGTCATTGGCGCATTTCATGACCAAAAAAGGGAAATCATATCTGAGAGCAGTGTTTGCCCTGGCAATACTTTTTTGTACAGCATGTAAGACCAGTTTGTGTGGTGATTTAAACATGGGAGTAAAAGAAAATGCAAAGAAATTGCAATACAGAATTGATTGACTTGAGCCCCTGGTATACAGTGGGGCAAGAAAGTATTTAGTCAGCCACCAATTGTGCAAGTTCTCCCACTTAAAAATATGAGAGAGGCCTGTAATTTTCATCATAGGTACACTTCAACTATCAGAGACAAAATAAGAAAAAGAAATCCAGAAAATCATATTGTAGGATTCTTTATGAATATATTGGTAAATTATGGTGGAAAATAAGTATTTGGTCAATAACAAAAGTTAATATCAATACTTTGTTATATACTCTTTGTTGGCAATGACAGAGGTCAATGGTTTTCTGTAAGTCCTGCTCTAGAGGAGATCTGCATGGAGGAATGGGCCAAAATACCAGCAAGTGTGTGAAAACCTTGTGAAGACTTACAGAAAAATGACAGAGGTCAAAAGTTTTCTGTAATGGCACAACACTTATGGGTTAAACAAATTTAGCTCCATATTAGGTACAAACATTTTAAATAGACAGAAATCAGAATTGCCACACCAACTTGTTTCGTGGACAAAAGCTACTGGCACATATTCATTTCTTTGCTTCAAGCAGTCTGAATCTGAATACCTCCAAGACGATTCCTAGGAAAGGCTGTATAGTAAAAGTCTTGATGGTCTGGGTGATGGTCAACCTGATTTGAGTAGGGTCTTCATTTCTGTTTGGACCCACATTTTTAAAGACCCCACAGACTGACCCAACAGACCCCAAATTTGACTTTATCTCCTAAACAACATGAACTCACACATTAACATTCAAGTCATTGTTTTAAATGATTGTCTGAAAAATGTCAGGCTGCTTTCAAAAGAAATGAAAGTAGGTTGGTATGCAAACAGCAATGACTGCTTTCTAGCGACTCATAAAAAGTATGCTTGTCAATCATTCTGTTGAATTTGCTGTTTGTCAATTCAGTGAGCCAAGAACAAGCTATCTGCTATCTGCTGTATCTGTATAAATAGCACAACCTCAGGTGAAACAGAGTCAGTCAGAGATGAGTAGGAGAATTGTTGTTATTATTATTATGCAATACAACTGGTTGACGCTTTAAGTTTTTAGTTGTTTTGAAGCAAATAGCCTGGCCTATTAGCATTATTATCAATCAAAATGTTTTATAAAGCCCTTTTTACATCAGTGGGTGTTACAAAAATCCATTAATATTTATCCAGCCTGAAAACAGTGGGCACAGTGGCTAGGACAAAATCTGTTGTAGGGTAAAAAACCTAGAGCGCTGTCAGACTCTGAGGAGTGGCTAGTCCTCTTCTGGCTGTGCCTGGTGAATATTAAAATAGTACATTACATTTTAGTGTCACATAAATGTTTTGGCATGTTCATATGACAACGGGCAATCAGTTCACATATGCAGTGTCCAGAGTCTTCAGACAGAATCCAGATCTGCTGCACAACCCAGGTGGACAAGGACAGGGACAGGGACGACCAGTTTGGAGGGGAGCAGAGGCAGCAGGAATCACCAGGCAATAAAATCTGGAACACAGCCTGGACAACTTTGGACAGGGACAGGTGTGATTTGTCCTGCCAGGTAAACCTAAGACGTGAGCTCAGGTCTTCATAGGATTTTACAGGACACCAGAAAAAATAGGGGTAATTCGTTGGACCCAAAATCCTACCTCAGCATATAATTCAGATTGATCTTTGTCATTGTTTCAAGTATTTGTTTGACTGCCTCTCCATGCTGTTCTCAATGCGTTCCCTCTGGTAAAGCAGGGGGAGATCTTAGAGATTGTCAACTTTAAAACCAGTGACTGACATTGATTACGCCCCAGGGGTGTGTCCTTTCACTGTTGTGGTTTTCAATCTTCACTCACGAGATGAAGATCGAAGGGAATTAATGTGAACCTTTTTAAGTATGTAGATGACATTGCCTTGGTGGGACTATTGTTTTGATATATTACATTAGATGGGAACTATTTTAATCAAGTTAGCAATCGTCAAGAAAGGTGCTGATCCAGTGGACTATACATTAATGTGAAGATGACAAAAAAAGTGTATAATCAACTGCAATAGTCTGCCAACATTCTATCCACTTGCTCTGAACAAGTGGTTGAATGTTTTAAATATCTAGGGACACAAATTGATGACAAGCTGAGCTTTACAGACAATGCAAGATTTTAATAAAAAGCAAGCCAGGCCCTGTTTTTAATCAAGAAAATAAGAGTGGGGTCAGCAAGGATGTCCTGGAAAGGGTGTACTGCAGTCTGGTGGAGAACATCCTTACATTCAACATGGCAGTCTGGTATGGTAACATGAGCATGAGGAGCAAAAACACAAATTGTGCACAATAATTAGGCAATGAAAGTTTTTCAAGATTGGTTCAACAGTTGAACAAATACAATTCCATCAGTGATTCCAAAACTTTATTTTGCTTGAAAAATGAATGTTTAAGAAAGAAAAAGTAAGATTTGTCTTTCTCAGAGGAAAATTCCTATATTTTTTTAAATTTTAGTGCACATAGTTTTTGGGCAACAAAAGTACAAATGATTATTTCTCCACTCACTTTGAAGCTTAATAAACAAACAAGTACTTTAAAAAAATAACAAGTACAAGATAACTTGAGAAGTTAAGAACACTTTCTTATTCATTAAATTCTGTTAATTTGCCAAAACAGCCACCATTCTTTACAATGACTTTCATGAGCCTGACCCATGAACTCTGTTCGGTTCTTCAATTGTTCATGTCACACTTTAGCTGAAGCAGCCACCACAGCCTCCCAGGTGTTGTTCAATGACGTATATTGTTTTCCCTCCCTGTAAATCTCATGCTTGAGAAAGGCCCACAGGTTCTCTGTCGGGTTTAAGGCAGGTGAGCAAGGGACCATTATTCTGTCATGTTTTAAGCATTTTCTGGCTAGCCAGGCAATGCAGTATTTGGACCCAAAAAGTTCCAACTAGCTCATTGTTAATGATAGCAGCTCACACTATTACCCCACCTCCATCTTACTGGAACCTGACTGGTGCCCTCTGCTAATGATCCAGCCATGGGTGCATCCATCTGGTCCATCACAAATCATTCTCATCTCACCTGTCCATAACACCTTTGAAAAAGACATCTTAAGATCTTGGCCCCTTAATCAGTGGGGGTTGTGTTTTTGCCTTCCTGAACTTAAAAGTGCCCTTGAGCGTTTGACACCTTGTACTTTGGCTGATTCCAGGAAGGTTGCAGCTCAAAGAAATAGTTGTATGAGAGGGTACAGGTTTTCTGGAGGCTTCATGTTTAATTTCACACAAGTCTTGCAGTAAACCCTTTAGACCCCAATAGAATTCTAGAATGCTCCTGTAGAATTCCTGAGAATTCTGAAAATAAATAATATTTTCTCATATATTTCTGAAGTACAAAAACCAAGAACAAATTACAATTACAAATTAACTTTGTGTTAAAGAGACCATACTCTTTAATTTCACACCACATTCATTTAACTTCGAATATTTTATTTCTCCCATTCTGTCGACACTACTACTTCACACTCTCCCTTCTCTGCTTCCTCTATGACAGCAGCATGCATTTGCCTTTACACAATTTCTCTAATAGGCTCCTAGACGAACCAGACAGTATGCTAGTTTTAGATAGCAGTTGCGGTCATTTTCTTTATGACTGACATCTGTAGAAACAAGAATGAACATCTAAGTTTGCGTAAAATGAAGCACTGCAACTTGATGAGATTGAGCCAGGAATAATTTGATGTCCATACATGTGATTATAACAAAGTTAGTATATGGCACACCAATCTCAATACATAACTTTTTATACAGTAGATGATAAGTGCAAGTAAGCGGCACATATTTCGTCAGATTTAGGATATCATCACAATCAAATGACAACATTGTCAGAAAAGCACAATACTGCGTCCCCAGCTACCAGCTACTGAAAGTGACAGGTTGTTGCTTCACTAGTGAAACACACATTTACGGCCAGACCACTTTTTGGTAGTCTGACTGACAAACCTAACCAGACGATTGGTTACATAGTTAGCTATGGGACTTTCCAAATATGAATATAATCAGAAGAAATGCACACCCAACCAGTTAGCTGACTACACTGCTAGCTAAATACTGCAATACTTTTCATTTAAAAGATAATACCAAAATATCACAGGCCTGGCTGGGTGTTGCCTCCTTGCCCGCCGATGCATCCGGCAACCAGGGCCTCAGACGTTCCCTCCGCATTTGATTACGTTGCTCGAAGGCCTCTTCATCCTTTTCCACTGCCATAAGACCTCCACCACCTTGCACCTTGCTCCTCCAGAGGCCGGTCAAAGAATCCCTCTGGTGGTGGCCGATCTTTCGGGGTTGGAGGCCAAAGTGTTCCTCCTCCCTCCTCTGGTTCCAAGTCTGCAAGGGCTCATCCAAGAGCCCCCACGAGTTAGGAGACAGAAGCATCTCCTGGTCATCCTTTGACGCCTCTTTGTACTCACGCTCCCATGGCGGCAGGGGCTCTTCCTCCTGCCCCTGCGACAGTCCGTGGCTGTGACCACCAGGAGCATAGAGATGCCTAGAGGCCCCCAGCCAGGACCTGACAGTTGTCTTAAAATTCTGTTAATTTACAAAAATAAAGACAAACGCATTGTTTCAATGATGCTGTCTAGATTCAAAAATGTTTTCCATAGAATTAATTAAGTGCATTTTAAGTAGTTTATAATACTGTAGGCTATATGTTTCTTATAACCTTCTCTGCTAAATATAAATTCTGCTGGTAACATTGACTAGTTGCAATTTGCATATAAACCCTGAGGTATACAGATGGAGTTAACAGCAATTAATCTGATTGCTGTCTGATCTGGCACTAAATGGAAAAAAAGTGTTATAGGCTACCCTACCATCAAATATTAACAGAAATAACAAAATCATTTCAGAAAAACTCAGAATATTCTCCATCTGAACATTAGGAAATAATAGGCTACAACATTTTAGCAATAATACCAACCCGACGTGATCTTGGATGTTAGGAGTCTTGTCTGGCTGACCTGTTTTTTCTCTTTCTTCTAATCATGTCGGGTAACACTCTTTCAGTAAGAGAATGGTTATTGACCTATGTGACCTGTACTGATCAAATTTTTTTGACCTATGTGACCTGTACTGCCTACTTCTAACGTAAAATGATTAACAAAAATCTGAAACTAAGCCACACCTAATCTTAACCAAACCCCTGACCCTAACCTATTTTTAACAAATTCAAATATTACATTTTAATTCGCAGGTCAGGAGAATTGGTATAGCCTTTTCCATGATTCCTAAATCTCAGAACTATCAAGTTCTGATTGGTCTCAGAAACTGATGTGTTGATCAGGACTAGAACAGCCTTTGCTATGACCTAGTTTACTCGCATTGACTACTTGAAAGCCTGAACTTAATCTGTCAGTATGTCCCATATTGTACCGCAGGGCCTAGTGACAACATAAGGGTTACGGAACCAATGTGATCTGGGATTCCAGTTAACTTTCTAATCCATCCCAAAAGTACTATATATCTGACAAATTGGTTTTGATACTCTGGTTAAACAGGTTCCAATGAAATACCTAGCATAGTACTTCACTTTGAGTCGTCAGGCAAAAAACAACTCTGACACCTTTATTATTTAAGAGAAATGAAAGTCTGGACTATTTGAGATGATGGAGTGCTGAAAAACAGAGAAATTGACAGAAAAATAGAACCGGACAAAAAGCTGTATGGAAAAAAACATTGACACAGAGAGAGGGAGATGCATGTCTATTATAGATGCAAGTCTATTATATTGTAATGTCTTCCTGCAATATCTCTGCCTGAGAGAAGTCCGCAGCCCAGACCTGTAATTCACACCAGAGTGGTGTCTTATCTAGGATAATTCAGATCGGACTACGTCAGAGTCTTTTGCTATTTGGAGAGATTAAGTTGTCAAAAACAATCTAGGGCTCCCAGAACTGTTGTATGGAATTGGATAAAATTCCCCCAGACATTGAAGTGATTTTCCTGCCTCCAGTCTTAATGGTCACTACTGAAGGAGTAAGATTTTGAACCTCTACATTTTACATAGATCTCAGTGTCACATTTCCTGTTTTATTTCTCGTTTTGTTACCTTCATTTTTTGGGGTTCTCCTACCCTGCTCCGCTTTGTTGATATTTTTCACTGTGTTTTGTGAGTTCTCCTACACCTTTTCTCCTCCATTGTTTCGGTGACGGAACTTTGGCTCTGCTGGGAGTAGCTTCATGCTTTTGAACCCAGTGACACAGACACTGCGTCACACAGCTCTAGAAGCAGGTGACACACTGCAGTCACTCCGGAGGAATCCCACACATACCTCCTACTCTGCTTTTTTGTGGATTTTGCAAGTGTGTGTGTGTGTGTGTGTCAGGCTGTTTAAACACATGCACTGATATCATACTGCAGACGACAGCTTGCACACGTGCCACTTCACTTCTCTGCCTCCTGCTTCTGTCTGCCTTAAAGATGGAGAGGAAGGGGTGTCAAATGCACGCACAGAGAGTATCTGTGTGTGTGAGTGGAGAAAATACTGTACACACACTTCAAGAGATTGGCTGACCTCCTATCCTTCACTGAGACAGTTTGACCTCTCAGAAGTTCGGGCAGATCTGCTGTCTCATGGTTTTCTGCTCAGTGATAGTGCTTTGGTCTGGGGAGTGTACGCTTAGTGTAACAGGACACAGAAACAAGGAAATACAGCATTAAAACCCTGCACTGTAAAACCTTTCCAATGCCTGTACGTTACCCTATAAGGAAAGGTATACAATATGTTGCTGTGCTGTATTTTATGCTTTTCGGTACTGTTATAACAATCTTTTAAAATGCAGTTTTTACATTAGGTTACAGACAGGCAACTCGCTGCCTGCAAGTTATTATAAAATAGTGGTACACTGCCTTATGTTAATCTTACAGTATTTGTAACAAACATGTTAATGGATTTATTTATTTCTAAATCATATAAGTTCACTGAAGGGACATAGTGTTTGTGTATAACAGTATCTTGCTGTAATTGTACTGGACTGGTGCTAGCAGGTGGTATTTACATATTACAGCATATCAATGAATGGCAATTAGGAATCCTTTGTGAAAGCCTCTGAAAAGCAATTATATGAAATACCAAATGCAGGGCATTTACATCACTTGGACTTCTAGAGGCCTCAACAAAGACTTCCAACAGGCAGTGACTACAGGGCTATACGGACATAAGAACATGGAAATTGCTCAGCCATTAAAGGTTAGCTACTTGATGCCACTCACAATTGCATATTAAATTAGTGAGATAATATCACTTTTTTCTAAAATTGACTAATGACTCTCTCTAACAGATGGGTAGGAGATGTTGCTTCTTGCTTGACATGCCTTAAGTGTGGTTAATTAGCCAGAAACAACATACAGTGGGGAGAACAAGTATTTGATACACTGCCGATTTTGCAGGTTTTCCTAATTACAAAGCATGTAGTGGTCTGTAATTTTTTATCATAGGTACTCTTCAACTGTGAGACTGAATCTAAAACAAAAATCCAGAAAATAACATTGTATGATTTTTAAATAATTAATTTGCATTTTATTGCATGGCATATTTATTTGATCACCTACCAACCAGTAAGAATTCCGTCTCTCACAGACCTGTTCATTTTTCTTTAAGAAGCCCTCCTGTTTGAACTCATTACCTGTATAAAAGACAAACAGATTCCAACCTCTCCACAATGGCCAAGACCAGAGAGCTGTGTAAGGACATCAGGGATAAAATTGTAGACCTGCACAAGGCTGGGATGGGCTACAGGACAATAGGCAAGCAGCTTGGTGAGAAGGCAACAATTATTAGTTAATGGAAGAAGTTCAAGATGACGGTCAATCTCCCTCGGTCTGGGGCTCAATGCAAGATCTCACCTCGTAGGGCATCAATGATCATGAGGAAGGTGAGGGATCAGCCCAGAACTACACGGCAGGACCTGGTCAATAACCTGTAGAGAGCTGGGACCACAATCTCTAAGAAAACCATTAGTAACACACTATGCCGTCATGGATTTAAAATCCAGCAGCGCACGCAAGGTCCCCCTGCTCAAGCCAGCGCATGTTCAGGCCCGTCTGAAGTTTGCCAATGACCATCTTGATGATCCAGAGGAGGAATGGGAGAAGGTCATGTGGTCTGATAAGACAAAATAGAGCTTTTTGGTCTAAACTCCACTCGCCGTGTTTGAAGGAAGAAGAAGGATGAGTACAACCCCAAGAACACCATCCCAACCGTGAAGCATGGAGGTGGAAACATCATTCTTTGGGGAATACTTTTCTGCAAAGGGGACAGGACGACTGCACCATATTGAGGGGAGGATGGATGGGGCCATGTATTGCGAGATCTTAGCCAACAACCTCATTCCCTCAGTAAAAGCATTGAAGATGGGTCATGTCTGGGTCTTCCAGCATGACAATGACCCAAAACACACAGCTATGGAGTGGCTCCGTAAGAAGCATCTCAAGGTCCTGGAGTGGCCTAGCCAGTCTCCAGACCTGAAGCCAATAGAAAATCTTTGGAGGGAGTTGAAAGTCCGTATTGCCCAGCGACAGCCCCAAAACCTGAAGGATCTGGAGAAGGTCTGTATGGAGTGGGCCAAAATCCCTGCTGCAGTGTGTGCAAACCTGGTCAAGAACTACAGGGAATGTATGATCTTTGTAATTGCAAACAAAGGTTTCTGTACCAAATATTAAGTTCTGCTTGTCTGATGTATCAAATACTTTGTCATGCAATAAAATGCAAATTAATGACTTAAAATCATACAATCTGATTTTCTGGATTTTTGTTTTAGATTTCGGCACTCACAGTTGAAGAGTACCTATGATAGAAATTACAGACTTCTACATGCTTTGAAGGTTGGTAAACCTGTAAAATCGGCAGTGTATCAAATACTTGTTCTCCCCACTGTAAATGTACAACTTATAGTTTTCATTTACAGTTAAATTATATACAGCTCCGGAAAATATTAAAAGACCACTGCACCTATTTCTTTCCTTTCCAAAAAAGTTGAAAAGGAAAGTTTTGAGTGAGGAACAGAAGCGTTGAATTTACAGTAGTCTCTTAATTTTAACCCTTCTGTTCCTCACTCAAAACCTTCCTTTTCGACTTCTTTGGAAAGTAAAAGGTGCAGTGGTCTCTTAACTTTTTCCAGAGCTGTATTTATCAATCTATATACTATACTAAAACATAACTATCCCTGTAAAACATTTACAACACAAATAGTATTGACCTCTGAAAAAAGGGGATGGCTAAGAAGTATGTTAAGAAGGAATGTGGGGAAAAAACTAAAAAGTCTAATCATTAATGTATATATGTTGTGGGTGGTTCACACAGAGCTTGATTTGTCTTAATCCTATCACTCAGATTTGTTTGAAAATAAGTTGCCACTTGCTAACGACACTTGCTAATGTATGGGGATTAATTTCACCATTCCTTAGGATCCAGAGGTAGTGTTTTGTCAAAGGGAAACAGACAATAGCACATGGACCGACAGCGAGGGTTGCAGTGACAGACAAAGAGACAGAGTTGGATAGAGAAATGCGATAAGAAAGAGCGAAGGCTGCTGGATAAATGAACCCCCTCCGTGTTGTTCATGATTAAGGCATTATCAGATCCTCCAGCACCCTGTCTGCTGCCTCACTTTTCTCCCTCTCATTCTCTCCATCATTCTCTTTCTCTTCCTGACAAGGCTTCCCCTGCTTTCCCTGGAGATAACCACCATGGAGCACTTTATTGTGGGTACTGTATTTTGAGAAGAGGAAAAGAAAGAGAGAATAAGGGGACTAAATGAGGACAGCTATTAAAAGGAGGATGACTTGTGGTCCAAGGCAACAGTAGAAAAAGGAGTGGAATATTCCAACTAAATGCTTTCAACCAATTCTGGTCCAATCAGATGAAAGTAGCAAAACGTTATTATAGTAAATTACAACTAAAATAGCTTATAGATAATGTATCCCTGAATTCTATGTTTCTTGGTTTCTTCCGATTCTGCTAAGGGTGACTGAGAATAAAACAGAAGAAACGTATATTTTAGAATGGGTAAAATTCTGATGTCGGATTAGTCAAATTCCTGAGAGGGAGAGATGGGGAGAACGAGAGAGGGAGTGGTGAGGGAGAGGGGAGGAGTGGTGAAAGAGAGGGAGGGAGGTGAATGAAAAGTCCTAAAGTCTCTAGCTGGAATGCAAACAGTGTTGAATGCCAGCAGAGTGCCATGGTGACAAATTAAGCACACTCTCCTCAACCTCACCACCCTCTCTCCAGCCCTGTTTTCATTTGCAGTCTCCCCCTCATGGCCCCCTCTGCTCTGTTTTCTCCTTTCCTCACTTTTCTCCATCCTATCCTCAACCCTCTCCACACTGTCAACACCTCTCCTCTCCCCACCGACTCTTCTTCCCCTTTCTCCCTCTATCCCCCAGTCCAATAAAGGTTAGCCCAGGTCGTATATATGATATCCTGGCCAGCCAGCGATGCGCTGAAATCGGACTCCTCCCGCATCTGCTCCCTGCTGCTGCAGGGAGCGCCCTTTAACCTCTTGCTCTGTCTGTCTTTTGCTCTGTCTGTCTCTTGCTCTGTCTGTCTTTCTCTCACTGCCCTCAGACGGGTTATTTGACCTCGCCACATTAGAGCAATGACATTGAAGGCCCTGTAAAGTGGGCGTTTAGGAAAGCAGGTGTGACTGTACATTAATGGCTTGCAACGTGATTGCTTTGTTTCAGACTAGTACACGAAGTATTCCCATGCATTCTGTTAAGAGTTGAAAAGGTTCTGGAATGTCTACCATGTGACACCCGCCTCAGAATGGTTGCCCATGTAAACACAAGGCTGTGAGGAGAATTGAAATTACGGGTGATTCATTTTAAGTATAAGGATCACAAAGTTTACCATTTCCAAAGTGTTTGCTTTGCTTCTCTCACTGTTTCAGTTCTTTCCATATTGCTTGAAGCAGGGGAAACTGAGTAAGATTGCTACTGTTATTTTTATGGCAACTTATTTCTTCCCTTCTTCAATGGTTGGCCATACCTCCCATCACTCCTTTTCTCTGGACTGGTTGCGTTCCTAAGATTAGCTTTATGGCATCTCACTCCCAAGTGGGTAGCCTACATATTTCTCGCTCCTTGTCATTCTACCTCGTGCTTGCTCTGAAGTCAAAGTGCAATGCATCATCTCAGGAATTGTAACTATTTTGGAAAATAGTTCAGTATGAACACTTTAACAGCACTATGACGTTCAGTATCAACATAGTCCAGTGCTATTGCTCCATAATGACTCCCGATTACATCTAGTGTAAACAAATGAGTGTTGTTTACCGTTGGAACCCATCTGCTAGGGGCAGTTATGAACATAGTTAATATGAGTGGCTGTTTGCGTTTCCACAACCAACTTTCAGTCCAACGGTTGGAGATTCAATTCCATCAACGTTTTGTTGGGAGAATTGTGTTGTTTAGGTGTTTTATGTCTTTGTAACCAAACTCTAACCTCAGAACTGTAATGCCTAACCTTAACCGTAACCTAATCCTAACCCAAATACCGGTACTCTGATGTCTAATTGTACTCCTAAATTAACCAATATTTAACCATAAGTGTTATTCTTAACAACATGCTTTTAATTTTAAACCGATTACCTTAAAGACCAGCATAATAGCAAAACGTTAAAGAGCAACGTAATAGCAGGTCATTAAGGATCAACAGCACTGAGGATATGTGGATGAAGAACGTAATTGCACCGATTTATGTTCATACTGAACATATTGTGTTTTACAAAATATTTCCATACGAATGTAATTCCTAAAAGATACGGTTGACAGGGTGACAAAATGACTTTTAACAAAGCAATTTACCTCTTTTTCTAATTTTCTGTTTCTTTTCCATTCTCTCCTCGCCAGCCCGACTCCTCACTGTACTCCCATCTGGGGCAGCCTATTTCAGTGGGTTCTGTAGCTCATGAAGGACTTGATAATGAGCTGATCATTTGAATCAGGTGTGTCAGAGCAGGGAGAGATCTAAAACATAGAGCAGGGGGGCGCCCAGGAGCAGGGTTGAGAAACACTGCTCTAAATGAACACGCTATGCAGACTCAGCTTTGAGGCTCTACCAGTAGACATTAGCACCATAGGGTTTTTCGGGGCCTCTGGATTCTCTCCCTGCCTCTGTTTTTCCAGGACAGTTTTCATTAGTGTAAAATAATCCTGGGTTAGGCCGGAGGGAGTGCGACCGTTTTAGCTGGCGGATTATCACACGATCCGATGGCCGTCTCCAAAGAGGGTGAAACATGAACCGTGGCGAGTCACTCATCCACACAACAACATTGTGGGTGATAGAACATCAACATGTGTTTATAGTGTAGACATGGGCTGTCAAAATGTATGTCTTTCATTGTGTCAGTGAGCACAGAGAAAACTTTATTGGGTTTAGCCTGATTGACTGGGAGCGTGTATACATTACACATAGATATACTTCTGTTTAGCACGTTAGCCTGTCTTAAGTGTCGGTCATTACCATAGCTGGCTAGTAAATGAGATGGTGAAGGCTTGGTATAAGAATATCCTCTGCCCGTGGCTATGGGAAATGGGCACATCTATTATTCATAAAGCCTGAGATGTTTATTGATGACTACTTACATTTCCACCATGGTAGATTCCTTTTTAGCCCAATCAGCTCAGAGACTCTCCAGATTGGATTGGTACTATTTACTATTTACAGTACCAGTCAAAAGTTTGGATTAATCTACTTAATTAAGGGTTTCTTAATTTTTACTATTTTTACACAATGTAGAATAATAGTGAGGACATCAAAACTATGAAATAACACATGGAATCATGTAGTAACCAAGAAAGTATTATTCAAATCAAAATATATTTATATTTTAGATTCTTCAAAGTAGGCACCCTTTGCCTAGATTACAGATTTACACACTCTTGGCATTCTCTCAACTGGTTTCATGAGTTAGTCACCTGGAATGCGTTTTCAATAGTCTGGAAGAAGATCCCACATATGCTGAGTGCTTGCTGGCTGCTTTTCCTTCACTCTGCTTTCCAAATCATCCCTTAACTATCTCAGTGGGGTTGATGTTGGGTGATTTTGGAGGCCAAGTCTCTTGAAGCAGCACCATCACTCCTTCTTGGTCAAATAGCCCTTACACAGCCAGGAGGTGTCCTTTGGGTCATTGTCCTGTTAAAAACCATCTTAAAGTCCCACTTAGCCCAAACTAGATAGGATGGCATATTGATGCAGAATGCTGTGGTAGCCATTCTGTTTGAGTGTGCCCTGAATCCTAAATGAATCATAAGCACCCCCAAACCATCACACCTCCTCCATGCTTTATGGAGTGAACCATCTGAACCACTCTGTGGCCCAATCCCAATGTCCCCCCTAAAACCTGAACCCTCACAGACTTAACTGACGTCACCTGGTAAGTGATTGAATGCAAGAGGCTAAAAGGGCTCTAAATGCTATAAATAGTAATGGGACTTTGCAACTTTATTATGTTTCCTTGACGACGCTGAAACATGTTGCACACTACTGTTGGTTTGGGACATTTTATATTAAGTTTTTTACTTTCTTCGTGGCCGAGGCACTTAATAGACCGACTGACTGATTTATGCTTCTTGCAGGCTCTTGCCCTACCGAGTGGATGAGAGGTAATTGTCAATAACAAAAATGTCTGCAAAAGAGCCCTTGCGCACTTGACGATTTGACAGTGGGACTGCCCTAAGGCCTCACAGACTTAGCAAGAAGTCTGTGAGTGTGTACATTGGGATTGGGCCTGTGTCTCACAAAGACATGGTGGTTGGAACCAAAATTGGACCCATCAGACCAAAGGACATATTTCCACATTTTCGTGTTTCTTGGACCAAGCAAGTTGCTTATCATTATTACAAACCCGATTCCAAAAAAGTTGGGACACTGTACAATTGTGAATAAAAACAGAATGCAATGATGTGGAAGTTTCAAATTACAACATAGATGACATATCAAATGTTTAAACTGATAAAATCTATCACTTTAAGGGAACAATAAGTTGGTTTTAAATTTCATGGCATCAACACATCTCAAAATGTTGGGACAAGGCCATGTTTACCACTGTGTGGCATCCCCTCTTCTTTTTATAACAGACTGCAAACGTCTGGGGACTGAGGAGACAAGTTGCTCAAGTTTATGAATAGGAATGTTGTCCCATTCTTGTCTAATATAGGCTTCTAGTTGCTCAACTGTCTAAGGTCTTCTTGGTCGCACCTTCCTCTTTATGATGCGCCAAATGTTTTCTATGGGTGAAAGATCTGGACTGCAGGCTGGCCATTTGAGTACCTGAATCCTTCTTCTATGCAGCCGTGACATTGTAATTGATGCAGTATGTGGTCTGGCATTGTCATGTTGGAAAATGCAAGGTCTTCCCTGAAAGAGACGACGTCTGGATAGGAGCATATGTTGTTCTAGAACTTGGATATAACTGTCAGCATTGATGGTGCCTTTCCAGATGTGTAGGCGGCCCATGCCACACGCACTCATGCAACCCCATACCATCAGAGATGCAGGCTTCTGAACTGAGCACTGATAACAACTCGGGTTGTCCTTGTCCTCTTTAGTCCGGATGATATGGCGTCCCACTTTTCCAAAATGAACTTCAAATTTTGATTCATCTGACCACAGAACACTTTTCCACTTTGCCACAGTCCATTTGAAATGATCCTTGGCCCAGAGAAAACGCCTGAACTTCTGGATCCTATTTAGATACAGCTTATTTTTTGACCTATGGAGTTTTAGCCTGCAACGGCAAATGGCACGGTGGATTGTGTTCACCAACAATGTTTTCTGATAGTATTCCTGAGCCCATGTTGTGATTTCCATTACAGTATCTTTCCTGTATGTGATGCAGTGCCGTCTGAGGGCCCGAAGATCACGGGCATCCAGTATGGTTTTCCGGCCTTGATCCTTACGCACAGAGATTGTTCCAGATTCTCTGAATCTTTGGATGATATTATGTACTGAAGATGATGATAACTTCAAACTTTTTGCAGTTTTTCTCTGAGAAACTCCTTTCTGATATTGCTCCACAATTTTTCGCCGCAGCATTGGGGGAATTGGTGATCCTCTGCCCATCTTGACTTCTGAGAGACACTGCCACTCTGAGAGGCTCTTTTTATACCCAATCATGTTGCCAATTGACATAATAAGTTGCAAATTGGTCCTCCAGCTGTTCCTTATCTGTACATTTAACTTTCCCGGCCTCTTATTGCTACCGGTCCCAACTTTTTTGGAATGTGTGGCTCTCATGAAATCTAAAATGAGCGAATATTTGGCATGAATTTACAAAATGTCTCACTTTCAACATTCGAAATGTTATCTATATTCTTATGTGAATTAAATATAAACTAATGAGATTTGTTAATTATTCCATTCCTTTTTTACTCAAAATTTGTACAGTGTCCCAACTTTTTTGGAATCAGGTTTGTATTATTATTATTGGTGCAATTCAATCATGATGGCCTGATTCATGCAGTCAGCTCTGAACAGCTGATGTTGATGCTAGTCTGTTACTTTATGAAGCATTTATGTGGGCTGCAATCTGATGTGCAATTAATTGCTGATATCTGAGTGTCCCCTTAGCAGAAAAACACCCCCAAAGCATAATGTTTCCACCTCCATGTTTGATGGTGGGGATGGTGTTCTTGGGGTCATAGGCAGCATTCCTCCTCCTCCAAACACGGCGAGTTGAGTTGATGCCAAAGAGCTCAATTTTGGTCTCATCTGATGTTCATTGGCAAACTTCAGACGGGCCTGTACATGTGCTTTCTTGAGCAGGTGACCTTGTGGGCGCTGCAGTATCCTCACCGTTCTCATCATCATCGCAACTCCAGGTGAGATCTTGCATGGAGCCCCAGACCGAGGGAGATTATCTTTTGTATGTATATACACATTATATATATATATATATATATATATAATATATATATATAATATATATACTGTATATACACAGTATCTCAAAAAGTGAGTACACCCCTCACATTTTTGTAAAGATTTGAGTAAACCTTTTCATGTGACAAGACTGAAGAAATGACACTTTTCTACAATGTAAAGTAGTGAGTGTACAGCTTGTATAACGGTGTACATTTCCTGTCCCCTCAAAATAACTCAACACACAGCCATTAATGTCTAAACCACTGGCAACAAAAGTGAGTACATCCCTAAGTGAAAATGACCAGAAGGCATATTGGAGGATACCCTCAGTCAGTTTCCTCATTTTCATGCTGCTTACATCTGGTACAGTGTTCAGTAGATTCAGTCAACTGTGTTATTTTAGATGCATTATATTTTTAACATAGTGCACTGCACTATGTTGAATGCTGTGTACTGCAGTTATTTTACACTCTTACTTCAGTCTCTATTTGCTTCCATTGCACATGGAGAATTTGCCATCTGTAATGCAGTTGCATGAAGTTCACATCTATACATTCCTCTTGTACATACATACAGTGGATGCAAAACGTCTACACACCCCTGTTAAAATGCCAGGTTCTTGTGATGTAAAAAATGAGACAAAGATGAATCATGTCAGAACATTTTCCACCTTTAATGTGACCTATAACATGAAATCTTTGAGGGGGAAAAATAATTCCCTGGTTGCCTAAGTGCACACCCTTAAACTAATACTTTGTTGAAGCACCTTTTTTTTTATTACAGCACTCAGTCTTTTTGGGTAGGAGTCTATTAGCATGGCACATCTTGTTGTCTTGGTTTCTAGTGAAGCCATGTTTTTGTGGATTTGGATGTGTGCTTTGGGTCGTTGTCATGCTGAAAGGTGAATTTCATCTTCAGCTTTCTAACGGTCACCTGAAGGTTTTGTGCCAAAATTGCCTATTGTTTGGATCTGTTCATAATTCCCTACACCCTGACTAAGGCCCCGGTTCCAGCTGAAGAAAAACAGCCTGAAAGCATGATGCTGCCACCACCCTGCTTCACTGTGGGTATGGTGTTCTTTGGGTGATGTGCAGTGTTGTTTTTGCGCCAAACATACCTTTTGGAATTATGGCCAAAAAGTTAAACCTTGGTTTCATCAGACCACAACACATTTTCCCACGTGCTTTTGGGGGACGTTTTTTTTTTGCAAACCTCAGTCGGGCTTGGATGTTTTTCTTTGTAAGAAAAGGCTTCCGTCTTGCCACCCTACCCCATAGCCCATTCATATGAAGAATATGGGAGATTGTTGTCACATGTAGCACACAGCCAGTACTTGCCAGAAATTCCTGCAGTTCCTTTAATGTTGCTGTAGGCCTCTTGGAAGCCTCCCTTACCAGTTTTCTTCTTGTCTTTTTATCAATTTTGGAGGGACGTCCAGTTCTTCGTAATGTTTTTGTTGTGCCATATTTTCTCCACTTGATGATGACTGTCTTCACTGTGTTCCATGGTATATCTAATGCTTTGGAAATTATTTTGTACCATTCTCCTGACTGATATCTTTCAACAATGATATCCCTCTGATGCTTTGGATGCTCTCTGCGGACCAGGGCTTTTGTTCTGAGATGCAACTAAGAAAATGTCAGGAAGAAGGGAAAATGTCAGAACAGCTGAACTTTATTTGTGATTAATCAGAGTCACTTTAAATGATGGCAGGTGTGTAATGACTTCTATTTAACGTGAGTTTGAATGTGATTGGTTAATTCTGAACCCAGACACATCCCCAGTTATGAGAGGGTGTGCACACTTATGCAACCAGGTTATTGTATTTTTTTCTCAACGATTTCGGTTTGTTTTTCAATTGAAAAAGTGATTTGTTCACATTATAGGTCACATTAAAAGTGGAAAAAGTTCTGACATGATTTATCTTTGTTTCATTCTTTTACATCAAAAAAAAACTGCCATTTTAACAGGGGTGTGTAGACTAGCAAAATAGCTTAGGAAGGTCAATTTGATCTTTGTTTTTCAAAATGAACACCCCAAATAACATAATTTGACAGATGAAATAATAGTATATTTTAAAATAAATGAATGCATAAACAAAGTACAAGTCATGTCTATGTATATATGTGTATACACTATTGTTCAAAAGTTTTGATTCACTTAGACATGTCCTTGTTTTTGAAAGAAAAGCAAATTATTTGTCCATTGAAATTGCATAACATTTATCAGAAATACAGTTTAGACATTGTTACTGTTGTAAATGACTATTGTAGCTCCGTAAATATAAAGTAGAGATGCTGCATAAAATGTAAATAAGAACAGAATGCAATGTGCAAATCTTTCATCCATATATTTTATAGAAAATAGTTCAAAGACAATAACAAATTTTGCAAATTTGAAATTGTATTGTTTTTCTCAATATACATGCCAGCAACAGGTTTCTAAAAAGCTGGGATAGGCAACAAAAGACTGGAAAAGTTGACCACTGCGCTGCATCACTCACCTCTTTTTCTAACAATACATTGTAAGCGTTTGAGAACTGAGGAGACCAGTTTCTGTAGTTTTTAAAGTGAAATGTTTTCCCATTCTTGCTTGATATAGGATTTCAGATGCTCCACTGTTCAGGGTCTGCTGAATGGGCATATATTTTTTCAAGAAACATTTACATTCTCAGTTGCAACATTTGATATTGTTGTCTATGTACTACTTTCTATGAAATATGGGGGTTCAATGATTTGTACACTGGATTCTTTTTTTTTCTTTTTTTTACACCACGTCCAAACTTTTGGAAACAGGTTTGTTGCTTTATCAGCAACCATGACTCCTGTGTTCCAATGGCACGTTGTGTTTGCATCATTTTAAAAGTCTACTTGATCATTAGAAAACACTTTTGTAATTATGTTATGTTAGAAAATGTACAAATGTTAAGCATAATATATGTACAAGTATTAAGTATAATATATCTATCTGAACAGTGATTAAAAAAAAGGATACTATATAGCCACAAAAAGGTATGTTACCATAGTGGAACAGCTATAACCACAGCAGAACTTTTAGCCGAGGAACTAAGGATCATAGTTACTAATTTATCCTTCAAAAATGGTTCAGCAAAACCCCTTTGGTCACCAGCTGAGGAACCTCTATTTGGCACTATTTAAAAAGTGGTGCTGTTGAGTGTCTGTAATCTCAAAACCATTTCACATGGGGTTGAATAGCAGCTGGCCAACCAGGCAGTGTCTTTCTGGCTTCGGTCGTGTCTGACTCCTCCAAACACCTTGGCTCACAGTTGTTTATGTGAGCAAAGCATTTGATTGTGTTTGCTTGTGTGTTTTACCACACTGTGATTTCTCTCAGTCGGTAGGGCAGCACCCAGCTGTGTAAAGCCGGTCTCCAGGTTCCCACATGTAATGACACATTTGTTGTGTATATGAACTAGTGGATCTCTGATAGAAGGGCTGCAGGTCTGGGAGAGAGGGCGGTACCAGTGAGAACACACAGGCCAGGGCATGTGAGGAGAAGGGGAGGAAGGGGGAGAGAGATATTGAGAGGGAGAATGAGGGATGGATCAGTGAGAGGGGGTTTGACTATCACACCTCCTTGTAGTTGTGATGATTCACTCCCTTACAGGTTTTAACAGAGATCTCCTGACAACTTTTCAGTGCAGGGTTAGACAACTAGATTCAGCCGTGGGAAGAAAAAAAAAATGTCGGTGTGGTTGGTTGGGTGGCTAGAATATAACTACTATATTTTCCAAAAATATTTTGTACACTTTGTATTGGCCATGGCTAAGCCAAAAAAGTGATTGTATTACATTAAAGCGGTAGAAAATGTGTATATATACACTCACCTAAAGGATTATTAGGAACACCTGTTCGATTTCTCATTAATGCAATTATCTAATCAACCTATCACATGGCAGTTAGTTCAATGCATTTAGGGGTGTGGTCCTGGTCAAGACAATCTCCTGAACTCCAAACTGAATGTCAGAATGGGAAAGAAAGGTGATTTAAGCAATTTTGAGCATGGCATGGTTGTTGGTGCCAGACGGGCAAGTCTGAGTATTTCACAATCTGCTCAGTTACTGGGATTTTCACGCACAACCATTTCTAGGGTTTACAACAGAGATGGGGACAAGTCACACAAGTCCAAGCAAGTCTCAAGTCTTAACCATCAAGTCTCGAGTCAAGTCTCAAGTCACAGTTCAGATAAATCAAGCAAGTCAAGTCAAGTCAAGGGTTCACCCTAAGCAAGTCAAGTCGAGTCCTTATAAGTTTCAAGTCAAGTCAAGTCACAGTACTAAAGAGATGAACACACACACACACTGTCCTCTGTTTCTGACGTGCGCTCGGTGCGAAGCTCGATTTCAAAATCAAATATTTTTCTCCTCCGTGGTACAATTTTTTGGGGGGACAAAGCGGAGGGATCTTGAATCAGCCTGAAGGGGTTGTATTCGCTATAACAACCGCCTCACTATACCTTATCCCGCTTATTACATGGCTTCCTACCAAATAAATCAATAATTTGACACAAAATATTGATTAAAAAAAGGAATTTATTGATTTAAAAACGATTGTATTGCTTCCTCTAAAGAAAATAGTCCGTTCCGTCTCTGGTTAGAATCCTGCTGCGTCCATAGTAACGCGCTGTTTTTCATGGCAACGATCTGTTATCAAGAAATAACACGCATTCTGCACTGGAATTCAGCCAATCCATGTAATAAGGGCTAATAATAACAACCTTATAAACTAATTATTGTGACTGAAAAACTGCCAAATATGTAATTACGCTGTAATTATTCTTGTCTATATGAGTAAAATAAAAAACCTCTTTGAAATGTTTAGGTGCTAGTAATCACATCGGCGCCTCCATGTTAGCCTTTCATGCAGTAAAGTTAACTGTTATGGTGTAAGCACAATGCTTTTTAGTTTCCACACGCAGTCCACAAACAATTGAAGAAGCCCACATTTAATACAGACATTATAGCCTACGTGTAATAATATACATGCCCGCTCATTTCAAGATGCCCATCAACATTAAAATTCAGGCTATGCCACTGTTATAGTCAAATTCCCTTACATCTATTTACCAGACGTATACAGTAATGATAATGGTCACATTTCTAACAAGAAAAAAAAAAAACAAACATAATATGCAACCAAGGCCAAATTCTGACAAACAAAAGATTAATTCATTACATTAGTAACTTAATTGTTATAGATCTTAGTGAAACTGAATATAAAGAGATTACTTTCTTACCTTTCCTTGTGGTTCTTAAAATAAGAAATGAAATTTGACGTTGTTGCATATTCTGCATCTGGCAAATCTTTTTTTATTCACACGGTCCAGTTCAAAGTCCTTGTATCCAAACGATACTATTTGTGGAGTTCGACTAACGTTACTGTCTGCCATGTTTGCTGATTAGTGGTGCTGATGTCACAACATATTAAATAATTTTATTGCTGTTTGTTTATTATAAGTTCAAGTCATTGTGATTCTTCCACTTCAAGTCAAGTCGAGTCTCAAGTAACTTGTTCTCAAGTCAAAGTCAAGTCAAGTCATTTTCATACTTTAATCAAGCAAGTCACAAGTCCTGAAAATTGTGACTCGAGTCAGACTTGAGTCAAGTCATGTGACTCGAGTCCCCCACCTCTGGTTTACAAAGAATGGTGTAAAAAGGGAAAAACATCCAGTATGCGGCAGTCCTGTTGGGGAAAATGCCTTGTTGATGCTAGAGGTCAGAGGAGAATGGGCCGACTGATTCAAGCTGATAGAAGAGCAACTTTGACTGAAATAACCACTTGTTACAACCGAGGTATGCAGCAAAGCATTTGTGAAGCCACAACACGCACAAGCTTGAGGCGGATGGGCTACAACAGCAGAAGACCCCACCGGGTACCACTCATCTCCACTACAAATATGAAAAAGAGGCTACAATTTGCACGAAAATTGGACAGTTGAAGACTGGAAGAATGTTGCCTGCTCTGATGAGTCTCGATTTCTGTTGAGACATTCAGATGGTAGAGTCAGAATTTGGCGTAAACAGAACAGGAACATGGATCCATCATGCCTTGTTACCACTGTGCAGGCTGCTGGTGGTGGTGTAATTGTGTGGGGGATGTTTTCTTGGCACACTTTAGACCCCTTAGTGCCAATTGGGCATCGTTTAAATGCCACGGCCTACCTGAGCATTGTTTCTGACCATGTCCATCCCTTTATGACCACCATGTACCCATCCTCTGATGGCTACTTCCAGCAAGATAATGCACCATGTCACAAAGCTTGAATCATTTCAAATTGGTTTATTGAACATGACAATGAGTTCACTGTACTGAAATGGCCCCCACAGTCACCAGATCTCAATAGAGCATCTTTGGGATGTGGTGGAACGGGAGCTTCGTGCCCTGGATGTGCATCCCACAAATCTCCATCAACTGCAAGATGCTATCCTATCAATATGGGCCAACATTTCTAAAGAATGCTTTCAGCACCTTGTTGAATGAATGTCACGTAGAATTAAGGCATTCCTGAAGGCGAAAGGGGGTCAAACACAGTATTAGTATGGTGTTCCTAATAATCCTTTAGGTGAGTGTATATATACATACATGTTCAATTGGATTCAGGTCAGGCCATTCCAAAACATTAATCTTCATCTGGTGAAGGCATGCTTTTGTGGATTTGGATGTGTGCTTTGGGTCGTTGTCGTGCTAAAAGGTTTTCCTACTCTTCATCTTCAGCTTTCTGACGGACGCCTGAAGGTTTTGTGACAAAATTGCCTGGTATTTGGAACTGTTCATAATTCCCTCCACCCAAGGCCCCGGTTCCAGCTGAAGAAAAACAGCCCGAAAGCACAATGCTGCCACCACCATGATTCATTGTGGGTATGGTGTTCTTTGGGTGATGTACAGTGTTGTTTTTGCGCCAAACATTCCTTTTGGAATTATGGCCAAAAAGTTCAACCTTGGTTTCATCAAACCATGGCACATTTTCCCACATGCTTTTGGGGGACTTGATGTTTGTTTTTGCAAACTTCAACCTGGCTTGGATGTTTTTCTTTGTTAGAAAAGGCTTCCGTCTTGCCACCCTACCCCATAGCCAAATCATATGAAGAATACGGGAGATTGTTGTCACATGTAGAACACAGTCAGTACTTGCCAGAAATTCCTGCAATTTCTTTAATGTTGCTGTAGGCCTATTGGAAGCCTCCCTGACCAGTTTTTTCTCGTCTTTTCATCCAATTTGGAGGGACTTCCAGTTCTTGGTAATAGTCATTTTATGTTTAATGTCCGTTCCAGTGTTGTTCTTGTATGTTCTTTTTTACTATATGGCCCTATAAATGTAAATGATGGCTTTTATTGTGATAATGAAAATCTGAGTGCTGCCAGCATAATATCCTGCTGCTACAATAACTCTCATGAAGCCTCGTTCGGCCATCACTACAGTAAAAAGTTTCAATTTAGGCTTCCCGTAGCTACTGTAGCCAGTGACGTTTTTGTCTATCCTGAACAAATCATAATTTGCAGCTGGCCGTATTAACAGGGAATTAAATTGATACAGTATCTATCAATATAGGTGATGATAACTGACTTATTTGTTAAGTGAAAAGATGAGAGAATCGTGTAGGCAGTGAAGTATTTCTCTGTCCTGAACAAATCCTAATATTCACCAGAACTGTTTTTTTTTAGGCTTCCTATTACATAGCTACTGAAGGATTTAGCCAGCGAAGTTTCTATCTGTCCTGAACCTCAGGCATAATTTGTCGTGATGTTTACAGGAGTTGAACGTGGGACCTGCTGTTCCGTAGCCCACGTCTCTAACCACTATGCTATTTACAGTTTTTTACAGTCGCTAGGACACATTTCCCAATACTTAGGTCACTTTTTCAAAACTCTTCACACTGAGCACAACAGAAGTATAAGTGGGCTAAACTGAGGATCAATTATCATTGCTTTGGCACAAAATGCATTCAATGACTACATCTTTCAAATTACATTCAGTATTTTCTCACTTAGACACAACAACCGCCAAAACTCTGTGTACAAGCAAATTTGCACATGCTTGCATACTGTTTTCAAAACTGTTAAACTTAAGTTCAAAACAATAACATAATACAAAACTGAATAAGACAGCAATTTGCTGCAATTCTAACATTTTAATGAAATATATTTTAAATCTTAAAATTAGATGCTATAAAAACAATTGGACCAACCACAGCTGATTCTCATTGTAGATGAACATCTACACAGTTGTTACTCTTTCAATTTCATTGCAAAAGGAGACAACTGCTGAGTAGTTTTGCATTGTGATGTGGACCCAGACAGAAAATGGACCCAGCCAGAAATAGGCTGAAAGAGGAAGAAGTGTGGCTGGGAGGGGGCGAGGAATAAGTATGCGTGGTGGAAGAAGAATAAGAGGACGATCAAGAGCTGTAGTCTCAGATGAGATCAGAGCTACTGTAATTGATCATGTAGTAAATCATGGTCTCTCAATGAGAAAGGCTGGTCAGAGAGTGCAGCCAAATCTGCAACACTCAACAGTGGCATCTTTTGTTAGAGTTTTCCGGCAAACCAACAGGTAACTTGTATTCTACAAGGGCATTTGACTGAGTTGCACATTGCAGAAGTAAATAGACTTGTGTGTAATTGCTTTCGCATATCTGCTTAGGACTCAATGGTTACCTCACACAGGTGGGAGAGGAAGGATGTTCACTGATGTGCAGGAAACTGCCATTGTTGATGTGGTCATCAGAAACAATGGCATAAAACTCACTGAGATTCGTGTAAGCATAACAACTATTTGTAGAGTCCTGAAACAACATCAGGTAAGGATGAAACAGTTGTACACTGTGTCTTTTGAGAGGAACTCTGAACATGATTGGGAAGAGAGCCACAGTGGATGTCCCGGGACAGAGGGGTGCCAACATCACAATGTGCGCAGCAATATCCACTGATGGACTGCTGTTTCACGAACCACTAATTGGGCCATACAACACTGAACGTCTCCTTGCGTTCCTGCATGACCTCTATGGAAGGGTTGTGCTAGGTGAGGAAAGGGATGGAGAGAAGAAATCAGCCAACATTTATAATTGTATGGGACAATGTGGCATTTCACCACTCCCGTGCAGTCACCAAGTGGTTTGCAGCCCATCCCAGAATGGTGTCACTTTTCCTCCCACCTTACTCTCCATTCCTCAAACCCATAGAGGAATTATTTTCCCTGAATGCTGGATGCCTGGACATATCAGCAGAAGATTGTCAGGGATGGATCAGGCATGCCAAAAGATTCTTTCCTAGGTGTATTGCCCTAGATGACATAAGATGTGATGTGGATGAGAACCTGTGGCCAAATGGAGAAGACCGAGTAGATTAGCATTACTATTGTATCTGTATCAGTGGATGGTGTGTATACAAATTCTTGTATTTTGGAATTACTCAGTGCAAAAAAATGTATGTATAAAAGACATAAAACATATTGTGGCTTTCTGCATCATCTCTGATTAATTCCAGTAACATATGAATTATGAATTATAAACAGAGATGTGTCCTTGTTTTACACAAGAAAACATTGTAAAATGCTACCTGTTGTTAGTGTTTTTTAGGTCATTGTTTTGTTGGTGAAAAAGTGTGTTTGTTGTCTGTCAACCTTTGCTAGTGTTCTGGAAGAATTAGTTGATTTGAGACATGTATGAAGTGATTTGGTAGTATTAGTGCATTTTGAAAGTGAAATGAACTGCTGTGCCAAGCTGAAAGTTGGTTTGGAGAACTGTGTGAAGAGTTTTGAAAATGTGACCTAAGTATTGGGAAATGTGTCCTAGCGACTGTAAAAAACTGTAACGTGAGTGTGTGAGTTAGTGAGTTAGTGAGTGTGTGAGTTAGTGTGTGAGTTAGTGAGTGTGTGAGTTAGTGAGTGTGTGAGTTAGTGAGTGTGTGAGTTAGTGTGTGAGTGAGTGAGTGTGTGAGTTAGTGAGTGAGTGAGTGAGTGAGTGTGTGAGTGAGTGAGTGTGAGTGAGTGAGTGAGAGTGAGTGAGTGAGTGAGTGTGAGTGAGTGAGTGTGAGTGAGTGAGTGAGTGAGTGTGAGTGTGAGTGAGTGAGTGAGTGAGTGAGTGTGAGTGAGTGAGTGTGTGAGTGAGTGTGTGAGTGAGTGTGTGAGTGTGAGTGAGTGAGTGAGTGTGAGTGAGTGAGTGAGTGAGTGTGAGTGAGTGAGTGTGAGTGAGTGAGTGTGAGTGAGTGAGAGTGAGTGAGTGAGTGTTTCAGTGAGTGTTTCAGTGAGTGAGTCAGTCAGTCAGTTCCTCACTCAAAACCTTCCTTTTCGACTCTTTTGGAAAGGAAAGAAAAAGGTGCAGTGGTCTTTATGTTCCTGAGCTGTATTTCTCAGATTTCTCAGAGTGAAAATTTTATATGCTGTGTTTGTACTATTTTATATTGAAAATAGTGTTTAAATGATTTGCACATCATTGCATTCTGTTTTTCTTTACATTCTACACAGCATCCCAACTTTTCTGGAAATGGGGTTGTACATCAAATAGTTGGAAATGGCTTTATAACCATTTCCAATTATGAGCATCAAAAATATTTCTTCTGAAGGCCTCGAATATGTCTTGATCTTGGCATGATATGTTACCATACACCCACCCAGGGTTTTTTCTGTATCAAAAGGAGGCTTTGGCGGTGGGTTTGGTCAGGGGGCGTGGCCAGTGGAGTAGAAGCAAATGTTGAAGACACATTTTAGTCTGTTCTGTTCCCACAGAACAGACACATTTTAGAGGCTCCTTCATATCATATCTAATTGATCTTCATATCAATTTCTTGACATTCTCCAAGAAGCTGATAGAAAAATGTATTTTAAAGCAAATATTCTGCAATTCTAAACTATTTCCCAAGGTTCTGGGAAAATGGCTCTGCAAACATGTCTCGGAAATTGAGCATTTCAGAAGTAGGTTTAGCGAAGTGATTATTGTTGCAACAGAATATTCTGACAAAAGCCTATCAGCCTAATTACTTTATAGTGTTTTGGGGTATTTTACAGATATCCATGTCCTATGATATATTTTTAAGAAAATTAGCTAACACTCTTATCCTGAGTGACTTGTTGATAAATAGATGGATCGTTCGATTTCAAGCATATGCCAATTCATGATTGAACTGTGGACAGTGCTCAACTTGGAATTAAATAAATGCATGTGTTGGAATAACATCCTACAAGATGTTTTGTGATTACCTCTTGTTTTTCCACAAGTGTAATAACCTTTACCAATAAATCATTATTCTATTGTAATTATGATGTAATTCCTGTGGTATAACATGTTGTTAATACAGTAGTTAATGTTTTCACATAGCAGTTACATAGTAATTAGTAAGTGTTAATTTAAGGGAAAATGTTATCAGTCAAATCTTTTCAAGGTATTGTACATTGAAGTTTAGGCTTAAATGTGGCTAGATTGGGGGCCTATAAACATTAACTTTTCTGATGGATGGTTAGCCACTACCAAATACTTCTCTGTTAAATAATTCCCAAACCAAATGCATCAGCATCGCTTGAGAGGTTTATCTACAAACATTAATTAATCCGGGGAGATCTGTAATTTAATTAGAGCAAGTTGTTTGTTTATTCCACAATTAGAATTTGCTTAGGTCAGCTTTTATATCACGTTTAATGTCACATTAATGTCATGGCTTGCGAAGTTCCCAGGGGTTCCCACGGGTGTGCAACCTAAGGTCTACGGGCTGAATCCGGCCTGCGGTGCAATTCCATCAGGCCCGCATATTGTAATATAATAGTTTTGAGGGGAAGTAAAACATAACTCACCAGCCCATCCTTATACATTTGAATTTTCTGAAAATGATTTAGACATTATAATGTACCTTCTGTCTAAAGTTTTTAATTATTGTCCTTTTCTAGCCAGCAAATCATTAATGATGAAGAAACTACAAAACAAATGTGGCCCTCAATTTAATATCAAAAGTCTTACGTGGCCCCGATCCAAAAAGACAACTGCACGCAGTATTGATAGCAATAACGTTAAGGCCATTTCAATAAATCCATAAAAGGTCTCCTTATCTCGCGACCACTCACTAGTTACTAGTGATTAATTGTTTGGAATGAAACAGCACTTTTAGTCGAGAAAGAGTCATGATGGACACCTTAATGAAAAAAATAAACCAGACTAAGTTTCTAATCTTTATGGTAGTTTAGAGTCTCCCAAGCTGCTCTCTAATGATATGCTGATCATCTGCAGCTGTTTTGTAATTTGGGCCATTTTTTGTGATGTGAATCTAAGCTTGCATTTATGTTTATTTTAGTGTGATTTGTTAAATTGGGTACATTTATGTGGTTGGAATTTTGCTCAAATATCCATGTTTCCAAATACATGACAAACACTTCAACTTTCCAGGGAGTGTACTTTCATATATGACTGTAGGGGTTGGTGGAGAGTGCAATAACTTGGTGGGTAGGAGGGGGATTTATAGTGGTAGGAAGATCTAGTAGAAATACAATCTGTCACGTGTTACCAACAGTTGAGTCGTGACTGCATCAGGGCAAATAGTTTTCAATATGGCAACTCATTGCCTCTCTTCCTCCCTCCGATTCTTTATTTCTCTTTATTTCTGTCTGTCTGCCTTCCTCCCTCCCTCTTAATTTTCAGTATTTCTGTTTGCCTGTATGCCCCTTTCTCTCCCTCCCTCTCTCTGTTCTGACGAGGTGACCTCGTCTAGGTTCTCTTCTCCGACATGGCCCTCAGCCCAGATTGTTACTGCAGCAGTAGTCCTGCCTGATTGGTTCCCTCCCAGGTCACACTGTTTCAGCAAGAATGGGACAGGGGCAGGGTGATGCTCCCTGACAAACACCCCCCCTCTACCTTTTTTATTATAAATTGGCCATGTCTGGCTGTGTGGTGATTTTGATTTGGTTTTCCATTTAAAGAGGCTTTCAGTTGATGTTAGTTCCTACTGTAGGAGCGAGAGAGGGAGAGAGTGCACAAAGAGTGCAAAATGTAACACAAGTCAAATGGTTACAATTGGCCAGTTACTGTAAGTACTACAAAAACTCTGATTGGCATTGTTTGTAAAAAGTAAAAATATTTTCCCTACATATATTTTCTATATTTATATTAGGGGTCGACCAAAGTTATTTTTATATTAGGGGCTGATAACGATTATTAGTGATCTAGGAGACCGATGACCGATATTTGGGGCCGATTTTTGTTTCTGGTAAAAAAACATTTTAAGTACTTGAAAACAGAAAAGTTGAAACATTATATTTTAAAGAATGAAGTGCAGGGAGCTCCTAGCAGCATTTCTTGTGAACTGAAATTTCATATAGAGACAAATTATTAACGAAATAGCTTCCCAAATCAGGTACATTTTACAGTTTACAATCTTTGTCAGGTTTCTTTCCTGTAAAAAATGAATAAAAAAGTAAAACGTTTCTGTAACCTTTTTCTGTGGTGTAGCCATCTGAAATGAAAAGGAGTTTCAAAAGAGAAAGAGGGTCAAAGAAATAAAATGTGCTTAAATTATTACAGCACAAAAATGTGTCACTTATTACAGCACAAAAGTATTGGAAATCCTTTGTGTGTAAGTTGGCTCCAATTTTAACTAAGTATACTAACAAGTGGTTTCATAGCAAGTCATTTCTGAGATGCTGGAACCACCACGTCTAGCACCTACAATCACACCACAGAAGAAGTTGCTTGAATAATCATGGTCGAACAACAACAAAACTTTTTAGCCTGTCTGCATGCTTTATATATTAACTTACAGTAACATGATTCACTGTTTTGTTATTCATGTTAAAGTGGCTGATGAGTGAATGTAAAAATACTATGAATTATAATGTTTTTGTGGGATATTTGTGCTTTAGTTTAATGTTTTTATTTTTGAGAACTTTGACTTCTAAAGAAACAAAGTACTTTTTAATGTATTACCTGACATACATTTACTTAAATGCTTACCAGGAATGGAACATTTTAAATGTAGCACTTACTATGAAAACATCCCTACTGCCTCTGACTTTTGGACTTGCCAAACAAAAACATATTTATAGTCAATTATATATAGTAAATTGTTTATATAATTTTGGAATTTTAAATCATATTGATGCATCAGTATATTTTCACATAATATTTTTAATATAGTTAAGCATTCGGTTTGGATGGTGAAGTTTCGTTTATAGATGCATGTCATTTTTATGTTATTATTTGCTAAAAGGAAACAATGTCTGTGACTAAAATAATAATACTGTGTATTTCTGTGTATGATCCAGGTGTGTGTACACACGCACATAAAACGGTAGTGTGCCACAAAGATAGTCCTGAAAAATTGCTCCCCACTTGGAGGAATTTGGTATATGACAATTTGGCATACTGGTAGAACAGGGGTTACTTTTAGGTTTATGTATTGCAGGTTTGGTTTAGAGTTAGGGTTAGATGTTAGGATCTTGGTCCTTTTTTGGTACCCACAAGGATAGAAAAACAAACTTGTGTGTGTGTAGTACACATTAGTCAGTCTGTATGGATATACAGTTTGTGGTGTGTTTCAGATTTGCTCCCTCGTATGCTGATTGTCTCTCTTCTCCTTTCCACAGACAGAAGTGCCTTCCTTGATGCCCTGCAACTGTTTTGATTTGTCATACCACACGAGGAGCCCACGGAATGCCCAGTACTTCCAACATATAGGATTGTATTCCTTCTGTGTGGGTGAAAGGGGACTGTCCTCTTGCTGTCCCTCCCTCTCCACTCCCCTGGTCCCTCTTCAAATCGTGGGCCAACCAGATCAATAATGAGTTTCGCCACCCATCTCGCCTGACAGTTCAGCTAAGGAGAGAGGCATAGGGAGGGACAAAGAGAGACAGGCAGAGAGAGGGAGGGCAAAAGTTGGATCAGACTGCACAAAGCAAATCTTTCGTCAGTGCCCCCAGCCCGAAGCCTGGGTGACAGGCACTGGAGGAGTCTAAATCAGCCCCAGTAACATGCTCTAAGGATGGGCTACAGATCCTAGGAGTCCCAGGTCCATGGGCTCACCTCCACAAACCTGGATATATTTTTTTAAAACACTTTATTGATTGGCTTGTTTTAATACTGTTTTCTTCAGTTTAGTGCCATCAGAAAAAAAAAACTCAAACTCACATACAGTCCAAGACCTCACTTATTGCCTGAATATTGGTCGACTACTCCTGCCTGGTTCAAAATGGCGGTCAATATGACGCCGATTCGGGACACAAAATGGCTGACCCTGGAGGTGTGCCGGGAGTTTCAGAGAGGTACATGCTCTCGACCGGACAATGAGTGTAAGTTTGCTCACCCTGCCAAGAGCTGCCAGGTGGAGAATGGACAAATCATCGCCTGCTTCGACTCTCTCAAGGTGAGTCCTTAATGAAGGATCTCAGAGCCAAATATTCCACTGCCTTTTGGTTAAACTCTTTCCACTCTCTTTGTGGAGGTGCATGCCAATGATCACACAAACGATTACCTGAATTTTAAACCGTAGTACATTTGTTCTTGAGAACAATGAAGGGATATGCATCACATGGGTATAGTGAGTTCAGGATTCCCTTTTTGGAACTTCTGTGCAAGGAAGTAACATGTTGTAAATATGTTGTTTGGTATCTAAGGAAAGTGTGCTAATACTGTAAAGGTACAGATATAATTGGCTGGTATAGAGAACAGAGAAAGAGACTGGCAAAGAGACAGGGAGACCAAGAGAGAGCGTGTGTGTTGAGCCCTAGTGAGAGAACAGGCTCTGATTGCATTTCCAGCCATATATCTGACTGAATTTCACTTCGTTATTTTTCAGGGTTATGTTTTAGTCTTTATTGCAGCCAACCATCTTTCAAGGTAACTTTGTCCTCCGGTTGGGATTATTCCCGTATTCATAATGGAACGTGTTAGTAAGGAAAACGTAGCTGCCAGCCAGTTAGATAATCATTCCATACAAAAAAAGTTAAATGAAATCAGTAAGATCAAATAAAGCATTTAATTTACTTGTTTATCACTCAAATCGACTGTGGGTATGTAGCCTACTTTACACACTGTTTAAAATGAAAAGTATGGGTTTTGTCTTCCAATTTATGGAATCCATTCATGATTTTGGAGAAATATTTTCAATTGAATATGGTCATTTCTTTCACCACATAATTAAAGTGGAAAACCAGCATGCTCGGCAACCTACAGGTTGTGTGTTCGCATGTGCGTGCGTGTGGAGTCGTATGGGGGCAGGATGCAGTGGGGTGTTTTCAGGTCAAACACACGTAGTAGGCTGTCGTCACTCAGCCCAAATGGCCCTCTGTAATTTACTGTCTATTTCTGATCTGGCACAGGCACAAACACTCCCACAACACAGCCGGAGGGATAAAAAGTGGAAAAGAGAGAGTGAGTGTGTGAGTGAGTGGGGTGCGGGTTGGAAGGGGGGGTACTGGGGGAGAAATAAAAGAATCCCACATTTGTATGAAACAGTAGTGCCAGTACTAGTCATCCACCAATTTGTCGACTAAACTCCTGCATTTAAACACGAACGCTCTCACGCATCTGTATAGACACGTGTTCTCCCATAAAATACGTTTCCAGGGCAGCAGGAGGCTCTGGATCAACAGTGGCTGCTGTGTGCCGTGGCTGCCTGTCAGCACCTCCTAATAAGAAACGACAGTCATTGCCAAAGCCATGAAGTTCAAGTTAGTGTACATTTAAGTACATCGGCAGACACTCTAATCAAGACTTGCGCGCACCGACACGCACTCGCAGGTCCATCCGCCCCACAGCTAGGGCCTTGTACTGTCCGTCCCCTCCCGGTCTTTGGGACAGAATTATGGATTTACTTTAAACTTTGGCGGGGAGGTGGGGAGAGATAGAGCTAGGCAGAGAGAAACTCTGTTATAGGGAAAGGGAGAGAAGCGGAGAGAGGAGAGAAAGAGGCAGCAAGACAGAGACGGAAGCCGTGCAGACAGAGAGACTGAGAAACATTGAGCCAAAGAGAGGGATGAGTGGGGAAAGAAAGAAAGGGGCAGCTGGCAGAGGGATGAGTGGGGAGAGAAAGAAAGGGGCAGCAGGCAGAGGGATGAGTGCGGAGAGAAAGGGGCAGCAGGCAGAGGGATGAGTTGTTACGTAGCATTGTGCCACAGGATGATTTGTCCTCTCACTTTCCATCCCATTGAGAAAAATGCTGGACACAGAGCACAGAGAACAGTCCGTAACCCTTTTAACATCCCCCATGCTCTGGCTTCTGCACAACACCCGTTCTGCCCATCTCAAATGCTAATTTCCCCAAACAAACCCTTTCCTCAATGTTCCTTGCATGTGAACTCACTAATTCATGTTCTGCGTGTATGCGTGTATCTGAGGGCCTGCTTGGTCTCTTGGCACCTACTTTAAAACTGCCGCCGGCACCTTGTTACCATTACAAGATGGAAATGGAAACTGGTTCATATGAAGTAAATGAAAAGTAAATCTGGGGGCATTTAGGTTTATGGAACACAATAAATGCAGGACTCCTCTTTTATTGGAAACACGTGTTAATCAGCTAGCTAGAGGCTACTGCTACGGTCAACAGCAAGGCTGGCACCGCTGTTAATGCCAACACACATGCTTCTGACCTAAGAACACACGCACATTCGCTACCAATGGAGAACAACAGACAATGGCGTACATAATGGCACACACGTATGTTTGTGTATGTTCCCAGTACATGAAGGTAGGCTCGGTTCACGTTCACCTGCGTTTAGTCTGAAAATCTCAACCCAGTACACATTTTTCACACTACCGCATTGCACTCAAAAGGAGAGTGGGACAGCGGGGAGTATTTCGAGCAGATGAAAGAGGGAGAGAGCAGGGTTATGAGCAAAAAAAGAGGTTCGGAGTGTTGTATTGATTTGGTTTAAAGTTCTCTCTGAAGGGAATAGCAAGGATCGAAAGTGATAGAGCACCGGGCCACTTGGGAGGCTAAGGCCTGGGATCAAGCACAAGCTGTCCGGCAGCAGTCCTATGCCAGGATTCCCACAAGTGCAGCGAACTTTCGCTCAACACTGTCCGGGTTCAGGGGGACGGACGACTGGCGGGAGTACTACTTACTGGGTAAATGTGCATTCTTGCAAGAAGCAGCTCACAACTTTCCAGGGCTTATTTTCGAGGGGGAGTGTTCCCGATCTTGATGCTCCTGAACCCAGAGATGATTGCTTAGATGACATGAGGCCTTAACTATGTCTCAAATATGTCAAAAAAATACTCTGTGCTTTGTGTTTCATCAAGGAAAACCAGACCGGCATGTAAAGACAGTCCAAATAACACCAAACCGAACACATACAGTGGGGAGAACAAGTATTTGATTCACTGCTGATTTTTCAGGCTTTCCTACTTATAAAGAGGTCTGTAATTTTCATCATAGGTACACTTCATCTGTGAGAGACGTAATCTAAAACAAAAATCCAGAAAATAACATTGTATGATTTTTAAATAATTAATTTGCATTTTATTGCATGACATAAGTATTTGATCACCTCTCACAGACTTGTTAGTTTTTCTTTAAGAAGCCCTCCTGTTCTCCACTCATTACCTATATTAACTGCACCTGTTTGAACTCATTACCTGTATAAAAGACACCTGTCCACACACTCAATCAAACAGATTCCAACCTCTCCACAATGGCCAAGACCAGAGAGCTGTGTAAGGACATCAGGGATAAAATTGTAGACCTGCACAAGGCTGGGATGGGCTACAGGACAATAGGCAAGCAGCTTGGCGAGAAGGCAACAATTATTAGAAAATGGAAGAAGTTATGGATGACGGTCAATCTCCCTCAGTCTGGGGCTCCATGCAAGATCTCACCTCGTGGGGCATCAGTGATCATGAGGAAGGTGAGGGATCAGCCCAGAACTACACGGCAGGACCTGGTCAATAACCTGTAGAGAGCTGGGACCACAATCTCAAAGAAAACCATTAGTAACAGACTATGCCATCATGGATTTAAAATCCAGCAGCGCACGCAAGGTCCCCCTGCTCAAGCCAGCACATGTTCAGGCCCGTCTGAAGTTTGCCAATGACCATCTGGATTTTTCAAAGGAGGAATGGGAGAAGGTCATGTGGTCTGATAAGACAAAAATTGAGCTTTTTGGTCTAAACTCCACTCGCCGTGTTTGGAGGAAGAAGAAGGATGAGTACAACCCCAAGAACACCATCCCAACCGTGAAGCATGGAGGTGGAAACATCATTGTTTGGGGATGCTTTTCTGCAAAGGGGACAGGACGACTGCACCGTATTGAGGGGAGGATGGATGGGGCCATGCATTGCGAGATCTTAGCCAACAACCTCATTCCCTCAGTAAAAGCGTTGAAGATGGGTCGTGGCTGGGTCTTCCAGCATGACAATGACCCGAAACACCCAGCCAGGGCAACTATGGAGTGGCTCCGTAAGAAGCATCTCAAGGTCCTGGAGTCTCCAGACCTGAAGCCAATAGAAAATCTTTGGTTGGAGCTGAAAGTCCGTATTGCCCAGCGACAGCCCCGAAACCTGAAGGATCTGGAGAAGAGTGTTGATCGATAGAATTACCATCACAAAGGTCTGCATGGAGGAGTGGACGAAAATCCCTGCTGCAGTGTGTGCACACCTGGTCAAGATCTACAGGAAACGTATGATCTCTGTAATTGCAAACAAAGGTTTCTGTACCAAATATTAAGTTCTGCTTTTCTGATGTATCAAATACTTATGTCATGCAATAAAATTCAAATTAATTACTTAAAAAACATACAATGTGATTTTCAGGATTTTTGTTTTTAGATCATCACTCACAGTTGAAGAGTACCTATGATAAAAATTACAGATTTCTACATGCTTTGTAAGTTGGAAAACCTGCAAAATCGGCAGTGTATCAAATACTTCTCTGTACCTAGGGGGACCTCAAAGAGGATCCCAAAGATACTGATCAAGAAATAGATCAAGTTAAGTTTAACAACAAATTAGATACCACAAAGTTGGGATAGTAAGGTAGACAAGTTCAGAGAAAAAACAGAAAAACATTTAGAATATTCAATAAGTAGGTTTAGTGTTCTGGGCAACGACTTCACTGTTAAATCTGCACTATGTCCTTTATCCTTTCTGTCTTCACTTGCCTACCCTCATCATCCTCTCATCAATTTTCCCACCTTCCTCTCCGCCCTGGCACACAGACACTTTTTATTTCCATTTCACACACAGTGATTTTTATCTTTTTTAATCTTTATTCTGGAAGATTTACGTGTCAGTCTTCTGACATGAGGCGCTGAAATGAGAACCCACTGATCAACATGTCTCCCCTCTACTGTGAAGGCCTAATGGCTAATGGATGGCAATAACTCCTTCATTCATTGCATCTGTGAAGCATGCCTTGGAGAGCACAACCAGTCACTGAAGGAATGGGAGTTCATAATACTGTCTCTTTAATCTACAAAATGTTGTATGCCTGGTGTTTAGGCTTCGTTAAAACACAGATTCTAATAACATGTGCAGAGTTGCCACCGACTTAAAAACCTTAAAACTTCCACTTTGCTGGAGTATTGAAACACGTCATCCGGAAATGTTTTGAAATATTTATTTTATTTTAGTGAATATCATTTGAACACTTAGAAAATAACATGTTTTTTTCAAATTCTACTTGGATTAATTCTTCTGGAGTAGATTAATATATAACATTAATGGTCATGGTAATTCAATCATTACTGGACACAGCATTTGCTTCCACTATTAAAAGACTGTAATTAGATCCAGTCCTAATACATTTTTTTTTAAACAGACAGGCTCTTTATCTCCTGTTGCGCCGAACACATCTACTACATCCAGATCAGGATGAGCTGAAAGATATGGCTATAGCGGGAAGCTAAAAGCTATGGCGGGAACAATAGATAAACACGAATGTTTCAGCTCGTAGTGGGCTGTTAAAATTGCACTGTCACCTGTGCAGCCTGCATGCTTCTGTCACAGTTTCATCCCAATCCGCATATGTCATCTGTAGGAGAACTTGTCTATCTAGCCACTAAATGGGGTTGATTGGATTGATGCCAAGGCATTTAACTGACTGATCAGAAAGATGTCAATAAAACACCCAATCTATGCTGCCAAAAATGCTTCAAATACAACCTAGATTAAAACATCATATAAAGTAGGTTTTGTAGCATAACTTGAAATTTCATTCATTTTACATATATAATTTTTATTGTCTGTCCGTACTTCATATCTGCAAAATAGTTGTACTTTCATACCAACACAAGAGGTTTCCTAAAGCGTTCTTACAACAGTCTGTGAAAGAATAAAAAAATACTGTAAAAAACAGCCATGAGGCTAGAAAGGGAGAAGATTAAAAACATACTTTAATTTTATTGAAATTGGTACAGTCTTTATTTGCACTCAGGAAATAAATGAAATTACTTGCATTCAAAATAAATATTTATATTCACCCCTGAATGAATGTTTACATTGATTGTTTACATCTGGCTTCATGTGTACATTTCCTATTGCATACCAATGGAATTTAGGGTATCATGTGGAAACAATTTTTCCAGAAAATTGTGTATGTGGAGTAGCTGGAAAAAACAGAAAAGGAACCAGTTTTATATTAGGCTTTCTATAACTTAGCTACTGAAGATTGTAGCCAGCAAAGTTTTTGTCTGTCCTGACCCAAAAAGCATGCAGGGATGCGTACTTCGAAAATCCCCCAGGAATAGTCATAATATAAGCGTGAACAGTTTTTTTTAGGCTTGCTGTAACGTAGCTACTGAAGGTTGTAGCCAGTGAATTTTTTGTCTCTATTGACCCAAAAAGCATGCATGGATGCATACTTTGAAAATCCACCAGAAATAGTTGCAATATAACCATGAACAGTTTTATTTTAGGCATAATGTAATGCAGCTACTGAACGTTGTGGCCAGCAAGGTGTTTATCTGTCCGATACAAATCCATAATTTCCTTTGACTGTGACAAGATTCAAACGCAGGACCTGTTGGTTGCAGGTCCGCATCTCTAACCACTACACTATTTAACAAGAGTCGCTCACTCACTCTGAGACATTGCTCTTCTTGGCCAGCTCCACTTACGCAGTCCGGCAAAAAAGAGTTGAGAAATTGTTTTTGATATTAAATAAAATGTTTTTTTAATCACAGGCATTTTTCTAAAAATATGCCAAAGGGATTCACAGATGTGTCCTTATTTTCTTTCTGTCTAACCTGGATGTGAATTCCATTGTAACCTTTTCATTACACTCCATTATGTATACTTAAACAAAACTCATTATCATTTAAATAAATCAGGATTTTAAATCCCAGCAGTCTTCAGACACTTGACCAAATCGTTTTTAATTATGTAGGCTATTTATTAAATGTTTAACATTCTGGTTGGGCCAAGATCATTTCTGGAAGACCTCCTCATAGAGAGACAAAAAAAAGTATTGACTATTGCTTTGAACTAGCTTGGTTGCTGTTAGACTGATCATTTTATGTTATGCTCAATAAAACCATAAAATCAGTCAATGCCTTCCAACTGCCTTCTTTTATTGAACATGTTCAGGCTAAACAATAAATAATTGGAATTAAAGTTTTTTTTACACAAATAATATACTCCCCAAAAATGTTTTTAGGTTTGGATTCTGGTGGGATTATTAGGTTTTCCTCCTGTAAATAAAAATTCAAGTTGCGAGACTGTTGCGGAATTGGTTCTACAAAGAACTGTAATGTTTCATATGGTCATCATATGTACAATCGTTTATTAAACATTGTGTACTTTTAGGATGTGTTGCGTCATTACAAAGTACCTGAACTCGCACAACCAGAAAAGATGCATCTTCAACTACTCTCATGCTAGCAGCTTGCAAACCAAGCCTAAAATGGACACAACGCCACATTTATTATTCCCAAATAGCAGCTCAAGGATGGAAATAACGTGTTCCGAACCACATTATAAAATTTTAACTTCATGATGAAGCGATCATCGCTTGGCTGATAGAGTTATGTTCATGTATCACATCAATGAGAGTTTCCATTTTTATTGGCAGTAACTTCCTAAGACCTATTAATTACCCCTAGACCGTCACAATATTTGGGGAGAACTCACCGCTGCAGTGATTACTATTAGTTCATTTTACCCTATGCATAGGCAGTTCTTTACATGTAGAGTCATACTGAATTGTATTGTTTGCTTGTAAATGCTTTATAACCTTTTTATCCATCAGTGGAGAACAGTGAACAGAGTATGTAACCACAGTTGTGCATAGGAAATCTCACTCACTCACTGTCTAGACACATCTTTCTTTATATATCTCCTTTTCCTACCTATGGGGCTGTTTGTGGTGGCACATTAATTGTTTCCATTTCTAACACTGACTAAACTCTCTATTAAATGACCATGGATAAAAACTAGGTTCAACGTAAATCCATTTCAGAGCTCCAACCAACAAATAACAAGTGTGCACAGGTTAAAAATACCGTAGGTTTGGTAACAAGCAACATTCTGAGATCTTTTGCGATCTAAAGAAGTCATAAAGATCTGCGTCAAGTAAAACAGTCAGACTTTCCACCCCTAATGTCACCTAAAGCAGATCTTTACTGATTTTGGCCCTTCATCTGTTCAAATCCTATGTTTCAGATAGGGACATTTTTTAAATAAAATGGCAACAGAAATATTAGGTACATCAGTGGCCTTGTGTTGGACTTTTATAAAGAGATTAAGAAGATGACACAATGTTGTAATACAGGAGAATTCAGGAGATACATAACAGCAAACAGCATACCATAACTTAATCAAAAGTATACAACTCCTCTGTCTTGTGACTTGGCGGTCTCATGTGTACCCTATGTAGCCTTCTCATCTGAAGGTTCTGTTTTCTGGCTGTAGTCTCTGCTTTCGCATCCATCTTTAGATTTGCGGCCCCGAATATAGACGTGACACACAAACGCACGCACCAACGCACACGCATCTATCTTCAGATGTGCTGTGTCAGCATGGAGACCCGAAACAACAACGCCAATGCCAAAACAATCACAAGGGCATCCAGAATGAATGCATCTTCTCACCCTATCCTCCATGAATGCCCTCCTCTCCTCTATTTTTATTTTTGTTTTAGCTGTTAGGACTTAGAGCTTTCTGTCTGGCGTTCTGCTTTGCTGGGCTGTTAGTAAACCCCAGAAAGAGACCTGGGCACCTGCCGGGTTAAGCTTCTTGAGATTCATTTATTTAGTGTAGAGTGTATACTATTTAATGTGTATATAATGTCACCCACACGCGCGCAGCAGAGGAGCCGAAGGTAATATCTGCGTCTCGTTGTGCTGAGTTGTCCTGTCTGATCGCCTGCCTTGGGTGCCGCCAACAGAATACCCAATGAGTTGTGAGTGAGAATGTTTCCCCGCTTAACTTCTGCCCCCAGCCCCACTGACGTCCTTCTATCCCTGCATCCTGCTCCAAGTGAGTCTCACTCACCCCCCAGCCCCACTGACGTCCTTCTATCCCTGCATCCTGCTCCAAGTGAGTCTCACTCACCCCCCAGCCCCACTGACGTCCTTCTATCCCTGCATCCTGCTCCAAGTGAGTCTCACTCACCCCCCAGCCCCACTGACGTCCTTCTATCCCTGCATCCTGCTCCAAGTGAGTCTCACTCACCCCCAGCCCCACTGACGTCCTTCTATTCCTGCATCCTGCTCCAAGTGAGGCTCACTCACCCCCCAGCCCCACTGACGTCCTTCTATCCCTGCATCCTGCTCCAAGTGAGTCTCACTCACCCCCCAGCCCCACTGACGTCCTTCTATCCCTGCATCCTGCTCCAAGTGAGTCTCACTCACCCCCCAGCCCCACTGACGTCCTTCTATCCCTGCATCCTGCTCCAAGTGAGTCTCACTCACCCCCAGCCCCACTGACGTCCTTCTATTCCTGCATCCTGCTCCAAGTGAGGCTCACTCACCCCCCAGCCCCACTGACGTCCTTCTATCCCTGCATCCTGCTCCAAGTGAGTCTCACTCACCCCCCAGCCCCACTGACGTCCTTCTATCCCTGCATCCTGCTCCAAGTGAGTCTCACTCACCCCCAGCCCCACTGACGTCCTTCTATTCCTGCATCCTGCTCCAAGTGAGGCTCACTCACCCCCCAGCCCCACTGACGTCCTTCTATTCCTGCATCCTGCTCCAAGTGAGGCTCACTCACCCCCCAGCCCCACTGACGTCCTTCTATCCCTGCATCCTGCTCCAAGTGAGTCTCACTCACCCCCCAGCCCCTGCCTAGCTGTCGCTCCCATTTTAATCAGGCCATTTGTAAGCCTGTGAAGCGGCGCAGGAAAACAAACATTTAAATTAGAATGCAGACGGGCAAAGGATAGGGGGAGAGGTAGACTGGGAAGGGGGAGGTGGCTGCCAGGGAACATTAATTCCTTCTTCGGACGGCAGGTCTTCCAGCTTCGGCTGCTTTTTTGTTCAGCCTCTCTCTCTCTCAAATCCTCTGTCCGTCTCTTAATTTCTCTTTGTCCTCATCCCTCACTCGTCTCACCATCCCTCTCGCGCTCTCTCTCTCTGCATGTCTTTCTCCACTCTCCCTGTATCTATTGTCAGGTGTGTTTTAATGAAAGTAAGGGTAATTGCACCAATGGGTAATCTTTTAGTATAAACACTGAACCCCTTGAGGAAACACACTAATTGGTGCACACCCACGCAAGCATGCACTTTCACCCTGGCAACTGTCAATCATTCAGTCCCAGTAGACCTTCCAATGATTCCACATTCAGCATTGTGGGACATTGAGTATTCCCCTTCGGGTAGGTGTAATTGAATTGGTCTGTGCATGGAGCCTTTGTTATCCCATCCACATCAACGTCAGACTGGACTGGTGTGTGTGTTTTTCGGGGGGTGGGGGTTAGATGTAATTCATTTGAGGTATTATGACGTATTGGAGAATACAGCGACAGGGGGTCGAGTGAGTGTAATTAAGCATGAACAATACCAGAGTAGAGGGAGAGATGAAAAGACGAGCAGCAGGAAAATAGAAAAGTCATAGGAAATAGGGTTCCGGAAGGATTCTATGTGGATGGATTTTGTTCTACCCAAAAAACCTATCCATCTAAAGAACATTTTGGATAACAAGTGTTCTTCCAAAGGAAAGGGTAGTACTATTTATTGGGAGTTCTGTGAAGAATCTTGCATAGAATGTTCTAGGTATAGTGCATGTTTGTGTGTTTGTGTATTTAATAACATGAAGTTATGAGGTAAATGTAGGGCACTTTAATTACTGAACAATGACGAGGGTTACGATGGTTATTAAATCCCTTCTCCGAAGAGACATCAAAATAAAGGAATAGCATGCAATATATTGAAGACAATATCCAAAGGTATAATGTATTTATTGATATCATAAATTTGGTGGCCCATAACTAATGGTAACTACTTCTAATCTTGCATAGATCCAGTCAACCATGGATGTGTATAGTATTCCTAGCTTTACATGTAAATTATGGAGCAAATTGGAATGTTATTGTAGCCTGTTAACCTACCTCATTCTGAATGTATTTTCACTTACAGCTTGTATAAGAAAATTAGGGGGAACACAAACTATTACATTTTATTTAGTCCTAAGCATCTCTAGGGAATCTGATTTACATGTACATTTAAATCATTAAGCAGATAATCGTATCAAAAAACATATTCATGCTTTTCAGTGTCTAAATGTCTTGAAATAATTGACCAGCAGAAACAATATGGGAGTAAAGAGGGGCTGTACTGATGTTTCAGTATGAACATTCTCTTTTTTAATATAGTACATTTAAACTTCATCATGTCAGATCAGAAGGGATCAGCCAATGAAGATGGATGTCCCATCCAGTTGACTACATGAAAATGGAGGATGTATTCAATGTCATCCTATCACACATATTGGGAAATGTATAAAGGAATACTCTATGATTTTCTATAACTGAAACCAACAAAGCTCATTTCAAAAGACTATGTACAGTTTGTATGTCTCAAATACCAGTAAAAGACACTGTTAGGTAGGATCATTTGACTGTGGCTACTCTTTCATTTAGGTGAATACCATGATAAAACAATGACATTGATTCCTTGATAATTATCCTAATTTACTAGTCCACATGTTTTACATCCCTTTTGCATATCACAGAGCACACATTTTCTTACAGTTATCAAAAATGCTGTGATTGTTCTTAACCTATTTGCACATTGAATATTTGTTTACATATTTTTTCATCAGTCTTTGTTCAGTGTAGGTACCCCATTAGCAAGCTTGGTAACTACATTTTTGGACACAGAATTGAACAGTAAGTGTTCAGGAGATCTGTGATCATACCAATGAATGGTTGAAAGATCTTTTGCATGTAGTCTTAATGACCATAAAGTTCTTAAAGAGTCAGATTACTGTTTTTGATGTAACACATCTTAAAAGAAAAACAGTGGTTTTAAACAAATGACATTTGTAATCATGTCAACATTTTAGATTTGTAATGGGGACAGACTTATGGTGTTTTCCACTGCATGGTACTCTACTCATGGGGCTCAACTCTACTCGCCTCGCCTCTACTCGCTTTGGGAGCTCTTCCACCACTTAGTATCAGCTTGACTCGACTCTACATGCCTCGCCTGTAGAGAAAAGCCACCATTTGCCAACTCATGTAAACCCTGCAGTGAACGGAAAAATCTATTGAATGAACGCCATCCATTTTCTTTTAAATTAACAAGCTTTGAATGTTGTGTCAAATCAAAAGTAAACTAAATCTGAATAACATGGTCACAGACCATGTTTGAAAAAAAGTTAAAAAGTATAAGAATACAATTATCACCCTGCAGAATAAAATACTACATAAATACAATGTTCTGTAGATTTAAGTGTATACACTTAACAACTCAACACCAATGCATATAAAACAACTTACATAACCCCTCTATCCCGATTGAAAGGTATAAATATTTGCCTTATTAATTGCCAGCTATGATACCATGCCGACTGAGTCAAAGGCAGCATTTACACCGGTAGTAGCGAGGAAGCACACGTGAGCAGTGACTTTTGTCTTAATACATTGCAGACTGCAAAAGTGGTTAGAAAGTTAGGTAGGCTGCTTCTGTTTGGCCAGTGCAATGTATGCCACTTAGTCTATAGAAAAACCCAGAGGACGAAAAAGACATGGTCCTTTTGTAAGCTACAAAACAGCGTGTCTTTCTGGGTCTCTCACGGGGATAACGAGTTGATTTCAACGGCAGTGCGTAGGTCCAAACTGACAGTAGTTTTTGGAAAATACAATCACTAAATTGCGAGTCTGGTCCTATGCACTGGCACTGAAACCAGACGTTCTCGTCTCATAGAACCATTCTCTGATACTGGACGACTAACAGCAGAACCGCTTGTTTTGCTTTGCTGCACGCTTTGAGTCACTCTTGTCCAATCAGAAGTCTTCTGTGTTTTCACGTCACCTCATGGTATCGCTTCAGCTCACTTGCAACCTCAACAGAGCAGGTACTTAAAAAGTACCTGGTACCAGGTACTATCCTAACTTTTGCCCAATGGAAAGAGATGAGGCGAGTAGAGTGCAGCCGATAGAGGTGAGGCGAGTAGAGTGCAGCCGATAGAGTAGAGGCGAGTAGAGTGCAGCCGATAGAGTAGAGGCGAGTAGAGTGCAGTCGATAGAGTAGAGGCGAGTAGAGTGCAGTCGATAGAGTAGAGGCGAGTAGAGTGCAGTCGATAGAGTAGAGGTGAAGCGAGTAGAGTGCAGCTGATACCATGAAGTGGAAAAGTGTCAATAGGGATCTGACACAGAGGGTGTATTCCAGGCTTTAGAGAGTTTGTTCCAGTACCAACAGACCCTTGGTGATGTTAATCAGTGTCCTGTAACATTTGCTTCTCCAATGATCTGGAACACCAGGTGTGGGCCATCAGCCCCACCTTCCTGAGCTCACCTGGAAAGGTGTGAAACTCTGAGCTAACTGGAGTGTAACTAAATGCATAATATTGTGGACATTTATCTGTAGTGTTTGGATTTTCCCTGTTTCCCATAAAAGGCAGAATAGGCTGATATGTTTTATTGTGCTCTACGGGTTATGGGTCAAATTTCACAAGAACATTGTAGAAATGATTGTCCTTGCTGCATGTCATTGTTAAAGAGACCTCCCAACACCTCCTGTTGGGGTTTGGGTGGTTCTTTGGTCTTCCTCCTCCTTTTTGCAGCTTTGCCTGGTGGCACATTTTTCACCTATGTACTTCTTGTCTCTGCCTCAAGCTGCTTCCTGGGAGCCCTCTGACCTCCACTGGCGGGAGCATAGGGCAGGAGAAGGTGGGAGTGTAGGGGTGTGGCTGGGCCACCTTTTCTCTTTGGACCTCCTTTTCTCTTTGGACCACCTTTTCTCTTTGGACCTCCTTTTCTCTTTGGGGTGTTGGGGTGACAGTGAAGTGTGGGGGTGTGGCCTGTTCGCACCACTGATTTTACAGTAAGCAAATGTAGTTGGTGGGCAAATCCAATCCTTTTAAAACCTCCTTTTGTCTAGTGTTCTTTAATTGCATGTGGTTCTCCAAATTTTTTACAGGTTAAAATACAAGTGCTACCAATTACATTTGTCAGCTTAGAATCTTGTTTACATTGCTGGTTTCAATTAGATACTGGTTGTTTACTTTTTTTGCAAATACACATTCTGTGCGGATTCCACATCACAAGACATTATTTTGAATTATTGTTTATTCAACCAATGTGTGCCTAGGATTTTTCTCCCTCTGTATTGCTTTCTCTCTTTCTATCTCAGTCTTTTTTATATCTCTCCGTCTGTCTCTCTGTTTGTCTCAGGCTGTTTTTGCCATTCCACGTAAGCTGAGCCAGCCTAGAAGAGCTAATGTCTCTTACTGACTGAGGTACTGACTGTGAGTGACTGACTGACCCTTATTAAATAGCGTAGTGGTTAGAGACAAAGACTACAGATAACAGGTCCTGTGATCGACTACTGTCACAGTCAAAATGCATTATGCCTTACGCCTTTGTTGAGGACAGGTAAAAGCTTTACTAACTGCAACCCAGCAAGCAACATGCCAGTGGCCCATCAGCGGCTGATGAGCATTTCTGCAAAGTTTCTAGCCAGCTTTTTTTTCATAGCGTGCGTCGCAGTCAGGCCACCGGTGGGCCGCTTTCATGACAATGCCTTCTAACAATACCCTGATCAGCGGCTCTCCAGCGGCCCGACGGCGGCTAGCCGCTTTTATGCACTAAATCCAGCGGGATTCCTCATAACCCAATATTACGTTTTATTTATTATAATTTTGGTCATGTTACAAATGACAATGAACTGAATTAATTCTAAAAAATGTATTTCAAATAGTGCAAGATGCATACAAAAAATGCATTATACAGCAAGCATACAAAATAAACATGTACAAAGGAATTGAAATATTTAAAAAAAATATGTATAAAACTACATAGCAGCAGTTAAAAAATACAGTAATCAGATATTGTACTTCAATGGTCTGACATGATTGTCTTCATGAAGACAACATGCTAACGCAACTATAGTCTTGTTTTTACCTGATTGTAGAGCCAGCTGTGCCCTAAGCTTGACATTATCTTCAGTCAGACGTTTTTCAGAAGCTATAAAGCACAATGAAATGTCAATAGCTTAATAGTGAAATGAATAAAACTGCCCTATACATGTAATTTCTGAAAGGCTGTACAGTACTGCATTGTAGTAAATGGCACACGTTCAGACAAATGCAGTTTCATGAAGACAAGATGCTAGTGTAACTATAGTCTTGTTTTTACCTGATTATAGAGCCAGATGTGCCCTCAGCTGACCTTCTCTTCAGTCAGCCGCTTCATCTTCTCCAAATGTTCTGAAAGTAAAGACAGACAGTTATTTATTCCGTCCTAAATATCTGGTTATTTTACAATCAGAACTCAAATCGCAGTGTTTGCCAACATTTTCATTCTTACCTTCATGTGCTAAAACTTCCCCCTACCTCTGCCTTCTTGCCCTTGAAATTGACAAATAAAATTGGAAGTAACATGCTTTAATAACTAGTTAAGCATCTGGGTTAAGTGAATGAACCCACACTTACCTATGTAGCATTCCCCCACATGGTGCCTTGGAGTACTGTGCTTGCTCCATCCTAAAAATAAACATAAAGGTTGGTGAACAGGTAAATATGGTGAAACCAAGTAAACATTGCTGCAATTACGAGATCAACATGTAATTCACATACCTCCAGGGCTGCAATCCACAGGGTGTTGTGGTGTAGATGTGCATCCTTGGGGTGGTAGGGGCCCACGCTGGAACGATTTTCACTCCTCTGACGATATACATGTCTGGTCTCTCACGTGTCTAGGAAAAGTTAAGGTTTTGTAAGCATTTACCCTGCAAAACATATTTTAATTCCAAGTTATTACATTTTCAAATTCACCTGCATGCTTGATGAGCTTGTATGGGACAGCCTCCTAGGTGTCTTCAGGTGGTGAACTTGTCATAGCTGAAGGACTTCCTGCTGGTTATGCTGTGTGGAGGCCAGTAACAAAGTCCCCTTTTGAGCCACAGGCGTGGAACGACTGCCACACAGTCATCCTCCCCCAGGAACAAAACTACAGAAAACATCATCACCTGAAAGCAATGTTTAGAAAAGAGTTTTAAAAAACAGCAGCATCAGACACACAGGCTAGCTAAGAACAATGTGGATACACAAAGACACCTCAGTAACGGAATTGTAACAAGTGCAGGTTTAGCTAGTCTATTTAAATGTACAGCCAAGAGTAAAGTTATCAACATGATGTGGATAACATTACACAAAGAAACACGATTTAGCTAACGTTACGTATAATTGATGAAAGTAACAAGGAGTAAGCACATATACAGTGGGGAGAACAAGTATTTGATACACTGCCGATTCTGCAGGTTTTCCCACTTACAAAGCATGTAGAATATTTATCATAGGTACTCTTCAACTGTGAGTGACGGAATCTAAAACAAAAATCCAGAAAATCACATTGTATGATTCAGTAATTAATTAGCATTTTATTGCATGGCGTAAGTATTTGATACATCAGAAAAGCAGAACTTAATATTTGGTACCAAAACCTGTGTTTGCAATTACAGAGATCATACGTTTCCTGTAGTTCTTGACCAGGTTTGCACACACTGCAGCAGGGATTTTGTCCCAGTCCTCCATACAGACCTTCTCCAGATCCTTCAGATTTCAGGGCAACTCCTTAGTTGCCCTGGCTGTGTGTTTTGGGTCGTTGTCATGCGGGAAGACCCAGTCACGACCCATCTTCAATGCTCTTACTGAGGGAAGGAGGTTGTTGGCCAAGATCTTGCAATACATGGCCCCATCCATCCTCCCCTCAATACGGTGCAGTCGTCCTGTCCCCTTTGCAGAAAAGCATCCCCAAAGAATGATGTTTCCACCTCCATGCTTCACGGTTGGGATGGTGTTCTTGGGGTTGTACGCATCCTTCTTCTTCCTCCAAACACGGCGAGTGGAGTTTAGGCCAAAAATGTTTATATTTTTGTCTCATCAGACCACATGACCTTCTCCCATTCCTCCTCTGGATCATCCAGATGGTCATTGGAAAACTTCAGACGGGCCTGGACATGCGCTGGCTTGAGCAGGGTGACCTTGTGTGCGCTGCAGGATTTTAATCCATGACTGCGTAGTGTGTTACTAATGGTTTTCTTTGAGACTGTGGTCCCAGCTCTCTTCAGGTCATTGACCAGGTCCTGCCGTGTAGTTCTGGGCTGAGGTCCTTCCTCATGATCATTGATGCCCCACGAGGTGAGATCGTGCATGGAGCCCCAGACCGAGGGAGATTGACCGTCATCTTGAACCTCTTCCATTTTCTAATAATTGTGCTAACAGTTGTTGCCTTCTCACCAAGCTGCTTGCCTATTGTCCTGTAGCCCATCCCAGCCTTGTGCAGGTCTACAATTTTATCCCTTATGTCCTCACACAGCTCTCTGGTCTTGGCCATTGTGGAGAGGTTGGAGTCTGTTTGATTGAGTGTGTGGACAGATGTCTTTTATACAGGTAATGAGTTCAAACGGTGCAGTTAATACAGGTAATGAGTGGAGAACAGGCGGGCTTCTTAAAGAAAAACGAACAGGTCTGTGAGAGCCGGAATTCTTACTGGTTGGCAGGGGATCAAATACTTATGTCATGCAATACAATGCAAATTAATTATTAAAAAAAATCATACAATGTGATTTACTGGATTTTTGTTTTAGATTCCGTCTCTCCCAGTTGAAGTGTACCTATGATAAAAATGACAGACCTCTACATGCTTTGTAAGTAGGAACACTTGCAAAATCGGTAGTGTATCAAATACTTGTTCTCCCCACTGTATTATAACATTCTAACTTGTTGATACACTAAGAAACACGATTTACCATACCTGTTCAAATGTTGATATGCGAAGCACAAAACATCTCAACTTGTGGAAACACGAAGAAACAAGGGTTAATGTAGGTATTTAATCTCAGGCCAACGCTGTTTTTTTCAAGCTCAGTTTCTATAACTTGTTTTCCCGCCAATGGTTTAGAACTTGCAGTAAAACAATACAGTAAAGAACTGTCCCCCATGAAGCATTACAGTTGAAGCTATAGGCGAGTAGTTGAGCCGGTACCATGCAGTGGAAAATGGCCATTCGTTTGAGAAAATATTATGGTAAGCAATGGCGAGAGACGGCTGTTTCTATGTGTTTACTGTACATGTCTACACAAAGGTCCTTTACACAAGCAATAGTGTTAAAGTCTATTTTATTTATAAACTACCAACATTGGCCAAAATTCTGTACACTAAGGTTTAACAATATTAAAATAATGTTAATACAAATAATCAGTACAAGAATATAAGGGGTACAATAGCATCTCTGCTGGAAGAAAATGGCAACACAAGCAGATACAGCAGATCACAGCGCACACCCTCTCTTCGGCGGCTATCCCCCAGTGTAACGCAGTCGGGCCGCTGGTGGAAAGCCGCCTGAGATGCAAATTAGCTTATGCAAATTGAGATCAGGAGAAAAGCAGCAAAAGCTGGTGGCCGGCTGGCTGTAGGACATTATAGACTCCTGCGGTCCGCCAACAGCAAAACGCAGGTGGGCCGCCATCGATTGCTTACTGGGAATCTTCAGTACAGTAGCTACATAATAGGAAACCTAAAATAAAACTGTTCTGGTGGATATTAGGATTTGTTCAGGATAGACAAACACATCGCTGGCTGCACAATTCTCTCATCTTTTTATTTGATGATAAAGTCAGTTATCGTCACCTATATGGATACAGTAGTTATTTTATCAATTTCATTCACAAATTAGATTCATGAATTGCATTGCTATTACATTCACGAATTACATTGATACAATAACTACTGTGGCAAAAGCCATACCGGTCATAGATGCTATTTGTGGGGGAGGTAAACTTCTACAATGGTTAATGGTGTGTAACGAAATATTCAAACTTGGCCTGATGTTAATGCGTGACATAATTATATAATGTCAAGAGGCTAAACAGAAATCAGGAAAATGTCTACCTCTGTGGTGTAGTGGTTAAAGACACAGGCTTTCATGTGAGTGACCTGGGTTCTAATCTCTGGAGGGGAACAATGATCAACACTTTTTATTGTGGGCCGGGTGAACTAGGATCAAGATAGCTGAACTTTTGGGTCAAAATGGGAAGAGGAAAGTTTCTAAGTGACTTTGAAAATGGGGTTAATTATTGGGTCTCTTCTAGGATGACAATGCCCCCATCCACAGAGCACAGAGAGTCACTGATTGGTTTGATGTAGTGATGGAAAATCATGGCTTTCTGAAGCATTCAAGGCTTTCGTCAAATTGGGCAAGAAAGGTTCATTGCCTCAAGGCGTTTGAACTCACTTCACACTGGTTTCACCTGCTGGTCAGGAAATTTGCGATTCATGTTTATATAATGATCTATATTTATAAAGATATACAAGACCTCATGGTACAGCAGTTAAATGTGTGCTTTGTGAAGGGGAATTAGAATGCAATGTTCTTATCCCACATTATTCTCATCTTTTCTGATAGCATTTTTTCAACTGTGCATCCATTCAAAAGTTTTTTTTTATTATTAAGGCAAGAGTGTCATAAGATACACAAAATAAAACAAATTATTTAAACAACAATAAACAGTATGGTTTACACTAAAAAATGTAAACAAGATCTGGACTTGATCTCGTACAACACCAAGACAATTACTGAGAGTTCATGACACTACCAGCTGTGCGACTGCAGGACTTACAATGCTAACAACTTTTTCAAATAAATGAGTAAATAAGGTGACCAGTAGAGGTAGGTGTTTGAAAGTCTGGCACTGAACAACCAAAGCCTGCATTTTACAAGAAGCTTTGGAAAAAGCACATGATCAGATGAGGGTTTGGGCGTCATCAATCACGTGGTATTACACGGGTGCAATCCTCTGCCCTTTCTTTTTTAATGTTCACTAATTACAAGAACAAAGAATTAACATTCCTTTACATACAGTCATCAGCATGCAACCAAAACATTAATTTTAACGAATTAAAAAATACAAAAAATAAAATAGAGATGACAGTTATATGACATCAAATATTTCGTAAAAGTTTTTGACAGTAGACACTTTTTTGTTTTTATGTAATATAATGCAATCAAAGAAAAAGGAGAACTCATGCATAAAAGTCATAAATCTCTGTTTCTTTTGTAAAAATATGTTCATGTGACTTTTTCCCTTTAAAATCATTACATTAAAGAGTGTCGTATTACTGGTTTCAAAGTAAAAAATTACATATTTACATTTTAGAATAAGCTTGTGTACTGAAGTGCTATAGACATTCATAGAATAAATGAATCATTGACTCTGATTCTTTCATATAAAAGGTTCAATCTTTGGAAGTACATAGCCTTGGCTTGTTCACATAGATTAGAAAGCAAGCCTCTGTCAGAGAATTTAGTTCAATATTCTGATCAACAATTATTGAAAAACTTTTGCATCCTTGGTATTATTGAGGCTGTGGAAGACAAAATATTAACATAACTTATATGAAAATAAATATAATAAGTGTGCTGGCACATAAAGCCTAAACTAAGACTGTATTCAACACTGTGACAGTGATTTCAGACTATTATCTAATTACCAACTTTACCTACTTAGCTATTGTTTATGTGCAATATATGAGAAGCTCCTGTAAATAACTACGTGAGGAAAGCTCTTGTGCCAGTCAATAGAGATTGACATCTGCAGTCCGCTTCGAAAAAGGCATGTGATTTAACAAAGCTTTGGACGTCATTCATCACCTGGTGATCATACATTTGAGTAATACATCTATAGGAGAGAAATGCTGGAGTTAAACATTCACAAAATATTCCTGCAGTAGAAATTAAAAGTGCAGAGTTGTGTTTTCAGCAAAACAATTTATGATAAATAAATCATTGGGACTCGAACCAGGCTTTCTAAAACATGTATGTATTCATCCACAGCTTTACACGTTGAGCTATCAGCTAGCTGATTTCTCTACCCAAATAGTTAGACAATTTTATCAATAGTCTACTGTATTGTACAAACCCGATTCCAAAAAAGTTGGGACACTGTACAATTGTGAATAAAAAAAGAATGCAATGGTGTGGAAGTTTCAAATGTTAATATTTTATTCAGAATACAACATAGATGACATATCAAATGTTTAAACTGAGAAAATGTATCACTTTAAGGGAAAAACAAGTTGATTTTAAATTTCATGGCATAACAGACTGCAAACGTCTGGGGACTGAGGAGACAAGTTGCTCAAGTTTATGAATAGGACATTCTTGTCTAATAAAGGCTTCTAGTTGCTCAACTGTCTTAGGTCTTTGTCGCACCTTCCTCTTTATGATGCGCCAAATGTTTTCTATGGGTGAAAGATCTGGACGGCAGGCTGGCCATTTCATAACCCGGATCCTTCTTCTATGCAGCCATGACATTGTAATTGATGCAGTATGTGGTCTGGCATTGTCATGTTGGAAAATGCAAGGTCTTCCCTGAAAGAGACGACGTCTGGATAGGAGCATATGTTGTTCTAGAACTTGGATATAACTGTCAGCATTGATGGTGCATTTCCAGATGTGTAGGCTGCCCATGCAACCCCATACCATCAGAGATGCAGGCTTCTGAACTGAGCGCTGATAACAACTTGGGTTGTCCTTTAGTCCGGATGACATGGCGTCCCAGTTTTCCAAAATGAACTTCAAATTTTGATTCGTCTGACCACAGAACACTTTTCCACTTTGCCAAAGTCCATTTTAAATGATCCTTGGCCCAGAGAAAACGCCTGCACTTCTGGATCCTGTTTACATACGGCTTCTTTTTTGACCTATAGAGATTTAGCCGAATGGCACGGTGGATTGTGTTCACCGACAATGTTTTCTGGAAATTTTCCTGAGCCCATGTTGTGATTTCCATTACAGTATCATTCCTGGATGTGATGCAGTGCCGTCTGAGGGCCCGAAGTTCACGGGCATCCAGTATGGTTTTCCGGCCTTGACCCTTACGCACAGAGATTGTTCCAGATTCTCTGAATCTTTGGATGATATTATGCACTGTAGATGATGATAACTTCAAACTCTTTGCAATTTTTCTCTGAGAAACTCCTTTCTGATATTGCTCCACTATTTTTGGCCGCAGCATTGGGGGAATTGGTGATCATCTGCCCATCTTCACTTCTGAGAAACACTGCCACTCTGAGAGACTCTTTATACCCAATCATGTTGCCAGTTGACATAATAAGTTGCAAATTGGTCCTCCAGCTGTTCCTTATCTGTACATTTAACTTTTCTGGCCTCTTATTACTACCTGTCCCAACTTTTTTGGAATGTGTAGCTCTCATGAAATCCAAAATGAGCCAATATTTGGCATGACATTACAAAATGTCTCACTTTCATCATTCAATATGTTATCTATATTCTATTGTGAATTTAATATAAGTTTGAGATTTGTAAATTATTCCATTCCTTTTTTTCTCACAATTTGTACAGTGTCCCAAATTTTTTGGAATCATGTTTGTATTTGCCTTCATTGCACATTTATAATTGCCATCTGTACTTGTATTTGCCTTCATTGCACATCTATACATCCCAATTGTAACATTCATTCTACCCTTTTCAATTTGCACTTTTGGGTAGATGCTGACTGCATTTCGTTGTACTGTACTTGTTCTGTTCAATGACAAATAAAGTTAAATCTAATCTATTGATAACCGCTTGAAATTGATAATGAATGGTGTGTAGCAGTAATGTTTTGACATTCACCAGTAATTTTATTTGAATTAGTTCCTGATAATTAGGCTGTAGACTAATTTAGTTACATATGTTTTAAAGCAGGGTTGGAAAGTGTCATGTCTTTAAAACCTTTATCAGATGGTTGTGTGAAATCCGAAGCTTCAAACATCATCAGTCACGTGGTATTGTTGTGTAGGATGAGTCACGTTTTCTTTTACATCACGTGGACGGCTGTGTACGTGTGCACTGTTGGGAAGTTCTGGCACCAGGATGCACTGTGAAAACACTGCAAGCAGGTAGAGGAAGTGAGATGCTCTGGGCAATGTTCAGTTGGAAATCCCAGGGTCCGGGCATTCATGTGGACGTCAATTTGACATGTGCCACATACCGAAACATCAGTGCAGACCAGGTACACCCCTTCATGGCAATGGTATTCCCTGATGGCAGTAGTCTCTTTCAACAGGATAATGCACCTTGCCGCACTGCACACATTGTTCGGGAATTGTTTGAGGAACATGAAGTGTTGTCCTGGCCACCAAATTCCCCACATCTCAATCTGATTGAACATCTGTGGGATGTGCTGGATGTCCTATTCACAGCGGCTCCACCACAGAAATTACAGAACTTGAAGGATCTGCTGCTAACGTCTTTTTGCCATATCACAGGACACCTTCAGAGGTCTTGTAGAATCCATGCTCTGACGGGTCGGTGCTGTTTTGGCAGCACACAGAGGACCAATAGTATATTAAGCAGGTGGTCCTAATGTTTTGGCTCATCATTGTAATCACACAGCTTTTCAAATCATGATTAATATTGTGTTAAACCTCAGGAACTGTAAGAGGGTTAAACGTACACAATCATACCACCTAAACTCTGGTTAAATGTGTTTGTAAGCCTATTCCAAAGTAGTTGTTGAATCTAACAAAATACATTACAAGGGACCTGACAAATTAAGTTGGACCGGCTCAAATGTGAAGTTGTCTTTAGTTACCGACATAACAACACTGGATTTAAAAAAAAATCTAAGTAGTAAGTTATACCGATTTTGTTTTAAATGTACATAAATGTTGCTTCGTTTAAAACATCTCAACATTTACAGTTTGCATAATAAAATATTTGTATTTATCTTTAGCATGATGGAAAATGCATCACACTGACAAAGTATTTCATTATTAAACTTTAATTTGACATAAGCTATGATATCAAAGAAATATTCAGAGATTCTAAAAGGCCGTGCAACAAGAAGACTGGAAATAAAAGTTGAAACAACAAAAATAAATCCATAGTGTCTTTCCCTCTCTCTCTGCTCAGCATCACATCACAGTTTAAAGTATTCTACATTTAACACTAGGACCACCAAATGCCTACGGGAATTGGTGTTTGAGTTTGTAATTAAAATAAAACTGCAATTTTGAAAGCTACACCCTCCTCCTTCCATGACTTTTCCTAAATAGGTGTATATTACTTAAAGAAATACAGGATTTACATGATCATTCAACAATTGAATTAGGCTTTTATTGAAACATAATACAAACGATATAGGCTACTTGACAATTCAATGTATGTCTCACACTTCAGCATTCTTTTGTAGGCTAATTCATCAAATGTAAATATACAATATAAATCTATTATTAAATCTAATAATTATTATTCATAAAACAAAATACCAGACATTCTTTAGCAATCACCAAACTTATTAAACCATTACTGTTTTTATTAGAAGAGAAAAACAAAATCGCATACACACCCTATCATCTCTCTTTGAATTTGCTCTGCTTACTTTACTGAAGAGTAAGATTCTACAAATGTATTAGGCTATTTAATTATTCACAAAAAGAAATACCTACGATCACCAATTATCAAGTCAGCAAATGTATTACACGTGACTGTTTTTCATCAATACAATCGACATATGCACTGTAATGATTTTACTTGAAGAGAAGGCCATGAAGGGCGGTTATAAGTTGTAGTAATGAGGATCTGGTGTGCGTAATGATGGGAACTCCTGGGTGATGTAATAAGATCAAAATGAAAACTAAATTCTAATGGATTTATTTTTGAATAATTTAAATGTTTTTGTACATTTGTAGGGCCTAATAAACAAATAAAAATACTATAGCCTGTGTTTTTAGAAATAATCGTTCTATGTGTTCTTTTTCTCGTATGATAAGACATTCAATACAAACACATTATTTTTTTCTAAATTCATTAACCATTTGAAACCAACATATTCTATAATTCATAATTTTTCATGAAACTTAACCCCGAACACTTTACAAGTTGTGTCTATATTTTTGTTTAGTACATTACAGTGGATATAAAGTGTACACACCCCTGTTAAAATGCCGAGTTTTTGTGATGTAAAAGAATGAGACAAAGATAAATCATGTCACAACTTTTCCCATTTTTAATGTGACCTATAATGTGAACAATGCAAATGAAAACCAAACTGAAATCTTCAAGGGAGAAAAATTAAAAATAAAAACCTTACAATAACCTGGTTGCATAAGTGTGCACATAACTGGGGTTGTGGCTGTGTTCAGAATTAACCAATCACATTCAAACTCATGTTAAATAGAAGTCATGACACACCTGCCATCATTTAAAGTGACTCTGATTAATCACAAATAAAGTTCAGCTGTTAGAAGGATTTTCCTGACATTTTCTTAGTTGCATCTCAGAGCAAAAGCCATGGTCCGCAGTGAGCTTCCAAAGCATCAGAGGGATATCATTGTTGAAAGATATCAGTCAGGAGAAGGGCACAACATTATTTCCAAAGCATTAGATATAGCATGGAACACAGTGAAGACATTCATCATCAAGTGAAGAAAATATGGCACAACAGAGAATTTACCAAGAACTGAACGTTCCTCCAAAATTGATGAAAAGACAAGAAGAAAACTGGTCAAGGAGGCTTCGAAGAGCCCTACAGCAACATTAAAGGAACTGCAGAAAAATCTGGCAAGTACTGGCTGTGTGCTACATGTGACAACAATCTCCAATATTCTTTATATGAATGGACTTTGGGGTAGGGTGGCAACTCGGAAGCCTTTTCTTACAAAGAAAAACATCCAAGCCTGGCTGAAGTTTGCAAAAACAAACATCAGGTCCCCCAAAAGCATTTGGGAAAAGGATGTGGGGGAATGTGTTATGGTCTGATGAAACCAAGGCTGAACCTTTTGGCCATAATTCCAAAAGGTATGGGGGCTGTTTTTCTTCAGCTGGATAATAACCTGGTTGCATAAGTGTGCACACCCTTAAACTAATACTTTGTTGAAGCACCTTTTGATTTTATTACAGCACTCAGTCTTTTTGGGTATGAGTCTATTAGCATGGCAACACCCTGACTAAGGCAGCAGTCTATGATCCTGCAGTCAAAACTCTTCTGTGTGTTCCTGTGTACCACGTTGTTTATGGCACGGTTGTGTACATTTTCAAAGTTTGTGAATTCTGTGCCTCCTAACCCTATTTAGTTTCTTAAATCTCTATTAAATGTTTTTCTGTAGATTTCTTTGTATTTTAGTAATTTGCAAAGCTCTTATCCAGAGCAATTTACAATCTGTGTATTGATCCCTAAGATAGGTATGTTGGACAACCATGCAACCCAGTACACAGACCAACTATGTATTCATTTATTATTGCTTTGGGGATTTCTCTCAGTTGATGACCTTTTTGTCTTAGCTTGAATGAGGTACGTTTGGGTAAACTTTCTTCCCATGCATCTCAGTGCCGAAAGTCTGGGCATTCTAACCAAACATTCCACAGTGAGGGACATTCCAAATTGTCCTCCAAGTAGACAATGTCTCCTTTTTTTGGCAATTTGTTTTTTGATTTATTTATTTCTGCCTCAAAAATGAGTCGTTTCTGTGGATCAAAATCAATTGTAGATGCTATTTTCTGTTACTGTGGCAATTACCCCTTTTGTATTTGCGTCACATCCAAAGTATGCATGCAATTGTCCCAGCTTGCAACAATCCCAGCTTTACAGTTCCAACCTGAACGGTTCAGTGCCTGACCTGGGCTTCAAATAAAGAGAGAGGGAACACAAGACGTGAAGAACAGCAAGTGATGAAAAACAGAGCTGTGGAGTACACTGGAACAAATATGGGAACAGAGGGAATGATGTGCAGGGTTAAATGTTTGAGTTTTAAATGCTCATTGGTGGAATGCTGTGCTACCTGGGACTATATAACATGTTGTTGTTCTAAATACATTGGTGACTGGTTTACAATGGCAATAATGCACCTCACAGTTTTGCTGTACGACCAATTTCCACAGCTAAGGGCTGTATACATCTTATCGCTAAAAATAAATTGTTATGAAAATAGTGTTAAAAGATGTATTACTCAGTAGAGCTATGAGCTTTGATAAGCCATTGTTTGGAGGAAGGGAGAGCGATTGAGATATTGCTGTAATATCCTTTTATTGTTATGTTGTTAGTTGCTTTGCTTTCTGTGGACATTGTAATGATTCAAAGGGCCTTAATTTGATTACAGCCGGGTTGAAGTAAAACATCTGTAAAAGCCGTCTGTCCTGGCATAATGTCAGTTTCAGTCTGCTGTTGAGACCATCTATACTGCCTTGAATGAAATGCACATCAGTGACATACATGGCACATCAAGTTGCATACTGATCAACCCCATCCACAGGCTTTCAGCATCCATCCTATCCTGCTGGAATTGTAACTTTTATTGTAGACTGGGAAGCAAGGACATTACTTGTTTTGTTTGCAGCAGAAATGTGTGTGTGCATGAGTGAGAGGAGATAGCTAGTCATTTGTAAATGGAAGATTTCATAGTGGGAGGGGCTTAGTGGAAGTAACTACCCCACCTCCACCGACTATTTCAACTTAAGTCATATTACCTCCACTTGCCTTGACCGACTTGGATCAGTTAGGATTAGCATGCAGTCAGAATACACTGTTGACATATGGGAAGTTGAGAGCTGTGGCTACGCTAGTTAATGTGTCAAAGGTGGAAAAATTGATACATCAACGCGTTATTGTGAATAAAAGATGTCCAAATATGAACAAACCAATTTATACAGTAAAGGAGAGAACAGTCTTTATTTCACCACCTCCGTCCCTACTTCATTCTTTCAACGTTCGTGTTTTTCAGCTTTTCTATTGCATGATTGAGGGGTTGATTTACAAGCTTACATTTTTCCAAGATTTAAATAATCTTACTCATCCGGACTCTCATTATAAATAAACTATTAATTTGTCTGACCACATACACTGACATTTTCTGCTTCTCCACTACATTATTGAAGGCATTATTGAAGGCTGTACAAAGCAACATTTTCAGCGACTGGGTTTTCCACAACCAGTTTCAAGCCAGTGTTGAATGTTCTGCTTTATCCACGTGTGTTCTGGCTCTGCCCCACCCATCGGAATGGTTCGAATGTGTTGGTAGAAGAAACTACTGTCCGTGTTCGTGGCAAAGCTTTAGGCCGAAGCAAGGAGTTAAGCTTTTGCCTTAGACAAACCATTATTAACTGTTATAAACATATTCATTATTTTCTCTGACATTTCTCATTTACATAAATCAATAATTGCAGGGTGTGTCTTTTAACCTTGTGTATTTCCCCGAAGCGGAGGATTCCTCAGTCTGACGCAGACCTGAATGGTTCATCACAGTCTGTATTGAAGGGTTTTCTAACTGTGCTGTTGTTGGTAATAATTAAAGGATTACAGGCTCTTCATAACCGTTATTCCCCCTCAACACATGGCTCTGTTGTTACTCATTACAATGGCTGAATCCCAGTCGCCACCACTGGGACAATACTGGCTGCCTGCCCATGTCAGTGTGTGTTTACACATGCCTGGTTTATACGTGTGCTTGCACACTCACATGCACGTTGCGCGGGCTGGTAATGCATGCTAATCCTCTGTTATCTGGTCTAACCTGGAGGCCTAGACGGTGGTAACAACACGACACAACGGCCAAAAGAAACACCCGGCCGTTCTCACCTCACTACAGCACTGCAGTGTCCACGCGCGTGTCCGGATTGAGTTCTCCTGTACAAGACATCCTAAGTGTTCATCCCCTTGCTCGCTTTCTCTCCACCTCGTCTCATTCGTTCCGCCCTCTCGCCTCCTCTTTTCGGTGGTGATTGAGGAGTGGGGCGTGGTAAGGCGACATGTGTTGTTCTCTTTTACACATTCCAACATTGTGACTCGCCAACATTCTGACTGTAGCCTCACAAGGAAAAGAAACATGCAGATTCAACCATCAAAATAAAGCCCTGACCTGATATCCTGTCCTTGAAATTATGCAATGTTTTGGTTTTTAGGGATGAAGTATGAAAATATGATCCGAAATATGCAAAACACAGGACAGATGATTTTCAGATAGGTTATACATTAAAGCCTCAGACAAAATACAACAGTTATGTAAGTGGTGTAGTGGCCAAGCAGGGCTTGGATGCCAAAGTAAGTAAGAAATGCAGGGGGGAGACATAGTGGGTCAAAGCATATCGCAGTTTCCTGGAAGAGGCATTTCAGAGTAAGCACCTAGGTCAGAATCAGGGCACTGTGTTAAAATGACTGTGTACAGGATGTGTGTGTTTGATTCTTTGTGTCGCTGTGTATCCTGTGTCTAAATGTTGTCTACCACTAGCAGCACCATAACACCAACTGACATTTTGGGTATTTGTAAAAGTATTCAGAGAATAAAAGGTGATTCTGATTTATGTGTGTGTCTATCATGGGCTGATCGGAGATCTCTGTATATTGGTTTTAATTTGTAATTTGTTTACAGCTTCTGAGGCGATAAATAAGGAAGATCCCGACCGAGATCCAAGACAAAAGGCGCCCTGTCATAATTTTCTTTTGTTAATTCACAACAATGCTTTTATCTTCTTTCTGCTTTCTCTCTTTCTTTGCACATTACTTTTTTCAACCAGACAATGAGAGACGCAGAGCAGTACCCTAACGTTTGTGTAAGCCCTAAATCTTACACAAACTTGAAATTAAAAAAGCCTAATGTTACATTTGACAAAAGTCTCCATCCAACCCCGTGACGAAAAGGCATTACCCAAAATGTCACGCTTACTGTTAAGCAATCATCAGAGTATGGGTTAGATATGACTTATTTTAATGCCAGAACTCCACTGAAGCCCATTTCAATTTTTCCCAGAATGAACATTACAATGATGTCAAGAAAAGAATAAGAGCTTAAACCTCTCAAAATCTTTGTGGCTATTCGCTAGCTTTCCATTAATGGCTTTTAATAAGACTTTGTGTTCTCCCTCCCTGCATGCCTACTTTTCAACCTTGCAGAATGAAGTGATAAAACTGAACCATGCTGCTGATGAGGTTTTGTAGATTGATCATAAAGAACAAAGCAAGGGCCACACTTAGATGAAGGAGAGAGGGCGTGAATGATGGGTGAAGGTAGGGACAGAATGAGGAATAATAACAGTGACATCCTTTGGGCACTTTTAACTCTGTATTTCTCTCTCCATGGATATTGTGCCGATGCTTTGGTGTGTGTCTGAAGGGAGCGGTGTAATGTCGAAGGTAATGAGACTACAGCTAATAAGAGGTTTGAGTCTTGCAGTGTGACATTCCAGGACAATAATCACATTTACCATCTGCAACTGAGAGGCTTTAGCTTTGGGAGCTGACACTAGTCCACAGATGTCAGGGAAATTTATTCATCAAGTGAGCAGGGCCCACTGAACCTGGCTCCCATCATTATGCTGGCCAAATGGCTCAGGTGTTGTTGATTTTTTTTAAAGTAGAAAGATCACAATTACCTATTACACATGCAGCAGCTAATCTGTCTATGGTCCTCGTAAAACATCATACATATGACGAACTAAAGAAAATTTAGAGACAAGACAACGAGTTGTGATTACATTCAATTAAAATACATTAAAATACATTAAATTAAACAAGAACAAGTTTAAAATCTACAAAACAAAACACATATGTTTATATTCTTCTAAAGTTTCAATGCACATACCTCAGTTAATTTTAATGAAACTTTTTATTTCTTCCTGATCAAATTAAAGAGTTACAACCTTTTATAATGGGAACAATTCCAATGTGCTTGTAAGAGTTGAATCTGGGAACATGTCAGAGACATACCAGAGAAGCCAGATGCTTCTGTCTACGCTGCTCACACAACCAGGAGGTTAGCTGGGACAAATGTGCTTGGAGAACTCTTCTCTAGCTTATAGCCATGATGTGTGGAGTTGCTAGAGAGCGATGAGCCAAGGAATACTTCCCAGGTCCCCATCTCCCTTATCTCAGAGCAACGCTCACTGGAGCCTTAACAGGATGTGACACTGCAATGGTTTTCATGGCATCTTAATATTAAAATTAAGCGCCAAGGAACATTTCAGTACTCGGATGGCCAATCGGTCAGCAGGCTTTTTGATCTGTGTGTCTTATTAACAAGATTTCTCCACAGAAACAGTGCAACAGTGCTGATTTCAGAGATTTAAGTAAGACTTTCCTATGATGCATAGAGACGGATCTCAGCACTGTGGATCTTAATGTGAGTGTTGACCAAAGATTTACTACATCTGATCACAATATAAATGCATCCAGCATTTTTGTAAAAATCAAATATACTTTATATACCTGTAGACAATGTTTTTAAGCCACCCCTAAGCTTCTGTCAACCCATGCTACCATAGGCAGCCTTCATTGGGTTTTAAAGTGCCATATACCGTACTTTCCCACTGGTGTTTTACATACAGTTTTAGCTATACTTAGTTTATAGTTACACAGGTAGCAAATGACATTCATATTATTGCTAACAGATTTATATCATGGACTTTGGCTGTCCAAAACTCCCAGAAGTTCTATTTGCAGGGTTCATTTGAATCATGTGTCACCCCTTTTTGAACTGTGATAATAAATAAACCAACATGGGCAAATTAGGGGGCAGAAGACAAATCTACCAAGCTGATATGGCATGCTGTAGCATATATAAACACACACACACACACACACACCAAGAGCCTTTCCAAAAGTTTTCAAAGTCCTGTCTAATTCTCAAATTGTACTGAATTTCAAATGGTAGATCGACATTTTACATTTTATTATAAAACACAGACTCTCAATATCAAGTATTGTGTGGCAGCACTGGTTTTTATGTTGGAAAACATTTGTAAAAAAAAAAAAAGGAAAAATAATGTAATATGTTGCTTGCGTAAGAATTCAACCTATGTACTGTGGAAGCTCTAACTTTACACAGGTGAAAGGAATGGCCCTAACAAGGACACAATTACTTTATAATTGGCCTTCACCCGTGAACCATTAAAAGGATAATTCATCCAAAATCAGTATTTTTCAAGTCCAATTACCAAAAGATATTCCTGAAGGCACATAGAGTATTTGAAGGCACAACTATCCATTAGTCAGCTCTGTTCCAGTCAGTAATTAGCGTTATTAGCATTGTCCAAATTCATGAAAGGAAACTGTTCGTACCGCTATCGCAAAGTTGCTTTGCAAGCATAAACCACTCAAAAACTACATTCAGTAATCAGTAATAGTAATCAGTCTCAGTGGCATATTTCGCTTTTTTTTTTTTACTTTAAACTGATGAAACAGCCAGTGGAATAAGCTGAACTCAAACTGGCACTAGCGAACAATTTCCTATAGCCACCATACACAGCTTTTGTTCTTCAGCAGTGATGTCATTGAGGTGAGCATGAACTTTAACGTCAAAAAGCAATATGAAGATAGGTTGCTTGGCCTGGCCGGCCCATTTTCGTCGGTGGACATCAGAATAATATTTGTAATTGTGGAAAATGCCGTGGTCATAAGAAAAGTACAAGGGATGTGGGAGAGGAGACTTGAAGTTTCACGCGTTGCCATATCTGAATGTTCTGTTCACAGTTCCATCTCTCAACCCCATCACCAGGAGGATGACATACAGTATAGCCTCCAGATCCCAAGATGCTCCAGATCCCAATCATAACAAATGCAGCACATTTCCCAGCTCCCAATCACCGAAATACTAAGCCCATTCAAGAGTTTGTGATAGCTTTCTAACGTTCTGTGATCCTAGTATGCCTTCCGTGCTTACAATACATCTTGATATATTATTATAGACTGATAATTTCTTTGTCAGTGGGCAAACGTACAAAATCAGCAGGGGATCAAATAATGTTTTCCCTCACTGTATTAGTATATATATTGAGAAGCATGTGTTTCCAACACCTCTTCACAGATGGGTTTTACATAGAGACGACTCACAAAGAACATATGCACCTGAACACAATGGCCTAACTCTGAGTGCTGTCATTAGCCCTGGTTGCAAATTATTTTTACCCACTCCCAGTTGATGTTAATGCACCCTAGGCTAATATTTACTGGCGAATTGTACTTTATTTATTTTTTGTGGCTAATTGTTGTATTTAGGCTAAAAGCCTTCCATAGCAGCATTTTAGGGGCTGATTAATTGAAAGCAAATTAATAGCCTGAAAAGGGGCAATTGTTTGGAAATGAATATGCCGTTATAATTTTGTACATAATTTCAATGACATTGTATATATTCAGAGGCTTGAAGTGTTCCCCTCATGCTTATTTAATTTATTACAATTAAAAAATCCCACACACCAAATTGAACGGGTCACTTTTCGTCCGTGTAAGTTCTAACCTTGCCAATCCCAGGGCAACCGCACCAAACCTTTGTGCATGTGGAAACAACCTTGCAAGTGAGGCTTGCAAGGAACTCGGTACCACCATCAAATTTGTGCATATAAGTCTGTTTGTTCCTTACTGTCTGGCAGCCTGTGTGTGTGTGTGTGTGTGTGTGGGCCAACTGTCTAGCTTAGAGGTAACAGCACCTGACCATTAAGCTGAGGGTTACTGAAGCAGAATGTTACTAGATTTAATCGCAGAGCCAACATGTTGATGCATTTGTTGTCTGTTTGTTCATTTATATACAGTTGCGCTCAAAAGTTTGCATACTCTTGGAGAATTGGTAATATATGTACCATTTGTAAAGAAGACATGAGTGAGCAGGCAAAACACATGTTTTTTTATTTCTTATGGTATTCAACTGTAGGTCATAACAGAATGGCACAATCATAAACAAAACATGGCAACAAAGATCTTTTTTTACTGATCCCTGTTCAAAAGTCTCCAAGCCCCCTTCAGCATCAATGACAACGTGCAGTCTTTTGTAATAGTTGTCCATAAGGCCCCGAATTCTTGAAGATGTTATAGCTGCCCATTCATCTTGGCACAATTCCTACAGGTCATGCAAAGTCTTTGGTCGTCTTGCATAAACCTCATGTTTGAGATCTCCCCAGAGTGGCTTGATGATATTATGGTCAGGAGATTGTGATGGCCACTCCAGAACCTTCACCTTTTTCTGCTGTAACCGCTGGAGGGTCAACTTGGCCTTGTGCTTAGGGTCATTGTCATGCTGGAATGTCCAAAAGCATCCCATGTATCAAGTATCGTCGTATTGTGCTCTTTGAAACAACCACACTGTCTTTTTCCAGAGCAGCCTGTATTTCTCCTGAGGTTTTCGTAGTATCCTGAACAATTCTTCTGACAGTTTTGGCTGAAATCTTTCTTGGTTTACCTGACCTTGGCTTGGTACCAATAGAACCCCCGAATTTTCCACCTCTTAATAAGTGATTGAACAGTACTGACTGGCATTTGCAAGGCTTTGGATATCTTTATAAAGTTCCATTACCTTGTTACGCAGATCGTTTGAGAATTATTTTCTGCTCCCCATGGCTCAGTATCGTGCCTGCTCAGTGCATCCATGTGAGAGCTTACAAACTCATTGACTATTTATATACAGCCACTAATTGCAATTTTAAAAGCCACTGGTGTGGGAAATTCACCTTTAATTGCCATTTTCACCTGTGTGTGTCACCTGCTTCCTGCTTCTAACACATCAACTTCGAGGACAGATTGTTCACTTGCTGCCTAATATATCCCACACACTGACAGGTGCCATGATAACGAGATTATCAGTGTTTTTCACTTCACTTGCCAGTGGTCATAATGTTATGGCTGATCGGTGTGTAAATATACTGTATTTATTATACAGATTGTAAATATGTGAAATAGGACAGATAGTGTGGGAACTGTAGACATATTTGAAGTTACATCCAATTCATGTGATATTCCAAGACTGTGTTAGACATATGACACTATGCAGAGTTTGTCCTCAATATATAAGTAATGTATATACTAAATCCTACAGATTGGATTGAGACCAAATTACGAGCTCCAGTTAAAGGCTTGATAGTAATTTGGTCTTCTTCCCCTGCTCAGATGTTGCCGATATTCCTCAAACACTCGATTGCTATGTTGTGGTTAGCTGATATGTAAAATACCTATCTAGGCGTTGGATGATTTGACATGCGCCAGCAAGCTCTGCGAAGGGGACTTGACCTTTGAGTCATCATTGATTAATGATGAAGCCGGTAGATTGATAGATGGCAGTCTTGACTTCTTTTTTGGTTTAGTAAGAGCTGAAGGTCGAGGATCTGTAGAGGAGAGATTTTTAAGTGTACTGTATGGAGGTAACCCCCCAAAATCATAAACAGATCAATCTTTTTGGAACCGGTTTATGATTAGTGATTCTGTATATAGGGGAAGTTCATGATCATAACAGCTCTGTTTTATCAAAGTGCCTGAATGTATGTACAGTACCAGTCAAATGTTTGGACACACTTTAAGTGTGCGGTGCAGTTGGCCAGCATGGTCTGATTTTTGTAATATAATTTTGGTTGCCTTGTCTCATCGTGCTCTAGGCACTCCTTGTGGCTTGGGCGCCTGTAGGCTCAATCAAGATAGAAGGCCATTCCTTCCAGCGTGTAAGTAATTTTGGTATAGGCTTTTAGATTGAGCAAGCAGCATGAAAAGAACCAAAATGCTTTTGGATGTGCTTCGGGAAAACATAACTCAAAGCAATGTGAAATCAGGGAGACAAGTAGAGTTACAGTATGCATGTGTTCCCTCCTTATTTCACATTGGCAATAACATTTTTACATTTGTTGTCTGCTAATAGTAGACCTTCTAATACTGTCTGTTTACTGCCTAGCATAACCACAGGGTTAGAAAGTGCATGTGTATGTTGGCCTGTCTTGCAGCTCTCCCACTCCTCAGACACAGCATTCATTGTATTAAGGGTGATGTTGTAATATGGGGCGTCATCATGCGGAACCTGCTAGTTCCAAAGAGAGGACAGGGCTTGACTGACACATACATGTACACATGCACGTACACACACACCAACAAGCTGGGCCTTTCTGTCTCATTTATCCACATTGAATCAGCCACTGATTATCGGACACAGATTTAGCCTAAACCTGGACTCAGTGGAGGTTTTCATGTAAGTAGCTTGTGAAGGTAGCAGCGTATATTGGCCCGCGCCTTCCGCTGGGGCCTTTGTGTCAACCATGATTGGACTGGGTCGTCATGGATCACGTTTGTACTTGAGGCCATAGATAGGCTCAGTGACGTTCAGACTGGATCATTAATGCACTTGGTCACACCAAGGTCGACCATGCTGCATCAGTTCAGGAGCAAGCATGGTTTTGTTGACTGGATCCAAAACTCTGGAACCCTGCCTGGTCAGGGCTTTTTTGTTTCGATAAAAAAAAAAATGAATAGAAAATCTAGCAATGACTGCAGATAGCAACTTCATGGAAGAAGGTTAACATTAATGCAATAATGAATTGTTGTTGGATCAGAGCGTATGCTAAGTGAATACAAATGTAAATATTATGAGAGCACTGTTTGTGTTTGAGTGTGAATGCGCCTGTGTGTGTTGGACCTGTTGCTATGCATATCATCTGTGTTGTGTTTTTCCTTTCCAAAGGACATTGGTCCAATCGCAAAGGGCTTTAATTCATTAGAAAAGCAGATAATTTCCCACAGATGAACAACATTCCTTTTTTTTCACACATTCTCCTGCACTCTAAAAATAAATGGTTCTAGGAGGATCCTTTAGGGGTTCTGTGGGGGAACCCCTGTTCTTGTAAATGTAAAACGCTATTTCAAGAACTGCTTTTAATTGTTTTTTCAAATACTCTTTCAACTCTGGACCTTGAAGCCAGTTCGGTTCCATTTATAAATTTGAACAATCAAACTAATCAGACTGATCTTATTTAGACCTGGGACACCAGGTGGATAAATTAATGATAAAGTAGAACACAAAACCAGCTGGCTCCGGACCTCGTATAATTGAATAACGCTGATGTATATACAGTACAGTGTGATGATGTAAAGTTATCCCAAGTTTAGTTGAGCTGAGTCCCCTTCTCTTTGTTGTTCTTGTCCTGCAGCCCCTGTTTCTGAAGATATTTATTAGTTTCCTCACCATGGCAAGCAACAAATACATTAATCCTTCAGTGTTGCATCAGTGTTGCAACAGTAAGAAATTAAAATGTGTGTGTGTGTGATCCTGGTTTTATTATACATGAAGGGACCAGAGTTCTCCACAAAGATGAACAACAATTTGGTCCCTGCAAGCTTTTTTAGCTGCGGGGACCAAACTAGAAGAAAGGTCTATTAGATTTAGCATGAAATGTACTAAAGGAGTTAGCTTTAGGTTTAGGCATTTGGGGTATGGTTTTTGGTTTAGGCGTCTTAGGCATAAAGGTTAGGGTTCCACATAGCAAAACTGGTCCAGCCCAGTGATGGGCCACACAGCCCACTTACACAGATCAGCCATAACGTTATGACCTCTGACAGGTGAAGTGAATAACACTGATAAACTCGTTATCATGGCACCTGTCAGTGGGTGGGATATATTAGGCAGAAAGTGAACATTCTGTCCTCAAAGTTGATGTATTAGAAGCAGGAAAAATGTGCATGCATAAAGATCTGAGTATGCTTAAAGATCTTTGATGATGCCCAAATTGTGATGGCTAGATGACTCGGTCAGAGCATCTCCAAAACTGCATCCCTTGTGGGGTGTTCCCGGTCTGCAGTGGTCAGTACCTATCAAAAGTTATCCAAGGAAGGAAAATCGGCGAAACCGGCAACAGGATCATGGGCAACAAAGGCTCATTGATGCACATTGGGAGTGAAGGCTGGCCATGTGGTCCGATCCAACAGACAAGCTACTGTAGCTCAAATAGCTGCAAAAAATAATGCTTGTACTGATAGAAAGGTGTTAGAACCCCTGTCTACTGCTGAAAGTGCCTACAATGGGCACATGAGCATCGGAACTGGATCTGGGAGCAATGGAAGAAAGTGGCCTGGTTTGATGCATCACGTGGATGGCTGGGTGCGTGTGCGTCACTTACCGGGAGAACACCAGTGGCACAAGGATGCACTATGGGAAGGAGGAAAGCTGGTGGAGGCAGTGTGATGCTTTGGGTAATATTCTTCTGGGAAAGCTTGGGTCCAGCCATTCATGTGGATGTTATATTGAGACGTACCACCTACCTAAGCATTGTTGCAGACCATGTGCTCCCTTTCATGGCAACGGTATTCCCTGATGGCATTGGCCTCTTTCAGCAGGATAATGCGACCTGCCACAAAGCAAAAAAGATTCAGGAATGGTTTGAGGAACACAACAACGAATTCAAGTTGTTGACTTGACTTGGCCAAATTCCCCAGATCACAATCCAATCGAGCATCTGTGGGATGTGCTGGACAAACAGGTCAGATCCATGGAGGCCCCACCTCACAACTTACGGGACTCAAAGGATCTGCTGCTAACGACTTGGTGCCAGATACCACAGCACACCTTCAGAGGTCTAGTGGAGTCCATGCCTCGACAGTTCAGGGCAGTTTTGGGGGCAAAAGGAGAACCTACACAATAATAGGCAGGTGGTCATAATGTTATGGCTGATCGATGTACACTCGACCCAAATACAACAATGAATAACGGCCTGAGGTGGTCCAAATCTGGTAGCCAGAACACATGCCACATATGACCCATTATCTAGCCATATCTCAGCCAACTCTATGGTCATAGCTGGCCCTATGTTGGACCAGACAAGTTTCAGCACCGGTTCCACATGTCAGCCTCAACTTCTCCTTAACCAAGCCACTTCATTAATGCACACACTTGACATATTTGGCCCAGATTAAAAATCCCTCCAAGACAAGAGTATTATGAACAAATATTCATTTATTTTTTACTTCAAGCAAAACTGTAAAGCTTAAGCGGTAGTACTCTCCTTGCACTCTTTTCTAATCATTCTCTCTTTCCTGACACCATCCCTATCTGGAGTCAGCTGTAGCCATCCTTTGATGGTGAAATCTATTTCCTGGTCCGTGGCCCCAGACGTCAGACGGTTACTCCTCACAGCAGCTAAAACATATATGTACACATGGTTTGAAATTTACTTTTTGTATCATCAGCTAATGTGGCTACTGGATTTTGAAGGACAATTCCACAAAAACTGACACCGGCCCTGTTGACAGACATTCTGATGTAATATCTACATGTTGAGATTGTAGATTTTCAGATCAGTTCATTTATGAGGTGGCACCATCATCCTACCAGGCTCCAATATGGCTCCAGGAGAAAGTCTATCTGAGTGTGGCAACACATTTTAAAAGAACATTCCTTTTTCCTGTCGTTCCTTCTCATCTCTCTTCCTGTCCCCTCTTCTCATCTCCTCCCCCTTTCCTGTCCTTCCGTTTGCTCGTCCCCCCTCCTTTCCTCCACTCACCTTCCTATTTCCTCATCTTGTCCTCCCTCCTTTATTCTTCTCCTCCCTTAAGATTCTAAACTATCAATGTAAATAACTTTTGATGATTCTTAAACATATGAATGACAGTATTGGCATCAAGGCCAATTTAGCAATCACAATAGCTCATATGTGTAGGTTCTGGATGCGAATCTTTCTATTTACTCCTCTCATGTTTATATTCTTCACCAAGGAGTTTGTAATCATTGCATAATACTCCAAACACACTTGCGAATGTCTGCCCTACCTTTGAGAGCCAGTGTGTTTACCTGAAATCATATTTCTTCATTTATGATGAGAAAAAAGCATTTGTTGAAGATGAAAGCTAGCCAACTCAGTTTTAGGAAATGTGGACACTGTATGGTTTTCGGAAGTGTTCCTGAGCCCATGCAGTGATTTCCACTACAAAATTATGTCTGGTTTTGATACATTGCCACGTGAGTGCCCAAAGGTCATGGCCATCCAGTTTTGGTTTTTGGCCTTGTCCCTTGCATGCAGAGATTCCTCCGGACTCTCTGAATCTTTTAATAATATTATGTACTGTAGATTATGAGATCCCCAAACTCTTTGCAATTTTACGCTGAGAAACTATTTGCCTGCACAGTCTTTCAGAGTGGTGAACCCCTCCCCATCCTCACTTCTGACAGACCCATCCTCTCTGGAATTATCTTTTATACCCAGTCATGTTACTGACCTGTTGCCAGTTGATCAAATTAGTTGTGTGATATATTCCACCAGGTTTTTTTTTGCATTACACAACTTTTCCAGTCTTTTGTTGCTGGCATCAAAAAGTGGGCATATACTTTTCAACAAACAATTAAAATTCCCAGTTTCAACATTTGATATGTTGTCTTTGTACTATTTTCTATTGAATATAGGGTTTTGCATATACAGTGGGGAGAACAAGTATTTGATACACTGCCAATTTTGCAGGTTTTCCCACTTACAAAGCATCTAGAAGTCTGTAATATTTATCATGGGTAGTCTTCAACTGTGAGTGACTGAATCTAAAACAAAAATCCAAAAATTCATCATTGCTGGCATGCGTCGGTGGATAGACCTTACTGCTGGCATGCGTCGGTGGATAGACCTTACTGCTGGCATGCGTTGGTTAATAGATCTCACTGCTGGCATGCGTCGGTGGATAGATCTCACAGCTGGCATGTGTCGGTTAATAGATCTCACTGCTGGCATGCGTCGGTTAATAGATCTCACTGCTGGCATGCGTCGGTTAATAGATCTCACTGCTGGCATGCGTCGGTGGATAGATCTCACTGCTGGCATGCGTCGGTGGATAGATCTCACTGCTGGCATGCGTCGGTGGATAGATCTCACTGCTGGCATGCGTCGGTGGATAGATCTCACTGCTGGCATGCGTCGGTGGATAGATCTCACTGCTGGCATGCGTCGGTGGATAGATCTCACTGCTGCCATGCGTCGGTGGATAGATCTCACTGCTGCCATGCGTCGGTGGATAGATCTCACTGCTGGCATGCGTCGGTGGATAGATCTCACTGCTGGCATGCGTCGGTGGATCGATCTCACTGCTGCCATGCGTCGGTGGATAGATCTCACTGCTGGCATGCGTCGGTGGATAGATCTCACTGCTGCCATGCGTCGGTGGATAGATCTCACTGCTGGCATGCGTCGGTGGATAGATCTCACTGCTGCCATGCGTCGGTGGATAGATCTCACTGCTGGCATGTGTCGGTGGATAGATCTCACTGCTCACGTGCCAGCTAAAAGGAAACTTGGTAGTGCTGGAGTGCTGACTTGGGTGTGGCTCAGGAGTGCTGTGGCAACTTGGGTGGATGTCAGGACTGCTGTGGCTGCTTTGGTGGAGCTTGGGTCTGTTTTGGTTTCCTGGGTCTAATGCAGGAGTGTTGTGCTACTTAGGGATCTTTGGTGCATTGGGAAATTAATCCAGTCTGTTCAGAAGTACAAAACAAATCTTAGTACTTTATCTGCTGTGACATAATATGTTATAATTTAAAGGGGATGAAGCTTCTTACCCTTTTCTTAACTGTACTGTGTCTTTTAGAGTGCCTTTCATTTCATCATCGTCACCGTCTTCCCCAGGGAAAAGAATGTTCTTGCATCTAACAACACATTAAATATATATATTTTTTTGAGTTATTTGCAAATGTTGTGCACCACAGATTAATATGATGCAACAACAACCAAAGAGCCTATATTATTTTTCTTTTAAATTGAATTGGTGTGTCCCCTCCATCACTTCCAAGGTCAGTGTGAATGAAAGCTTGAGGTAGTGTAAGCCTAGTTTCATTGTAGTCATCTGGAAAAATTATACAAAAATAATACATGATTATTGTTAAGTGTTAGTTAAAATTAAAGTTAGAGGTGACAGAATTTAACTTATGTGACGTGAAAATATTTCTGGCCTTATAGGGCTTCCATCCATCTCCAGAACATTCTTGGGATTTTACAGCTTTGCCTCATCAATTTTATTTGGAGGCCACATGCACTCTCCATTTTTTATCCAGACTGAAGGCACAACTTTAACCTAATTTGTGTTGTCAAAGACAACAATATGAAACATCTGATATGAAGAAATCCTGAACATATAAAGACACTGCTCAAACAAATGGAGGGAAAATGTAATCATCACAGTATAACGCCAAGTCACTTACATTTCAGGGATGTCAATCTGTCCAGTTAGGAAGCAGAAGCGATTGTTTTGAAGCAAATGAAAGTGACAACAGATGCACTGGAGAGGCAACTGCAAAACAACTCTGAAAAAGGGAATTAGTTTGTAGGACACAGACAATCTCTCTCTCCTTAACCTTCCTGACTGATTCTTCTCTAGTCCAGCTGCTCCAGGATGGCACATCCATATGTGCCATCGGAAGATGTTTTGCTGTGTCTCCCAGTACAGTCTCAAGAGCATGGAGGAGATACCAGGAGACAGGCCGGGCCCGTTACACAAGGAGAGCTGGACAGGATCGTAGAAGGGCATCAACCCAGCAGCAGGACCGGTATCTGCTCCTTTGTGCGAGGAGGAACAAGAGCATGTTTCTGATCAAACTGAGGACCTGACTTCCTCTAGTGGGACCTGTGCTCACAGCCCAGCACCGTACAGCTCGATTGGCATTCACCAGAGAACACCAGAATTTTCAGGTCCCCCGATAGTGCCCCATTCTCTTCACAGATGAGCACATGTGACAGACGTGAAAGAGTCTGGAGACGCCATGGTGAACGTTATGCTGCCTGCAACATCATCCAGCATGACCGGTTTGGCGGTGGTAATGGTCTGGGGAGGCATATCCTGGGAGAATTGCACAGACCTCCGGGTCCTAGCAAACAGTACACTGACTGCTGTTAGGTACCGGGATGAAATCCTCAGACCCATCGTCAGAACTTTCACTGGTGCAGTGGGCCCTGGGCTCCTCCTGGTGCAGGACAATGCCTGGCCACATGTGGCCAGAGTGTGTAGTCAGTTCCTGGATGACAAATGTATCGATGCCATTGACTGGCCCTCACGTTTCCCAGACCTGAATCCAATTGACAACCTCTGGGACATTATGCATTAGTGCATCCGATGCTGTCAAGGAGCTCACTGATGCCCTGATCCAGATCTGGGAAGAGATCCCCAGGACACCATTCGCTCTCTCATCAGGAGCATCCCCAGATGTTGACAGGAGTGCATACAGGCACCATAAACACCATAAACATATTATGAGTTGTTGGGATGAAATCCATGCAAGTTGGAACATCATGTAATGATTCTGAACAAAAAAACAACAAAAAAACAACAAAAAAACAACAAAAAAGACTGTACATATCATATTTTGAGAGAGTTACAAATATTCAGAAAATGCTACTTTCTTTTTGTTTCTAGTCAGGAAAGAAAAAAAAAAGATTGACAGGTAAGCAACAAGTATAATAGTGTGGAAAGGTTAATAAATCTATAAGTAAATGATATAAAATTATGTAAATTCATGGTGTAAAAATCTTACATTTATATCATATGCAGTGGCAGACCATCAGGGCCTTCAAAGTCTTCTCTGTTGGCCTAGAGACTCTTGTCAGACTTTATAATTCAATAAATATTTTCATGTCTGTTTCATGTGTTTGTTTTCATCAGTCTTTCATTGCTATTTGCTACTCTCTCCCTCAGCTGCGCTGCTTCCTTATAAATTAGAACTTTTCTCCTCTCAGGTTTATCCAGGTTTTTACCACGTCTCTGGGTAAAAAATCTATACTGAGGCCTTCAGACTTTCAAGTAAATCCTCTCTGCTTTTGAAGCAATGTTGTTGATTGTCCATGTTGTTGATTGTCATGCTCTTTAACCAATCAGAAATTGAGTTTGCCATGTTGGGCGTATTCTTTAACAAGCCAGGGCATTCTAGCTGGCCTAGCCGCTGGTGGGGCCCCATGTCATGCCATAGGTGCCTTTTTAATTTTTTCGCCCCTGCCCGTCAAACAGCCTGAGGGACATAACTGGCCATACATACACTGAATATAATTTTCAACGCAACACTTTTGTTTTTACTCCCATTTATCATGAGCTGAACTCAAAGATGTAAGACTTTCTCTTTGTACACAAAAGGCCTATTTCTCTCAAATATTGTTCACAAATCTGTCTTTATCTGTGTTAATAAACACTTCTCCTTTGCCGAGATAATCCATCCACCTCACAGGTGTGGCATATCAAGATGCTGATTAGACAGCATGATTATTGCACAGGTGTGCCTTAGGCTGGCCACAATAAAAGGCCACTCTAAAATGTGCAAATGTATAGCATGGCCTCCCCAGGAAGCCAAAATGGCCCATTTTTTAGGGACACGTTCCTTAGGTTGGGAGATGGTTTAGTAGATGCAGATAACCTAAAGTACACACCTACCTCCTAATAAGAATGGAAATCTATAGTAACAGAAGACATCAATGTTTTAGTATACTGGCAGACAGACCTTTAATTAATTACACATACACCTGACATTGACAGAGAAATGTAAGGCAACGTTCAACAGCTCAACACTCTGTTCCAAGAACCCAATTATTCATTTGAAATAGTTACAGTGTGAGAAAGAGTGAGAGAAACATCTGTTTCCTGAGAGTCTTAGAGAGTACTGTGAAATTATGGAGGAAAACTCCATTTTCACTCTGTACAGATATTAATGTGTGAGACAGCATCCTAGGCTATTGTTAAGAGTGATAATATTGTTTGGAATAATAATTTGATCTGATGCCTTCAATGTTAAATACATTCAACAGTGTCACAAACCATCCTAAAAGCGCTGCTCCCATCAATCCCATTGGTACAATTAAAAACATTCTAGCTTGTTAATTGTAATGCAATTTTGTTATTACTGTTTAAGGTAGCATTAGCTTCCTTTTAGCTTAATATGATGTAACATGCTCAGGATAAGGGAAAGGTATATGTTTCTATCTACACTAAACAAAAATATAAATGCCCCCCTGTGCCGATATGATCACAGACAAGTTCCAAATATATCTCATATGCATTATTTAATTTTCCTGCCTTTTGGTGGGAATTTCTTCTTTGACTGTACACTCACCTAAAGGATTATTAGGAACACCTGTTCAATTGCTCATTAATGCAATTATCTAATCAACCAATCACATGGCAGTTGCTTCAATGCATTTAGGGGTGTGGTCCTGGTCAAGACAATCTCCTGAACTCCAAACTGAATGCACAACCTTGAGGCGGATGGGCTACAACAGCATAAGACCCCACCAGGTACCACTCATCTCCACTACAAATAGGAAAAAGAGGCTACAATTTGCACAAGCTCACCAAAATTGGACAGTTGAAGACTGGAAGAATGTTGCCTGGTCTGATGAGTCTCGATTTTTGTTGAGACATTCATTTGGTGGAGTCAGAATTTGGCATAAACAGAATGAGAACATGGATCCATCATGCTTTGTTTTGCACTGTGCAGGCTGCTGGTGGTGGTGTAATGGTGTGGGGGATGTTTTCTTGGCACACTTTAGGCCCCTTAGTGCCAATTGGGCATCGTTTAAATGCCACAGCCTACCTGAGCATTGTTTCTGACCATGTCCATCCCTTTATGACCACCATGTACCCATCCTCTGATGGCTACTTCCAGCAGGATAATGCACCATGTCACAAAGCTCAAATCATTTCAAATTGGTTTCTTGAACATGCTAATGAGTTCACTGTACTGAAATGGCCCCCACAGTCACCAGATCTCAACCCAATAGAGCTGGATGTGGTGGAACGGGAGATTCGTGACCTGGATGTGCATCCCACAAATCTCCATCAACTGCAAGATGCTATCCTATCAATATGGGCCAACATTTCTAAAGAATGCTTTCAGCACCTTGTTGAATCAATGCCACGTAGAACTAAGGCAGTTCTGAAGGCGAAAGGGAGTCAAACACAGTATTAGTATGGTTTTCCTAATAATCATTTAGGTGAGTGTACGTATAATCCCATTTATATTTTAGTTCACAGACAAGTGCAAGTGTACATTATCAAACATTATAAAAACTATTCCTTCAAGATGGGAGATGCCTTCAATAACATAAACCATGAGTGTTGGCTGATGGCAGGTCCATTCTTGGACAGATTAAGCTTGTTAACACTAGGACTGCCAAATGCCTATGGGAATTGGCGTTTGAGTTTGTAATTAAAATAAAACTGCCATTTTGAAAACTATACCCTCCTCCTCCCATGACTTTTCCTAAATGGGCGGCGTTCCATTATCAGAATTCTAAACCCACAAACGCAAAACTATTTAGAGACTATTTACCAGTTTATTTTTTACCCTGTTTTCAGACTTAATCGCCAATAGCCCACGTCACTTAGCGTTGGTACCCAAATGGTACCCAGGCGCTAATCACCCCTCACTGAATACACAGCCTGGTCTCAGGACACTACGTAGACAATTTTATGTACATTTTAGCCAGGGAATTTCGTAAGATATATTACGTTCAGTAAAATAACGTTGGAGTCGTAATGAAAAAAAAAAAGAGGGAAAACTGTGTTTCCAACCAGTGATGTTACCCACTGCTCCAGTGAGTGGTGTTGTCACAACATACATATGTTTGAAGTGATTTTCTATGTAATCCTAACCCAAACCTAAACCCTAACGTAAACCGCAGTGCTGTTTTACCTACCCTTAACCCAAACACTAACATTAACCCCAGTGCTGTGATACATAACCCTAAATTAACATTAATCTAACCTTTTTTGTTTCTTAACCCTACCCCAAACATTACCCCTAACCTTAACTCTATCGCTGCGATACCTAATGTCAACCTAACTGTAACATTAAAATGCATTCATTACATATAGTAGCAACCTTGGTAAGGCCATTACTCATCCCCTCAGATCTGGGATCCCTGTGTAGAGCAGTAAGTAGGGTGCCCACCTACAGAGCATAATGTTGGTGGTTCGAAACACTGCTTGAGTATTCTGTGCAAAATTGTAATGCATGATGTTTTCTTACCGTTCCTAACATATGATATGTTTGTCTGGCACATGTAACATACTATACATTTTCATAGAGTTCATAACATATTATACGTTTTAATTGCATTCGTAATATATGGTATGTTTTAGCTAACTCGTAATATATTATACGTTTTGGTAGCACATTGTAATGTTACCTAATGTAACATATCATACATATTGGGTGCCATGGATTTACGTAAAATTGTCTTCATAGTCCCCTGAAATCAGGTTGCAACTACAATTAGCTGAACATATCTTGACTAGTCAGTATGTCATTCTTGGTTTCATGTTTAATCAGTGACACTTACCCTACATTTTTATTTTAATATCTTTCTTTCAGTATGGCAACACATTGTTCATAGTAAGTACGCTCAGGCGTGGAACACAACATCATCCATAGCAATGGGGTCAAACCTGCCCTTTTTCTTAGTTTGAAACTTCTCCCCATTCCTTTGTAAAAGTTGGTCTTAGTATTTTTTGTTTTAGTTTTAAGAAGAACCTCTTACCCAGGAACTTTTAATGCTGTTTAAGAGTTCTCTTAGTGGTAAGTTAAAATGTTTTTTGAATACGGCCCCTGATGTGTATATTTAACTCAAATAATTTCAAAGTATTTTTGCATAGACTAAAAATGATGTCAATTCATTAAATAGTACAATGATAACTACAAAAAAATTGTCAGTTACCTACCTGCCTTTTTGTGACCTCCTACTTAATGCATTTATTAGAGCCCATGTAAAAATGGCGTGATGCTATTTCTGAGGGTCAGAGAGAAACAGAGAGGGGGAGAGTTGGGTCCGACATATTAGTGTGCGGTGTGAAAGTGAGGTCGTTGCAGAGGTTGTTGTCAGGCATACGTGTCACTTGACACTGCTGTGAAAATGCCACTGCAGTAATTAAAGCAACTCTTGTGTGTGTTGAGGTTTCCTTGTTTTATTATTTTTGTGAGGACCTAAAATCCCTACAAGGATAGTACAATTAGAAAAATGTGACCTTGTCAGTCTGTTTTAAAGCTATTTTCAGCCAACATTGAATTTAAGATTGAATGTTAACATTGAGTTTAGAGTTGTAAATGCCTTTACATTTAGGTGTGTATTTGTTTAGGTTTAAAGCAAGGAAAAACAGCTTCTTCAATGGAAAGGTTTGTAGGTTTAAGTTTGTGTGCTTGATATTGTTCTCTTTCACCTCAGAATTGAGTCTGGTGAGTTATGGTTGATGTAAAATTCAAAATGGTCTGGTGTGGTTACAGCCAAGGTTTTTGAAACCAAAAATGTTTGTGTGTGTTTGTGTGTGTTTGTGTGTCTAGGAGGTGAGAGTGAAATCAAATATGCTGATACCCCCCATCTGCCTCTGTCACACTTAGTCTTTCATTTTCCTCTTCTCCTCTTCTCCCCTTCCCCTCTTTCTCACTTTCCACTCTCCTTTCTCACTCTTCTCGCTTGGTTTCCCACCTTTCTTGCCCTCAACCTACTCCCTTCTTATGCCTCTTACTTCCTCTGTATATATACTATTTAAGTAAAATAATGGTTTCTACTAAGCTCACATATGAAATTGTTTTATGATGGTCATACCATGGATCATATCAAAAACATATGAAAGAACTTATATAAACATACCAAAAAAATATTTGAAAACTAAAAACAATTACGGTGAAATAGGCTTTATGGTTTTGATGCATAGAAATGCTAATGTATAGTAGATACACATGTATCAATAAGAAGCTTGATTTGTAATGCATTTCCTATTGTTTGGACAAAAATGCCATTTATCGCAAATGAAACCCTGACAAATGTAAGTGTTCATGTTAAAAATCTTAATTTCATTAGCCACTAACCCTAACTACAAACCCTGATTCTTACCCTAACCCCATATGTACATTTGAACCTATTGCTTACCCTTAAACCTGAAACAGAAGTGACTGGAGAAGGTCTGACTTTCCTATTTGGTGGACTTCTCATTCTCAACATGATAGTAAAAAGGTATCCCATGCAGGGACCTGCATCATTAACTTGGCCCGGAAATCCACTTTCCCTATTGCTTAGCCCTGAACCTGACCCTAACCTCAACCTCAATTTCTTACCTTTTATGCGTAAACCTCATCTAGTCCTTGTGGAACAGTATTAAAATATTTTTGCATTAATGCCTAACCTTCCATCTAACCAGTCATGCTCAGCCGTGACCCTAATTGTAACCTTTGCTAGAAACTTGAAACTTAATCCAAAAAGTAAATGAAAACTGTTCACATTGGTCACCATTTTGGGATATATTTGTCTCTGTTATATACAGTAACTTGAGTCAGAAAACTATTTCTCTCTTTGGTTCGGACATATCAAGTTTTACTATCTATGAAACACTAAAGCCATTAGGATCATACACCAGTTTGTTTTGTGAAGCCACATCGAATTTCAATGGAAACTACATTGACTAGCAGTGTTTTGTTTTGACACTTTAAAACCGGACTACTGGTGCTCTGCCAGTCATGTTAATTGACAGCTCTTGTGAGTTGCTTTTAGACCGGCTTGTCAGTGTTTACGGCCACTGAAAACACTTTTCATAGAGTTGGAAATTATTGGATTAGATTAATCAATTACAAATGATAAGGCTTGAAGCCCCACGAAATTGCACACAGCTGCTCCCCTGGCTTTCAAAGGGCCAGTCTGTCTGGCGGTCTGTTTTTGGATAGCTAGACAGGCAGACAGACAAGCATCCTAGAACAGGACACTCAGATGCAGAGTAAACCTGGGCCAGCATGGTTTGCTGTTCTGAGAAAAAGTGCTTCAGGCCACGAGTATTACGAATATTCTCTTATTCTAGGATAGAATTGAAGCAATAAGCCACAAGGAGGTGTAATATAGTCAGTATACCAGTGGCTAAGGTCAGCTTATAGACTCAATGCAGAGTGCCTTGCCACAGCCCTTACCACAAACCCCACAGGTGACGTATTGCAATTATATTACAGTTACAAACGCAAGTTAAATTACTATCATTTGTTACCATGGTCTGTTTCAAACCGGGAGGATATAAGTCCTGAATGCTGATTGGCTGAAAGACATATATCAAAGATAACTAATTCGAGCAAATTTAAATCCACTGACTTTTCCCTGAATAGCAAATATGCCGAACAAACTAGCGGATTCAAATTCTTTCAACTTCTTTGTTTTGCCTAAACAGCTGCCTGCCTGAACAACCATTAGTGGGTGTTGTGTCTCACTTGATTTGGAAAAAGCGCATTTGCATTCAATATGAAGGGTGTTTCCTTAATTTCACAGGCGGAATCTTAAGTCCAGTTTCAGTTTCCGAGCTCTACTGTTTTGATGCAGTGTTCTCGAAGCTCGTTTCAAAGTACAACACCATGTGACCAATGACATTCAAAGCTTTGGACATCACAAAATCCCCTTCGAGTTCAATTGCACAGTCATTTGAGAGTCATACAAGAGAATAATTTAGGGTTGGTTAGCAATTATTTTAGAGTCATACAAAAGTTGATGAGATGATTACTGACTGAATAGGAACATAAAAAACAAAAAGAAAACTATTTTCATTTTGGTTGACAAAAACGAGACTAGACAAAATTATCCTTGTAACAGTAGTCTTATTCCACTACCATATTTGGAAAGGAGGATTTTGGAAAAAGAGGTTCCCAGTGTTTTTTTTTCAAGATTACAGGTGTGATCAATCAATCCAATTTATTTATAAAGCCCTTGTCACAGTTGTCACAAAGTGCCTTTACAAAACACCCGGCCTTAAAAGACTTCTGAAAGCGCATCATCCCAATGTATACGCACAGACTAAAACCGTGGTGTGGTGCTTGGAGAAGAAAAGTAAAGAAAACACAAGTGAGCAGGCAAAACATTTTTTATTTCTTATGGGATTCACATTCAACTATTGGTCATAACAGAATGGCACAATCATAAAACAAAACATGCCATCAAAAGAAGAAATGAACTTACCCCTGTTCAAAGATCTGCATACCCTTTGTTCTCAATACTGTGTATTGCCCCTTTTAGCATCAATGACAGCATGCAGTCTTTTGTAATAGTTGTCTATGAGGCCCCGATTTCTTGCAGGTGGTATTGCTGCATTCGTCTTGGCAGAATGCCTCCAAGTCATGCAAAGTCTTCAGTCATCTTGCATGAACCGCACGTTTGACATCTCACCAGAGTGCCTCGATGATATTAAGGTCAGGAGACTGTGATGGCCACCCCAGAACCTTCACCCTTTTCTGCTGTAACCACTGTAGGGTTAACTTGGCCTTGTGCTTAGGGTCATTGCCGTGCTGGAAAGTCCAAGAGCGTCCTATGTGCAGCTTTCGTGCAGAAGAATGCAAAATGTCTGCCAGTATTTTCTGATAACATGCTGCATTCATCTTGCCATAAATTTTCACATGATTCCCTGTGCCTTTAGTGCTCACAAACCCCCAAACATCAGCAAGCCACTACCATGCCTCACAGTGGGGATGGTATTCTGTTCACCCCTCTGCAAACATAACACTAATGGTTTTGACCATGAAGCTCTATTTTGGTCTCGTCATTCCAAATTAAAATGTGCCAGAAGCTGTGAGTCTTGTCAAGATGTTGTCAGGCATATTGTAACCAGGCTTTTTTGTGGCATTGGCACAGTAAAGGCTTCTTCTGGCAACTCGACCATGCAGCTAATTTTTATCGTCATATTGTGCTGCTTGAAACTACCACACAGACTTTTTCCAGAGCAGCCTGTATTTCTCCTAAGGTTATCTGTGAGTTTTTCTTTGTATCCTGAGCAATTCTTCTGGCAGTTTTGGCAGATTGTTTTTTTGGTCTACCTGGCTTGTTATAAAGAGATCCCTGAATTTTCTGCTTCTTAATAAATTATTTAACAGTATTGACTGGCATTTGCAAGGCTTTGGATATCTTTTTATGTACTTTTTCATATCTATTAGGTTCCATTACCTTGTTAAGCAGGTCTTTTGACAGTACCTTTCTGTTCCCCACGGCTCAGTATCTAGCCTGCTCAGTGCATCCACGTGAAAGTAAAAAACTCATTGACTGTTTATACACAGACACTAATTGCAATTGAAATTCACCTTTAATTGCCATTTTCACCTGTGTGTGTCACCTTGTGTGTCTGTAACAAGGCTAAACATTCAAGGTTATGTAAACTTTTGATCAGGACCATTTGGGTGATTTCTGGCTTCATATGATCATTATCATAAAAAATATGATCATTATCGTTTTTTTTGCATATTCAGTCATACTTTTTATATCAATGTCAAAATATCATTATTTCTGCCAGGGTATGCAAACTTATGAGCACAACTGTATATATATATTTTTTTTAATGATTATTATTATATTTTTTACCTGATCCTGAACATTTGAGCATGTGGACACCATCCGTCCCATGACACTGTTCGCCATCTCATCAGGAGCATGCCCAGATGTTGTCGGGAGTTCATACAGGCACCTAGAGGCCATACACACTACTGAGTCACATTATGAGTTGCTGTGAAGAAATTCACGCAAGTTGGAACAGCCTGTGATTTCAATTGTTTACTTAGATTTTTGGTGATTTTCGAGTTTGAATCCACCACTCAAATGATTGGTGATTTTGGTTTCCATTTGACCGTTGTTACGATATTTTGTTCTCAACGAATTACACAATGTACATTTTTTTTAAAATCTTTATCATATTTCCAATGTTTGATTTAAGTGTTCCCTTAATTGTTTGGAGCATTGTAGTTACTAAATATTAATTTGTGAAACTCAAAACTTGAAATGTTATGCAATAAAACATTTTTGAAAGTGCAAAGGACAATAGATGTTCAAAGAAGATATTTTTGTCCTATGCTATTAGCTAATGCAACAATATGTGACAATGTAAATGAATGCCAAAGTGAAAATTAACACATTCTTCAATAAGATGCAACATTATTTTCCCTTTACCATGTCAAAATGCTGTAGGATAAATGAATGTTGTAAAATCCGGGTTTTAGACAGGCAGCGCGGCGGGGAGACAGACAAGCAGACAGATAAGCAGACACACAGACATACAGAGAGAAAAATAAGAGACAGACACAATGGCCAGTGAGCTGGAAAGGTAACATGAGGTCCCCACCCAGAGGGGGTGGAAGGGAAACTGCGAGACAGCGCTCAATTAGCACTGATCAATGAGGGGATTCACACTGGGGCAGGAGATTGGTGGCAGGGTGAGCCCCGGGGAAAATCAGCTCTTAACCAATCCCCACACTGGATTCAGGCTGACATGCTATGGTCTGCCAATGCAAACTCCTGGTGTCCCTGTCGCCAGGCAGATTCAGACCATGAATAGCCAATAGCATCAGAGAAGCGGAGACAGCAGAGTGAGGCGCGGCAGTCAGAAACACGTGATGCATCACAGGAAGTAGATATACTGGACATCTGTGGAGGAGAAGAATGAACAGTTAAAGGATGATGGAGGAGTGTTACGGCTTCCCCGCAAAATTCTAACGTTCATGCTGTTGTTTCAATCAGGGAATGTAGTTATTCCCCACAACAATATCAGTGGACACACACACACCTACACAAACACATGTATGTGCACACACCCCTGCTCCTAATCTGTTCTGTATTCATGAAGAGCTGAGAGCCTATCAGATTGAGGCCGTCCCGGTCTTGAGGGGAAAACGAAAGGGGAGAGAAAGAAGCTAATGAGAGAGGGAGAATGAGAGATGGAGAACAGCATTCTCCATACATTATTCTCCTCATGTTCCTTATATAGGCTGTGCGGTGCGCCGTCTGTCTGATGAAGGTGATTATATTCACAGTCTGATGCTCCTAGGGGGAGGGAGGGCAGTGCACTTCATCGTCTCATTTTGCAGCTCTGCCGAACACTCCCCTGGCTAGGAGTTATTAATGGGCGATGCCCAACACTCACGCACAGAAGCACAACTTTAATGTCTCACAGAGTGGACATTAAATGAAAACTTGTCTACAGTACCCCTTTGGGGTGTTTTGTGGGAGGAGGTCGAGTGGAAGGGCGTGGGGGTCGGGGGCAGCTGCAGGGGAGTGCGGGGGTTGGGTGCAGAACTTGTTTTCTTTTCTCATTCCACATCTTGACATTCCACATTTACATATTAGTAATTTATCCAAATCCACTTACAATTACTGTATTCATCATAACACGGCATTTCGTCTTAAGATTAATAGGTGGGACAGCCACACCATACGAGCAGCAGTAAGTTCACCTAGTTAATTAAGTTCCTATAAGCAGAGTCAGTGCAAGAAGAAAAATGTAATAAATGTAACATTATAGCAACTGCCTATGTTGATGCTAGTTGTGTTCCAGCATTGTATTGATTTATTGATCTTTTTTTGTTGAGGATGTCAGTAATTGTTCAACTGCGTGCTATGATCAATGCCTCACAATAAAACACCAATGTGCTGTTGATTGAATTATAAAATATTGAGAAACTAGAGAGAAGAATATAGAGGACAAAAGGGATCAAAATTAGGTTTTGTGTCGCTCACCAACAGTTGCTCGCTTGTGGGAATTCAAACAGGATTTTGCTGCTTTAAATGCACTTGATTTATCTGCTAGTAAGTTGGCTACCTGGCAACACCTGTAAATGTTGGCTACCTGGCAACACCTGTTCAAAACTGTGTCAAAAATGTTAGGTTTATTTCAATGGGTGAGCATTATATATCTTAGAATAGTGACATGCCTATTAGCCTGTGTAAATGCCCCTGGGATACAAAACGACATTAGAGTATGGTGGTTACCATCTGGGTGAGTCTGTGTCTTTGCTCATGCTTGTGTTAGCACTACACGTTAATGTAGTGAATATCAAGCGAACTAAAGCACTTTTTATTTTCCCCCATACACAACACTGATTTACTTCCTTTGTGAGTGCCAAAACAAGCGCGCTAAATATTTTGAGCTATTTGTTTAACACGTTACAATCCTGTGAAATTGAACTAAAGCGTGTGCTATGAAAACATCTGCTCCCTTAACGTTCAATTCTTAACCCCATTGCTGCTGCCTTAATGTCAGCACAAAAACAAGCAGATATCTTCCTTTTATTTTTGAGAATTGGGTCAAAAGACCCGGGGCTATTTTAAAACGACCTTGGGCACAAGCCCCGGATGACCTGCGTGTTTGTTTGTTTTAGCATTTACATTGCCAAATTCTAAGATTTGTACATAATAATAGTGTTTTTGCCAGAACTTGATAAATTGCTATAACTGCTAATGCTGCAAAATCCTCTTTGAACGGCCACAAACAAGCAACTGTTGGTGAAGCTAGTGTCACTGGATCAGACTATAACTGGCTTAAGACCACCCATTTGCACTGATTGACATATCCCTTGTGATCATGAAATATGCTTTGAAATACAGCATTAAATGTTAATATATGTCATTAAATGATGAAATATGGCATAAAATTATGAAATACACCATGAAATTATGAAATACGCTGTGGAATTATGAAATAGATCTTGTGATGAAAAGAAATATATATATTGTAATGAAATATCCTACCATTATTTTAAAAAGGGGCATTATAAAATGTTTGCCTATTAATGTGCCATATAAAAGAATATATTTAATTAATTCTATATATTTAATTATTTAATTTTGATTCATTTGGTCCTCCATAGAAGAATGTTCACCCTATCAGTTAAATGTCAAAACATTACAACAGTAGCCAAAGGCTTGTCTGAACACAAACACTATAATTTATTAATGATTTGATATTATGTAAGAAAGAGGGGACTACCATTATGGATGTTATACCCTCACTTTAGGATATTACTGAGTCTGAAACAGACATTTAATTGTCAGTGATATCCTGACAACTATATATAATCATGACATGTTTGCTGTCATTTGGAATGTAAGCAGATGGCATAGTACTTTAGGACTGCAAAATGAAAGGTTGCTTGAATACTAAACACAGCCAGGTACAACACACTTATAGGTAAGATTATTTTTCTTAACGTATATACATATATTGAAATTACCTTTTTTATAGAGACACAAATATGAAAACAATTTCTATTAATTGTTTCTGAAGATATATTTTTTCCAGGCACGTTCAATGCTTCATTGGATAAAAAGGTGGGAATTTAAAGATAGAGGGAGCATTTGCTGAAAGAGCACAGGGCCTGATTCCAACCCATGCTGTAGTAGTACATATCCATCGGGGGCTGCATAAAATGATGGTAAATTCTCTTCTCTTTTTGTAATACTAAATATAGAATTACTGTGTATGCGAGATGTATTTCAGCATATATTTCATACATTATAGGACAAGTTTTTAGAGATTGTTGAATAATGTAGTTATTCTTTAACATTCTCTCTATTTCCCTGTCTAGCCCTCCACCCTCTTTTACTTTCTCTCCCTCCAACATTCTCTCAGGATGAAAGTCCTCAAATTCCTCTCCCATCTCTCTGCCTCTCTCTCTCACTTTCTCTCTCTGGGGTTTGTACATCATAATCTGTTGGCAGGAGGCAATAGACAGTTAATCCTCTTTATCTCTGCTTCTGTTGCTAATTTGCCTCTCGTGGGGACCTGGAAGAAAGAGAGAGGGGTAAAGGATAGAGTGAGATTAGGCAGAGAGAAAGGCGGAGGGAGAAGAGTGTCACAGAGGAAGAGATGAATTAAAGAGAAGGCAGAATTAGCTTGCCTCTGGCACTGTCACAATTGGAGTCAAGCTCCAAGGTCATACTGTGACACATGCTTCCTTTGCACTGTATGACACCCCCCTCACCCTTTCTCTCTCGCTCTCTCTCACTTTTAATTTCAACACAACAAACTGCAAGGTCAAGAATATATGCACTATCATGTTGTATAGGTTATATAGATTCAGGTGATGGGAGTTAATTACACAGCATATTAGGATGAGAGATTATTACTAACTTTTGAATCTCTGTTCATAGATGTTTGTGCAATCCATCATTAGGTCATAGTGTTACGTGTACCGATCTATTCAAATCCAGTGATCAATTCATTACATTTAGAGGGCTTCACTAGTATTGGACACATTGGTTTACATTGCCAAACGCAGTGGAACATTAGAAAGATATAACATCTGAAAAATGTAACGTTCCACACCGGTTTCGAATTTCAAATGTCACACTATGAGTTATACACTGTATTGTAACAATGTCACACTATGAGCTACACACCATATTGTAACAATGTCACACTATGAGCTACACACCGTATTGTAACAATGTCACACTATGAGCTACACACCATTTGTAACAATGTCACACTATGAGCTACACACCGTATTGTAACAATGTCACACTATGAGCTACACACCGTATTGTAACAATGTCACACTATGAGCTACACACCATTTGTAACAATGTCACACTATGAGCTACACACTGTATTTTAACAATGTCACACTATGAGCTACACACCGTATTGTAACAATGTCACACTATGAGCTACACACACCGTATTGTAACAATGTCACACTATGAGCTACACACCGTATTGTAACAATGTCACACTATGAGCTACACACCGTATTGCAACAATGTCACACTATGAGCTACACACCGTATTGCAACAATGTCACACTATGAGCTACACACCGTATTGTAACAATGTCACACTATGAGCTACACACCGTATTGTAACAATGTCACACTATGAGCTACACACCGTATTGCAACAATGTCACACTATGAGCTACACACCGTATTGTAACAATGTCACACTATGAGCTACACACCGTATTGTAACAATGTCACACTATGAGCTACACCCCGTATTGCAACAATGTCACACTATGAGCTACACACCGTATTGTAACAATGTCACACTATGAGCTACACACCGTATTGTAACAATGTCACACTATGAGCTACACACCGTATTGTAACAATGTCACACTATGAGCTACACACACCGTATTGTAACAATGTCACACTATGAGCTACACACCGTATTGTAACAATGTCACACTATGAGCTACACACCGTATTGCAACAATGTCACACTATGAGCTACACACCGTATTGCAACAATGTCACACTATGAGCTACACACCGTATTGTAACAATGTCACACTATGAGCTACACACCGTATTGTAACAATGTCACACTATGAGCTACACACCGTATTGCAACAATGTCACACTATGAGCTACACACCGTATTGTAACAATGTCACACTATGAGCTACACACCGTATTGTAACAATGTCACACTATGAGCTACACACCGTATTGTAACAATGTCACACTATGAGCTACACACCGTATTGTAACAATGTCACACTATGAGCTACACACCGTATTGTAACAATGTCACACTATGAGCTACACACCGTATTGTAACAATGTCACACTATGAGCTACACACCGTATTGTAACAATGTCACACTATGAGCTACACACCGTATTATAACAATGCGCAAATAGTTACGAACGACATGCGAACGACAACAACAGACAAGTAGATTAATGTGGAATTCTCCCACTCTCCTACCCCCCCCTCCCCTTACAGGGTCGTTGTTCTAGGGAGAACTGTAAGTACCTGCACCCTCCCCCCCACCTCAAGACACAGTTGGAGATCAACGGCAGGAACAACCTGATCCAGCAGAAGAACATGGCCATGCTGGCACAACAGATGCAGCTGGCCAACGCCATGATGCCAGGCACACAGCTACAGCCCACATGTATGGTGAGAGAACCACCCATAAAAACCCAGACACACACACACACTAGATCGAGTGGCAGGAATACAGTGTGAAACTGTTCACCAGGGCCAGTCAACAGAATCAAAGGAACCTGCCGTTCTCCTCTTAGGACCAATCACTGGTTTACCACTCGTGTTTCATCCCTACATCTCCTATTCTGTTGTCATCCCTTTGCTCTGTGAGAAAACAAAACAGAGAAAGAAGAACTGCTGCAAATTGTCACGAACAGGAATTTAGTGCTTCAAACACACATTTTATATTTCACTATCCTTGTGCAGACCCCAAACATTCCGAGTCAGAATCCTATTTTTCCTTAAATCCTAACTAAATTGCAATCTTAAACCTTGGATTGTTTATTTGTTCCCCATAAATAATTGTCCTTATTTTACAGAAACACAAACAACACACACAGGCACCGTCTTATCATATCTTTATCTATATCATTATAAGAGAGGAAGCAGAGGAAAGGAAACCTCGAAGAAAGGAAGACAGGAAGCCAGGAAAGGATTTGCACAATGAGAGAAGCATGAGATGTTAGGGTGACGGCAGCATTGCAGCACCTTTAATATTTCACAGAGGGGGAATTAGAATGGCATGTAGACGGAGAGGAGGACAAATAAGACACATACAGGACGGAGACAGATGTTCCCGTTCTGAAAGAAAAACGAAAGCAGTATAAGAGCTAGGAGAACATGTTGGCAAAGAAAGTCACTGAAAACATTGGACAGGGAAAATCTACACAAAGATATCAGGACATAAGGCTAGGCGACTGACGCTCTCTCTTTCTCTCCCGTTTTCTTTTGTACACTTTCAACAACTTCTTACCCTCTCCTCCCACTTGTACCCTTTCTCCACATCATCAAATAGCGTGGGTGTGTGTTTTCATTTCATGCATGGTGCTCAGCTGAGGGTGATGTAATTAAAGCCTATTAGAGCTGTGCCTGACTGATGATGCCTGTGAAGCTTTATATTAGAGAGGGGCCGCTAACGGACGGTCAACGTCGCTATGATTTAGGAGACCCCATTCTTATGTACTATCTTTGTTTCTCTTTCCCTCGTAATTCTTCTCTCTCTCTCAGCTTCACCTCCTTAACTTCTCAATTTTGAATCACTTTCTTTAATACATTAGTAATTTGACTCATTATACCATGCTCATGTTTTGCTGTACGAGGTATAAAAAGCTGTTAACTTGGGCCCATTTGTAAATTCAGCCTAATGCCAGAGAGTGCTCAATGTCCTCGTGATCAGATGGCATTTTGGGAAGTTTGTACATTCAAAACACCGTCTGATTGGGGTTGTTGGTTTTGCTTTCCTTTCTAAGTGTAATTTAGTTTTCTTCAAAACAATTTTTTTTTAGTATTTTTTTTTCAGTTGGCCTTGGAATGGTTAAAACAATATTATGACCAAAAGTGCATCCCATCAATTGCAACATGTTCAGCCACTGTACTAACATTTCTGTACAAAAATATTCATGTGGGCTAAAATGACAGCTGAGCAGTTGCAACGATATGTACAAATGTTTGGGGGTTCCTGATTGTTTTTCTGGTGGGTTTTATGTGGAAAAATGATTAGTCTTTAAGTGATAATCATTTAAGGAGTCTTTGGAGGTGAATGGTTCTTCCTGTTTGTGGTAACATGTTATGTCAGCAGGGCCAGCTCCAGACATAAGCAACATAAGTCGGGGCCTCCGACTGCTAGGGTACCCCTGACCAATAGGGGAGAGGGGACCCCAAATGGCATTATGCTTAGGGCCCCCAAACGTCTAGAGCCGGCACCGTAATGCCAGTTCATACCTTCTGTGACTATCCACAGTGATCTTGTGTAAAACTTACATATGGTTTTGTGTCAATTGAGAAATGTTGGCACAATAAGTCTTTGGTTTTCAGTTCTCTCCTCAGGCAAACCCCTCTATTTCAGAGGTAGCTCACCTGAGATGACCAATCAACTGACACAATAATAATAAAATATATATACATAGATATATAATATCTCTGAGCAGAATATAAAAACTGTTTGTATAATTTTATTTTTCAAATTTACCTGCACAGTACCTTTTAGATTGAATACAATTCTTTATAAATTCAGTACATTTTCCATTAAGGTTCTACAAAAAGCCATAGAAAAGGATTCTATATAACCCCAAAAAGGGTTGTCGCTATACTGTAGCTAAGCCCTTGTATTGGCTTTTCATTGGTGAAGAGCCTTTTTTCAGAAGGTACTGAGATGTTTCTTGACATTCATGGTTCATTTGTCATTCTGGACAACTTGATAACCTCTTGAAACTTTCCTAGTGCATGTTTTGTACCCACCTCAGTGACCATGTATGCCCTGATATCTGGTAGGTGCACTTAGGACATTCATTTCTCACCACACAATACCCACTTTGATGCTCTGATTATCACCTCTATAGGTGTGATGAAAACCAACAGAGAGCTCTTATTTTTGGTTTAATGTAGCAGAGTTGCAGGTCTTGAGGGGTTTGTAATTAAATTGTAGACATTAAACGCAGCCTAAGGGAGATTGTGGATAACTCAGTGAAATGTAATTGTGAGGTAATATTTCATAGAACTCAGTCCTCTTCTGTCCCTTCTTCCCTCTTCTGTCCTAGAGGACTGAACTTGACACCATATTATGTTAGTGCATCACACATCAGGAGAGACTCTTTCTTAGCAATAGAAATACCCATTTGTTGAGGTTTGTCCCTATATTGTCCCTACTGGGTTAAGGTTATTATTATATTGTCCCTACTGTCTACCATTACACCAAGTTCAAGTCTTTGTACATTTACTTTGCTATTAAAGCTGATTCTGATTTAGCCAAGGTAAAAATGAATTGAGAGTTTGATACTGAGTCTAATTTGATCTCATTGGATATTTTTTATTGTTATAACTCTACTGAAATGAGTGTGATCACATGACATCCTGGCAACTGTTCTATGGATGATGAATCCCAACGTTAAGGTCAGTGACTTCATGGATGGATATAATATCAGTGGGAAGGGATATGCTTAGCTAAATTGCTACAAGGAAGAAAGATGGGGGGTTGTCTTTCCTCTGCGTTTCCTCCCTGTGGGTTTTCTCAATGAAATGTCCTTACCTCCTGACTCCTCTCTGGCCTCCTTTTGTAAAAGATCACAGGCAATCAAGAGGAGGTGGCACGTAGAGGGAATGTAAAAAACTCCTTTGACTCACTCACCAGGGTTGAAGAGAGTACAAAAACATCTCAGCCAAGTACATATTTTATTGATTTAATGACAAATTGCTGAAATATATGCAAAAAATAAGAAACATCTTTCTAAAGAATAAAAAAGCTACTCAAATACACTAAATAGAGTAGTGTCATTATTCACTTTACACACCTGGTCCTAGAAGATGACATAATTTTTTTGGTATTCCATGACATTATCTTGCATCATCCCCTTATGAAAGGAATATTATCTGGTATATTACAAACAGAGCTCTGCAGATGTCTTGAACATCCTCTGGCCATAAACAATCTGTAGTTAATCTGCACTAGGAGACAGTGATGTTTCAGTAGGAGGTAGATGTCCAGCTTTGGCTTACCCTGCTCCATTATTCACTTGGTCTTCCTGGCTGTCTCTCTCGCAGAGAAATCGGTGTCTGAAGTCAGGAACACGTTGTGAAAACTTACGAGCTGCTATGTCAGCCGGGACAGACTCACCGTGCCCGTGCTCACGTATTGCATCTGTCTGCTTGAACTGATGCCAGTAGCTCTCAGAAACCTTAACAGGGCTCTAAGACACATTAGTATGCATGAGCATACACACTTGTGCAACGTTAGCTATGCGTCACACAGCAGGGGCGTCACATCAGATCTACTTCATGCTTAGACGTTTGTTCAGGAGGGGAAAAAGACCAGGCCTACGTATGACCGGCCACTTGGGTGGCAGTGAGTGCTGCTACGTTCAAATACACTGGTCATTTTCTAGGGTGTTGTGGTTGGGGATACTAATGGGATGGACCTTTTAAAGGCAGAGGTGCTAAAACTCAAAATTGTGTTGATAAATGATCCATCTCATGGTCATTTGTAAAACATATGCATATAGCTTACATTTACGCACACACTTCCAATATCACAAATATTTTCTCTCTCTCTCTCCCTCTCTCTCTCTCTCTCTCTCTTTATATATATATATATATATATATATATATATATATATATATATATATATATATATATATATATATATATATATAATGTACTGTACGGGATGTAAACCCTCTGATCCCTTCTCAGCCCTGGGGTTGTAATAAGTGTCTTCACACAAGGACATAAGGCTCCTACTATTCATGAGTGAAAGAGGAGCAGGCATCAGATGAACAAATGCCCATTCAAGGTTTCTGTCTCCCTTCTCTTTCTTTCCCTGTATATTACTTTTCTCTCTCACCGACCCTTTCTTCTCTGACCTCTAACCCCCCCTGCCCATATCTCACTGCCTCTTCCCAGCCTGAAAACCGACGGACCTGTTAACACCGGCATTTTTGGATCTTGTCTCCCTGCAGCCTATGTTCTCCGTCACCCCCAGCCTTGCCACCAATGCCAGTGCGGCGTTCAACCCCTACCTGGGTCCAGTGTCACCCAGCCTGATGCCCGCTGACCTTATGTCCAGCACCCCGGTCCTGGTGACCAGTAACCCCAACCTACCCATGCCCTCCGCCGCTGCTGTCGCCGCACAGAAACTCATGAGGACAGACAGACTGGAGGTGAGATTTAACAACCCGCACAAGACTGCACAAGCCAACGTTGATGTCTTCTGAGTAGATCTTAGAAAAGGTTAAGTGTAACACCCACGACTGACATTTCACACATAACATGTATATGGTATGTGTCACAATCCATTAGGGTTACCCAATTTAGTGTTTTCACTGTGACTGGAAGTTTGTTTTTTACCTAATTATTATTTCACAATTTTAACAACTGTCATTAGTGGGGGTAGAGCAATGTAAGTGCACTGGCGCTACCTCGAACCTGCTCCCCTGAGTGAGAGAGTTACGTGCACAGAGAGACGATCCAACAATTACTGCAAGCAATTAATGAACCATGACACATATTTGATATTCGTGGTTATTCCCTTTCAAAAGTCCATGCACAGTAACATTTGTATTTTATCAACAGGAGTGGGGAAGGAGTATTGAGTATAGGTAAGGACATTAAAGCCCATCAAATTGATACATACTGTACATATGGACCCTATTGTAGCTCAGTTGGTAGACCATGGCACTTGCAATGCCAGTGTTCTGGGTTTGATTCCAACCAGGATGCTAAATGATGTAAAATCAATAACAGTTATATATATATAATAACAATACAGTTTCATAAAATGAAAGACAGCACTTTGAAAGTGTGGTCTTTAGATTACTCCTCATTTATGATTAGACATTGACAAAACTGGAAATGTGTTATTGGTTCACACTTGTATTGTTATTATTATGTCATTATATTTTGTCAGTTTTGTTGGCTAGACCATTGATCACACCTTGTAATATATCCCTATAGCCTCTGCACAAATCTGGAAAGCATGCACGGAAACACGCACACACAAACCTGACCATATAAACGTCACACTTTTAGAAAATAAGGTGTTATCTCCAACCTAAAATACTTCTTAGGAGAACCCTTTAGGATTCCAGTTGAAAGCCTTTTTTGTTCTATAAGGAGCCCTTTACACAAAGGATTTTACATAGAACCCATAAAGGTTCTACTTGGAGCCAAGAATGGTTCTTCTGGGGACCATAAAGTGTTCCCCGGTGGGACCCCTTTTCTATGCAACATGCAGATGATCATTGGGAGCTGGTGGGGGAGGGCAAGCAGGTTAATGCGAGGAACATGGCTCAGTACAGCCCGTTTAATTAAACAAGGTGGCGCAGAGGAAGTCTCGGGGCGGGGGGGCGGCCCCGGCAACCAGAGCACGAGTCAATAACAGGAACGGAAGATGGAGAGAGACATGGGAAATCAATGAATGGCTGGCTGGTTATGGTCACCAGGGAAGGAGAGTGGGAGGGGGTCAGAGGGCGGGGGGGTGACAGGAGCAATTAGATTTCACTTAACAATTCAAGGAAACGGTGGACAAGGGAGGGATATTAGGGCCACACAAGGGTAATGAGGGACATGGGGAAGAAGGCCAAGGGGGCAAACTGATGCCACACATGAACATGGGGTCAGAAAGCCCACCGACTGTGTGATTCTGAAGCATCCGGTCGTTATTTCCATTCCCCACAGAGAAGCCCACCGTCCAGGCAGTGAAGCTTACGGAGCAAGATGGAACTGGGTCGACATTCTGACCATTTACTCAGTGACGAGACATCTCATCTCAATACTTCTTCCCAACAGTGTTCTCAACTGTGTCCAAATGGACAGAGAAAGGGAAATTTGTTTTTTTTAACTGTGTTGTTTAGAAAAAGAGCATGACGGATTGAGTTATTGCACAGGCATACTTTATGAAAAAACATGCTAGAACAAGCCAGTATTGCCCAATAGGATCACACCGGCTCATGCTTGCCTATGCCCCTCCTAAAAAAAATGACCTATCCCTTATTTGTTACAGCTTCCAAAAGGAAATTGGCTGTTGGCTTAGTAGTCTGTAGTTGCTTACCCCATACCAGTACTATTTTTACAAAGCCAGACCCTGCTCTGGCCTCATTCGACAAAAAATAGGTTTACCATAAATACTCATATTTTCCTCTATCATAACGTGTCAATCACAATAAACAGGATCAGGATTCCGTGGTTCCGGCATAACATACAACTCGCTCTCTTTTGGAAAAAAACTTTTGAGGGTTAGTCGCTTGAGGTTGGGGTATTCTTTTTTTTTTTGGTTTAGAGATTATATATTCTGACCGCTCTGTTTTATTTTTCGACTTTTTGATTTTCTTTCACCGCTTCTGTACTGTTTCCTTCTTTTTCTTAGAGGAGGAATGGCTTCCAACACTGCAGCATCCCATACCTCAATAAGTGATACATACAAAATCTTACCTGCATTATGACAATACAACATGCCTTTAAGGAAATAATAGCCATGTCTTCTTGTTAGCTTACCGATTCAACCCAACACATTGGAGTTGCAAGGGGCAAGAGTCGGTGGACTGAAGCTCTGCATCGCGTAGAATTGTGTTTGTTTATCTAAATTCCCAGAAAATCACCCTTTTATTCTTAACTCTGTAGTTTTTGATGAAAACTTAATTTACATTCTGCCAACCTTCAGTCTTTGGCCTGACAACACTTATCTCTGCTCGGCTCCTTAATGTCTACCTGTTAGCCAACTGGGAGCTTTCCCATGGTTTCATTTCTCTGAGGTAATACCATGATGTTAGATTAGGGCTACTAACTCTTATTGAGAGAGTGAGATAGGCAATAGATACACCCTCTCTCTCCTTACTCTTTTTAAATTCCACTCCTGTCTCCTCTCCTTTTCCTCACCCTGTCCTCTAAACCTCCTCTCCCTCTCTCAAGAGACTTTCTATCCTTTCTATCCCTCTAGATCGGCCATCTCTATCCGTCTTCCCTTGCTTATTCATTACCCACTCTCATGCTCAGTTACATTCTCTCTCTCTTCTTACTCTCCCTGTCTCCCTCCTTCTTTCATAACATCTGCCTGACAACAAAGCATACTTTATTTTTTACAAATGGTATGGTGGATGAGAGAGAGAAATAGAGAGGGGTGAGTGAGTGTGTGAGTCTGTAAGTATGGGACCAGCCTTGCTGTTTTCATTAGCTCAAGCCCAATCACTCACAGACTAGTGTGGCAGATGTGAGAAAGTGTCGTCTGTGAAGATTGGAGGCAGAGACAGTTTCCATCCTAATAACTCTGGCCTTTTGTTTAGACATTGAGGTCGGTCTGAAAAGCTAGTGTTCTCTTAAAAAAAGTCACATCCATCCCACAAACGCAGTCACACACGTACAAAACTCTCAATCCAGTCTAGTTTAGTTTTTCTGTTGTTTCACATTAGTCCAGGAGAAAAAAAACTAAAAACTGAGATGCCAGTTTTATCCTGACCATGGAGATACTGCCCCCTCCTGGAACAGTCAGGAACAGCATATTATTAATTTTGTTTGTCATGGTCATCGATTTAAAAAAGAATCATAATATCCATGACTGATTAAGTGAGGGAAGGGAAACATTACAAGATCAATGAGTATGTATGCTGTTCATATGGGCCTCTAATTGGCCGTTTTTTTCCTTGTTTGTTTATTTGAGACATTCATTATGCATTTTTATTAATTTGTTCCCACTGGTTATTGATAGGCCCTTCCTGCCCATGGCAGTGGTAAATATAGACATATACGACTACACCAGGCTTTGACTTATTGTGTTGCTCTGTATCAGGATTATACATGGTTTTACGAACCCCCCCCAATAACTAATTTCCTGTTGGACTGTTTGTCCATGTGTGTTTACGTATCCGTTCCTCCCTCTTTCTCCAGGTATGCCGGGAGTACCAGAGAGGTAACTGCACACGGGGGGAGAACGACTGTCGCTTCGCCCACCCCTCGGACAGCACCATGATTGATACCAATGACAACACGGTGACGGTGTGCATGGACTACATCAAGGGACGATGCTCCCGGGAGAAGTGTAAATACTTCCACCCGCCGGCCCACCTGCAGGCCAAGATCAAGGCCACACAGCACCAGGTCAATCAGGCTGCTGTCGCTGCTGCCATGGTATGTATCCTTCCCCCCCCCAAGACACTCCAGTCAAGCCCCAAAATGTGTCCCCTGCCCCGGCAGTCACATTCTCCTTGGTCACCCCTTCCTTCCCTTGGCTCGCATTCCGAGCTCTTCACTCACCTCTGACCCCGCCCTTCAGCTAGTTGTTCTTGAGTACTGATTGTAGCATAATCCGTATCCCGCAGCAAATTCTCCAGGGTTGAAACGTGGAGACACTAAAACAGTGTTAAGTTAACACAATGCTTATGGTCGTGCCTTATATACATATGTCCCATTGTTTTGAATTGAAGTTACCAATAATACTATTAGTTATATAGATATAATAATAACACACTACTGTTGAAAAGTTTGGGGTCACTGAAAATAACATCAAATTGATCAGAAATGCATACAATAGACATTGTTAATGTTGTAAATTACTATTGTAGCTAGAAACGGCAGATTTTTTATGGAATATCTACATAGGTGTACAGAAGTCCATTATCAGAAACCTTCAGTTCTGCATTCCAATGGCACGTTGTGTTTGCTAAGTTTATTATTTTAAAAGGCTTATCATTAGAAAACCCTTTTCCAATTATGTTAGCACAGATGGAAAAAAAAAGAAGCAGCAAAACCCTCCTTCTTTAGATTATGTGAGTACATGAGCATCAGCTATTCTAGGTTCAATTAGTCTCGACATGACTACAAACAAATAACTTTCTTCTGAAACTCATCAGTCTCTCTTGTTCTGAGAAATTAAGGCTATTACATTTGAGAAATTGCAAAGAAACTGAAGATCTCGTACAACACTATGTTCTACTCCATTCACAGAACAGCACAAACTGGCTCTATCCAGAGTATAAAGAGGAGTGGAAAGACTCAGTGCACAACTGAGCAAGACGACAAATACATTAGAGTGTCTAGTTTGAGAAAAGATGCCTCACAGGTCCTCAACTGGCAGCTTCATTATATAGTACCCACAAAACACCATTCTTAATGTCAACAGTGAAGAGGCGACTCTGGGATTTTGCAAAGAAAAAGCAATTTCTCCGCCTAGCCAATAAAAAGAAAAGCACAGCTCCAAACTATGCAAGAACTATTTAGGAAAGAAGCAGTCAGCTGGTATTCTGTCTATAATGGAGTGGTCAGCACAATCACCAGATCTCAACCCTATTGAGCCGTTGTGGGAGCAGCTTGATGGTATGGAGTGCCTATCAAGCAAACCCAACTTGTGGGAGGTGCTTCAGGAAGCATGGGCTGAAATCTCTTCAAGGATTACCTCAAAGGTCTTCAAGGCGGTAATTGATGCAAATGGAGGATTCTTTGATGAAAGCATAGTTTAAAGGACACAATAAAAATAAAGAAATGTCAATGATAATTTTTTTTTCATTATTATTCAGAATGAAAGGAATACAACCATCCACTTTCTGAAAATAAAGACAGACGCATGAGATACAATGAAGACAGACGAAATGAATCAGAGAATTTGTATCTTCAAATAAAAATCAACATATTTATTTGCTGCTGCATCTCTAAGTTTATCTCATTATAATGAGATAGTTATCTCATTGTAAAATGACATTTTGTGAAATAATGAGATAAACTCCCAGTTTATGTAACAGACTTATTGAGTTACAAGAAAGGGCTTCCTTATGTTATTTCAGCCAAACTGGACAACACAAGCCACTAATGCTAGGGTTGTAAATGTTTCTGCACTATGAAAAGGCATTTCTGTTGACTTTTGATGAATAAATGTTTGCAAAGTAGAATGTTTGTTGTGTCCTTTGTGAAATTGGGTTACCGTTATCTTTCAATGGGGTTTAAGTTAAAATTACATTACAATTTGTCCAAATATGTCAAATAAAGAAAACTTTACCTACTTTTCCTAATGACTGTAGATGCTGGACTAAGGTTAAAGTGTACAAACATTGGCAGTATACATTTTAAAGCGAGTTATTTGATAACATCACGACTGGTTACCATGAGATTCATTGTTAAATGACATGCTTTTATAATATTATATACAGCCCTAGAAAAAATTAAGAGACCACTGCAAAATTATCAGTTTCTCCTGTTTTACTGTTCATAGGTATGTGTTTGAGTAAAATGAATAGTTTCGTTTCATTCTATAAACTACTGACAACATTACTCCCAAATTCCAAATAAAAATATTGTCCCTTAAAGTATAACTGGTTAAAATAACCAAACAAATTCATATTCATTTTTCAACAACAGAATACTAATGATTTAATTTAGGAAGAGTTCAGAAATCAATTCAAATTACTACTTGCACTGTTTTTGCCATCCAGCTGGTCTTATTGCAAGAGCATAGTGATGACCACAGCAGTGGTTTTTATACATTTCCTTGTTAAATTAGATTTGGTTCAGGTACCTCATTAAGTAAAATTAGGTGTGCCTGTGTTGGAATTGAACAGATACTGCAATGGAATGGCTGCCATACATGTAGTGGTCTCTTAATTTTTTCCAGAGCTGTATATGTGAAAATATTAATAATTATTGTAAATCTTCTGAATGTAACAATTGTATTCATGAGTAAAATACTTTCAGTAAAGTGTTTAATATGTCTTAGATTAATTTGTTTTATTTTTCATTTAAGCAGCATATGATTTACTAATCATTAAATTTACATATAAAGATATACATTTGGACAATTCTAGTATCAACCTACAATACAGCATGCTGGGACATATGATATGGGTGATTTGGTTCAACTCTGATTACTAACACCAACACTGGGAATATTTTAAAATTGTGTTAATTTAACACTGGGGGCTGGTTTCGTGGACACAGATTAAGCCTTAATGAGCATGATTTTTTTTGGTCCTTGCAATTTAAGATTTATGTTACCCAGAAAAATCAACACTAGATGACTATTTACTCTGTTGTAGTGCTGGATGTAACAGATCTGAAAACGCCATCGGACATTAGGTCTCAAATCCCGGCAGAGATGTCCCAATTTCATCACAGTTCTGAATTAGCTAATGCAGGGTTTCACAAACCTCTCCTCAGGCCTCTCCAGTTATTTCATATTTTTGTTTTAACCCAAATCAGCCAAACCTAATTTAAGTAGTCAAAAACTTAATGATAAGTTCACTAATTGAATCATGTGTGTCAGGGCATGGTAAAAAAGTGAAGTGCCTGGTGATGCACAGAATATTTTGAAATGAGCCACCCTTACTCACTAAGGACTTGATTATTACTTGAAAAGTTAAATCAAGTGTGCCATCTCTGAAATATATCAAATACATGTAATGGCTGGGGATCCCTGAGGTGAGGTTTAAGAAGCACTGCTGTATAATACTTTATAATTCACTTTGAAGAATTCTGTAGTTCTTGAAACTTTTATGTTAATTTCAGTAACAGTATGTAGCTCAGTATTGCATGCTGTACTCATATTGGAAGCAGGGCAACCTACTTCATTGTCTGTAAATTATATCAGTCTTTAAGTAACAACTTTACAGCCATAAATCTGCATGCTGTAGTCCTGTAATTTGGTGTATATTGCATTCCAATGATTTTTTGTTTGTTTGTTTTTGTTTTTTATGAACAACCCAAACTGCACTGCTGCTCCCATGATGCACCTGTGCTTGCTGGTTTATGTTAATGCGCTTGAACCCCATTGGCCCATTGCCGTCATGTGCTCGCTGCCTGCTAATTAAGACTCAGTCGGCTGTCAAATCACTGAAGCGACCCCTCGACGCAACCTTTGACCTGGTACTATGACCTTTCACCTTTTAGCTTGGCATGTAGCTCTGTTACACTATATTCTAACTAAATACATCTCCATTAGTTAATGTTAACTAAACATTGATGGGGTGATGAATTGATTATGACAAATGGTAATAAGTCCAGAAAAATAAAAACTTAAAGAAATGAAGTGGCAAAGGTACTATGTACATGCAATCAATAATATGTGTAGGTTGATCTGGATAGAATTGTCAGCAATATGACTAATATATGTGAGCAATATTACTAAAACGTCAATTTAAAAATGCTATTATGTTCGTATTACCATTCCCTCATCACTTGAGATTAGTAAAACATGAGTATAAGCAACTGTATTTAGAATAAAGTCTAGAATCAGTTCATCACCTAGTTTATTCTTTCTTAATAATATGGTTTATACGTTTATTCTGGATTAATTTAGTAAATGAAGAGGCATGATTACTGTAAACTCCTTAGAGTTTAAGGATATGTATCTTGCATGATTATATATTTTTTTATTAGTTCCAGTTTTGCATGTCTAATTCTGGTGGATGGATGGGCCTGCAGAGGGACTTCAGAATTAACATGGCTTCTACTATTAATCATGGAGTGGGCAGTGCAGCTTTTCCTTGGCAACAATTTCTGTTTACTCTTGATAACATTATGTTGCACATTTCCAAATATATGCTATGTGTCATAGTGGAATAGCTTGCTTATTTTGTAAGTTTTACGGTACTACATTATTTCTGTTTCAGTATGTTTATTACAACTTATTTTTATCACTATTTATAGTTCCTATGCCAGCACCACTCTTGCTTTGAAAGTACCAGTGTAGCATAGACCGTTGCTTGCTTGCTATTTTTTGCATCAAAAGGGTTGCTACTTTGAGATGGAGTTGTCTTCTAATGAAGTGATTTGTTCTCTTTGTCATTGATTCCACCACCACCATTATATATTTTTTGTTTGTGTTTTCCCCTTCCATCGGGTCCCTTGATCAGGGACTCCCTCCTGTTTTACCTCCATTACCAAAGAGACCCACACTTGAAAAAGCCAATGGTGCTACCACCATGTTCAACGCTGCTGGCATGTTCCAGTACCAACAAGCCCTGGCCAACATGCAGTTTCAGCAGCAGTTTATACCATCAGGTAGGCCTTGACTTTTCACCTCTCAGCTTGCTGCTGCAGCCTCAATTCAGCAACTTAATATTTTCCCATAAAATGTCTCACCTTTTACACAAATAGTTCTGATTGTACTTTAACATGATCCCTCTAACTATAATGTAATTCACAAGCAAAGCAAGCCTGGTCCAACCACAGCAAACTAATGCCTGTCCCACAATCCTTCTTGACGGTATAAGAATAGCCCAGCATTGATTGGTTCCAGTGAATGATACTACTCCTCAGATCTCCCAGCATTGGACTTCTGTCCTTAGTCTGGGTGTATACTAAGAGTATTAGAGGCATATTATTGATAGTCAATTCTAGGTTTGCCAGCAAACCTTTAAAAAATTCTAGGAGTATTATATGATGGCCAGTTTTTTTAATTTGTACTGGAATTAATTTATCAGTGGAAGTTATCGACTAAGAAGTTTTAAAGGTGCCACATATAGAAATATAGTGTTTCCTTTTAGCATTGCAATTTCAGAGAATATCTATAATAGATCTGAAGTTATAGTGAAATGATGGTCTTTCAAAGTGTTACTAACCTGCTACCATTGTGGTAGGTCTTTTGGTTTTGTACCTGTGTCAAGCAGCAATGTAAAACATGTCCCATCTTTAAAAATTACTGTTACTCTTGAGGACTGATTCTAAAAGATGTTGTTGATTCAGATTTGAACCTATGTTATAGCTATACTCATTAATGCACAGTATCTCATGACCTTACATTTCAGCACTGTATATTTTCCGCCCTGTATGTTAGCATCTTCCATGATTGTAGCGGTAATGATTGGCCAATGCTAATGCAGTAATGTTCAGTTATTATTACACAATGACTGTCAGTGGATGCCACACAAATCTTTACTGTCACTCTATTTGAGATGTGTTACGTGTAATGCGTTTTTTTATTGATGTCATGTGTCATCGTGGTACATGTAACACTCTTTCTCTAATGACACTTCACTTGTGATGGGTTATTTTCTTCTCCCTTTCCGATCCAATTCCTGTTACAATGCATGATGGGCAGGCTCAATATTGTGCATGACACCTGCAACCAGTGTTGGTAGGTGCCAGCTTTCCTACCTGATTACGTTTGTACCTCTCCAGTAACTCACACTCCATCTCTAGTCACCAGGGCTGCCATTTACCACTCTGAAGTCAAGAGCACATGCCAATAGTCCTAAGTATACATACTCTTGTCTCCTTCACTTTATCTGCCATGAAAGCAAAATGGCGAACTGTCATAGATTTTGTTGTCACCTGGTGTTGTGGATGGTGAACAGACATGAATAGGAAGTTGCAGCTGAAATGTGGTACAAACATAAAATCTGCATATTGCTGACAATTAAATTACAATCACATTTAAAATCTTTCAAATTCAACTTATACCCTGACAGAGTGGGATTGGACTAGATTGAGGTGGACTGTGGGTCATAGACATTTCTGTATTATAATGTTATTTGTATCCGTGGTAAAGGTTCAGTTATAATGTGTGTATGGTTGTTAAAATATGAATTACGTATATTAGTTATTTGGAAGACAATTTTAAAATATAATTGTTTAACTTTTTGACGTGTTCTCTTGTGTCACCTCAATGGAATGTCCTCTCGCTATGCAGTATAACCGCATGATGTCATATTTTTTGTTTGTCATATTAAGTCCCACATAGCTTGAACCTGTAATTACCCACTCTGACCCATTTATTGTCCTAACCCTCATCCCAAACTTTAACCCAGTTAGCTAACACCTTTTATCTAAAGGTTGGCTTGTAAATCGGTTAATGGCATGAAGTATTTAGAAATGCACAGGTTTATTTTCTATTGGTCAACATCTGCAACTAGTCTTAACATTTTTTAAGTTAGTTAAAAGTGGACCTTTAAATAAAATGTTTCCCAGGCACCTTTATAATGCAACAACTATGCCTGCTCCAGTTCATTTGCCTGTGTGGTCTTTCCCTCCCCAAAGTACCTATGATGCACGGTGCTACGCCCGCCACTGTGTCTGCAGCCACCTCTTCTGCCACAAGTGTTCCCTTTGCAACTGCAACCGCCAATCAGGTTTGCTCCTCTTCTGCTTCCTCTCTTTGTGTACATTCTGTCATGAAAGTGTATGGTGGGAATTTGACAAGGTTTTTAACAGTGTAAGTTAATAAATAAACATATTCAAATTATCTTTGGAAGGGTCTAGGAATAGAGTAGATCTAGGAATCATTGTGGTATCTTAATCACGCTTTCTATAAAATGTATTTAATAGAAAGCGTGATTAAGTTTTATAGCTTATAGCTTTTTTAGTCCAGTTGCCCAAACGTAAAAGTAAAACTTGGCCAGAGGTTTGAATTTGGAATATCCTTTGTCAGTTTTTATCAAAATGATTTATGAAAAACACACATATTTGTCATATTTCCAACATGCTCTATAGAAGGTACATTTTGGGGATGATTTTTTTTATATCTGTGTTTGGCAGTAAATTAATTGTTTAATCATGTGCTAATCAGAGATATGTAAGCATATTTTTTAATCATTTTTACAAAGAATCTAAAAGGGATTGTTCTACCAAATAACAAAACGGCACATTAGGATCCTTCCCTGTAAATGGTCTATGGACACGATTTGAAAGTGATCCATGCTTTGGTTTAGTTTCTCAGCATAGTTTTGAAATTCTAACATTTTAGCAAGTCCAGAGACCTGTAATAGCATTTTTCATTCATCATATTGACATTAAGAAAAAGTACCTGAAAGTGATTGCGACATTCAACAAAGATGTGATGTGCAAAAAATACTAGCATTTGGAAACAATGCCAAAGAAACTAAAGTAAAGTAAAGCTTCGCCCATAAACTGAGTAAGCCTTACATGGTAAGGACACCTACACCGATCAGCGATAACATTATGACCGCCTAATATTGTGTAGGTCCCCCTTTTGCCTCCAAAACAGCTCTGACCCGCCAAGGCATGGACTCGAACCATGGCACTAGACCTCTGAAGGTGTGATGTGGTATCTGCTGGCACCAAGACATTAGCAGCAGATCCATTAAGTCCTGTAAGTTAAGAGGTGGGGCCTTCATGGATCAAACTTATTTGTCAGTTGCCATGATAACGAGATTATCAGTGTAATTCACTTCATGTGTCAGTGGTCATGTGTTATGGCCGATCGGTGTATGTACCATTTTGTAATTTGGGTGAACTATCCCTTAAACTCTATCATAGAGTTACATAATGTTTGTATGTTTTTATAATTTATTTTGTTTACAAATTATTGCAAAAACCATTCCCATGTATTCCCCTGTGTGAAAAGATACACTCAATAATGTTTTATGACATCTTTAGCTGCAAAACAAAACTTTAGGTTATGAATATAACCCTTGTTCTGTGAAGGAATTAATGAGATACAACACACTAGAGGGAATGCGCCTTCATGCGTACACTATCTGAATACTACCTGAAGAACTTCAAGCAGGGCTTTCCAGACCAATATGGTATTGAGTCTCCCTGGAAGCCCCACCATTCAGATTTAAAAAAACTGTCTCAACTCTAAAAGAAAGATCTGTATCTGAACCACATTGACTTTGCTCTTAACTAATCAGTAACTCATCATTTTTCTATCAATCAATCACTACAATGACAGATACCACCCAGCCCTTAATAAGCACTAGGTAGTTGGCTACATTCATATCCACCGGAGTTATGTAAAGCAGTCCCATCTCCTCCATGCCACCCAGCTCCAAAGGCATACAGTATTGTCTCCCCCGGACATCCTAGAGCCCTCACCTTCTAATTAGGGACTTATTTAGACCCTGGAAACCAGGTGGGTTCAATTTATGATGAGGTAGAACAAGCAGGCCCTGGACCTCGTAGGGTATGAGTTGAGTGCCCCTGTCTTAGAGGAATGTGGTCGTGCCCAGGTTGCCCTAGGCTCAGGGAAATTGGAAAAACTCTAGCAGAAAGAGAGAGTGGTCTCATAAAAAAAAACACTAAATCTGGATTGTTTAAACTGAGAAGAGTGAGATGGCCGGTCAACCCGGATGTGATCAGTTGTACTGCGGCAGAGATCATAGAACTATGGATAAGTAAGGGACCACTCCAGTTTGCCCACAAATAATATTGGGTGGTTGATTAGAAGGAATCTCATTCAATGTATTAACTAGAAGGCCCTAACACTCCTCCATGAGACCGGTCCATTGTTGTAAGGGGTTGAGCTAGTCATGGATTAGACTCCTTGACTTGCTAACCCTTTCTGGTCAACCTTGCCTGTAGCACCTGATTTGGACGGAGCTGTAGAAGAGCTCATGGTGCACTTCAACCTTTGTAGGGACGTAACCCCCTGCTTTAGTGTAACTAGGTGCAAAATATAAAATGTAAAAGACATTGCATGACTTCAGTCTAGATACACCTGGCAAAAGTCCTAAGGATCAGTGGAAAAAATTTCAAAGCTGCATTAAAGCCTTAAAGGTTTCATGCATTGTTGACATTGCTTCCACTGATCCTTAAGAGTTTTGCCTGGATTTTGCTCATTTTAGGAACAAGGAAGAAACCTTTACATAGCTGTCCACAGTGACAACACCTGTAGGGATCTAACCGGGTGGGCAGTTACGTTGATAGTGCCAAGAATAGGTGGCAGGGGGGTCCCAAAGAGCAAACCTAAGGTGATTTGTGTTTGTGTAATCAGATGCAATAGCATCAAAAAAAAAAAGCATCAAATTGTTAATCAAATGTTGCCTCACTCCTCCATGCAGAACTGCTTTACTGCTTGGCTTTCATTTGGCTTTGATTAACCATTTTTGTAACGTCTGCTCTGCGTGACACAGCGTCTTTCCCTCCTCTCCGACACTCCACCTCGCCAGTGTACTAACCACTGGCTGGAGAGTGATGGCAGCAGCGCTCCTCGAGGATGCACTTGTTCCCCATCACTCATTAGTTGTGCATATATGTGTTTGTTTCACCACTGCGCCCCACAGCTTATTGTTTGTCTTGCCTATGACCATGAGTTTCAGATATTACATTTCTGTAAAATGGTGTACTTGTTTTGGTTTCCTACCGTTTTTGCCTCACCTTTTTACGCACTCTGCAACTCGCACGTCGCAAGTATGAATCTGGGAAGGAGAATACATGTTGTATATTCAATATAAAATAATATTTTAAAGAAATGTAGATAATACTAATTATATCCAAAAACGTGTAAGTATATAATTTAAAAATGAGAGAAAATATTTTTACTGATTTATTCAATTTTATTTTCACACATTTTCGATGGTAGCCTACATACAATAAACACTACAATAATGAAAGACATAGCTAAAGCAGCTGCCTAGTGCTCACCAAGTGCACACACAACAGTAAATAGCATAGCGATGTGTGGTCCTCAGGGTCTGCACAGAAACACTACTGCATGAAAGAGTTCTTGCTGTGAGGAACAGAGTTGAGTTTAATCTCTCTTACCATCATATCTTTGAACAAATGTACCAACATTAAATGTATGGTTTTATTCTGAATGCTAATGCACATTAGTTTTGCTGTTTGAAGTCATACTTCATTCCTTACCTTTTTTATTCTCGCTTATTTGACTGTGCGATTGACCATAATACTTTAATAGCGCGCACTGTATTTTGATGTGGATACTAAATAATAATCATGCAAAGCATCAGGTGTATCATTAATCACACAAGCTTAACCCCTAAGGAAAACCACATTTCTTTTAGAACTGTTGAAAAAATGACTTACAGTAATGTGGGTTTTTTCCACAACCCTGGCATTGAAGGTGCTATGCTCTACACACTCAGGAACATAGCACCTATATAAATTATCATCAGAAGAGGAGGATGAATGCTTGGTATCAAAGCCTTGTAAATGAAAATGTGTTGTCCATACTCTATCTGCTGGAATAATACCTTAGTTTCCCTGAGGCTTTTAACACCAAATAGAATATTCTGGAATATAACTAAATTGTTTCATCCTCAGCATAGTCAGCGTTGTTGTATCACATCTGTATGTGATGGAAAAAAATTTAATTAGCCCATTGACCCCAAACTGTTGTTTTGTAACTAAATTGTGTCTAAAATTCCGGTACTTGTGTTTTTCTTTCTCCCTCTCACCCTCAAATATTCTTCTCTAGATTCCAATAATATCTGCAGATCATCTGACTAGTCACAAGTATGTGACCCAGATGTAAATGACTAATCCAGAAAAGTAAGATTCAGTACATTTTCCAGATGTTCTGTGTCTATGAAATCCTTTTTTTTTTTTTTATGTGCTGCTGTTAATCTGCGTTGATTCATTTCTTGTTGTTTTCCCCTGCAGATTGACCTAAAGTGGCCTGGTGTTCCGTCCCAGACAAAATATCACCCTTCATGTCTGTAACTAGAGTACTTAGAATAGATTATATTTCTATGCCTGTAACTTCCGGAACACCAGGAGACTACAACCATCAGTAAACTGTGGTGGCACTGACATGCATGCTAACATAGGAGGTCCAGTTGGTCATTAGGTGGTGAACAGGTCTCCTCAGACAACACGCACCATAAGGACAAAAACACTCTTTGGCCTCCTGCAGAAAAACCACTCTTTGGCCTCTACATTACAGACAGCCTTTACATCTATGGAGGTGTCATTCATTTAACACACCGGACACACTTTGAATGTCAAATCAAGGAGATGGATGTGTGGCGTAGTTGCACCCACTGGTTTGGTACGTCAGTAGACCAAGACTTATATATATATATATATATATATTTTTATTTCATTTTGTTTTAATTGATATGTTTTTCATGGTTTACACAAAATAAAAAGGTGCACCTTGGATTTTAGAGGGGAAAACAAACAGGAAAAATAACCAATTGCCATATTAGAAAGAATGAATTGTGCACTTACAGTGTATCATTCATAAATGAGTTCTTACAAGACAAACTTGATTCAAAGGAAAGTGAAATGTTTTGGGTCTACTACACCTTTGTACCTTTAAAGCACATCCCAGCTTGACTAGATATGTTGCAAGCTCCACAAAAAGTGCCATAGACTCTATGTCCATCCCAACCAAACCACAGTGTTATTGGAGCAGTGTTAAGATGGGAACGCCTTCAAAGTCATGCATTTTTCCTTAAACATTTGTCTAACATTTGTGTTCAAGAACCATTCACTGGTCTCCACCTCTTTGGTACACTGTTACCCGCCTTAGCTTGTTTGATTTGCCTCTTGTTTTTCGGTTGATTTATTTATTTTTATTTCCCTTTAAGGTAGATTCCATAATGTGTCAGACAGATTTGAGGTCTTATTTCTGATAGGACCTGGTCTTTTGTTATTCAAGGTAATTGCGTAAATTCTAAAGGTAAGTGTAGTATTGAAGGATTTTGGCCCTGGGCCCACTGTTATGCCAAAGTCTCCGTCGTAATGGAGAAGCATTGGAGACTGAAATAGGGATGATAGCTGAAGACCTGTTGAAAATTGCATGCCAAACCAAATTGCCAAGAGTCGTGTGATTTTTCAAAGAATTAGTGGATGGCTTAAAGATGCTATGTTAAATTTTATGGATTTTTGTAATTCATTCTTTTTTTTTTCTTTGAAATGAATTTCTTGTTTATTGTTGTTGTTGATTAAGTGCAGTGCATATGGTCTACGACGTATTTAAGAGAACTTGTGAAAACACAATATGTGTAAGTAGATATACTGTACATTTGGAAAGATACAGCCAAAGTTTTTTTTTAATCTTGTATTTATTTTTTCTTCTCCCTGTGTTGCTTTGAAATGACATCCGTGGGCTGACAATGGGAGTTCTATTCAGCGAGGTTGGCCAGAATCACAGATAACGTTGTGCATGGCAGCATGGGGAGCTTTTGCATTGTTTGTGTTGTTAAGGCATATTGATTGACAACATTGTATGAAAGAGTGGGCAAAGTTTTACCTGATTGTATGACTCATCCAAAGCCTTAGAATTCTACACCGTGAGGTCGGCACAATGCAACATGTCATTTCAAACCGTCCTCTTGCCTAACCCATGCTGTTTTGTCAACACAGAAGTCTCTCTGGATGTATATAATGATTATTGCTCATATTTTTTTGTTTTTTTGTCTATTTTGTTGAGTTCTGTTGTCAAAGACGATGAATGTGCCATTTCACATTGTTTAATGCATGGATGACATTTTCATATTTGGTTAAGTTTGTCTTATTAGATTTTACCAGTAACTTTTTGTAGGATGATGAATATTAGGTAATGCATGTTTTTGTTTTATTCATACCGTATTCTGAAAATTCATGTGATGTTGTTTTTTTGTGTTATAATTGTGAGCAACATCATTTTTTATTTCTTGTGAATTGTAAGAATGTTGTTTAATTTCTTGTCAAAGTTTTTTTGAACAAATATATTTTATATGGGTATGTCACATTGAGGAAATACTAGAACAGTGAGGTTGCTGTGGGAACCAGTGGAGTAATATTTTAAAGATCATCTGGTTTGTAACTAGTCACTCTTGAATGGAAAAAACATTAGAATAACTAGTTCTTATGTGTGGTTTAATTTTTTTTTCTCTACTGTTTCCATTTCAAATAGTAACTATTGGTTGAATATTTTTTATCTCCCAGGATGTCAGGCCATGTTAAATTAAGCTTATTAAAAATCACTCTTAGGGGTGTTAAGGTCAGGTGAAGATGGTGGGTCGAGCATGGAGTACTCAAACTGATCTCTTTACTAAGCCACAAACAAACAAGGGGGAAACCTAGGTAATGAAGGTTGACTTTTTTGCACTTCTGTACATAGTCAAAAAAGAGAGAATCGTGTATAATATTGAGATCTTATTTTGAATAAAAAAAATGTCTATAACTACAATAAATTTTGCTAGTATAATGAAAAATTATAATAATGAAAGGCTGAACAAACCGCTTGCGTAAAGTGGCGCAGAGTTCCCACTCTAGCCCTTTTGGAAAAGGCAGTGTTGCTCTTCTTTTTTTGTCAGCGGCTTGTAGTTTGCCAGGAAACCTTCAGGTGGAGGTGTTCACTAACCTCCTGAGAAAAGGGCCTGACTGGGTTTGTCTGGTGTCATGGCCACACCCTTCCAGCCACAACCAATTAAAAAACAAGTCCTGTTTCTTTACCTTAGCCAGAGAATAATGCATGTTAAAGGAAATGACAACAGAGTAATATTGAATAAGTCAACATGTTATACAGCGAGATATATTAACAGTACTACACAGTATAATATCAATGTAATGGACTAAAAGAAAAGAAAAACATACAAAAACAAAACAGTGGGTTTATTAAAAAAAAAAGATTCCTAAAAATATACTCAATGAGTATATACACCTACATACAATACAGCACAAGCATCACAGCAATTTTCCATTTTGTTTGTAAGTTGTGCTTTCTGGCTGATGAATGGGGCAAACTCATGGAATTTTACCATGTAAACTATGGAGAACCCAACAGTTCTCCATTTCAGTGGGCTTGAACATTTTCCAGATCATGATGTCACTCTTCATCTGCCACGAGCACACATGCCTGATTTTATGGTATGATGTAATCTGAACTTTCAATTTTCTCAGCTTGTAGTGCTAAAACAATGTATTCTGTCTCCTGCTGCTGTTGGTTTCTGCTTCTTTTATTGTTGAAGGCCCCCTGAAAGGATTTGTGCCATGTAGTCAGATGTCCACCTTCTTTGCAAAGCACTTTGTTATGTAAACACTGATTGTCACTAACTAAAGCCATAATATATTTTGCATAAAAACATATGAATGGAGGTAACTTTATTAACAATTGTTGAGTGAAGATGCGTGATTGGGGCGTCTTTAGATGTTTTTGGTCTCCAGTTTGTAAATTTGGTTTAAACAAAGTTGAGTGATTGATGAGGAGGCACTGTAGGTTGCCAACAGAAATGACTTGACTGGCAATGACTATCATGTGGGAATCCTTTCACAGGGCTGCTAATTATATATTTGATTCTTGTTGTTAAAATCTCTTTGAAAAAAATTAAGAAAAATATGTAAGTTAAATAAAATAGTGAATTTCCTCTTGAAGTGTCTCAGTTGTATTTATTAATATAGTTGTGAGTATGGTGATGGGACCATAGTTGTAAGACAGAGAACAGGTCCATCAATATCCCATATTGCAATATTATTCTTCATAAGTTTTAATAAGTATATGAGAAACTGATCTCTGTCTAAGTGTGGAAATGTAATGTGATCAGGACCTCAAAAGAGATTAAAAAGCCTGAATGGAAATGAGAAAATTCATACTGGATGGAGGTAAGATTTCCTAGTGATGTAATATTGAATGCAAAGGAATAAAAACGATTTCCACTCTGTTTTCATTTATTTTTCAGTTGAGCATTGCAATTCTTTAAATACTTTTTCAATTGCCCTTAGTGATACAGGATCAACAAACTTTCTGTCGAGACAATAAGTTGGATGCAAATTAACTCCTTGAATTTCGGATGGGCCAGACACAATTATGATTATAAGGCAGAAATGTCCAAACTATCTCTCCTCTGAAATTAATTGGATAAACAGCAGTTGAAAGACGCGATCACAAAAGTGGATGACAATATAGATACATACTTAGAGAATACTGCTTTTGCCTACCATGCATAGATTGCCTTGCAACCTTAATATAAAAGTCTTGGTGACTCTAAATTGGCATGTATTGCTAATGTGCATGAAATCACTTTGTAAGATAAAATGTATTTGGCTCCAAAGCTAGTCCCACAAATTTTTTTTATTAAATTTGCAAATAAATATGCATGTCTGTAGCAAAGCAAATCCTTCCAGTGCTATGATCCTTTAACTTTTTCCCCCAAAACAATTTAATGAATATTCCCAGAACTTTTTACCTGATTGTAGGAACCATATTTTACATTAAAAATATATATTATTGCCTGACTGTCATTATTGTATGACATTGACAGAGTGACAGAGGCAAATGTTAGGTTGAGGGTTGGGCCGGCAACCATACAGAGTCATTTAAAATATGAAAACAGATATATTTTGGCAAGTTGTCAGTGTGACACTGTGACTTTGTGCTGACTGGCTAATGTGCCCATGGGCTTTTGAGTGAGGAACAGAAACATTCAATTTGTAGTCGTCTCGTAATTTTAACCCTTCTGATCCTCTCTCAAAACCTTCATTTTCAACTTTTTTGGAAAGGAAAGAAAAAGGTGTCTTAATTGTATCTGGAGCTGTGTGTATATATATATATATATATTATCTAATCAACCAATCACATGGCAGTTGCTTAAATGCATTTAGGGGTGTGGTCCTGGTCAAGACAATCTCCTGAACTCCAAACTGAATGTCAGAATGGGAAAGAAAGGTGATTTAAGCAATTTTGAGCGTGGCATGGTTGTTGGTGCCAGACGGGCCGGTCTGAGTATTTCACAATCTGCTCAGTTACTGGGATTTTCACGCAGAACCATTTCTAGGATTTACAAAGAATGGTGTGAAAAGGGAAAAACATCCAGTATGCGGCAGTCCTGTGGGCGAAAATGCCTTGTTGATGCTAGAGGTCAGAGGAGAATGGGCCGACTGATTCAAGCTGATAGAAGAGCAACTTTGACTGAAATAACCACTCGTTACAACCGAGGTATGCAGCAAAGCATTTGTGAAGCCACAACACGCACAAGCTTGAGGCGGATGGGCTACAACAGCAGAAGACCCCACCGGGTACCACTCATCTCCACTGCAAATAAGAAAAAGAGGCTACAATTTGCACGAGCTCACCAAAATTGGACAGTTGAAGACTGGAAGAATGTTGCCTGGTCTGATGAGTCTCGATTTCTGTTGAGACATTCAGATGGTAGAGTCAGAATTTGGCGTAAACAGAATGAGAACATGGATCCATCATGCCTTGTTACCACTGTGCAGGCTGGTGGGGGTGGTGTAATGGTGTGTGGGATGTTTTCTTGGCACACTTTAGACCCCTTAGTGCCAATTGGGCATTGTTTAAATGCCACGGCCTACCTGAGCATTGTTTCTGACCATGTCCATCCCTTTATGACCACCATGTACCCATCCTCTGATGGCTACTTCCAGCAGGATAATGCACCATGTCACAAAGCTCGAATCATTTAAAATTGATTTCTTGAACATGACAATGAGTTCACTGTACTGAAATGGCCCCCACAGTCACCAGATCTCAACCCAATAGAGCATCTTTGGGATGTGGTGGAACAGGAGCTTCATGCCCTGTATGTGCATCCCACAAATCTCCATCAACTGCAAGATGCTATCCTATCAATATGGGCCAACATTTCTGTAGAATGCTTTCAGCACCTTGTTGAATCAATGCCACATAGAATTAAGGCAGTTCTGAAGGCGAAAGGGGGTCAAACACAGTATTAGTATGGTGTTCCTAATAATCCTTTAGGTGAGTGTATATATGTTAAAGCGAATGGGTAAGTGTTTTCAAATTTTTTACTGGTACTGAATATATACTGTATATATCAGGGCTGTCAAACTTAACGTGTGTCATTCATTTTAAATACTTAATGCACTAATTGTTTTGATGCTGTTACATTTTTTTTCTCTTTTGAGCCTCGGAGACTTCTGTATTTATCACTTGACTTAAGCGGGAGCTGTTTGGATTGGGGTATCCACCCACAATTATTGTTTACCATTAACTTTATTGATGGTTTACTTGTCTTGAGCGCTTCACTGTGTTTTTTTTCAAATAGGGCATTGGAAAGTTGACATTCTTTTCTTTTCTCTGAGTGGTTCTGAGACACTGTGTTGGGTGACTCCACCTGCTCACACCTTGCTTGTAGCATGGTAAGCTGTCATTGTTTAATGTTTTTGCTAATCTAAGCTATATCAAAAATAAGCAACTGATCGCGCACCTGAAATGAAATGACCAGGTGAAAGAAAAAGGTATACATTTTTTTTTACAAATATTCTAAAAGACTGCAACATTTCAGTCAAAGACCTTCATCAGCCATAAAGAAATGGTGAACACCAAGTGTACATTTAGGATCAATTAGCCAATCACACAGCAAAAACAATCAAGAATGATACATTTGCACTAATAGGATGAACACAACATTACATAGTCAGCAATTCAATAATGACAAAATTCTATTTTAAATCAACCAAGACCAATCATGGTGGTATAGAACTACAATAGTATACAAACAAGTAAGACACATCATAGAACACCAGCTTGCTAGTCTAAGCTAAGCATTTATGTCATCACCGCATTTCTAGTAAAACATATTTTTACAGTGGATTTAACAAACAAATACAGATCTCCCTTTATTAATGTGTAGATGAACATTTCTAGCTACCTTTATTACCTTACATTATTGCATTGCGTAGCCTAGCTTATGCATTTGTTAGAATGTGGGAATAATTTAATAAAGTATTTGGTTCTGGCTAACCATCCATCCATCAGGAACGCTACTGTTTACAGACCCACACCTGAACCCTATTCCAACAACATTTCAGACTAAACATCAAAGGACAATAACATGAAAAGCTTTGATGTGATTCAGTGTTAGATCAAATGCCTGCATACCTTGCAGCTCTCCAGATAAGAGGGGCTGATGTTTTTTATACAGTAGCCTAACATAGCAGTTCTTGTGCTTTGTGCCTCTAATCAATAGAACAATGGTAAGAGATAGTAGATTCCAAATTAAAAAGAGCTTTGCCAAAGAAAAACAATGCAATTTTATGACAGGAAATATACACTTGTTTAAAAAATAAAATCCTCATGGAATATGAGGCCCTTTTCTGTACAGGAATGCCGCATTTGCTCTTCGCCAACATATGACTCCTGTTGTGAAACCATTGAAGATCTTGCTGTTTAAAATGTGAAGAATGTAGGTGGTTGATTCAAATATATTTGGGACTTTTTCAAACCAAGTCGTTTAATAGCAACTCAATGGAATAGTGTCATTCCTGTTGATCTAATGTGTCATGTTATTGATGATGGATGAAGTTATATATATATACACTTATATATGGATGAAGTATTTTTTTGGTCCATGACACTGTAGTTTTAAAGAAAATAATGTATTATTGTTTCTATCCTTAACAGTTGATTCAACAAGTCAGTGGTTCTCAATTTTCTTGTCAGGGAACCCCAGCTGTCCCAGAGATATCTCAGTTGTTTCAACTTGTTAATTAACACAATAATAGCTCAATTACAGGAAATTTCAGACTGAGAAATGATGTTCATAGAACCACTCTCTGTAAAGTTTCTACGTTATGAAGCATTGGTTCACAATCATTTCAGGGCTGGGGACCCCTTCTGTGATAGAACATTAATCAGGGATTATTAATCAGGTTTAAAAATAGCAGGCAAGCAGTACTAAGATTTTCAAAGTGCATTACTGAATAATCCCTGGGAAGGGGCATATTAAATGCCCACCTCTTGGCAAAGTGGAGAACATTTTACAAAATGTCCTGCAATTATTTTTACACATGTTTTAATAGGGTATAGAGAATACTGTTTGCTGCAGCTTTAAAATATCCTTAGTCCTACACATTTTGCAATGTGGTGCTTACAATTGCATTTGGTACAAACCCTGTCCACTGCTCTACAGCACAACAAATCTCTTTCCCCACTTTGTTGTCCAATGAAGCATTCTTTAAAATGGGAGAATCTTTGGGAGAATCTAACAAATGTTATGTAGGAAACTTGATTGGAATTTTATAGAACAATATTTGAACGCTTCTTCATAGAACTTTAGGAAATTACTATTCATAACACCACATAGCTTTCATAAAGAAGCATATAAACATGTCTAATTATTGAAAATGGTTCCTCTAAGGTTTACAGATACTATTGTATATTATTTTGATTGTGTGTACATTAGGTAACTATAACAAAATAAAAGCATTTTCTTTCCTTTTTAAATCAACACGCTTCACAACATGGCCACAAGATGGAGACCTTTCCTTGGTCACTGGTAGGTGATGAGACAGGATTGTCTAGACAACTACAACCTGACATCCACTCACAAAATATGTCTTAATATACTGACTTATGCATTAGATGCCAGGTCAAAACACAGGAAATAATCAACAATTAATTCACCACAGCCAAGTCACCTATAGCAGAGGTACGAAGCTAACAATGTTCCAAGAGCGATGCAGGAACAGTACCGTGAAATACCTGCAGCAAATCAAAAACATCAAATGCGTGCGGCAACCCTGGTCCGTGGTGGCCCGTTATTTCTATTACCACCATACACACACATACATTTAAAACAGATTACTGACACATGCTTTATTCTTCATGGAAGTGTTGATTTAAGCCATGTCCTCCCACACAGGCTCTGTTCCTATCAGTATATCCTATCAATATGTTTTATTTCCTATCTACCTTTTTTTCTCTACATCCTTTCCCTTCCTTCATCTTTCAAACATTCAAGGTTTGAAAAGCATTCTGTTTTGGAGTGATAAGGTTTTCTTCCAGAAATGTTGTTCCCAAGACCCATTCTCCTGGCAGCAGCTCTTTTTAAGGAGAAGGGTATTATTTTAGAATTGCTAACGTTTTAATTGATAATTGTTTAAAAGGTAATACTGGTTCTACAGAAAACCATGATACAGTAATCTTATCCCAGCATGCTATTGCAGTGGGATTTTCCCAAATGTTTATTTTAATATCTGTGTAAGCATGTACAGTGCCTTCAGAAAGTATTCAGACCTGGGCCCGGTTTCCCAAAGCACTAAGATGATAGTAAGATGCACGTCAGTGCCACGTTATTTTATCTGTGTGTTTCCCAAAGCATCGTTACCTAGAGTGGCGCATAACATCGCTCTTTAATTAACGAGTGCTCCGGACCACTCGTTAGGTCTATCGTAACAAGCACTTAACTGTTTGTGTGAAATAGTGTCTCCCTTACTGTTAATATTAAGCCAATAGAAACATTATCAAAACAATTTTAATTTAGATTAATTTATTTCGGCAAATTATAATAAGTGCATGAATGAATGTGAATGTAATTGAATGAAATTGTCAACTGAGGATAAAGAAAAAATTATTAAGAAAAAGTGTTCAAAATAAACATTCACAATTCTGAAACCCAACATCGTAGGCTACTGTTGTTGATGGATCGGTGCTGGTGCCTCTACCTCGTCAAGAAGAACATTGATTTATTCAGCTCTGAATGCTTGTTTTCTTTTGCGTTCCATTTGTATTCCAAACAATTAGAATGGATTTTTCTAACTATGCTTTCATGTGTTGATTGCTGCAACATAGAGTGACCAGATGTCCCGGTTTGCCCGGGATTGTCCCGCTTTGCCCGGGATTGTCCCAGTTTGCCCGGGATTGTCCCGCTTTGCCCCTAGCCATCTCTGCGCTGGGCTCAGGGCATAGTCAGGACAGGACAGGACAGGACAGGAGGTGGCATATCTAGCCACCTCCAATCCTTTTGGTCTACCCAATTGGAGGCAGGTGTCGGTCGTTGCCTCCATTTGGGGACCCTATTTAAGTTTCTTGTTTTTGCCATGCCGGTGTGGTTCATTTTGGTTTTGTTCTTGTATGGAGTATCCCTTGTCACCAGTTGCTGCTTTTGTTTTGTTTTGTTTTTGTTTGAGTCTTTTCCTTTTCCATTAAACATGGATTACCTCAGTTTCATTGATTCTGCGCCTGTGTCCTTCCACACCCCAGCTCGTGACACAACTGCGTAGAACTGCGTAGCAAAGCAACAATTCTCATCAAAGCTCAAAGCATCCCCGCTCCACCAACCATAAGCAGGCATGATGACCAACAGTAGAGCAGCTCCGGCTAAGCATCCATGAGTTTACCGATGAATTAACCCATTAGTGTCAAATTGGGTGAGTTCTATATTTCTCGACAACAGAAACTTTAGGGCATTTAAGTGCATGACAATTACTAAAATTTACAATATCAGTCTCTTAACAAGCTTCATGAAACAGTCTTGAAAACTATATTATTATGATAACCCTTTTTTTATTGTGTGTGAACCCTAGCAACATAAAACGAACATACTGGACCTTAGCTACGGGCATTGGATTCCTCTCAGACTGTAGACACCAACACTCTCACATTTCCAGCTAAGGAACACTACATACATTGCTCTGCAAGCATCTCTCATCTAAAATATCCTTTGTTTGAACTAATGACTAAAAGTCTGCCACCAACAACCAACTCTGTCAGATTCCCACACACGAATTGTAGCTGCACATGTGCCACTGCTGAGGGCTGGGGGGGGGCAGTGGAACAAACCAGTGTGAGGCAAAGGGCGGGATGTCGACACTTAACCCAGGGCGACCTCCTCTGCTGGTGGATTGGGCATTGACCAGAGCAGATGGATCTTTCCAATGCTTGAGGAAGTTGACAAGATATACCCGCTCCACCCTCTTCTACACCTAGTAGCTCACTAGACCTGTACATTCCATGATGGTGTACGTACCCTGCCACGTGGCCTAAAACTTGCAGGCGGTTGTGGGAACCAATACATCACCTTATCACCTGGCTGGAACTCATGGAGGAGGGTCAGCCTCTCCTCCTTGAGTCGAGGACGGTTGTGGGTCTCCTGGAGAGGCAATGGGTAATACACCTCCTGGGCCTCTTTACGGAGCTGAAGGTAGGCCTTGACATCATCATGTGGGATGAGCTTAATAAAAACGAAAGGGACATGGCATGGCGCCATGGCCGATCGAGGAGCACCAGCCTCCAAAAGGAACACCAAGCATAGATTGGTTCGCTCTATAGGGACACCAGCTGTTGGACAAGTATTTTTTTTTTTACCCTGCGGTTTGGGCCAAACTAATATTCCACGACTGGAATAAACAGAACAAATCAGGCCTTATGAGATGCAGGCGGGAGGAGGTGGAACTGCCCCGCCTGGTTGCCCCTCTTGCCTTACCATCTCTGAGCCCCCTCCTCCAGGGTTCAAGAATGTTCCTTTTCCATCCGCTGCCCACTCTCATTGGTTCCTAATCTGCGCCAAACTAGGTTTACACGTTTATTGCTCTCGGGTCAGTTGTGTTTAACTTTGCTTGTAAGAGTAGTCCAGCTGTCCTTAATGGATATGGAACAATGGACATTGATTGACCTGGGAAGGGGAGTGGTCCTCCCTCTCATCAGGATTTAACCAGCTGTATGGCTTCTGGTCAGCAAGTGACCTGTAGCATTTACCGTGTGGGTTGCTTTTTGCATACTTGCGGTAATAATAAATGTTCATCCGTTGGGAAGTAGGCTTTTGTGTTCTGCATGGATTTCCACAGCCCCAGTTACTTAGTTTTGCCAGATGGCCAGGTCTAGGTGGAATCTAGGTGGTTTCAAATATTTTCCGTTTCACAATGATAGTATCCACTGTGCTCCTGGGAACTTTCAGCTTTCATTCTCGGAGGTCTATAGAGAGTTCCTTGGACTTCATGGCTTGGTTTCTGCTCTGATTTGCACTGCAAAGTCTGGGACCTTACATAGACGTGTATGCTTTTCTCAATCATGTACAGTCAATGGAATTTTTCAATTTTTACTAGTTCTAACCCTCTGCAAAGGGTTCCAGCTAGTAACAAAAAGTATTCCCTTATGGGGACAAACCAAAGAACACTAATGTATATGGTTTAGCTTGTTCAAAGAGTGTTCCTCCATCTCTCTGTCCCAAGGCATTAGCAGCAGCTAGTGACATGCGGAGACCTAATGGAGCAGTCTGGATCTAATAATGGCAGCATCCTTCCCACGCCTCACAGGACGTGATGAACAACCCCACACCAGTCACGCTCTCCACTCCTGCCCGGCCGGCCCTTCTTTAATAGCCCCTTTTCATAAAAAAAAAAAAAAACCCATACAGATTTTTCTTAGATGTTTTTGTTCCCTATATCTGTGAGTTAAGTGAAGTGGTTTTATTTGAAACAGAATGAAGGGTGTGTGTGCATGTGTGGTCTGTGTTTACGTTTTCCACATTTTACATCTTAGAACACTCATACTGGTGGGTTAAAATGACCTGTGGTATATGTGCTTGGAGCATTTGGATCAGGTGTACAGACAATTAAGAAAGTATTTTCTCTAAATTGTCTACACTCTGTGTTTGTTTGGTTAATCGCCTTACTGTAGGACTTGATTTAAAGTTGGATTCAAACAGGACGGATGCATAGAAATAGGACTTTGGCTTTGAATTCAATTAGATATTGCATCTATTTGAATTCAATTGTTGACTGGATAGTTGTTGACACTGTCCGACATGGGCCAGTCATGGCATTAAGCAGGGGTCCGTGATATTCAGTGTTGATGGTGAGCCAGCCATCATAGTAATCATAGAGGGCGACAGTGGAACAGTAAGGGAGGCACTCAGCCGTGACAGTCCATTATTTCACACTAATGTCAGAAAATAAATGACCTCTTTGAGGGAGAGAGGATGGAAGGGTGAGCGCTTGAGACTGTGTGGCGTGTGTGTGTGCAGACAAAATGAATGAGAGTGAGAAAGTGGGGGTCTGTGCCACTGTGTGTGTCAGTAAAGGGAAAGGAGAGAGGTAACAGGACGGACGTGTTACATCCTACAGATAAACCCTGAAGGCATAATGTACTGACCTCATTACACATCCAGCTAATGATGACTAGACAGGAGGGAGACACAGTGGAGATAGACAGGAGAGAGAGAGTTAGAGAGTGAGAGAGAGAGATGGAGATATAATGATCAAAGGGGAGGGACAGATGAAGGGAAACAGAGAAAAATAGAGATTGAGATGGATAGAGAAGGAGAAATGAGATGGAGAATGAAGAGGAATGGAGAGATATGTAAACGGAGGAGAGAAAAAAGAGGGTTGGAGGAAAGGGAGAAAGGAGGGGTGAAAGAGAGGGAGAAATGCTGAAGAGTGACAGCAGAAGGACAAAGTGACATGGAACCACAGGTTGATACGTTATCCGATGTATTATCATCTTCACTGCCCAGCTCTTTACCTGCTCCATTTCTTCCCTACTCCTTTTTGATCTTTTTTTCCCTTCCTCCCACTCACTCGCTCCGCCATTTCTGATGCTGAGTCACTCATTCTCGGCACCTGTTTTCGTCCCTACAACTTTAAAGCTAGCTGGGGAGACACTTGAAAAGAGATTGTCTAAACCATTGGGAGTATTGAGGCGGATGGGTAAAGAAACACAAGCAGAGAAAGAGTGGGAAAGAGACAAAGATGTTTGTTTTATAAGGTGATGAAGAGCTCACCAGAACTACAGTAGGTTGGTCTAATTACATGTCCTCTGGGAAGAATAGAGCAATCATTCTTGCCCACTGAACTCCATCAAAGAGTTTTACACCATCAGCTGCTTTTCTGAGAATTAGGAAGACCAGTGTGAGAGGAGATGAAATGGCTGTATAGAAGTGAGAAAGACAATTCTGTTTTTGCCATTATTGCAGAGGAAGGAATCAGAGGATGGTTTTTGGATAGAGGAGGGGGCATTGGGCATCTGCTATGGTGAAGGGGCACAGGTCATTGTCCTGGTGCACAGCTGTGCCCCGAGAAGAAGGGCTGCCATTCAGAGGGTAACAGGATGCCCCTGGGTGGTGAGGGACGGGGGCGGCAAACGCCAGAGGGGATTTCATCTATCAATGACACATAATTATAGATGCCATTCACTCATTTATTCACTGGACTCTGCTGTATGATAGGAATGGGAGAGTGCAGGGGGACAGAGAGCCGGACTGACTTTACAGCCATTGTTGTAGTCAATTACACAGGAAGAGGAAGAATGAAACAGTGTGTTGTTACAGCTTGACCTTGTCAAATTACATGAATACCAACCCTCTCACCAGACATTGTCGTACGAGGAGGGAAGGATGGAAGAGCTGGACTGAATTATCCGGGCTGTTGAAGTCAAATTGATTTTGAGCGTGTGCATGTGACTGCATGAGAGGTCCTCTCTAGGTCTCAGCAAAACTCCCTCACATTAATCTACACTCAGAGGTCCTTTGTTTAAGAGCCACACCTGCACTGTGCTGGCCATAATAATTCAGAGACAGATTTCTCTCCACAACCTAACGAGCCTGCACAGAAATATTCACCGAGCTGACCCGTTAGCCGACAAATCTGTATCCTATACGTCTGAGCAGGAACTACATGATTGTGAACAATTCCTTTCTTATTTGAATTTTTCTGATGTGGTCTCATGATGTTGAATTTGTTGTCTTTCATTTCATTATGTTTTTTATGAGCTTATTGCACTGTTTATCCATTGATAAAATAATGGAACAAAAAAGTTCTGTTTTGCAAATTTTCAATAGTAAAAGCATAGTAATTATGGTATGTTTATCCCGAGCCGGGTCGGTACATTCCACTGTACTGAACATTACCACAAATAATATCACAAATACATAACAGTATGTCTTCCTAAAAATCTATATCTGTGCTGTTCTGTTTTGTCATCTTCTCAGTCATTTCATTTTATTTTTCTCTTTTGCCCGATATCTATCCTCCATCCAAAAGGTTAGCATTACAATGGCAGCAAATGACTAAATGTAGGTTTTAAAACCATTTTCTTCTGATATACACTAGCTGGTCTGATAAGTCGGAGAAAAAACTGTTTAGAGACTCAATAGCCCTTGGCAAATTGGTGGCAGCAGGATGCACTGCTGTGATACAAGCACTCCATCATATGTCCTATAGACAGTGCACTGAGTGACCTATCTTGTCTTTTAGAATTGCCCATCCATCAGTCTAGGATGTCACTGAACAGATTATAAAGACAATTTACTATACCAATAATCTTGTCAATCTCTGTAAAAGACTGGGCAGCATGAACCCATACCTGATTCAAAGTGTCAGAGAAAAGTTGGCAGTGGATTGTCATCTAGTATGCAGACATGTACTCTCTTAACATCCAACTAGCCTCCTAAACCAGGCTTAGAATGTCGCTAGGATTTTTGTTGCAAGGGGGGAAAAAAAGTCTCAAAACACATTAACCCAATTCAATTAATTGTCAGGGCTAACGCCTCAAAACAAGTAAACCCAATCAAAATTGGGTTTACTTGTTCTAAATGTCAAGTAAATTTAGAACAAGTACATTCAGGTACATTTAACATGTATTTGAATATTCGTTTGCATGTACCATTCATGAACATACACTCATATGTATCAATAATATTTAATACTTCTACCCATAGTCTTTATACAGTGATCCCCTGCTGATTTTGTACGTTTGCCCACGGACAAAGAAATTATCAGTCCATCATTTTAATGGTAGGTTTATTTGCACAGTGAAAGACAGAATAACAACAAGAAATTCCAAAACAACACGTCAAAATGTTATAAATTGATTTGCATTTTAATGAGTGAAATAAGTATTTAATCCCCTCTTAATCAGAAAGATTTCTGGCTCCCAGGTAGGGAGTGCTCCTAATCTCAGCTTGTTACCTATATTAAAGACACCTGTCCACAGAAGCAATCAATAAATCAGATTCCAAACTCACCATGGCCAAGACCAAAGAGCTGTCCAAGGATGTCAGGGACAAGAATGCAGAACTACACAAGGCTGGAATGGGCTTCAAGACCATTGCCAAGCAGCTTGGTGAGAAGGTGATAAAAGTTGGTGCGATTATTCGCAAATGGTAGAAAAACAAATTAACTGTCAATCTCCCTCAGTCTGGGGCTCCATGCAAGATCTCACCTTGTGGAGTTGCAATGATCATGAGAACGGTGAGGAATCAGCCCAGAACTACACGGGAGGATCTTGTCAATGATCTCAAGGCAGATGGGACCATAGTCACCAAGAAAACAATTGGTAACAAACTACACCGTGAAGGACTGAAATCCTGCAGCGCCCGCAAGGTCCCCCTGCTGAAGAAAGCACATGTACAGGCCGGTCTGAAGTTTGCTAATGCATCTAAACAGAAGTGCAATAGAGGGCAGAATATATAAAAATGTATATGTGCAGAGACCACTGCACCTTGTTCTTTCCTTTCCAAAAAAGTCAAAAAGGAAGGTTTTGAGTGATGAACAGAAGGGTTAAAATTAAGAGACCAATGCAAATTGAAAGCTTCTGTTCCTCACTCAAAACTTTCCTTTTCAACTTTTCTGGAAAGGAAAGAATTGCCGGATCTGTATATTACCAGTTGAATGTGGAGATGTCCTGCATGACAAAGGGGTCTGCGGAAACAGTAGCATACCATTGCAAAAACTCATCTTTTTCTTTAGCCATCAGGGTATTCACACCGTAGTGATACGGTTCCGGATGGGGGCCAACATAGTTCTCATTCTCCTTGATGTTAAAGGAAAGTAACCTTTTTCGAATCCTTAAAACCCATAGCACGTGGCAAGGCCGACAGCTTCATAGGTAGGAAGCAATGACTATCAATGTATCTCTGATTGAATGTGCTGTCTGTAAAAATCATGAGCTTGCTACCATTAGCAATAAGTGTTGTGCCAATACCATTGTTAGCAAGGTACTGCATCAAGAGGTAACTATCGAAAACTTTAGAGTTGTGTGCTATAAATGTGTAGTCATTATATTTCGGTTGCCTAAACTTTTGGAAAAAAGCAGCGACATAACCATCTCCGGCTGAACACCACGTCTCGTTATCAAAGCTTATTGCGCACACAAGATTTGCAGTGTGTACACCATTCACCGGATTGGCAATTGTCTCGAAATCATAAAAATATGTAGCGCTCACTGGGGTCCTTGGGCTTGGAGGGTTTTATAAAACACAGATGATTTATTTCAACCGCCAGATCCACGTTACAATTGTGACACGTTAGCCATGCACTTGTGCATTTTTAGTTGGTAATACTAACATTGTAATGGCGGCCGCAATCAACACAGTATTTCTTCTGGTCACACCTGCTAACCCAACGATCCACACTTTTGTGGTGCTTCAAGCGTTTATGCTGGCTATAACAAAAATCAGAATAACATATCCGTTTACAGTCAGGGCACTGCTTTGTGTTACAGGGTTGGGTATGACAATCTTCATGAAGACAGACACTACAGCTATGTTTACAACCATGATCATCAAGGGTGTTGAAACCGGTATAGCACCAGTCACAAACATGAGACACACCCAGAAAACCCTTCAGATTCATGATACCGTAGAAATGGTTATCGTGTAAGTACATGAAGACAGTTCTAGGGTGGGTGTCCTCGCTGTTTTGAAACTTGGTAAAGTGACCATCCCGTGTTCGGTGAAAGACAACAATTTTACACCCTGTCATTTCTTCAAACCGAACAATATCTGTGAATGACACACATTCATCTAACGCTAAACCAGCCCCCTTATGTAGATCACGACCACTAACCAGGGCCTCAGGATATGTGTACTGCGGGTTCAACATACCCATCAAACAAACAGAAAAACACGTAGAATCATTATTCACAGCCACATATAAATGTCTTCTTTTTTTATTGATAATCTGATCTATCAACAATGTTTGAGCTTTTCGTCGCGGGGCACCACCCTCACGGTTTTTGACAATTTGTACCACCAGCTCTAGAGATTCATCAGTCATAATCTCAGCATTACTCTGCATAACACTTTCAAGTAAATGACCAAACATGTGTTCATTATATTCATCTGCTCTCATGGTCACATGTACGGGGTGTAGAATCTGGGCATTAACAATTACTATTTTCATTGGAAGGGAATGTGCCTAGATAAGGAGAACAACAGAAACATCTCTGTTTAGGTTATCTCTCTGTAGGTTGTGCTTGAATGACCAGAGGAATGTTTACGATGGCCATATGGCAGGGGGGGTTGACTTCTAAAAACATGGTCTTTGCTAGATAGAAACGCCTTCAGTGTATATATCAGCTTGTAACCAACATTACAGTGAGAAGATACTGGAACGTTCACCGAATGACATCTGTGCTGCAATTCTCCAATAAACTTGAGCGAACTTCTCCCTCGATTTGATACGGGTTCTACATTATTTTACCACTATACGTAACCGCCGATTTCTAACAATTTGGTGCTGTGAGCCGTATGGTTGGAGATTTTGATTCTACCAAAAACGACTGTTCTTCGCTGGAGTTCCTGTGACGAAGCTGGCTGCGCGCACCCTCAAAAGGGGGTCGACTTTGTTCCTGTTTCCTCTGAACAACTGAAAAGTTGGTGAGTCTGAAATCCACACCATTTAACGACAAATCGAGTAATACAAGAGCACAGGTAGTCGAATAAGCCCTATGACGACCCGACTAGGCCGTGATTTTTATCGTGTGGAATCTGTCTGCGGGTGCGGACAGTCCGTCTCAATTTAGTGGGGCGTTGACCGGTGTGATAAGCGCTAAACTGTATTTCGTGTGACCATATATGACACTGTATGTTTTCTTTTGAAGATTAGAGTGTGATTATATTTTACGTGATTATACAGCAACTTGTACAAGTAGAAACAAAAAGATGACATCCTCCATTGATAAAACAGTGGTGAAAAAGGGGACTGCAGCCCCAGATCTCTCTTTACGTGATATGATTATATTTTTAGCTGGTATCGTAACAGAATCGATGAAATTGGAAAAGTGTCAGCAAGACATTGTAAAAAGATTTGGAATCGATGTAGACAAAGATGGTTTGTGGAAGTTGACAGATGTACAGAAGGTGTGGAGTAAAGTGCGAAGGATGAGGAATAAGACAGATAAGACTCGTTGGTCATTAACTGTTTTGGCGGAGATGCGGAAAAGAGAGAAAAAGAATGTGACCGATGCGCATGATCGCTCGATTAAGAAGGAAAAAGAGAATGTAAGAGCTTTGGCAGAATTGAAGCAGGAAAGAGAAGAGGAATTGAAGAAAATAAAAAACGAATTGTCTGAGATGAAAATGAAGACGATGATTGTAACAGATGTTAGTTCTGTTCCTCCCCCCCTCTATCCACATGCTGAGTTGAAACAAGCTGCAAAGCAATCTCACACGTGGTATGAGGAGGATCTGCCAGGGTGGGGGTCGAGTGAAACAGAAGAGGAGGAGATTATGAATGTGAGACCAATAAAGTCTAAGTTAATGAGAGGTCTAGATGAGGGACGTTCTCCTTTAATGGTTTATTCTCACAAAGCAGCTTCCCCTAAACAATTGGATGAATGGTCCAAATTATTGAAGCACCCACGGGAGGTTGGTTCAAAAACATGGGATCAACTGAAAAGATACAGAACATTATATAATTTGCATCCATTTGATGCAACTCAACTTTTGGGTTTTATTCTCAACAATAGGGAACATGCTGATTTGGCAGATAAAGTGAAAACTGCCTTAGGTGAGGATAAACAAGACCTCATACAAGGATGGCGAGCAATTCAACGTTATCTCAAGAGTTTAACTATTGCAACCACAAATTGGGGCGAAATCACAAAATGTGTACAGAAGCCAAAAGAATCATTCTTTGATTTTGAGGACAGGTTCCGTGCCGTAGTAATCAGACACAGTGGCATGTGTGATGATGATGATGAGTTGAACAATATGAAGAACGGTGCTATCACTCATCAGTTATTACAGTCTATTAATGATGATTTGAGGAAAGCATATGTTTCTACCACACCAGGATGGGATATAATCTCATATGGTGACACAGCAGATCACCTGTCTAGGTTAGATCGAGACATGAATCAACACACAGCTACATCAATGGTCCGTGTAATGCAACTTCAAGATGCTTTTGATAAGAACTCCATTAAGTGTCACAAGTGTGGGAAGTTTGGACATTTTCTGAAGGACTGTGGGTTCCAACCTCGACGTCAAAAACGAAGGAATGGATCAAACAAAGGTGGTTGGACAAAGGAACAAGGTTCCACCAATACAACACTGATGCAAAAGTTTAACAATCTTTCTACTGAACAGCAGCAGAGACTGCTGGATACGGTGGAGGGAAACTAACTGACCCCCTCTTGCGGCCCATCTCTGCAGGTGTACACATGAAATCAGACGGCATATATGTTAGCATATTGGTAAATCAACATCCAGTTGAATTTTTGGTAGACACAGGAGCTGAAGTGACCGTGCTGCCTATTTCCTATGCACGACATATATTGCCCAGTACACTGGCAAGAAGATGAGGGCTACAGGAGTTGGAGGGGGGAAAACAGAAATGAAACAAACAACACCTTTGCCCATCTCCATTGGTCCTATGATAATCGAAACAACATTGTGGTTTGGATCTTTTGATCAACCCATATTGGGCCTTGACGTTCTTATGAAATTGGATTCCACGTTGGACATACAAGATGGAAAAGTCACGTGGAACCTCAGAAAAATTGAAAATTCAAATCTGTCTACACATCCTATTTGGACTATCTCAAAGAATGAGTGCGGTAATTTGGTCATGGACCCTGTGCGTCTAACGGGTGAAGCACCGCCATGTACTAAACAATATCCTATAAGTAAAGAGGCCATGGCTGCGACAAAGGTAGTCATTGGAGAGTTACATGCTAATGGGATTGTTGAAAAGACACACTCTGCTTCTAATAGTCCTGTGTGGCCTGTCCATAAAGCATCAGGAGCGTGGCGTGTAACTGTGGACTATAGGAATGCCAATGAGACGATTTCCAAATTGACCCCTCTGGTAGCAGACACGTCTACCATTTTTGCTTCATTGAAGCCAACACACTCAGTGTTTTCAGTCATTGATATGGCTAACGGTTTTTGGTCTGTGCCCCTACATCCTGAGGTGAGACCTTGGCTTGCATTCACAGTGGATGGTCAGCAGTATCAATGGACCCGTCTTCCGCAGGGACTACACAATAGCCCCTCCATCTACCACCAGGCATTGCGGAGACATCTCCAGGATTTGCCTCCAATGTCTTCCGTTGTCATACAATATGTGGACGACATTTTATTGGCTTCAGAAGATGAGTTGACTCATGGGCGAGACCTACAAATTTTGCTTGACTTCCTCAGTGAAAAAGGGCACAAAGCCAGCCCTGACAAAGCACAACTCGTGCAGTCCCAGGTTGTTTACTTGGGCCAACTGATTTCTCAGGGGAAAAGGGAAATAACACAAAGCCGCACAACAGCCATTCAGACTGTCAAAGAACCCACCACCATAAGAGAACTACGTTCCTTTATGGGACTGTGTAACTACAACAGGTGTTGGGTGGACTCATTTGCTGAAATAGCACAACCAGTCAATGATCTCTTGAGGGGTGACCCACAATCCAGGGACCCTGTCCAGTTCTCTGATCAACAGAGAAACGCATTCATTGCATTGAAGAAAGCACTGTCTATGGTCCCAGCATTGGGGATCCCTGATACAGGGCAGCCGTTTACTCTTTTCGTGGCTGAGAAGGATGGCTACATGACATCAGTTCTCCCTCAGGACCACGGCGACCTTCTGAAACCAGTGGGTTATTATTCCAAGAAATTGGATGATGTGGCCCTGGGATGGGGCCCCTGCCTGAGAGCGATGCAAGCCACATACCTTGCAGTTTCAATGGTGGCATCACTAGTCCTTGACCAACAACTTATAATCAAGTGTCCACATGCCGTGCATACTCTCCTCACGATGAATCGTGCAGCTCAGGTTACTGCCGCCCGGTGGAACAAGTGGTCTACTGTCCTAGAGGCACCCAACATTGTTATTCAGCGTGGCACGCCCACAAACCCTGCCACGTTGTTGCTTCCTTCAGATCCCACATTGCTGGACCATGATTGCACAGAGCTGGTTTTGGATCAGCTTGCTGACGAGTTCACAGCCCTACATCCTCTTGTGAACCCGGACCACGTACTGTTTACTGATGGCTCCAGCATTGTGGAGGGGGGAGAAAGGAAGGCTGGATGGGCAGTGACTACAGTAACAGATGTTGTTGCCTCAGGAATCTTACCAGCAGGAACATCTGCGCAGGTGGCAGAACTAGTAGCATTAACAGAGGCCTGTAGATATGCTGAAGGGAAAACAGCTAACATACATACAGACTCGAGATATGCTTTTGGTGTAACACATGATTTTGGAAAGATATGGAGAAACAGGGGTTTCCTGACATCACTGGGAACACCTGTTCGAAATGGACCTGAAGTGTTGGCGCTGCTGGAAGCTCTCCAGTTACCAGCACAAGTAGCCATTCTGAAGACAAAGGCTCATGGAAAAATTCTCACGGAGGAAAGCAAAGGCAACGACCTAGCGGACAGAGCTGCTAAAGCAGCAGCAAAGAGAACACCAACCCCACCAAAACATGTTCGACGATATGTAATGGATACACTGACACATATCAGAGAAATGCAAGACAGCGCTCCAAAGGACGAAGTCTGGGAGTGGATGTCTGCTGGATGCAAAATGGATGGAGAGGGTGTGTGGAAATACAACCATCGATGGGTGGCACCAAATGCATTACTCCCATACCTTACCGCACAGATACATTCTGTGGGACACATAGGGACTGACAAAGTCCTAAACAGGTTCATAGGCAAATGGTGGAATCCGAAAGCAAGAAGAGAAATAGAAGCCACTGTAAAAGGATGCCTTACCTGTATGGAAAACAACTCGCATGGGAGAGTGAAGGTGCAGACACGTCGAGCACCTGCCCCAGCGGGGCCATTCAGACATCTGCAAATTGACTACATCACTTTACCCAAGAGTAAAGGTTATGAAGACGTGTTGGTGATAGTGGATCGGTTTTCACGTTGGGTAGAAGCATACCCGACCAAGAAAGGAACGGCACATCACACAGCAACAATATTAGTTCGGGAAATAATTCCCCGGTGGGGATTACCAGAACAAATTGATTCTGACCAAGGGACACACTTTACAGGAAAAGTGTGCCAAGAAGTGTCTCGGCTGATGAATGTGGACTGGAGAGTGCACTGTCCATACCATCCCCAGTCGAGTGGACAGGTTGAACGGTACAACCGAGTACTGAAAGAGAGACTTTCAAAAATGCACCAAGAAGGAGTGAAATGGCCAGATGCACTCCCTACTGTTCTCTGCAGCATAAGAGCTACTCACAACAAAACCACAGGGTTAAGTCCATTTGAGGTCATCACTGGACGACCAATGTCTCTGCCAGGCGCTGTGGACTTAAGAAAAGCTGACATACATCTCATGAGCGATGCACTCCTTAATTACTGCATGACACTCACAGAGGCAGTTAAAGGAGCGGAACGCCAGGTTAGAGATGCATGGGGAGAAGTCCCAGAAGGAGGCCATGATATAGTGCCAGGGCAGTGGGTTATGGTGAAGAAACATGTTACTGACACATTAGGAGCCAAATGGGAGGGTCCTTATCAGGTCTTACTGGTCACACGGTCTGCAGTAAAGGTACAGGGGAAAGATAGATGGATTCATGCTACCCATTGTAGGGTCGTATCACATATCTCTGATGAAGAGCAGAGTCTAGAGACTACAGAACCGATCGCACCAGGTGGTCGGGGGCCTATCTCGGGTGAAGACACATCATAAAGGAATCAGATACTGATGTCTTTTGATGTCCCACTGCCAACGTCAAAACAGTAGATTCTCTATTGTAAAGCATGCATATGTGTAAGTGAGGACGTTATACTCTCACCTTTTCTTTTGTCATTACAGGTGACGTGGCTGTGTCAGCCAACCACACATTGATACTCCGGGAGAACTACATTGCATCTGATGAAGGCAACATTCGAGACACGCCAACCACAGTCTCACTGACCACTGGACAGATCGAACCATCTGTAGCTACTGATGTTGTGACTGGACATTAAATTGCTGTTGTAGTTTGTAGAATCTATAGCGTGAATGGTGTAGTTGATTTTTTCTTATGTCATTACTGAGCATCTTGCAAAAGGACATTTGTGATCTTGATTATTTCGTCATTGTGATATTTGTTTTCTTTTGATTTTCTTATTTTGTAATTCATTTGTATTAATTTGTCAATGATGTTGTGTCTCTTTTGGACTATGTTTTAGTGCCTTGCCCTTGCAGTTAATTGTGGGTTATGTTGTTTTTTTCTTTTTTGTGTTATCAATATGTCTTGTTTTTCTATATTGACAAGGGGGGAGTGTAGAATCTGGGCATTAACAATTACTATTTTCATTGGAAGGGAATGTGCCTAGATAAGGAGAACAACAGAAACATCTCTGTTTAGGTTATCTCTCTGTAGGTTGTGCTTGAATGACCAGAGGAATGTTTACGATGGCCATATGGCAGGGGGGGTTGACTTCTAAAAACATGGTCTTTGCTAGATAGAAACGCCTTCAGTGTATATATCAGCTTGTAACCAACATTACAGTGAGAAGATACTGGAACGTTCACCGAATGACATCTGTGCTGCAATTCTCCAATAAACTTGAGCGAACTTCTCCCTCGATTTGATACGGGTTCTACATTATTTTACCACTATACGTAACCGCCGATTTCTAACAGGGGTCTATCAGAGATTCACCAATCAACTCAATCTGCAGACGATCACCAGGCCCGTGTACAAAGTCTGAAGCTCTAACAATCAAAGTATCCAAGCCTGCCATAAAACATGCATAGAATGTGCCAAAATCACCAACTTCACCAGTATTTTGTAAATTTATCAACTGACGTAATTCAACATTGTCAAATGCATTACGTTGTATAACTCTAACATCGCCATCACTGCACTGAGTTTGCATCAGAGAGCTTCAAGGAGAGTCAACTTGACTGTGTGAAAAATGGGGGCTACTAAACTCGGTTAACAAGCCTTGTATCTGAGGATTATTGCCCTAACCCTAACCCTAACCCTAACCCTACACTGCATCACTGTGTAACAAAGTAATGGTTGGTTCATTTGTATTTTGGGGTGTGGTCGATTGATTATGTGTAGAGGTTGTTGGCTGTTCCGTGTCTGGTCTGTTGTTAGCGTTATTTTTCGCCATTTCTCTAGCTTAACGTGTAAATAACGATCCACTATTCAGGTTAAAATATTCGAACTCAAACATACATTTACACACAGCACAGTTTTGATGAGTTAACGGTATTACCTTCAGCTTTCAAGCATGAAACAAAACAATGAAACAAAAATCCCATCATGCTGTGGAGCCACAAAGTAGGGTGTCCGTAACTGAATCCATTATGGCAATGAACTCTGTATCATCAACGGGCTGTCCTCAATCTGTTGGAATAAAGAATGTTGTACCAAGGTTCAGCTGTATGCATATTGTCATAAATGTCAATAACACTTTAAAACAAGACTAAAAAAGTATGTAAATAATTAAACTTACACAGAGTATCTGCTCAGGTTGTGTAAGATCACAACCGCCCAGTCCAACTGATGCAGATGCTGGTCACTTGGTCTAAATACAAATAGGATTAACAATCGTATACAGGTAATTAAAGCTGGTTAACAATAATGTCAAAAGTCTACTTACCAAGATTTGAAGGCCTAAAAATGTGTTTACCAAACACGGCTGGTGTTCAATTCCGCTCAACCTAAACCGGAGATTTAAACAGGCAATATGAAAGTGGAAAAAATGCATGGATTGCGCAATTGTAAAATTGATTTACACATTCTTAAAAAGTTCAAATGTTTCTTTGTTAGCGTTTGTACTTGCAACACAATTCAAATAAATTATTTCAAATAAAATAACTTACAACAGAAACGATATACTCTGCGCTTGAAACAACAGCTGACTTCAGTGGATGCTGCGTGGTTAAATATTGTCTTTACATCGCAGCCGGGGCGCCTCCAGTAAGTCACGCCTCTTAACTTCATTCATTCTTCATTCTTCTTAACTGTCATTGGTTACATGTCATTGTTCTTCACGTTAGATGAAAATTGTGTTAGAACTATACAGACTGCAATGATTAAAATTCTGGATAAAGCGTAACTATTTAGTTCTGATGATTGTTGACGTTTGACAACCAAATATATTGATACTCCCTCTCTGGTAGAAACGGCATTCTCGTTAGTTTTCGCGGCTCAGTCGTGACATCTCGTCATATAATTGTATATATTAACGATAAACTCATCTGCTTACATATAAACCCTGGCTATTGTCACCAGATCGCCATTAATCTGTTCAACATTTAACAAACACAAGACCATAATAAAATAATCAAAAATCTGATTTCACAAGTTGGTCATTACCTGGAAGTGACAGCATACGCCCATACTAACACAACGGTAATCGCAAATACTACAGTATTGTTTTTAACCAACGTTGCCTATTATTAAACATTTCTTCCAATGTGTGGAAAACAATCTCGTATTGATCCCCGTTGTACATTTTCAAAAGACGCCTTTACGAATGTTTTAATTACCTGAAATAACATATCCTGACCTGTCAACGATTCGCTGTTGTTCATGCAAATGTATACGCTACCTTGCGGTTAACTTTGTAACATTTTGCCCTATACTGCAACTTAGAAGTTAATGCTGACTTAAAACACCAATTTTATTACTAATAGCATTGTGCATCCGACGTTGGTTTAGTAGTGCTGTGTTGGACTACAAACCGTGAAACACAGGATGATTTTCAACCTGCATATACTACAGTTTGTAATAGTGGTTATTAAGGGACCATTACTACAGGGCAGTTCCGATCTTAAGGCCGATTTCTTGTTAAAATGAAAAATGGGCTGAAACTCTCCAAAAGTCCCTAACCCCTTCTTTATATCTTACACAAAAAGCATGTCTCCCATGTGTAACTCTGCTTGTGGAAAAACATCATGTTACAACGGAAGTCCCACCCTACAAACCGGAGGTCCCGCCCACCTGTCATCAATATGGCCCCTGCAGGGCCATAAATCACCATTCTGACACATTATACCCTACATTAACTACACTCACTTGTCTTTATTGGTTATGTAACTCAATCAACACTTTGTCTTCCCCAATACAGGCAGGTGTGTGCCAAACTCATGGATGTATGTATTTTTACTTTTGTAATATTTTTTTTTGTAACTTATATTGTTACTAACACAAGCACAACATGTGATCAACAACTTTTTTTCCAAAAAGTAAAATAATGCACAGTTCACCGAAAAACAATGTGTGTTGTGTGATGTAGCTATTGCTAATGTTATAAGCTGTGCAATGAACAAATATTCTGCTTACATTCGGTCTAAACAGCAGAGCTTTCAGATTCTGTTTGATTACAGCTTTTTGGAAAAACTCTGATATTAGAATTAGGATATAAGGACACAACTTATTAACTTTAAACTTAAGTTTAAAAGGTGCTGGTAACACAGCTTTAATATGAATTTTAAAGTGAATTAACAAACTCCAGGTATCTTAGCATAGTTTCAAGAACATCCATTTCTAGACAATCTCTGTAACTAACAACTGGGTCCGCATGAAAGATTCTTCATGTGAGCAGGGTCCAAAGAGAACCAACAGGGCATTTTAATTTCTGCATCCTCATCAGAATCAGCTCTCCGTGCCTCCATTACCCCTGCATCAGAACCAGCTCTCTGTGCCTCCATTGCCCCTGCATCAGAACCAGCTCTCTGTGCCTCCATTGCCCCTGCATCAGAACCAGCTCTCCGTGCCTCCATTACCCCTGCATCAGAACCAGCTCTCTGTGCCTCCATTGCCCCTGCATCAGAACCAGCTCTCTGTGCCTCCATTGCCCCTGCATCAGAACCAGCTCTCCGTGCCTCCATTACCCCTGCATCAGAACCAGCTCTCTGTGCCTCCATTACCCCTGCATCAGAACCAGCTCTCTGTGCCTCCATTGCCCCTGCATCAGAACCAGCTCTCTGTGCCTCCATTGCCCCTGCATCAGAACCAGCTCTCTGTGCCTCCATTTCCCCTGCATCAGAACCAGCTCTCTGTGCCTCCATTGCCCCTGCATCAGAACCAGCTCTCTGTGCCTCCATTGCCCCTGCATCAGAACCAGCTCTCTGTGCCTCCGTTGCCCCTGCATCAGAACCAGCTCTCTGTGCCTCCATTGCCCCTGCATCAGAACCAGCTCTCTGTGCCTCCATTGCCCCTGCATCAGAACCAGCTCTCCGTGCCTCCATTACCCCTGCATCAGAACCAGCTCTCTGTGCCTCCATTACCCCTGCATCAGAACCAGCTCTCTGTGCCTCCATTGCCCCTGCATCAGAACCAGCTCTCTGTGCCTCCATTGCCCCTGCATCAGAACCAGCTCTCTGTGCCTCCATTGCCCCTGCATCAGAACCAGCTCTCTGTGCCTCCATTGCCCCTGCATCAGAACCAGCTCTCTGTGCCTCCATTGCCCCTGCATCAGAACCAGCTCTCTGTGCCTCCGTTGCCCCTGCATCAGAACCAGCTCTCTGTGCCTCCGTTGCCTCTGCCAACAAGTCCTTAATTGCTGTCAGCAGCCTACCCTACAGGGCTTCCACGAACAAACAGCTGTAGTGATGAATGTCTGCCTTCTGTTTATAGACCATGATGGTTCCACTGTTTGTAAAATTTCCTCAAGTTTCCTCAATGTCCTCTGATTCCAGGAAGGTATCATCGTGGACTTTAGTGACGTCTCCCCAGTACCTTTCAATCCTCTGGTTGTGTGTACTTGTGCCTCTCTTAGACCACTGCCCCTGCCAAATCCACGAAATACTTCCATAAAGATGCAGACATCATTGTTCTTCCCACTAAAGTCACACCACACTAAAGAAGGAATGCCGTACCTACCAATGGCAAAAAGTGCTCCAGAATGGTTTTGCTGCAGTTGTTGTCAAAGTAAAATGATTAGCCTACTAGGAGTGTAACGATTCTCCAAATCCTTGATTCGCTTTGACTTTCAATGGACTTTCGATTGACTTTTATGGTCATGATACGACTCGATTTTCGATTTCTTCTTTTTTTCTGTGCTGATTACACTGCTGTTTAGATTATTTGCCCTGTTTTGTCAATAAAAAACAATAGCTTTTTATTAAAACAAATTTTATTTTAATATGATGTACAGAACATTTATATAGAACATTTAAATTAACACTCCAACTTGAATGACCCTCAAAAATAAAACACTTACAACAAGAATTATCTAAAACTGTTCATGAATCACAGACCACCGACTCCTAATAAGTGCCACTAACTAATGAGACATAATAAGAGCTACTAACTAATGAGACAATATGGATTCCATATACAGTATCTCTCCTGAGTATTTTGTACACATTCATTGTTGCACTGAATATTGTTTTCCGCAAAAAGTATCCCTTGTACATTAGTGGGGGATGGAAAATATTGTGTGGTTTATGGAGGAAATATACTGAGCTGATTTATTGATTAACTATACCATTGTATAATAGAGTGAAAATCTTGAGTTAGTGTCTTTCTGTCTCTATTTGCAAATATTAATATTTATTAATAAATTAAATTGCATTGTGATCTCTGTCTTACCTGCCTTAAAGGGTTCTGACTCACAATTTGGGGCCCTCTTCCTAAAACACGTCAACCGTGCACGGCCAGAGATGGGGTATCTGGAGCCAAATTCCACACGAGGGCCAGCTAAATTGGGGTGAGAGTAGGGCGCCTGGCAAAGGAGAGCTTCGGGGTTGATCAGTACAGGAACCTGAAGACAAATTTTGAACTCAGGAGGTAAGGACACAATGCAGATAAACAGGGTTAAAACTGTGAACAGTACAGTGGTTAGAGTCCACTGTATAAATCACCAGTGTAAGAATATAATCTCACGTAAAGGGCTGACAAGTTTATTAACGATGGCGAGGCATGTTTTACCGGGGTGGTTAGAGTCCCCCTGGAGTGTGGTTTGAAGCCACCTTCACGATTGCGAAGCACATTAATTGAGATATCAGGGTGGTTAGAGTCCCACTGGAGGGTGGTTAGAGTTCACCCTACGGTAAGTTTTTTTTGCCCTGTATAGATTTACTGCTGTCAATCAGGAAAATGGGTGCGGTAGAAAACCCCTATTTGTCGTACTATAACATGATGGACCAGCTAAAATAATTATAGATAAATATGGGGAATGGACATGTAAACAGTTGAACCTTTGGGAATCATTGGGTTTCCCAGATAGTTGTAGCTTTGACTAGAGACAACCACATAGATTGAAGGTAAGATTGGACAAATATGTGCAAGGTAACATAAAGAAGTTTTGGTATATGGGAAGTAGAGTCTGATAATGGATTCAGACAGGGTAATGTAAAAGTTAATAAGAGGCTATGCTAACAGCTGTTGTTTGCTCCTTAGGGTTTAAGGCCGGGTGTCTCTGTAAAAGTACTTTGTGACAACTGCTGTGGTAAAAAGGGCTTTATAAATAAATTTGATTGATGGATTGATTGCTGCGTTTATGATGGCTACCACTGGACATTGTGTTTTGGAAGATACCCACGGAAAACAAGACAACGTCTGTTTTAGATATGGTGCTACAGATCATTGGCCTCACCATTGCTCTGAGCCAGACAAAAGAGAGTTCCCACAAGAATAAAGACAGTTCCAGCTACCACAATGAAAATCACAGTGAACGACCCAAGGGGAACACGCAGGAATGCTAACCGCCAGAAGGAGGGGTGCAGACGGTCGGAGGGGACGGACCAGGGAACATCAACCAGTGAGATCATTCCTTAACACAACTGTGTTTTTAACACTACTTTCATAGGATTTGGTAAAATAGGTGATTGGTTTCAGTATGTCAGGATTGATGGATTTGCGGAGCTAGATTACTGGTTTTAAGGAAGTGCGGTTTGTAGTGTGTAAGGGTGATATTTTGATGGACAACTATGTACAGCCTACTGTTTGGATGGGTATTGAAGTTATAGACACTGTAGTTCGAGCGGTCACACAGTGGATATAGAAAATCTACACACCCCTGTGAAAATGCCAGGTTTTTGTAATGTAAAAGAATGAGACAAAGATAAATCATGTCAGGACTTTTTCCACTTTCAATGTGACCTATAATGTGAACAATTCAATTGAAACACAAACTGAAATCTTCAACCAATAAGATTAATTGTATGGTGAATATATCTAAAGGAGTTTATACCCTATGTAACCTGAGGCTATTGAAGGGATAGCTCCTGTGTTTAAAGCATTGTTAGAGAAAGGCATTATTGTTCCATGTCCAAATAGTCCCTGTTACTCTCCCATTTTTCGCATTTAAAAAATGAAAAAGCCAAGGTTGAAGGTGAACGCATGGCGTGGCAATTCTTGCAGGATCTAAAAAAGGGTAATGAGGCTGTATTCGCACGTGCACTTGTAACTCTGGATCCATATACTATTTTGACTCAGGTACCAGGCATATTTGGACATATTTACTGAGGTTATGGAAATGTTTATTTCCATACATGTATCGCACCTACACATTTGTAATACCAATTCTGATGCTAATTTGTAAATTGTTTTAATGGGCATTCAGGGAAATCGCCAGTTTTTATTTTATGTTTGATATACACCAGAGCTGTCCGTATCGATATTGTCTGTAGGGCTGCACAATATATCGTTTCAGCATCGACATTGGGATGTATGCGTCCGCAATACTCACATTGCAGAATGTGCGATTTAGTAAGGTAAACATATAACAGTTTTTTTTTAAATGTTAAACTAGCATTATATCTGTCTGATATAATGTCATTTACTATGAGGATTTATGAGGTATTGGATACACAGTTTATTATTATTATTAATATTTTAAACACAGGGTTCTTTGCTGCACGTGGGTGACATGCAGGCTCTGCTTGCGCGTGACAAAATGATGAGCGAGGAACAGGCAAAAAATACCCAAATGGAGAATTTGGTTGCAAAAAAATATATATCGTCAATTACATGGAAATATTTCGACTACAGGCAGGATGATGTTGACCAAAAACAGGTACTTTGTCAAGAGTGCCATGCAATTGTTGCCACAACACGAGGAAACGCGACCAATTTGTTTGATCATTTAAGGCGGCACCACAAATCTTCGTATGATGAGTGCAAAGCATCTCAATGCCCTTCAAAGCAAAAATCGATTTTGGATGCCTTTGCCAGTATTACACCATATGAGAAAGGTTCCAAACAGCAGAGAGAAATCACAGATTCAATAACATTTCACATCGCCAAAGACATGGTACCAATTAATACGGTAACCAAAGAGGGTATGATCCGTTTGCTTGACAAGCAGTATATAATGCAATCAAGCAACTATTTTTCTCAAGTTGCCATCCCAGAGTTGTACAAGAAATTCAAGGCACAAGTTGAAACAGAGCTGTCACAAGTGGAATATTATACAGCAACAACGGACTTGTGGTTCAACCGGACAATGGAGCCCAACATAAGTCTGACCGTACACTTTATTAACCAGACTGCATCTTGCCCTTGGTAAGTTATGCCCAATTGGGCATTTTATTTTACTACTGTTGCTATTGCTATACTATTACTGTTACATATTATTACCTAGCAACCTGTTCTGAAATATATATTTTTTTATAAGTTTCAAATATTTTTTTTGTAGAGGATGGGGCTGGGGAAGAATGAATCATACAGATTGTCAGGTGGATAACCAAAGCTCTGAATGTCAGGGCTGATATCCTATCTATATATCTATTTTTTATGTTTAAATATTGCATTTCTTTACAGTAACAAACAATGGAAATAAATGCCCCTATATTTTGGGTTGTCATTAAGTAAAATAGTTAGTTCCAAACTCATGAGATATAAGTTATATGAGAATGAATTTGTTTTATTATAGGTCTTTAAAACATAAAGAAAGCATGCTGAAACTCTAAATGTTATCTGTAAATAACTCATTGTGTAATCATTTGCAAAACAGTTTTATGGGCAATTTATTTTTATAAATCATTCATTAAAGTAAATGTATTAAATGTGTATAATAAGTATTTTATTTTGTTTTAGTTTTTTCCCATAGAAAGTGCAGTGGAAAAAGGATGGATGCATTGACCGGGCTGCAGGTGTCTGCAAGAAGCTGGTGGGTCACTTCTTTCACAGTTGGAAGGCCAGAAGTGCTTTTGAAAGAGCCCAGAAGGAACTCAATCTACCTTCACATTCCCTCATATCAGAATGCCAAACAAGATGGGGTTCCAGACAGAACATGATCAGCAGGATACTAGAGCAGTAGAAGGCTATAACTCAGGTCCTGTCTGAGGACAGGAAGACACAGCATCTAATTCTAACCTGGCAGCAAGATATGGATGTCCTGGAATCTGTCAATAAGTCACTGGGCCCACTGCTGGACTTCACAGATGCACTCTCAGGAGAAGACTATGTTAGTGTATCATATGTGAAGCCATTTCTTCACCTCTTCAAAACCTCAATGCTGCTAATACAAGAGGGAGACACAGACTTGACCAAGACCTTGAAAACTGAGATGTTGCACTACATCAACGAAAAATATAGAGATGAAGCTACTCAGGAGCTGCTAGATGCGGCTTCTTGTTTGGACCCCTGGTACAAGATGGACTTCATCAGTGAAGACAAAAAGCCCCAAGTCAAGGCCAGAGAGGCATCAGAAATTATGGAATGCCAGGAGGAGACGACAAGCAGCAGCACTGAAGTGGAGCCTGAGGTTGATGATACGTCCCAGGCAAAGAAAGCCAATAAGTCCTTGGGAAGTTTCTTTAAACAGAGCGGAGCTGCAGCAAAGGGTGATTCCTGACCCACAAGGATGCTGTGGAAGCAGAATTAAACAATTACCTGCTAACACCTTCCATACACAAAGAGTAAGATCCACTTGCATTGTGAAAAACACAGAGTAAGCTTTCCACATCTCGCCAAGCTTGCCCGCTACAAGTTCCCCCTTCTTGCCCAAAAATTTTCAAATTTGAGTGAGCAATGTATACGTGCTTAAAGTCAAATAATTATATTTGAATGGAATTTAGATTTGCTTTATTCTAAAGTTGTGAAAAAGACATTTATTTATTTTACTAGGTACTCTGTTTAGAAAGAAACCAGATTTTATACAGTTGAAAAGTTAAATTTAATTGGCATTTGTCTTGCCAACACTGTTTTCCTTTGGCACTGTTGCTAAGAAAAGTTTATTTTAAAAACAAAAGTTTGTGGAATACAATAGTTCTGTGTTGATATTTGTTATTAAGATTAAGTTAATTGGTATTTATTAGTTAGGTTTTGGTTTTATTATTACAAATGATTTGTTTTTATAAACACTGTATTTTGTTTTTGTAAACCACTCAGGATTGGTATATAGATGCTCTTTTTCATTTTTCAAATAGTTTAAATTAAAAGATATGTTTCTATTTTCAAAAAGGAGGTTTGAAATTTAATTTGTAATGTAATAAAATGTTAAATAACTTTTTGATTTGATTTTGTCATTCACATTAATTCCCTATTGTGATAATGAAACTTCCTCCGTAGAGAATGCTCTGTTTTAACTTGGTTGGAGTACTGAGATAAAGCCTCCTGTAATCTCCTGGATCCCTTATAGACACCACACCTCTTCATTCACAAATGAGCCACTTTATTTTAGGGTAAGCAACATGCATTATTAATATCGTAACTTGTAAGATCGTTGACTTTAGCCTGAATTGATAGAAGAGTATTACATGAAAACAATAGAACCATGGTGAATTAAACTACTCAAATAAGTCAAATGCAGTTCCCTACAAAATCACCCCAATCTTTCTAGAATAATTAATTATTCTCAAATAGAGCTTTTCAAGTCATCTGGTGAAGACATCCTGTATTTTTTCATATTGCAGAAAAACAAAATATCTCAATGTCAGTTATTTCCAATATCGTGCAACCCTAATTGTCTGTTTATTCAGTTCAGCCCTACTGTTCAAGGGAGGAGGATTCCACCATTTGCTATCATGTGTTGAATTGTTGGCTGGCACAAGTTAAAATAGCTGCATGATGAACTAGAAATGTGTACAAAGATTTTCTACACTGGTAAAATATAATCTACTGGTTTTCTTACAAAGGTTGAAACATAGTTTTCTCTCTCCTGTCAAGGAGGAGGGTTTAATAATAAAAATTGTATTTGTTGTGTTTACCCATCATAGCTGAGATAGTACTTGTGTTTTAAAAACCAATTCCAGATACTGTAATTGTTGATGGAGTTTAAATTCTAGAATGGTAGATTGACGAATGAACACATTGGGCAGTTTGATGTAATAGTGTTCAAGCTTAAACTTGAATGATTTTTTGATTACTCATTATTGTTGTATAAAGTATTTTCATGGAATCATGCATCTGTTTTTTTGTCTACATCACAATTGTTGTGAGTTTATTTTACACCCTAATGTGGAGTTGCTTTGTAGATATGACGAGTAACTGTTTGGGAATTTGTGGTTTTTGGAACCAGGAAGTGAGGTTAAAAACCTAGAGTCATTCCCCATTGTTAGTCATCAAGCAGTTTTAATGTCAATAGCACCCCAGACGTGGTCAAAATCTGCATATAGGTTGTAATTTAGGATTTGTATTTATTAGTTATTTTAAAATACTAGTTTTGTTAGTATTTAAAACACAAATGAAATAGAGTTGGAGACATTCCCTCATTTAGGAGCCGTTTTCTTTTGTCTTTATACTGCTTTCTCTCATGCGTCATTTTGTGACTACTGTAGTGAAAGCAGGGGGGCGTGATGTATACTAAGTACGATGTTTATTAATTAATTATGATTTAAAGAATTTAGCTCAGAGCTCAAATTTTATCAAATCAGTATGCATAAAGAGTTATATGAAACAATTGTTTTTCTCCATTTTGCATAGTTATAGTGGAACATTGACATCTGTTATGGCTCATATTTTTTTTGTGCCAAGAAAAAAAAAAATCTGTACTTCCTCCTTTAAGAGTTCCGTTCGATGGAATTGCCATCACACATGCTGCATTCAGCTTGCCATCAACTTTCACAAGATTTCCTGTGCCTTTAGAGCTCACACACCCCAAAACTATCCGTGAGCTACCACAGTGGGGATGGTATTCTGTTCACTATAGGCCTTTTTGACCCCTCTCCAAACATAGCGCTTATGGTTGTGATGATAAAGCTTTATTTTGGACTCATCACTCCAAATTACAGAGTACCAGAAGCTTCAAGGCATGTCAGTGTTGTCGGCCATATTGTAACCAGGCTTTTTTGTGGCATTTAAGCACTAAAGGCTTCTTTCTGGCAACTCGACCATGCAGCTAATTTTTGTTCAAGTATTTTTGTCTTGCACTCCTTGAAACCACCAAGGCTTTTTCCAGAGCACCCTGTATTTCTCCTGAGGTTACCTGTGGGTTTTTCCTTGTATCCCAAACAATTCTTCTGGCAGTTTTGGCTGAAATCTTTCTTGGTCTTCCTGACCTTGGCTTGGTATCAAGCGATCCCTGAATTTTAATAAGTGATTGAACAGTACTGACTGGCATTTACAAGGCTTTGGATATCTCTTTATATCCTTTTGCATCTTTACAAAGTTCTATTACCTTGTTACGCAGGTCTTTTTACAGTTATTTTCTGCATCTCATGTCTCAGTGTCTAGCCTACTCAGTGCATCCATGTGAGAGCTAACAAACTCATTGACTATTTATACACAGACACTAATTGCAATATAAAAAGCCACAGGAATGGGTTATTCACCTTTGTCATTTTCACCTTGTGTGTCTGTAATAAGGCCAAATATACAAACCCGCAACCTTTAGCCCTCCAGTCAGACGCCCTAACCATTGCTCCCAACAGGGGTGTGTTCGATGGAAATACGCATTGCATAAGTATATCTTTGTGATTTAGATTAAATGTATTTCAACACCTAAAAGAGATGTCATTAATACTCTATGTCAGTAATGATGAACATTTTGAAGGTGTTGGTGGTATATTCAGGTCTGCTGTGAAGTGATAAAATGTAACATTTGTTTAGGACTTATTTTTGATTATTTTGGACTGTGAACATAAATTGTTTCATGCAGTATGCTTAGCATGCACACCTCAAGGAGAAATATCAGTTTTTATACTTCTGAGCTGGGAATATGGATAAAGTTGTCACATTCTCGTTCTGGGCTTCTCCTCCGCATCGACCACGCCCCCCTTTCCAGAGTATTGATGCACACCCGTGTTTAGTTTTGGGTTGGTATATACTGCCTGGGGTGGGCCTTTGGGGTTGCAAAGCATTGTTTGTATTATCAAATTACCAAGCGTTTATTCTGGTTACCCCTTTTGTCTAGTCATTCCTAAACCCAGATTACTCTCTCGCCTTACGATTTTGTACTGTAGCCCTGGTGTTTGGACCTCCCGTGTTTTCGATTTCTCTGCTTGCCTTGTGACTCTATTTTTTGATTTACGTTTTTGTGCTTCTTTAACTCTGTGCATCAATCCATCTGTGTCCAGAGAATCATGCACAGCAAATTTACCGGTGCAAAATTTCTGGTGTAAAATTTTTGGTGTTGCCCAGTGTTAAAACTTGAGTATATTTTTATCTGTAAGTGTAAAATCGCGTCACTTTTCAGTTTTAAGCGTTTAAGTATATTTCCCACAATCCTCTACGCCTCTTTTCAGTTCGAAAATCGACTGAGGAGATTTGGGTCCATTTCAATGGTACGTTTGTATTGTCTTTTAAAGAATTGTGTGATAGGTAAGAAAATATTAGATTTATAATGATATTTTGAAAATAGTTTTAATATTGCAAAGTGGCAGCACAGATTCTGAGCCAATAACTTTGAGCACCACGTGTATCTCAGGTAATCGTATGATATACTTTGGTGAGTTGTTGACCAAGATTCAGGCAAGTGTTGTATCTGGGATATAGAAATACTAACCTAGCACACTTGATTAAATTCATTAAAGGAATACTTTACACACATATTTGCACTTTCATGTCAGTCCAAATCTGTTATTTGTTTGTGGAAAACAGATTGGAATGTTGCTCATTTACATACAATGTCTTCCATGAAGTAGTCCACATATCCAGTTATATTCAGAGTACTTAAAAGCTGCAGGATAGCATTATTTGAGGTAAACGCTGAATTTTAAGTCGCTATATGCTAAAACTATTTCTCTCTGCCATAGCTCTTGGGTATGAAACAATATGATAGTAAGTCATTGAAGGATTTTTCCATTTAAGAATTTAAAGTTTTGGGAAAATGTCCTTAAGCAATATAGCCAAATTCTTTTGAATTTGTCCTTAAGCAATATAGCCAAATTCAAAAGAATTGATAAGTTGAGTGTGCATCACTATAGTGCAGAAATAACAGTAAGTTTTGTAAATATTTTATAATTTTATAAATAGTATAATTTGAATATATTAAATACACTGCTCAACAAAATTTAGGGAACATGTATTCATCACAGTATAACACAGAGTCAAGTAAACCTCAGGGATATCAATCTGTCCAGTTAGGAAGCATAAGCAATTCAGGTTGCACAGATAGTCCAGCTGCTCTAGGATGGAACATCCATATGTGTCGTTGCAAAAAGGTTTGCTGTGTCTCCCAGTACAGTCTCAAGAGAATGGAGGAGATACCAGGAGACGGGCCGTTACACGAGGAAGGCTGGACAGGGCTGTAGAAGGGCATCAACCCAGCAGCAGGACCAGTGTCTGCTCCTTTGTATGAGGAGAAATAGGAGCTGAACTGCCAGAGCCCAAAAATGACCTCCAATGGCTTACTGGTGTGCCTATTTCAGACCAAACTGTCAGAAATGGACTTCATGGCAAGAGGGCCGGATGTCCTCTAGTGGGACCTGTGGTCACAGCCCAGCACTGTGCAGCTCGATTGGCTTTTGCCAGAGAACACAAGGATTGTCAGGTCTGCCATTGGCACCATCATGGAGACTCATCCCATCATGAAGAATGTTTCTTACAGTTTTGTCAGAAACAGGCACGCCAGTAGCCTGCTACATGTGACATTGATTAGCAATCGCTTATGGCTCCTAACTGGACAGATTGATATCCCTGAAGCTTAATTGACTTGGTGTTACACTATGATGATTACGTGTTCCCTGAATATTTTTGAGCAGTGTACAATATACAATAATCTACCACGTCTAACCTTTTGAAATTTGGCTCAGGACCAACTAAGATTTTAAAATCAATTTCTTCATAATTGCCATGCAGCTCATTTAAAATGTTTGAATGTGGTTTAAAGTGTCTTTAATTTTTACTTCCAGAATGCCCAGTCCTCTATTCCTCTTGTAGCTCTCAAACTGACACACTATCACTGTCCTCTGAGACTGATGACAGTGTTGGACCAAGCTCGAAGAGACCTCGATTTGATGAGACTTTTGAGGCAAAACAGGTGATTCTGTTAATATCTGGGTTGTTTCTGATAGATATTCAAATGTTTGTATTATGAGGCTTTACAACACTTTTTTTATTATTATTTTTAGTTTGTCAATGGAATTTTGGAGGAAAAGGCAGGTGGACCAGTGATTTTGGCTGAATATAAAGAACATGGAAAACTCACAGACTCAACACGGAGACACTTAGTCAATATTGTAGTTGCATACATAACTGACAAAGAAGGGTAAGCCACAGTTAAAGGAATAGTTCACCCAAAAATGAAAATGTGCTGATCATTTACTCACCCTTTCTTAATTCTTCATTAAAACAGAATTTAAGATTTTTAGGATTGTATTTCATGCCTCCTTTAAACAATGGAAGTAAATGTACTCCTAAATATTTTTTAGGCCTGAGGATGAGTAAATTATCAGCAAATGTTCATGTTTGGGTGAACTACTGCTTTAAATCGAAGTTACATTTCTGTAATTTAATTGAAGAAGTTAATGTTGTGACTCCTCCCACATGTTCTTTTCAAAGCTGTGTCCCTTCCAAAGAAACAAAAATTTGTTGTGCTTTGGGAATTGTAACACTATTCCCATCACTGAAGGATCCATACTCAAGAACTGGCTATGTAAGTACTGAAAGTTTTCCTCAATGTGATAAATTACTTAATGGAAGATTTTAAAATGGAGTGTTGAAGATTATTTCAGGCTATGAGCAACCAGCCAGGACTCTTGTCACTGTGGCTATAAGTCTATATTCTGTGCAAGCATTTGCTCACTAATGCCTACTATATAGAAATGTTTAATTATTTAAGATGTTTGGATTGATTTCAACTACAATCTTTTTGTTTTTTTTAAAGGAAAATTTCTATGACCCCAAGAGCAATCAAGTATACATATCTTGGCGGCTTAAAACGGTTTCACGAAAAAGCAAACACCATAGCAAACAGGATGCCCGGTCAAGTGGAACATTAGAAACTGAGGGCAGTGGAGGACCCACAGCTCATAGAGCCACTTGGAGCAGCAGTTGGAGGGTGACCAATGCCAGGAATCGATATCTTTTATGAATCATTGTACAGACAAGGACCAGATTTTTGAGTTGATGAAAGTAACATTCAAGCACAGGCAGCAGCTTACTCATGATGCAGTAAAGTCCAACATGGTGCTTTCAGTTTTTCCACGATTTCTTGACACTAAAGGATTGGTAAGATATAGTTAATAGCATAATATGAACATAAAAATAAGATATGGGAAGGACATGGTGTACAGGATCAATAATGTTTTGTAATGTTGATTTGTGTTTTTTACAGGTACTTCAAGACTTTAACATCAACTTTGGCACAGAAACAGCTTCTTAAACAATGGGACGGTCTAAAGCCCAAGGTAATCTACGAGGCAAAAGCACTTACTTCCACATTGCATCTCGACAGCCTGCTTTCAGCTGCACAGGGCAACGAATTGCAAGGTAAAGGATTTTTTGTTACTTGTAAAGATGTGAAAAAATTATCTGTTACTTGGAATGTTGCCATTTGCTGTTGATCTACATGCCTGTTTTTCATGCTTTTTCGCAGGATGGGATAGTGACATGTCCTCTATTTTACTCCTGGCCTACCTTTTGCCACCTTCAGCTGGTGGTAGGAACAAATCCACCAAAATAAGTATCCGGGAGGCTATAGACTGTATCGTGCAGGTTCACAAGGTTTGCATTCAAGCACTAGTAAGCTGTTATGTAGCATGTGTTGTATTACTTTTTGCTAAAGATTTCTCTCTCATTTCAGTCTTTCCGCAGTCTAACTGAACACATTGGGAAGACTGAGGGCCTTCAACCACACCTCCTTGGAGTTGGCTCAGCAAAGAACAACATCCATGACTTCTATATCGTGTTGGATGGACAACTCATCCCATGCCAGGCAAAGTCTTCCCTTGCTGCTTTTGATGAACTTTTTAAAGCATATTTTGTCTTTAGCGTGTCATACCCCCAGTGCTTGAGTGCCATGTATACTTTCATCCAGACAACAATCTACAAGATTGATATTGGCACAGTTTGTGGAACGCCTAGGTTTAAGGACCTACAATCCAAACTTTTGAACTAGTGTAACTGCCTGGCACTGAAATGTTTCGTTGTTTTGTTTGCAAACTGGTGCATTCAACTATTAATGACCTTATTTGTCAACTAAAACTCATTCATGCTTACTATCCTGGGAAAATTTTTTACCTTGAAATGTGAACAGAACAATTTTAAGCACAGCTTCATGACCTATGCTGGATTTCAAAAACACTTAACTGGTGTTCATATACATTACTTTCTAGACCAAGCCGTGGTTGAAAATCGAACTGATGGAGATATTGACCAGTCAGATTTAAATTATCACATTGAACTAACAGAGACATCACCTAATGATAAAGGGAACGTGACTGAAACTCAAATGTGTGCATCGATTATTGCTAGATTGCAAAATAGTGGAGTAGCAACCAGTGTTGTAACATCTTTAGTATTGGATATGGAAGAACTGGTCAGTGAAATACATTGAAATATCAAAACTAATGTGATGAATTTACTTCCTGCAGATGATTTTGCCACAGCATCCAAAATAAATGACTGTTTCAATAACCTTGATAATCCGTTCACAAACCTGAGTACAGAAAACAAATGGAAAAAATATTTCAAAGAGAAATGGGCTGTTGACCCTACAGAGATAAAGTTAGGGGTAAGATTTGATAGTAGATCGAACCGGGTGACGTGCACATACGATCAAGTCCCTGTAATTGACAAATTCATTTACATTCCCCTGTTGGAAACTATACATTTTATATTTAAGAATTTAAGAGAGAGATATGTAAACACATGTCAAATCCCAGTGAGAGTAGCACTGTCTATAAGGATTTTTGTGATGGAAGTTATTATAAAAGCCACCCACTATTCAGTAAAAAACAAAATGCACTTCAGATACAGTTATTTTATGATGAATTTGAATCTGCTAATCCCCTGGGGTCTAAGCAAGGCATCCACAAAATCGGAGCCATTTACTTCATTCTCAGGAATTTTCCACCAAAGATGAATGCAAGTTTAATTAATATTCATTTACTGTTTATTATTTATTATTACATACACAAGATATAAAAAATTATGGATATTTTTTTTTCTTTAATGAATTGTTTGGCACAATTGCCCAGGTTACAGGGGATAACTTAGGGATGCACACACTCCTTGGATTCATGGAATCTTTCAGTGCCCATTACTTCTGTCGGTTCTGTTTAGTAGACAAGAAAACATTGCAGTTAGTTTTCAGTGAAGATGACACTAAGATTATAATACGAAACAAAGCTTTACAAGAACAGCACTATGAAGATTTGTTAGCTGATCCTACCATCACCTCATCTTTTGGCGTTAAATGCACGTCTGCTCAATATCTTGAAATATTTTCATATTTGTGACAATTACGCTCCAGATATAATGCATGATATCCTTGAGGGGGTTGGACAATATGAGAAGTTACTTCTTGAATATCTCTCTGGCATTATATTGAGACAATTATGGCTACTTGGAAAGAAAAAAAACGGCCTACTAGATTATATCTAGAGCAGGCAGGGAATGGTATTAGACTGAATGCCATTCAGACATTTTGTTTAATTCGGAATATTCCTCTGATATTTGGAGACATTGTTAATGAGGGAAACAAACACTGGCACTTACTACTTTTGTTATTGCAGATCATTAACATACTGTTTTCTCCAGTAGTAACAGAAGTTATGACCCACTATCTCAAACACCTTATTGTAGATCATCATAGTCTCTTCAAAGAGTTATATCCACACAAGAATTTGATTCCAAAACACCATTACATGTTACATTATCCACGCTGCATACGCAAGATTGGTCCATTAGTACATGTATGGGCAATGCGCTTCGAAGCAAAACACAATTTTTTTTAAAAACAGTATACAAAACTTCAAAAACATCACAAAGTCTCTTGCATTAAAACACTAGTATGCAATTGCATATAATTGGGAAAGTGTGCCTGTTAAAAATGTTGAATATCGGCCCTTAATTTGCCATAATTGAGGTTGAGCATTTGCCATACCTTGACATTATTCTTGAAAAGTATCCACATTTTTGTAATAGTGACATCACAGTAGCTTCATGGTTAAGACATTCTGGAACTGAATATCATCATGACCAACTGATTTGCAATAAAATGGAGAATGACCTACCAGTTTTCAGTAAAATTACTGAAATTGTTCTAACAAATGACCAATACTTTTTTGTGACTAACGACTTGGTTTTGTTGAGCACCTTCACACTTACCATGTCAGAGAACAGGATGTTTTTGGTCTGTCAAGGGTAGAGGATCTTACTTTTCTCAGACCATTTGATTTGCAAGCATCATATGGTTTTGAAGAACCATATTTGTATATTGTTCCAGTGCATTGTTTTGTGTATGAACACCGTTAATCTTCAGACACCAATTTCTGATTTGTTTGGGAGCAGACAAGCAAAAGAAAAAATACCCACAAATTTGAAATGTCTTTTCAAATTAAATTCAATTTAATGGACATGGATGCTTTTTTTTTTGTAAAAGAATGGTATTGTTGCTTTTATAAGGGCATGTTCATGTTTACCATGTCAGAAAAGTATGTTTGAGAATATTTTTCTCTGTTAAAAGTGGATAAGCTGTTGTTTTTCAGACAGTCTTTGCTAAAAACATGTTTTATGTTTTTATATTTGATATAATGCAGATTTTATATATTGTTTTATATTCTTGTACTCATTTCTGATTTGTCAGAACAGAAGTTATGGAATCGAATATTTGCGACTTGCAAATTGTTTAATGATTTTCTCTGGAAAAACAAATGTAACTTCATGAATATTTTTTTTTTTTACATATTTTTCATTGTTGTTCTTGTAACTTGTTGTTATTAGCACATTGCATGTGTGAATTTAACCACAAAAGGGTGTATATTTTAGCACTAGAGGGGGAAGATCGTACTTTAAAGAGTTGTACATACACTGTGTTGTGTGTATGAATAAACTCTCACAGTTTAAAAAATGTACTCTGAGAGTAATGTACATATTTTACTCTTTAATAGGTGTTATTTTAACACCAAAATGGAGGGAGTCATATATACATTTCAGGAGTGTTAAATTTGACTCAAATTGGTTTAAATGTACACTGGCTTTTTTGCTGTGTGAAAAAAGTAATATGTGTGTATATATTTTTATATAACAGAATAAAAGATATGGCTATATAAGCTGTGTCCCAGCAGATTCCCTGGTTGCCCTAACAAGTCAGTTTAGGTGTGCAGTGGATTAGTGAATTTCCAACACTTCACTAATACAAGATCAACACCACAACAGTGTCTTCAACTGTGATGGGCCCATGTGACCTTTCCAGTCCACTGGCCCGTGGTACTCTGACCTGTAGTATGTGGATTCCTTCAGGACTCCTTCAGGTGGATTCTCCTCTCATCTTGCTGTCAATGGTTCATCTAGAAATGGAGAGTGAAGCCAAGTGATCTGACCCTGGCATCGTTCTGACATGTGAGTGGTCAAGAGTATTTGGAACAGATTCGGCCCGTGTGATTGTAGGAATCCTTCTTGAACATGTTGCTAGTACTCACTCTCAGTTGTCTGTATCCAGTCGGTAACGTGATGTATCATCAGGGGTTGTGATGTCCCGATCTGTTGAAAGTTTAACTGCAAAACAACGATTAGTATGGTTCAAACTACCATCCACTGGGTAGTTCCGTCTACTGTACACCCAACAATGAAAACAATAGATCAGTCCTGAAAACAAGGTTCCATCATAAGAGTGGAGTGTACACCTGATTAAGACAAGATTTCATAATTGTCTATCATCCAGAACTGTCTTGGTTGATGTTTGATTCCTTGTGCTATATTTATGCCCGATAGCAACAAGCAGTGGAATAATATTGTTAGACTTGACTTTGCTTAGACAAATCAAAAGCGGTTAGATCTATTCTATTTAACCATTAAAATGTTAGACCTTACATGAAACAAAACAATTTCCAAATAAAACAAATCCTGTGAATGGATTATGTGAAACATAACAGATGCCAATGCCCCGTTTTAACTATGCAATCAGGATGTTTTATTTTTTCATGTAACTCAAGTACCAATTTGATTTGCTTTGAGCTAAAATGCTCAACTTATTCCAATCAAAATAATTTATCATATCATATATTGCCCCCGGCTTCCACTTCATTAAATCAATGGAAAAGTGACACCATGAGTGAAAGCAGAACAATGACAAATACCGCCACAGGAGGCGCCATCCTGAACCCGCACTGGCCATCATTTCGGGACGGACATGAGAAATAAAGTATTTGTAACATTCCTAAACACAATCAAAGACATCAATGTGTAACACGGTCGCTTGATCGAAGGAATTATAAACCATATAACCTATTGACAAATTTGTCATACATGTCTCTCAAAACAGCTCTCAAATGTAACTCTCAAATTTTACTTTACCTCATGTTCACAGGTCAATGTCCAAACTACCTAATGACAAACATTGTCTTGATTAACCTCCTAAATTGAGGAACATTTTAATCTCTATTTCATTTTAAATAGTTGCGGTCAGCCAAACCCTAAATAACAACTTTTATTTTGGCTACGTCTGTGGTTCTATTGACATTCAAATTACTCTATCATCAACAATGGGGGATGCCTTTTGGTCTCTACCCTCACTTCAGTCGGTTTCAAAACCATACATTTCAACATTAAAGCTACTGAGGGAAAAATATACACTCACCTAAAGGATTTTTAGGAACACCTGTTACATTTCTCATTAATGCAATTATCTCATCAACCAATCACATGGCAGTTGATTCAATGCATTTAGGGTTGTGGTCCTGGTCAAGACAATCTCCTGAACTCCAAACTGAATGTCAGAATGGTCTGAGTATTTCACAATCTGCTCAGTTACTAGGATTTTCACGCACAACCATTTCTAGGGTTTACAAATAATGGTGTGAAAAGGGAAAAACATCCAGTATGCGGCAGTCCTGTGGGTGAAAATGCATTATTGATGCTAGAGGTCAGAGGAGAATGGGCTGACTGATTCAAGCTGATAGAAGAGAAACT